>NW_026775573.1:76098436-76768436 GCF_030987335.1 Cornus florida | reverse complement strand
CCACCAAGAAGCATTCTGAAGATTGGAAAAATATTTTGGCAAGCTTTCTACTTGCTCGTGATCTTCATTACAGCATTGCTCAACCAACTCTAAGGACTAGTTTCTGTGGTGTGGAGTTCTACAATCCAGCTCAACTGGCTAGGCAATTGGGGTTCACCCAACTCATTCCTTTGCCACCCTATAAATCACATAATAGATTCTTCAATCAACGGGTTCGAGCTCACGGATGTTGATAAATTTGCAGTAATTGATAAAGATTATGCAATAGACAGAGCAACTTTCAACTTTCATGGCCATACTAGCAAGCCTTGCTCTACCAATGAGTTTAATGTATGGTGGACAGCTTATATCTCTTCCACTCAAACAAAGAATTATAAGGCTGTGTGTGACACTATATTATCCTCTTTCAAGCCCTTATCTCCAGGTATAAATAAGTTTCACTTCAAGATTTTCCTTTTTCCTTCCATATTCTGAAAGTTGATCTGTTGAATTCTAGATGGAAAAGAAAAAATACCCGAGGAAAGTGATGAAGATGAAGCTGGAGAGAAAACCACTACAATGCTCAACAAGGTTAAACGTGTGGCTGAAAATGGTGATGTGAGTATTGAAAGTCTTTCCTCAAGTGATGATGAAGAGGAAGAAGAAGAATTTGAAGAAGAAGATGTGGAAGTACCAGAAGAAGGAGAATATGTTTTAGATAAAGCAAAGGGAAAAGAAAAAATTCCTCAGGTATTCTCAACGTGGCTAGACTTAACTTTTCTAATGTCTGAACTTTACTTATATGCCTTTATGTAGGGACTGGCTATTGTTAAGAAAGAATTTCAACCTCAATTATCCTCTTTTAATGATGAAAAATCCTCTGGTGGAGAGGATAGTGCTTCCAAAGGGCAACCCACTACTTAGCATTCTAGCAAAGGCCTCAAAATGAGTAGCCCTTCTGGAAAGAATGTTGGAAAAGCCAAGAGGAAACTCATTTCAGATTAGGAAAAGGATGAAGACTTCAAATAACCCAAAGACTCTCCAAAAGTAAAGAAGCTAAAGCCATCCAAGGGGATTATTTTAGTAAGTCTCTATGTCTGTTTATTTCCAACCTTTCATTACGTGAACTATTTATAATTTCCTTTGAAACTTGACTAATAGGGCTCTTCCATGGGACATAAGCTTCTTAATATCAATATGGACCAACAAATTGCGCAAGGAGAGGATTTAGCCCTTCAAGCTTCAATTATAGAGAGTTTGGCCAGCAAAAGTGAAAAAAGTCTGCCTATTCCAACTCCTACTATTGGAACATCAATTCATTCTGGTACTGGTGGAACTTCTACAAGCCTTGATCCTTCCATCCCAAAGGCAAGTCTTTATACTTCTAAACTTCGCCTCCTTTCTTTCTTTCTATTTAATAAAAATTTATCTTCCCTTCAGGCAACCCCTACCTTGTCTACATCAACATCCTTCATGGTGCAAAGAAGAGCCCTTCCAAAGTGATCAATACAAAGTAATCAAGGCCACCAAGTCTGCCAGCACTTCCACCTCAAGTGCTTGTATTGTTTCCATTTTTTATCATTTTCCATTTTCTGGAATTTTTTAATTTTTTGAGGTTATTTTCATCTTTTCTTGTTTTACGTGCTGAACACCGGGGGGTGTACCGGGTGTGTCTGAGAGATTGGTTAGGATATTTCTATGAGTTTAGGACTTTTGGAAATACACCAGTTGCCATTTCGGCATTTTTCTGTTTTCGGGCCGGACAGTCCTGTGTGAGATCCGCTACTGGAATTGTAGAGTATGGGGGTTAAGGTTGGGTCCCTTTTTCGTCATATGTATTTTTATTTAATGTGTTTTTTGTGGTTGTGGATTGATATGTGTATGTGTGTATTTGTGGTTTAAATTAATAAAGAAAAGAAAATTTTTATTTAAAAGAGGTGGAACCCATATTTTGTTAAAAATGGTAAAAGAGGCATTTTTGACCTCATTTCCTTCTTCTTTCTCTTTCTCCCTACTGATTTCTATCTCACCCTTTCAATTTCCTTATTCTTTTTTCTTTTTACTTCAAAGCTTTAAACCTTGATTTCTCCCTCATCCTTGGGAAATTTTTGATGCCGTTTGCGGCAAATTAAAGATCACGGCGAGATCTACGAATTGATAGGAGCAAATCCTTGTTTGGCACACTTTGAAATTTTAAAATCTGGGGCGCAAATTTGGGGGTTTTTGCATATCTTGAGGTAGGGGTTTCTAATTCCCAATTTCTTGTTCCTTGGTGAATTTTCTTTCAATATTTGTTGTCAAGCATGCTTAATCTGAGTTGATTGTCTTAAAAGTGATATTATTGTTGTAGATGTAATCTATGATTATGTGTATTAATTGAATGGTATAAAAAACATGCCTAGATATTAATTTTCATGCCAATAGTGTTGATTATCTTGCTAGAAATTGCTATGTGGAAGTATGTTAAATTATGCAGTAGAAATTTCTTAATTTCAATGGAATTAGACAGTATGTGACATGCATTCATAGCATTGGGCATGAAAAAGGGCAAATTTATTTGAAAGGAAAGAGAAAGGGATTTTTGGGAAGAAATTTGATAAAATGGTTTTGGGAAAACTCAGTCCTCGCGGGGTTACCAAAGGGCCGTGGTGTTAATTTAACCTAGAGAGAACTAGGGAAATCACCCTAGTATGGTTGAGCTAGCTGTGCCCCAAATGACACTGTGTGGGTACCAAGGGTCAGGGGCAGTAGCCAATCCTTCTTTTGTGTCATCACGGGGTTACCAAGGGACGGGTTATACTGATAGTTTGAAAAGTGAAGGATGATTTTGAAAATGGGGAGTAACATAGCATGCCATTGCATTCCATCGCACTACATCATTTATTTCAGACTTGGAATTGATGTTGTATTTCCTTGGTAACGTATGATCCCATTTTCTACATCTTTATTCTTTGTTTAAATTCACGGGGTCATAAGAGGTGTGTCTTAGGTACCACCTACACAACAAATTTTGCTCACACCTCATTTAACATTTTTCAGGGCTGGGAAAGGAAGTAGTGGACGCCGACCCTTCACAAGCATGAGGAGGACTAGAAACCTATTTTGTCACTTTTTGTATTTAGCCCATTCTTTTATAAAGCTGTAAATTGTGGATGAATTCATTTTGCAGTGTAGCTAGAATCTCAGAGTAACACTTGTTGTATATTTGGAACTATGTATATATGTTATGACGAATGGGACATGGGTTTATATTTTGAGCTTTTATGGATATCTAAGTGTTATGTATTATTGACGTGAATTTGGGTTTGGCTACACATTAAGTTGTTTATCAGGTTTGGCTCACTAAGAGTCCAGGGTTCTGGACTATCACGCTGCATATAACAGTTATTCAGGGCCTGACGACCGGCTAACAAGAAGAATCAGTCGACCAATAGAGCCATCCGAGGTCATTCCAGAGAGTTCCATGGTGAGAGGCCTTGTTTTGGCCGGTTGAACATCACCATCAGCTGACTGAAAGCCTAGGTCAGCTGACCGACATGGTAGGTCAGCTGAACTATTAACCGTGTTAGACCGACCGACCATTGAATTAGCCGAACAATCAATCGTGTCAGAACGACCGACCATATACGTTAGAATGACTGACCACGTAGGTAAAAACGACCGACCATGTAGGTAGGACGACAAACCATGTAGGCCAGCCGAACGATCATGTCATGTCAGCCGACCGACCAGGGTCTATCAGCTGGCCGACCCTTCCTCATAGACTTGCATATTTGACCCTTTTTGTAAGGTTGTGTCTTATAGCATTTTGGACAAATGAATTGACTCGTCTGACATTTATAGACACAGGAAAATGGATGGTATGATCTAGTTAACCTTAGGTCCGAGTAAGGACCCGGCTAACGGTTCAGACCCATGGGCTCGGGCTGTTGTGCACTTATGCTTTCAGGACCTTCAGATGATACTGTCATGGCAGCTATAGAAAAATTATTGTCATATCTTGCTCATGATGTGGAAGATGTTGTGTTTTTCCATCAAAATCTGGCCAGCACTATAATCACTCTTAAAAAACATTTTGGATTTCCTGAACATGTCCAAGCTTCCTTAAACAAATTGTAACATCAGCTCCAATTCATCGTTGCCCACGTGAGTTCCAGTTCTTCCACAATTGCTGAGTGTAAAAGCAAGCTAGGCTTAAAAATAAAGCCTTTGAGGATTTCCACCTTGCACTGGAGCCTTACCTAGAAATTAAGGAGAAAGCTGAGAAGCTCATGGCCAAGAAGGAAGAGTTAAACGAGGAACCAGCTAGGATTCAGAAGGAATTGGAACAGGTGGAACATGAAGAATTTGATTTGGACCAAACAGTTAGTGCCATTGTTAATGCATTAAAGCCTTTAAAGAAGGAATGGGAAAGGCTGGTTAACGAATTTCCACAATTTGAAGATGCTAAGGCCAAAGCACTGGCTACTCTTCAAGAATCAAGAAAGCTTTGGTTGGAACTTGGAGGTAGCCATGCCTCCATTTGATCTCATGTGGTTATTTTGAGGTACTTTTATTGTGGTTGTTTTTGGAAAACTTATGGGTTTTTTGGATAATGGTAGGAAATAAGTAGATAACTTTTGAAATCATTTGCATCACCAGCTTTTAGGGTTAGCGGCCATTTTTAGAGCATGTAATGAAATCAAGTATCTAAGTATTGAATGTAAGTAATGTTTATTTCCAATTTCCTTTACATGTGCCTCTTATATAATTATATAAAAAAATTTTAAGTCATTGAAACTGAAAATTCCTTCACATATATTAACAATAAGGCCTAGTCATAAAATGACTTTCCATAACAAAGGATTTCAGAAAATAAACGGAATTGCTAATATGAAAAAGCACAAGCAAGATGAGTAATCCCCAGTATGAGTAGAACCCGAACCATGTAGTGTGATAAGTACTGAAAAGTGCATATTTAAACCCCTTAATCTTGAATGTCCTAGGGCCTTATTCTATCTTATTTTTCAGTTTTAGTCTAATTTCATGTTACTTCCTTTTTCAGGCACCAATCCCCAAAATAAGTCAATTCAACTGAATTAGAGCATTAAAAGAAGCATTCTCAAGCTTAGTGGAAGAAAGGAGCAAAATGGAAGCAAAATGGTAAAAAAGCCCTCTACGATTGATCGGACCGAGCTATGATCAATCACACTGTGATCGTTCCAATCCTGCCATGATAGATTGAGCCCTTTGTCCTTATCCTCAGAAAAATATTCTTTTTGATCAATCCAACCTATCATTCGATTGATCGAACCTTTTGATCTTATCCTTACCTATCACTTTTGTCCTTTTCCCAAAAATATTTCAGCTTTGTCCTGATCCAAAAAGTGTGCCGCCATGCTTCGATCGATCAGAGCAACCATATGATTGATCAAACTACCTCAAATTGTGTGAAAAACATATTTCAAGCTGAATTGAAGGTGTGCTCATGATGCAATAATTTGGAGGTCCTAGTGCACAAGGTCTGACCATTGGGTGTGACATTTGAGCTACCTATATAAGGATTTTGGCTAATTTTGGCAAAATGGTTGTTTAGTTAGAGAGAGAATTGGCTAGAGATTAGAGAGAGAAACATACATTTTGGGAAAGTTCTTCTACTCATCTAGGGTTTCTACCAAGAACACCAAGGGAGGTGGATGAATTCTACCATGAAGATAGCCCTTGAAGGTTGGATGACAAGATCAATGAGTGGCTAAACTACTCTCTTGGGGCTAGAGATAGCCCTATGCATGCCTCATAGACCATGATCATTTGTAATTAGTGGGATTTGTGTTGTAATTCTTGTTTTGACCTCTTGTATATATAAATATTGTTTCTACATGATTTGTGTAGTTTAATACTTGCAATTGATCATTTAATTCTATCCATATGTCCATGTATTCTAGAATGAATGTTCATGTATTCTTTTCAAGATTTTGTGACATTGGTGCATGTCTATGTGTGTTGATATTATGAATCTACTGATGGTCAAAGCATGGTGCTTAATGGATTACTCTTGTGATTTATTTAATGGTTCATACTTATTTCTTGATGGATTGTACCGCCTCATTAGTTTAAGTAGTTTAATTTTTCATGTTATTAGCGTAGTTATAGTATAATTGCTTTAATTTCCTAGATAGGTGGACAATCCATTCTTGTTGTTTGATGTTCCATGCTTATGAGTACAAGTAGTATATTTCTCTAATTTCTTGAGTGTGCATTAATTGTGGGCTTATGAAAGGTTTAATGGCTTAATTTGATATGTTGTGTTATTCACTAGATTGAATAGACAATAATGTATGTTTACTTGGCTATCCAAGTCTAATGTTTCAATTAATGACACACACTCCTTTTGCAACACATAATCCCCCTAATTTATCAAATGTTGAATGTTAAGGAAGGCAATACTTAGTGGTGAACTCTATGTCCTAAGAATCCTCTCTCATTCTCTACACCTCATTTGTTTTAGTTATTTTACATAACATTGCTTTATCTTAAATTGTAGTATAATTCAACCAACTAACCCCTCTTTTGATCATTCGACCTACTAATCCAACGTTGATTCTAAAGTACCGTTCATTTCCCTTGGGACGATCCTTACTCACTCTAGCTACATTAATAGTTAGTAGTGGTAGTGGTATTCTATAAATTCAAACTTGGCCACATTACACTTCATCACTACACTTTTGAGAGCTTTGGTACTCGGCAACACCAAGTTTTGGTGCCGTTGCCGGGGATTTGGCAACGCCATCTTCGGAATCAATTAGGAATTAGTACTCCTTTGATCTTGTCTTTATTTTATTTTACTTTATTTATTTATTGTGTTCATTCTTGATTGGCTAGGTACTTGGAGCCAAGGAAGGCGAAGTAAAAGGGATCTTCAAAGCAAAAAAGCAACCTAAGCTAAGCAAAAGCATAAAAGCTAAAAATAAAAAATAAAAATTGCAAAGCAAGGCAAGGCAAAAATTGAAAATAATTTGAAGTTCCTTAAGGACCCTTTGTGAGCTTTTTTAACTCTCTTACTTAGTTAAATTGTTGGCCTGCGTGTTGGCAATTTATTTTCTTGCATTTGTTGAAAGCATGGGAGTATGGGATCAATGCATGTGGAGCTTTGTTGTTAATTGACTTGTTGCGAATGAGAAGTGTTTGCCACTTGCTAGTTGTTGAGTTGGTATTTTTTTTTATTATGAATGCATGGTCATAGGTCATTGAATCCTACTCTTGTCCCATTGAACTTTAATCTTGAATCCATTGTTCGTAATCCTAGAAAAAGGGGTAATTCAAGTGACTCTATTTCTTCAATGGAATAACATAATGAGGACCATGTTGAGGACCTTGGTCACATCGACCAACATGGCATTTTTCACCCTAATGTGTATCAACCACATGATACTATTCAAGTACTATTAGACATGCCAAGACCTTTTATTTCGTAACAGTAAGGCCAAGATCCAATGGGAATGCCTCAGCCAATTTTTGTTCCACCTCCACCTCCCATTGTTCAAACAAATCATGGTGCTTGTGTAAAGCCACCAATTGTGAATCCTCCTCTTGCTTTAAGAGACCATTATGTGTCAAATGAGTATAATTCACCAACATGCATTCAATTACCTCCATTTAGAGCACACCATTATGAGATTAAACCACAAACAATTCAAATGCTTCCCAATTACCATGGGCTACCAATTGAAGAACCTTATAAGCATTTGGATGAGTTTCTTGAAATGTGTTCCACCGTGAAAAACATGGATATGTTAGAAGAGGTTTTGAGGTCAAAACTCTCCCCTTTCACCCTAAAAGATAAAACAAAATATTGGTTCAACAATTTGAGACCTTTTTCTATAACTACTTGGGCAAAGATGCAATAAGAGTTCTTAAAAAAGTACTATCCGGTATCTAAAACCAGTGTAATGAGAACTTCATTCCATTAATTCTCACAAGGGGATGGGGAAAGGTATTATGAGGTATGGGAGCGATTGAATGATTTGTTTAGGATATGTCCACACCATAACATCCCTAAATGGCAATTAGTTCAATACCTCTTTGAAAATTTGTTGGACAACCATAAAGGTATGGTTGATGCTTCTATGGGTGGTTCTTTTCTTGATAGGCATGAAGATGATGTGTGGTACTTATATGAGAGCATGACAACTTCCTTTGAGGACCGAGTCATTTCCACAATTTCGTTTTTCGACACTATTCACCTTTTTGTCCTTTTTCATATTTCGTCCCTTTCCCTATTTCGTCTTTTCCCCGTTTATCACTTTATTGGCAAAACCTCATTTCTTGTGCTCAGAGTTGGTTTTTGACTTCACGTATCTTCGTCTTGAATGGTTCCCACGAAGTACGTATATTTACTTTTTCAGAAAAGTACTCTGGTTACTCCCGGTGTCCATAGGGGCATGGATGCATAAATCTTTGGAATTAATTTCTTTTCTTGGGGGGTTTTTCATAAATATCTTTTAAAGATATTTTATTTCAAGGGTATCTAAGAAAATATTTTTTGTAGGGGCAGTTCGCAGTTAACCCTTTTTGTAGGGGTCATTGTGCAATTAACGAAAGTTATTGCAATATGTCTCGTCTGGAGCCTGGATCCTTGTACGGTATTCATTTTCACTTTTTGTTGACTTGTAAATTCATAGAATTCCATTCTGGTCGTTTTTCTCCAGTTTCAGAGTTTCTAGACCCGGTTGCCGCCGAACTTGTTTGGGGCATATCTCTGTGGTCGGGATTCAGTTTTTGACGTCGTTTCTTCCGTTATTCATATTTTCTCATTTTAAATCTTTTTTGTTCATGGTGTTTTTCCGTTTGAGCATGTTTCTGAAATTTTCACTCTTCAAGGCGTTTTGGGGCCTTTTTGCAATTTTGTAAAGTTTTGGGGTAAGTTCGCGATTATTAAAAAATTGGGAATTATAAATAGAACAAAAATTAGAAAATTTTCTAATTTTTCAGAATGCTTCCTCTTCAGTCGTGGGTTCTCTTCCTCTCCCAAAATCATTTCATTTTATTTCTCTTTTTTTGCCATCAAGCTTCCCTTCCATTTTTCAGCCGATCGACTGGTCTTCCGGACTTGGTTCCTTGACGGACAACGTTCCCCTCATCGGTCTCTACATCATACTCAAAGGCCTTAATTTTTAGAGGTATGTAGAATATTTTACGAATTTTTGAAGGTTTGAATCTAGGAAATTCAATGGGGGTTTTGAACCATTTGTAGCCGGATTCCGGAGTGGGTCCTTTGGGGCAGAATGATCTCTTTGGCGTCGGCCACATTCCCACCGAACAGTTTTCCATGGACCGGAGTTGACCGGCGTTGACTTTCCGGCCGGGAATGCATTTGGAGGTAGGAGAAGTTTATAGGCTTATGTGCTATGTGATTTATCATTTTTGATGTGTATACCATGTTTTTGTATGGAATTTAGAATTTTATTTAATTATTCATTAGTTAAAAATTAATTCACATTGTTGTATATGATGAAGAATTAATTAAGGACTTGATATTTGATTAGCCCTTGTCTTAATTTATGTTATATATTAATTTGGGAACTTTTAGAGTTGTCTTGGAATCTAGAGAATTATTTAAATTTTATGTAATATTTAATTACTCCATAGATGTAATTAAGCTTTTGACTTGATATTAGTGATTATCATGAATTAATCTTTGTTATATATTAAATTTGAGACATTTTGATGAATGTTGAAATCTAGGGATTTAATTATTTATATTTAATTAAATTTTATTTTACGATTCATGGCTTAAATTAAAGTATTGATATGACATATGTAATGACCACAATGTGATCTTTGACGTGTATTAATTTGAAGCCATTTGGAATTGAATTGAAATATAGAGAATTTAATTATTTTTATTTAATTAAATTCTATATAATTGTTCTATGGATTTATTATAATTTGGAAGTTGTTCCTAAGTTTAAATTATGGATTTGGACTTGTTGTGTATTCACATTGTTATAGTTTAAGCATTGAACTAGACTGTGGTTATGTTAGATTCATGAGTTTATGTTTTCAACGTTGAAATATATTGTTATAGCGTGTAATGAGTCGCACACTGAAAATTCGACATTTGTCATGCCATAGTAGATGTAGATTTAGAGCATGTATTGTATGTGTTTCCAAATTTGGATTGTGCTTGGTAAATAGTTGATATCTTGTATATACATGTTGAGATATATACGTTATTGCACAATTTGTTGATTTTGGAAACTTGGGGATGTCGTTGTTTGGCTACGGCTAGGACTTGGTTCTAGTATGGGGGATTGTCCCTCTATATAGTCTAGTGCGCACATAGGGAGGTTACCCATGGGCTAGTAACCCTAAAGTAACTATGTTGTCGGTCTGATCCGACGTGACGTCTGAGTATCCACTTTGTTTGATTTCGTATTTCATTTCAAGTTGATAACTAGATGATATCGTAACTTGTTGTTCCTTATTTGATTTCCTATTTTGAGCTTAAGATGTAGCTTTGTGAAAGTATGCTTCATGCGTTGTGTTGGAAGTTCCATTGTTGGTTAAATTGCATCGATATCATAATTTGTGTTTTAATGTTCAAATGTAGTTTAGAAATGACCTTATAGATTCATTTTGACCATAGACATTAGGTGGTATGAGCCACACTTGTTGTTTTCGTATTTGGATTCCAAGTTGAAGACTTTGAGAATCTATATCTTGTTGCCTTCTATAACATGTTTCCATGTTGTTTGAATTGCATGAACAATGTGATTATGATATAAGTGATCTAGGTAGCTTAGGATGCTCCTTGGGTCTCATCTTGACATAGACGTTAGGTGGCATGAGCCCCCTTAACATGTTTCACTATAAGGTGATAAAATTGTAAAATGCTAGGTCGATGCATGCTCATCTCCTACGAGTAGCTTTATGTTACTCACCCCTATGATACTGGGGCATATTTCAGGTATAGGACTCAGGATTTAAAGATTCCATTGCTCCTTGGATGGCTTACAGTTTCTAAGTTTCTATTTTATGCAAGTGTTAGCATAAAATGCCTCTTTGTAGCCTTATTTGTTTAAACTTGTATTCGTTGATTCGTATATGTAAAGTGTACATAAGTGCACTCTTTTCAATGTATTTAACATGTATGAGATGAGGCCGGCGGCCATTGACATGTATCTCATTTTCTATGCACTTTTGTTTTCAAAGTTTATTATGAAAATATTGGAAAATGTTAAGTCATTGCTTCATAACTTTCGCATCGGGTGTTGGAATTTCATATCTTTTCTGCCCAGACTCATAATCAAACGATTCTTGAGTCTAATTTTGTTCATTTTTCGTTGTCCTTCCAATGGTGTGCACGGTGGCACCCTTTTCAGTGAGAAATGACCATTTTGCCCTTAGTTCATCTCTTTTCGGGTTAGGCATTCTTGCTTCATTTTCTTGGCTCATTTGAGTTCTGTGGCTTCATGGAGAGTCATTTTGGGGCCTTAGGGATGACATACATCTCTTGAGGTCATTTAGCTTCTTTTACTTCCGCATTTCGGATCCGTTATCGAGTCTACTTTTGGTTCATCACTAACGCACCAGGTTGAGAAATCCGGGTCGTTACAAGTGGTATCAGAGCTCCTATGTTTGAATACCTTGGGATGACGGGTTTGGGGTGCATATCACATTTCTGTTGCTTTGTTTTACGTGCTTATATGCTTTATGATAACATGTTTTGGTTTGATAAAATGTTTAGGTCTTATGTGCTATACGTGGTATGCTATCTGTTTAACTTGTTTTGATTCCAATATAAAGAGCATGACATATGATGTATGCTAGATTAGATTCGTATATACATAACTGTGTTGCATATTTTGCATGACACGGGATTGGTCATTGAGGCACAAATTGAGGTTGATAGTTATTGTAGTCACGGTTGTATTATAGTTTAGGTTGTTGTTGACCTAGAGTTGGTTTTGAGGTAGGTGGAGAGACACCTTTTGTTTAGGCTCTAGTGGAGTGAGCCATTAGGCACAACCGTAATACTGGATTTGTTGATTTTAGGCCATGGTTAGGTTTTGGACCTTTTCCGATCCTTGGTTGTTTTGGAAGGTTCCTCTGAGATTGCAATTTTCATGGCGGGTACGTTGTGGGAGGGTGCATGGCACTGTCATGCTACCGTACTGGCAAGCTACGAGTGCAGTTCGGATGGAATCAGCGTTGGGTTTTGTTCCAACAGGTGTAGTCCTTTTGATCGATAATAATGATGGTTGTTTTGGGGATCTGTCGTAGTGATCGATTTGGTTGTCTAATTGTATGGCTAGAGTAGCCATTTCATTTAAGTTCTCCTTGTGTGATAACGCTTTTGGGATCAAGTCGATTGATTGATGTTTTGGGTAAAGAGAGCATTGCATTGTTAGTGTCACTTGTGGTGTCACCTTTAGATTCAGTGATGGATTGTTAGAGTCTTACCATTATGGTAAGGGCTCACGTTTGTTTTGAGAAAGGTTGTTGTTGCGTTGGTTTTTGGAGATAGTTATGGCTAAGGCCGATCATTCCTTCTACCTAGACACTCTAGACACTCTAGGACACGATGTCTATAGGGTTCATTGTTACATCACTTTTGTTTTCTACAGTTTCATTTACTACCATGTTCGTAGTATGATTTATGTTATTGCGATGTATGAGTAGGTGGAGGTCTATCCACATTTGTTTTCTTCTTATGTGGCTTTTGCATGCTTTCTTTATATGCTTAGAGATGCCATGTTGTTACTGAATTTTTGTGACATGACTTTTGTGCTTACGTGGAGACGTGCTGCATGTACCTTTGGTTTTATCTATGTGAGTAGATTTATTTATTTGGTAGTTGCGTTCCTTGTCATATGCATGACTTCCGTGTTTGATTCTCTTTTCTGTTTCCCTCAATCGTACGTAGTGTGTTTGATTTTTGTTGTGAGATTCCATGTAGAGGAGTTGTCACATTTGTTTAGTTATGAGCTGTCTATTTCTTTAAGGTGGGAAGTGGAAGAATGGGATTCCTCTTCTTTCTTGGTTCGTGGGTGGGACTTCATAAGGAGTGAGTCTCTTCTCTTCGTCGCCTTGTGCGCAGTTTTGGGGTTGGTTGGTCCGTGAGGATCATCGTTGTCATTTTGAGTCTTTAGCGAGGATTTGATGGATTTTGGTCGACTTACTTTCATGTAGGGGGTGAAGTCTTTGACTTTATTGTCATTCATTTTAGAGATGGAGTCGTGGTGTTATCCTTCTTAGGACTGGTGGTTTTCTTTCCTTCGTGTCTTTCCTTGGGGAGTTTTGCCATGGTTGTTGAAGGAGTTGTGGTGCTTAGAGTGAGTTGATTGGTGTGAGATCATTTTACGGGGACTTGCGTCCATATCATTGAGGATTTATTTAATTCGTGAGGTGAACTCGCTACTCTTTTGAGAATGTCCTTTGGAGACTTGGTTTATTTTTTTGGAGACCTAGATGTGGTTGACCTTTAGGAGAAGTTTTGAAAGATCGCCGTTGGATTTGGCTTGTTTATGAAATTTTCTCGTCCTAGTTATGGCTAGGCATAGTTTTGAGGAATTGTAGTTCCAGTGATTGATTGTGAATTGAAATTAAAGGATTTTGATTTAGCTTGGCGATGCCAAGCACGGCTTTGAGAGATTCATTTTGTGACTTTGGTTGTCAGGACTTGATGTGTATACCACTTAGTTGACTTGTATTTCAAGGATTTGGTCATCCGTAGTAGGGATTTTGATCTGATGTTTGATTTCAGTGTGGTTTCGTAGTTGATCTGTTTCAGGATGATATCTGGGATTTCGGAGATGATGCTTTGCTTGTTAGACTTGGACTCTTGATTGAGGTTATTAATAGGAGTATTTTAAGGCGTTGGAGTTGTTGGTTTTGTTGTATTGAGGACTTAGGACCTTAAGCTTAGTGGTGCTTATGACATTGTTGTCAAAGTTTTGGGATTAGCTACCCCAACTCTAACAAGATGCCTGGTTCCTGTAGTGATTTTGGTAATGATGATTCACGACATTGATGTCATTTGTATTGAGAGGTTTCATGGGTAGACCTAGTGGGGGGGTAGGTTATGAATTAGAGCCTTATACTGCCATGTTACCTTACTGACGAGTAAGTGTGGGCAGGTTCTGGTCACTATTCGTACTGCCACGTTGTTCTTGTTTTGTACTTTGATTTGATCTGTGATGATCTTGGAGTTCTTTTTGGGTTATTTTTAGATCGACATGATGGTTCATCAGGAGAAATGCTTATGGTTGTTGTCTTCCATTCCTTTGTCTGGCGTTGGGTTCTGTGAGTGACCTTTGACTTGTCGTGTGGCCGTGCGGTCATTTTTCTTTTGAGAGGTTGTTCAGTAGTAAGCACGTAGGTGCAAATGTAGTTGGCTTGAGCGTTGTCTTTCAGTCTTGGGATTGTTTTTGTTGCATGTTGTTTGGGGTACTTGGAGATGTACTCTGTAGTTATCCTAGTTTCGCCTTTTGCTTTATTGGGGCTGGATTTCGAGGACGAAATCCCTTTAAGGTGGGAAAGTTGTAATAACCTGGTCATTTTCTTCCTTTTCTTTTTTCCTCAAATTTTGCGGATAAATTTTTTCCGTTGTCTTTTCTTTTTTGTGGATGGTTTTTCGTCACTTAGTGTCGCCTTGAGTGCTCGGAAATGGTTTCTGAGACTCTTTTTCGTGGATTGACAACTTCCTTTGAGGACCGAGTCATTTCCACAATTTCGTTTTTCGACACTATTCACCTTTTTATCCTTATTCCTATTTCGTCCCTTTCCCTATTTTGTCTTTTCCCCGTTTATCACTTTATTGGCAAAACGTCACTTCTTGTGCTCAGAGTTGGTTTTTGACTTCACGTATCTTCGTTTTGAGTGGTTCCCACGAAGTACGTATCTTTACTTTTTCATAAAAGTACTCTGGTTGCTCCTAATGTCCATAGGGGCATGGATGCATAAATCTTTGGAATTAATTTCTTTTCTTGGGGTGCTTTTCATAAATATCTTTTAAAGATATTTTATTTCAAGGGTATCTAAGAAAATATTTTTTTAGAATATATTTTCATTTTAGGACAGTTTCGCAGTTAACCCTTTTTGTAGGGGTCATTGTGCAATTAACGAAAGTTATTGCAAAATGTCTCGTCTAGAGCCTAGATCCTCGTACGGGATTCATTTTCACTTTTTGTTAACATGTAAATTCATAGAATTCCATTCTGGTCGTTTTTCTTCAGTTTCAGAGTTTCTGGACCGATTGCCGCCGAACTTGTTTGGGGCATATCTCTCTGCTCGGGATTTAGTTTTTGACGCCGTTTCTTCCGTTGTGCATATTTTCTCATTTTGAATCTTTTTTGTTCATTGTGTTTTTCCGTTTGAGCATGTTTCTAAAATTTTCACTCTTCAAGGCGTTTTGGGGCCTTTTTGCAATTTTGTAAAGTTTTGGGGTAAGTTCGTGATTATTGAAAAATTGGGAATTATAAACAGGACAAAAATTAGAAAATTTTCTAATTTTCCATAATGCTTCCTCTTCTGCCACGGGTTCTCTTCCTCTCCCAAAATCATTTCATTTTATTTCTTTTTTTTGCCTTCAAGCTTCCTTTCCATTTTCAGGCCGATCGGCTGGTCTTCCGGACTTGGTTCCTTGATGGAAAACGTTCCCCTTATCGCTCTCCCCATCATACTCAAAGGCCTTAATTTTTTGAGGTATGTAGAATATTTTACGAATTTTTGAAAGTTTGAATCTAGGAATTTCCATGGGGGTTTTGAACCATTTGTAGCCGGATACCGGAGTGGGTCCTTTAGGGCAGAATGATCTCCTTAGCGTCGGCCACATTCCCACCTAACAGGTTTCCATTCCGCCGCTATTGACCGGAGTTTACCGGCGTTAACTTTCAGGCGGGGAATGCATTTGGAGGTAGGAGATGTTTATAGGCTTATGTGCTACGTGATTTATCATTTTTGATGTGTATACCATATTTTTGTATGGAATTTAGAATTTTATTTAATTATTCATTAGTTAAAAATTAATTCACATGGTTGTATATGATGAAGAATTAATTAAGGACTTGATATTTGATTAGGCCATGTCTTAATCTATGTTATATATTAATTTGGGAACTTTTAGAGTTGTTTTGAAATCTAGAGAATTATTTAAATTTTATGTAATTAAATTCTATTTAATTACTCCATAGATGTAATTAAGCTTTTGACTTGATATTAGTGATTATCATGAATTAATCTTTGTTGTATATTAAATTTTGGACATTTTGATGAATGTTGAAATCTAGGAATTTAATTATTTATATTTAATTAAATTTTATTTTACTATTCATGGCTTAAATTAAAGTATTGATATGACATATGTAATGACCACAATGTGATCTTTGACGTGTATTAATTTGAAGCCATTTGGAATTGAATTGAAGTCTAGAGGATTTAATTATTTTTATTTAATTAAATTCTATATAATTGTTCTATGGATTTAATTATATTTTGGAAGTTGTTCCTAAGTTTATATTATAGATTTGGACTTGTTGTGTATTCACATTGTTATAGTTTAAGCATTGAACTAGACTGTTGTTATGTTAGATTCATGAGTTTATGCTTTCAACGTTGAAATATATTGTTATAGCGTGTAACGAGTTGTACACTGAAGATTCGACATTTGTCATGCCATAGTAGATGTAGATTTAGAGCATGTATTGTATGTGTTTCCAAATTTGGATTGTGCTTGGTAAATAGTTGATATCTTGTATATACATGTTGAGATATATACGTTGTTGCGCAATTTGTTGATTTTGGAAACTTGGGGATGTCGTTGTTTGGCTACGGCTAGGACTTGGTTCCAGTACGGGGGATTGTCCCTCTATATAGTCTAGTGCGCACATAGGGAAGTTACCCATGGGCTAGTAACCCTAAAGTAACTATGCTGTCGGTCTGATTCGGCGTGACGTCCGAGTATCCACTTTGTTTGATTTCGTATTTCATTTCAAGTTGATAACTAGATGATATCGTAACTTGTCGTTCCTTATTTGATTTTCTTTTTTGAGCTTAAGAAGTAGCTTTGTGAAAGTATGCTTCATGCATTGTATTGGAAGTTCTATTGTTGATTAAATTATATCGATATCATAATTTGTATTTTGATGTTCAAATGTAGTTTAGGAATGACCTTATAGATTCATTTTGAACATAGATGTTAGGTGGCATAACCCACACTTGTTGTTTTCGTATTTGGATTTCAAGTTGAAGACTTTGAGAATCTATATCTTGTTGCCTTGTATAACATGTTTCCATGTTTTTTGAATTACATGAACAATGTGATTATGATATAAATGATCTAGGTAGCTTAGGATGCTCTCTGGATCTCATTTTGACGTAGACGTTAGGTGGCATGAGCCCCTTTAACATGTTTCACCATAAGGTGATAAATTGTAAAATGCTAGGTCGATGCATGCTCATCTCCTACGAGTAGCTTTATGTTACTCACCCCTGTGATACTGGGGCATATTTCAGATACAGGACTCAGGATTTGAAGATTCCATTGCTCCTTGGATGGTTTACAGTTTCTAAGTTTCTATTTTATGCAAGTGTTAGCATAAGATGCCTCTTTGTAGCCTTATTTGTTTAAACTTGTATTCGTTGATTCGTATATGTAAAATGTACGTAAGTGCACTCTTTTCAATGTATTTAACATGTATGAGATGAAGCCAGAGGCCATTGACATGTATCTCGTTTTCTATGCACTTTTGTTTTCAAAGTTTATTATGAAAATATTGGAAAATGTTAAATCATTGCTTCATAACTTTCGCATCGGGTGTTGGAATTTCATATCTTTTCTGCCCGGACTCAGAATCAGAAGATTCTTGAGTCTAATTTTGTTTATTTTTCATTTTCCTTCCAATGGTGTGCACAGTGGCACCCTTTTAAGTGAGAAATGACCATTTTGCCCTTAATTCATCTCTTTTCGGGTTAGGCATTCTTGCTTCATTTGTTTGGCTCATTTGAGTTCCGTGGCTTCATGGAGAGTCATTTTGGGGCCTTAGGGATGACGTACATCTCTTGAAGTCATTTGGCTTCTTTTGTTTCCACATTTCGGATCTGTTATCGGGTCAACTTCCGGTTCATCACTAACGCACCGGGTTGAGAAATCTGGGTCGTTACCGAAACTTCAAATGATTTTCATTCCAACAAGGTTTCAAGAGAACTTGTTTTCAAAGCTAATGTTGAAAGGGCATGGAAGCCCAAAAATTTTATTGACAAAAGGCCATCAATTTCACTTGAACCAAATCCAACAAGTTCCATAGAGAATAGTTTGTTGGGTGGGGGTTCGAAGTTCCATTCACCCTATTAAGGAAGGGATGCACACTAAGATCTTTGGTCCGAGCTAAAATAGCCCAACGTCTTGCTAGGGACGTTAAACACTAGTGCTTCGTAGGGTTTCCAACCCTATTCCTCCCTCATTTCTCTTTTATTTTCTTTTCTTGCGTCATCTAGATACAACTTATGATCATCCATTTTTCTTTTTTTCTTTTTTTTAAGGTTTTGATAGGGAATGTGTGCACTTTCATCTCGAAATTAGGCATTTAGTGCCTGTTCAATCGAACACCTCTGTAGTTAATTCTCTTAAAATTTCATCTCCCTATCCCCATCGTTTGAACCTTCTGTTTGATCGTTCCAAGTGAACTCGATTGATCTGGATATCCCTATGATTGATCTCAATTCTATACTTAGAAAATTTTTGAAGCTCCGAAAAATTCATCTCTGTGTCTCATCATTTGAATATGTCTGCAGATTTTTAAGTCTTGGATTGATCAGGGTCTGATCGATCATTCTCCAATTGTTTTGAGTTCTTTCTTTTGATTTTGACTTTTCAAAATTCAAAAATAAAAATAAAAAAATTTTAAAAATTCAATTTTTTTTTTTTTTTTTGAAATTTTCAAAAAAAATTCAAAAATTTTGAAAAATATTTTGTCATTTTGTAGGTTCGATCAATCTGAGCACCTTTATGATCGATCTAGGTTCGATCAATCCGATGAACCATATAATTCATTACACATGTCAAGAACAACTTTTAAAAAATAGATCCAAGGGTCAGTTGGATCGTTCATTTCATCGATCCAAAGCCCTTTTCTCTCTTCCGACGCTCTCCAGTCATCTTCCCCACCTCTGGTGAGATCCTGGTGACTCCAAAGCTCCATCTCCACCTTTTTTTATCTCGTCTCTCTTCTCTCTTCATCTCTCTTCTCGGATCTCAGTAAGTTCAAGCTTCCTTTTTCATTTTTATGTTAATTCATGTGTTATCTTGTTGCCATGCTTAGATTCAAAGCTTTTAAGGTTGATATTGTTTCCATTTTTGGAATTATGAGCATGTGTATATATATATGTATATATTTGTTTATATTGTTTTTATTTTTGACTTTGAATCGGGGGACACGTGCCGTTTTAAGTGACCATTTGTGCATTGTTGAGGTGTATAGGGGGTCACGAGCCTCAAAGTGACCATTGGGATTCGCCCCGTGTCTTCTACGTCACGAACGGTTGACTTTTCATTTCTCAGCAAGTTGGATCGATCACATCAGTGCTCTGATCGTTCATAGCACCCTTTCTATGTGTTTAGAAAACGGATTTTGTAATGCGAGAGGTTGCTTCGCAAGGTCAAAATATGAATGTGGTTTCGGAAGCCTTTCTAGTCAAATTTACATTTTTAGAAACCACTACATAACTAATGAAGTATAGTGAGTAGGGATCGTCCACAGAGATTATACGTGTTGGAATTTAATCTCGACTCTAATGTATCAATTGATTGTAAAAAAGAGAGATTAGTTGATTAAACTATGATGCAAGGAATTTAAAATACAATTAAAATAAGGTAAATTGAGTTAGGGATTTAAGAGATGAGAAGCGAGGTCTTGGGGTGCATTAGAATCGCCACCAAGCTCGTTCACCAAACCACACACTTTCAACTAATTTGGGGAAAACATTATTGTGAACTAAATGCGACTACCAATTGCAATATTAAGCATAGACCATCAAATTCAATAATGAATTGCCTACCTAACCGACAATTAAACTAAGCGTAGAACAACCCATCAATTCTAAGCAAGACCTATCAAACTAGTCACAATTATAGCACACATCAATCTAAAGAATCATGGAATTTGTAATAATAAGCCATGGAATATCAAATCAAGTAAAGATTGTCCACCTACCAACAAGCTTGAATTAAATTATAGAACAACCCATCAAGCACAAGCATAATCCATCAAATTAATTAACAAACCCATTTAATAAAGACCATATCTAGCCATCACTAGATTCTCAATCAACCACATATAGATATGCAATTAATATAGAAAAACTAGTGTAGAGATCAATTCCCAAATAATCACACTTAAGACAACATGTAATCACATGTAGAATCAATAAAAAGAATTAATCCATAAAAATCAAAGGAAAACCCAAGATTAATTAAATTCACAAGGCTAAAACACTAATCATAAGATATTATTCCCCAAAAAGTGTGATACCCCTCGATTCTAGAGCCACGGGTGATCAAGTCCGAGCACAGATCCGACGGATACCAAATAATTAAAATGTAAACAAGTAAGAATACAAAAGAATTAAAAAGAGAATAATAAGCTGAAAAGAATTTAAAATACGAAAATCCTCCATTAATTATAGATTTATATAATTTAATCTTCTAATCCGTACAACTCGGGAATCTATCCAGTGGACCCCTAATAATCCCAAATGAACAATAAATTGTAGAACCAAAATCCAAAACTAAAATACGAAAGGAAATCCTACATAGTCGAAAGAGTGAGTGACTGTATCTGCTTCATCATGATCAGGGTCTAAGCCTGGTACTAACGAACACCTGAAAAATAAGAGTGGGTCAGGCCTACATGCAGGTTCCATCCTACTACCATCCATACATAAACCCGATACGCAGATACATCCTAGATAGCTCGACAATAACTAAAATAGTCCATACAGATATAGATACACATTATAGGATGCTCACTAGCCTATAGTGTAGTTTTGCCTAAATAGAAGGTAACATGTAAATCACACATTACGGTGTGCATGTGCCCTAGACCTATTAGGGAACATCAGCAATATCTAGTTACTCATCCCTTGCGATATACGCACCCTAACCATGATCCTGAGACTCAAGCTCATATCACGGTATCATAAGTATATATATAAATCCTTCCTATTACAGAAACATAAAACAAACATCCGATATGTCGTTCAACTATTTTAGTTGATAGGACATGCATCCACGTAGGATTTAACTATTTTAGTTAATCCATTCCATATGTACGAATACGTAGGACTTAGCGTTTTGATCTAATCCATCCCCAATATGCCACCATCCCATACCGTTGCATATAATGCATATGATCCATAAATGATGCACGCTCATTTGAACATCAAGTAGATCCGGAAACAAATATAATAGAAATTAGATATAGACAAGATATATGATTACAATCATAGAACCTCCGTTTAAATTGCTAGAGTAAAGATATACAATTTAAACTATCCATATCCATCCAATTGACAAAGCAAAAATTATAATCGTTCATCGATTTAAAATCCATAGCATGTTATAATGATAATCAGAAGTATTAACTGAGAACATTATACCAAAATCCTAAAAATCCTTTCATACTAATCCATTAAATTTACTAAAGAAGACTAGCAATTTAAACATTCCACAATCCTTAATAGCATGCAAATTATTATATAAATTTCATGATGTCCATTTAATCCTTAATTATGAATCCAAAGCATGATATAATGATACTCAAAAGTATAAACTGAGCACATACACTCCAATCCAAAAAAATACATTCCTATTAGTCCATTTAATTTGCTAAAACAACCACTAGCAATAAAACCTCCATAATCCTTGACCACATGCAAATTATTATTTAAATTTCATGGAGTCTATTAGCATAGTATAAACTAACATTCCTGGCCTTCATTCAATTATATATATCATTTATATAAAATCCAAAACATAACTTTCATACCAGTCCATTTAGTTTGCTAAACAAACTAAAAATTAAGTCTTCCTCCTTCCTTGACACCATGCATACTAATCTTTAAAAAAATTCATGATGTCTCTTACTATTGGCACACTAGCATATACTAACTATTTTTAGGTTTTAACAGGTTAATTTTAAACATTTAAAACCCCATATCACTTTCCAGAAATTACATTTAAGCCCTTGGAACCAAAAACCTTCAGAAAACACCCCGTAAGAGTGCATCAACAAGGGAACTGGCTCCCCCTTCATGGAAGCCGGCTCTCAAGCTTCCAAAGCCAGCTCTCCCTCATGGAGAGTCAGATCTCTCACCTAAGGAGCTGGCTCTCTCCTTAAGAGCCCAACTGCTCCGCCTCTGTTCTTCTTCTTCGCTTCCTGCGAAGTGTATGTCCTCTGTACCAATTCTTTTAAAGTTTTTAAGATTCAATTTAGGTTCCAACAGTCCTAGAAACTCCTCCAATTCCAGTATGAATTAATTGACAAAAGCTTAAACCATGATCAAAACAGTTTATGAATAAAACAGTTACAGTTTAAACAAAGGCATACAATGGATCACAGTTTAATTTATCATGCATAACACATATCTTTTAAAGTTTAATTAAGTTCCTGGAGTCTCTATAGAATGCACAGAACATAAGTTTACGGGAGGAGATAAAATAAACTTACCTTTAGGTTTCAATTTAAAGCCTTTCAACATTGTTTCTAAATTTGTGACGGCCTTGGTTTTTCAAACTAATGCATCCTGTGATGAAGCAAAGATTGATCCGACAACGGATCTGAATGCGGCAGCGAAAATAAAAAATAAGACTCTAAGAAGTCAAAGTGACCTTGCATGAGGTCGTGGAACTCAATGAGAACTGATATGGAAGCAAAAGATCGAAAATATGACAAATGAGCTCCTAGGGGCAAAATGGTAATTTTCTAAAAATATGAACTCGGGTGCCACAGAGCACACCAATGGGAAGAAAACAAAAAAATAATCAAGCTGGATTTAACAATCGCATGATTTGGAGTCAGGACAAAGGAAAAACAGCATGACGAAGATAAACGAGCACTTAAGGCAAAAAGGGTAAACTGGTAATTATATAGGAAGATTTAGGTGTAGCTGAGTACACCGTTGGAAAGACAGGGAAAAAATAGTCAAGTTCAAAAAAAAGATCACTCGATTTGGAGTTCGGATGAGGGAGAAACAAGGGTTTGAAGTTGAGACATCGTGGCGGCCCGACGAAGGCCATGGTGCGCCTGGCGCCCCATGCGGCGGCGCCCAATGGCATGCACATACTGACAGCAAGAAAAAAAAAAAAAAAAAAAGTGAGTTTTCAAAACTGAGGCTTGAAACGGAGGTCGAAACGAGTTTCTCTGAAAAAACACGAAGAAGAAACCCCCCCTAAAATCGCATTTTCTACCCGATCACTTGCAAGGAAACGAAAAAAACTCACTGCAAAATCTCCAAAATGCCCCTAGATCAGAACTGGACAAGAGGGCAAAAAGCTGTTACAGTAACTGTCCACATCTGAGATCAAAAACAGGCTACCAAACGAATTTTCCTGGAAAAACACGAGGAAGAAACCACTTCCGAAATCAAATTTTCTATCCGGAAGCATGGGAGAAAATGAAAAAACACTCGTTATAAAATGCCCAAAATGTCCATTCATGAAATCAGGTCATGAGGGTTAAAAAGCTGCTAAAATGCAAAACTGAAAGCTGAACTTTGCGAGGGATTTTTGGTACCAAGATGAAATTTTCTGGAAAAACATGAAGAAGAACACCCCCCCCCCCCCCCCCCCTAAAATCATGTTTTCTAAGTGACCATTTGAAGATCGGAATTTATTTTTTGAAGGAAAACCCCAAAATGCCCTAAAATCAAATTATGAAATAAAAATGCAAAATGAGTCCATAGGAGGCTCAAATCACCAAGGATGAGGTTTTCTTGAAAAATATTATGCACGCAAATGTAACTTACCCATTAGGATGTGCTACAATGTTCCACAGCTTAAAAATATTGCCGATGCAAAATTCGAACCCCCCCTACGGCCAAAAAGGCAAAAATGAACTAGAAATGGGAAATTTGAAAACTAAAATTAATAAATGATTTCAAATTACCATTTGGCCCTAGGCCACACTTCATGCATATTAAGTAGGTCCTAATGAATGTGCTCGTGCACACTTTACATCACCCGATTTGGAAAGGAACCCTTAAAGGCTCGGATTTTACTATTTTTGCTCAAAATGCAAAGTATGAAACTAAAATACAAAAATGAAAATAAAATGGTGATTAGCCCTTAGCCACACCTCATACATATTAAATGAATGTTAGATAATGAATTTCATACCCGATGCACAAATGTCATGCTAAAACCCTAATTTCTCATATATTCTCATTAAAGACAAGATTTCAACATTTATATGAATATACATGAATTTCAAATATGGTTTGGCCCTTGGCCTCATATCATATATATAAAATGAGAATAAAAAAGTGTGCTTAAGCACACATTACAAGTTTAGAACCAAATGTACACGTTTGACAAATAAGGCTACAAATGGCTTTCCAAGCCAACCTTTACAAGAATGGAACCTTTAAGTTCACAAATTATCCAAGCATAACGAGAATCTCAACCTTGATTCCTGTACTTGAAAAATGTCCCCACTACGTGCGTGAGTAACATAATGCTACTCGTAGGAAATGACCATGCATCGATCTAACGTTTTACAAAGTTATTACATTGACTTAAAACAATTCAAAAGGGTCATGCCACATAACGTCTATGTCAAATGTGAGACTCAGGGAGCACCCTAAGTAACCTTAAAACATTTCTAGCATAAATCACATCATTTATACAATTCAAACAGCATAGAAGCATGCTATACAAAGCAACAAGATATAGATCTTCAAGGCCATTGACTTGAAATCTAAAATGCGAAAACAACTAAAGTGGGTCATGCCACCTAACGTCTATGTTCCAAATGAATCTATCAGATCATTCCTAAGTTGCATTTGAACAATATAGTATATATGTAAATAACAATATCAAAAACCTGCAATGATTCATTAGAAATCATAATGCCTGAATTTACTTAACAACATTAAATCACCAATTAGCAAAACCGCAAGTCACAATTAAACATTGGTTGGCAACTGTAACGACCCGGTCATTTGCCTCCCTTTCATTTTTCTTGAAATTTTACGAAAGAATTTTTTTCATTTAATTTTCTTTTCTGAGCTCTGTTTCGTGTCGCTTAGTGTCATCTCGAGTGCTCAGAATTGGTTTCTAAGACTCTTTCATGTGAATTGACAACTTCCTTTGAGGACCGAGTCATTTTCGCATTTTTCGTTTTTCGGACACTATGTGCTATTTCGTCTTTTCCCTATTATGTTATTTTCCCTATTTCGTCTTATCTCTGTTTGTCAGTTTTTGGCATAACCTCACTTCTCATGCTCGGAGTTGGTTTTTGACTTCATGTGCCTTCATCTTTAGTGGTTCCCACGAAATACGTATCTTTACTTTTGCAAGAAAGTACTCTGGTTGCTCCCGGTGTCCATAGGGGCATGGATGCAAAGTTCTTTGAAATTATTTTCTTTTCTTGGGGTTTTTTTTGTAAATATCTTTTGAAGATATTTTATTTTAAGGGTTTTTAAGAAAATATTTTTGGAAGATATTTTCATGCTGGGCCATAAGTGCAGTTTTCACTTTTTAGAGGGGCCATTGTGCAATTAATGAAAGTTATTGCAAAATGTCTTGTTTTGAGCCTGGATCCTCGTACGGGATTCATTTTCATATTTCGTCGGGTTGTGTACTCTTGGAATTTCCTCCTGGTCGATGTTTTCCAGTTTCAGGGTTTCTGGCCCTAGTTTGCGTCAAACTTGTTTTGAGTATAACTTTCTGGTCGGGACTCAAATTTCAATGCTGTTTCTTCTGTTATTCATATTTTATCATTTTGAATCTTTTTCATTCACAAAGTTTTGCCATTTGAGCGCGTTTGCTTAAATTTTACTTTTTCGGACCCGACGGAGCCCGTTCGGGGCACTTTTTGAGATTTCTATAAAAGGGGGGTGAGATATTTCATTTTTCTTCTTCTCCCCTCTTCATCCACGACCTGGAGCTCCCATGGCAGCCCAAGGGGTGCTGCCATCTTCTCTCTCCTCTTTTGGTTCACTTTTCCTTGATGGAAAGTCTTCGGCCTTAACGTTTGTTGTTCCCCTCGCCGTGTATACTCACTCGTCATTGGCAGCAACTAGATATGTTCGAGACCTCTGTATGGGATACTCTCGGAGATGCAGAAAAATATAGAAAGATTGTCAAGAAAGAATGAATCTATAAGTTTCTGTTGGGTCTTAATAAAGACCTTGATGAAGTAAAGGGAAAAGTCCTTGGTGTTAAACCTCGACCAAGCATCCGTGAAGTATTCCCAAAAGTTCGACATGAGGAAGATAGAAAAAAGGTGATGATGGGTAGCCAAAATTAACCTGCTTCAACAGAAGGATCAGCCTTGGTTACCCAAAACTCTAGTTCCTCAAACTATGACAACCATCCTCGGAAAGGCAGACCATGGTGTGACCATTGCCGCAAATCAGGTCATAGCGGAGAAACATGCTGGAAAATACATGGAAAACCACCAAACTGGAAACCAAGATTAGAAAGAGAACCACAGGATATCAAACTGCAGCCGACGGTTAACCACCGATCCCTGTTCCAGACAGCCATAGCTCCAGTGCCTTATCTCTCAACAAGGACCAAATGGAGCAGTTGATCAAACTCCTTAACTAGTTTAGCACAAATTCCAGCAATCCTTCGTCTTTCTTAGCCCAAAAAGGTAGTTTTAAAATTGCTTTAAGTGTCAGCAAAAAGGAACCCTGGATCATTGATTCAGGAGCCACCGATCACATGATAGGTTGTGCAAATTTTTTCTCTTCATATAATAAATGTCCTGGAAATCTAAAAATAAAAATTGCAGATGTTTCATTATCTTCCGTTGCAGGAAAAGGCTAAATTCCAATTTCAAAGAGTCTAACCCTCAAATCTGTTCTTCATGTTCCTAATCTTTCATGTAATCTTTTGTCTATTAGCAAACTGACTAAGGGTCTAGAATGTATTACTAAATTCTCTAATCCCTTGTGTGAATTTCAGGAACTGTATTCAGGGAGGACGATTGGCAGTGGTAGGGAATGTGAAGGGCTCTATTACTTTGATGAGGACATAGTTGTGAGTGGACAAGCTCAAAAAACAAGCTGTGAGAGTAAAGTTCTTTCTTTATCTGGAGAAAAAGAAATAATGTTGTGGCATCGTAGACTTGGCCACCCTAGTTTTTCCTATTTAAAAAACCTATTTCCTTCATTATTCAAGAATAAAAATCTAGCCTTATTTCAATGTGAAATATGTCAACTTGCTAAACATCATCGTACTTTTTTTTCCATCTCAACTGTACAAATCATCAAAACCTTTTTCCATCATTCATAGTGATATTTGGGGGCCTTCTAAAGTAGCAACTTTTACTGGTAAAAAATGGTTTGTGACCTTCATTGATGATCACACCAGAATTTGCTGGGCCTTTCTCTTGAAAGAAAAATTTGAAACTACGCATATTTTCAAAGAATTTCACTCCATTATCCAAAATCAGTTTCAAACAAAAATTCATATATTAAGAACTGATAATGGTCGTGAATATTTTAACCCTGTTCTCAGTGAGTTTCTTAACAAACATGGCATTATTCATCGAAGCTCATGTGTGGATACCCCCCAACAAAATGGCCTCTCTGAAAGAAAAAACCGTCATCTCCTAGAAGTGGCTCGGTCTATCATATTCACCTCAAATATGGAAAAAAAACTTTTTGGGGAGAAGCAATTCTCACTGCCTCTTATCTCATAAACCGTATGCCCACTAGAGTCCTAAATTATCAAACTCCCCTCAACTCATTGATTGAAGCCTATCCACATATACGTTTCATTAGCAAATTACCTCTTAAAGTGTTTGGTTGTACTGCTTTCGTCCATATACATAGCCATAACCATGGCAAGCTTGATCCAAGAGCCATAAAATGTGTGTT
Source organism: Cornus florida (assembly GCF_030987335.1). Lineage (NCBI taxonomy): Eukaryota > Viridiplantae > Streptophyta > Magnoliopsida > Cornales > Cornaceae > Cornus > Cornus florida. The sequence continues at coordinate 76,740,371 of NW_026775573.1, read as the reverse complement.
TGTGGGATACTCTCCTACTCAAAAGAGGTACCGAAAAAAGGAAATTTCTCACCCCATGGATGTCACCGTTTTTGAGAACTAGTCATTTTTTTTCAAAAACTGATCTTCAGGGGGAGCAACATATTTCGAAAGATCAGTTTTGGGATATTTCTCTACCTAACTCAACCCCATCTCAACTAGATCAACCTCCACCTTCTCTTCCTAATCCTACTATACCATTAACATGTGAAAATTTTCAAATAGGGGGAGAACTTCAGCAGCTGAATGAACAAGAGCTATGGGTTTACACTCGATGAAACAATCAACGAGTAATAAAGAAACCACCACCTCAGCATCGCCAAGAATCCGAACCTCAGACAGTGACTCAAAATTCTAATTCGGGTAATCTCCCCTTCGAGTCTACTTCTATGCTTAATAATGAATCTGATCTAGATTTGCCAATTGCCCTTAGAAAAGGAATTCAATCATGCACCCTTCATCCTATCTCTAGATTTGTTTCGTATAAAAAATTATCACCATCCTATAGAGCTTTTACCACTAATATTTCCAGTGTCGAAATTCCAAATTCTATACAGGAGGCTTTATTTATTCCTGAGTGGAGAGAAGTTGTTATAGAAGAAATGAGGGCTCTTGAAAAAAATGGCACGTGGGAATTGGTAAACTTGCCTATAGGAAAGAAAACAGTGGGATGTAAATGGGTCTTCACTATGAAATACAAATCTGATGGCTCTATTGAGAGATATAAAACTAGACTTGTAGCGAAGGGATTTACTCAGATATATGGAGTGGACTACCAGGAGACTTTTGCACCGGTGATAAAACTAAACACCATCTGAGTCCTTTTATCTTTCGCAGCAAATTTAGATTGGCCTTTACAACAATTAGATGTGAAGAATGCCTTTCTTAATGGAGATCTTGACGAGGAGGTATACATGGACAAACCACAGGATTTGAAAATAGGAGCGAATCTGGGAAAGTATGCAGACTGAGGAAATCCTTTATGGGTTGAAACAGTCACCACGTGCTTGGTTTGAAATGTAACGACCCAGTCATTTGCCTTCATTTCCTTTTTCCTGAAATTTTACGAACAAATTTTTTTCGTTTAATTTTCTTTTCTGAGCTCTGTTTCGTGCCGCTTAGTGTCATCTCGAGTGCTTAGAATTGGTTTCTAAGACTCTTTCATGTGGATTAACAACTTCCTTTGAGGACCGAGTCATTTTCGCATTTTTCATTTTTTGAACACTATGCGCTATTTCGTCTTTTCCCTATTATGTCATTTTCCCTATTTCGTCTTATCTCCGTTTGTAAGTTTTTGGTACAACCTCACTTTTCAAGCTCGAAGTTGGTTTTTGACTTGACGTATCCTTATCGTGAGTGGTTTCCACGAAATACGTATCTTTACTTTTGCAAGAAAGTACTCTGGTTGCTCCCGGTGCCAATAGGGGCATGGATGCATAAATCTTTGGAATTAATTTCATTTCTTGGGGTGTTTTTCATAAATATATTTTGAAGATATTTTATTTCAGGGGCATCTAAGAAAATATCTTTTGAAAGATATTTTCATTCTGGGGCGGTTTCGCAGTTAACCCTTTTTGTAGGGGCCATTGTGCAATTAACGAAAGTTATTACAAAATGTCTCGTCTGGAGCCTGGATCCTCTTGCGGGATTCATTTTCACTTTTTGTTGACTTGTAAATTCATAGAATTCCGTTCTGGTCATTTTTCTCCAGTTTCAGAGTTTCTGGACCCGGTTACCGTCGAACTTGTTTGGGGCATAACTTTCTGCTCAAGACTCAGTTTTTGATGTTGTTTCTTCTGTTGTTCATATTTTATTATTTTAAATCTTTTTTGTTCACGGAATTTTGCCGTTTGAGCGCGTTTGCTCAAAATCCACTTTTCCGGACCTGGCGGGGCCCTTTTGGGGCACTTTTTAAGATTTCTATAAATAGGTTGCCCTAATTTTTAAAATCAGATTTTCAGACCTTCTTCCTCCTCTTGGCTGGCAGCCATGGGAGCCCAAGGGGCTGCCTTCACTCTTTCTTCTCCTCCACTTGATTTCCTTGGTAGAAATCATTCGACCTTAGCATTTGTTGTTCGCCTCGTCGTGCTCTACCATTACCCCTTATTAGAAACCATTTTTGTCCAAGTTTTGAGTTTGGGTTTGAGGCCAAGTTTGGATTTTCATGGCGCTTCTTGGGGATTCATATAGATCGTGTTGTCCCCGACAAAACCCTTCGGTTTCGGCAGATTCAGAACACTTTTTTTTTGGTGGGCCTTTGAGGTTTTCATCTCAACTTGAGGTAGGAGATGTTCTAGGTTTAAATTCTTGTTATATAGCATGCTTGTGATGCTTATACTACTTGTTTGCATGATTAAATATAAAATCTAGAGATTTTATTATTTATTTTTCTTGTACGGGATCTAATTTTCCCGGTTGCTCATGACTTGGTTTAAACATGTAGCATGATTTTATATTGCCCCTTGATATGCTCATTGTCGTGTATTAAAATTGGAACATTTGAATAAGTATTAAAGATTTTATTTAATATTTATCTTAGGTGAAAGATTAATTCACATGGCCTTAACTAGCTTAAAATCAATATGTGTTAGCATATTAAATTAGGCCTTAGCATGCTCTCCAACATAGTTGAATTTGAAAGTGATTGGAGGTGTTTTGAAAATTAGTAATTATTAATTAATTTGCCCCGAGTGCACTATTCACTCTATTTAAATTCCGACTTGATATTCTTGATTTACATGCCATATAGCTTCACATATATTTGATTTAGAATATTCGGTTAGGTTTTGAAACCTTTTATTTAATTAAATTCCATGTTTAAGATTTAATCCTCATGGTGATATACAACTTGGAATTGTATTGTGGCATGCTAGAAAATTAAGTTTTGGTATGGTTGTTCACATATATTAAATTGGGATTTATTGCATGAGAATTGCAACTTTGGTTTTATATTTAACTTTAGTGAAGGTTTAATTCGCATGCTCGTAAATTGAATGAAATAAACTTGTAATATAATATTACATTAGTCATTGGCATGTTTTCCAACATAGGTTAATTTGAGAGCATTTGGTTAAGTTTCAAAATCTAGAGATCTTAATTAAACGAATTAATTAAAATCTATTTTGTGGTCCCAATAGCTTAATTAAGGTTTTAACTTGATATTTCTATTGGCCATGACTTGTTTACTAGCATATATTAAATTGGGACTATCTGAAGTTGTTTTAGAACCTTGGGATTTAAATTAGCATGATTTAATTAAAGTTCTACTTTATTGTTCTAACAACCTAATTGAGTTTTAGAATGGATATAGGTGATGACCTTGCCATGCCCTTTAACATGTATTAAATTGAGGTTAATTGAAATTGAATCGGAAATCTAGAGAATTTAATTGTGTTTAGCTATTTAAATTCTATCAATTTGCTCCATGATCTAGTTGTGTTTTAGAAGTGGTTTCTATATTCAAATCATGGACTTGGACTTGTTGTATATTCATTTGGTTATGTTTTGAACATTGGATAACATAATTGCTATGTTATCATTCATGAGAATATGTTTTCCTTATTGAATATATTTGTTGCCTTGTATAATGATTTGCACACTTCGTGTTTAACATCTTTCATGCATAGCGTGTAACGAATCGCACACTGAAGATTCGACATTTATCATATCATATTAGTTGTGGATTTAGAGCATGTATTGTATAGGTTTCCAAATTTGGTTGTGCTTAGTAGATAGTTGATTATCTTGCATATTCCTGTTGATATATGCGTTGTTGCACAACTTGTTGATTTTGGAAACTTGGGGATGTCGTTGTTTGACTATGGCTAGGACTTGGTTCTAGTACGGGGGATAGTCCCTCTATATATAGCCTAGTGCGCATATAGGGAGGTTACCCATGGGCTAGTAACCCTAAAGTAACAATGTTGTCGGTCTGATCCGGCGTGATGTCCGAGTATCCACTTTATTTAATTTCGCATTTCATTTTCAAGTTGATAACTAGATGATGTTGTAACTTGTTGTTTCTTATTTGTCGTTCCATTTTAAGTTACAGGATGTTAACTTTGCGAAATTGTGCTTTATGCGTTGTATTGGAAGTTCCAATGTTGGTTAAATTGCATCGATATTGAAAATCGTGTTTTGACGTTCTAATAAAGCTTAGGATTGATCCTATTGATTCATTTATAACATAGACGTTAGGTGGCATGAACCACTACTGTTACTTTGTGCTTTAGATTCTAAGTTGATGGCTTTGAGAACTTAAACCTTGTTGCATTGTATAACATGCTCTTTTGTTGTTGAATTGCATGGATAATGTGATTCTTGTTAACTTGTATTCAGATATGCTTTTGTTATGTTGTATGGATTACTCTAGACCTAGTTCAATTGTATTGAAAATGCAATTCATGTTAATATATGCTCAAACATTCTTCTTGTTGTGTTCTTTAGATTATCCCAACTATGATTCATTTCATACACGTATGTATATCATGATTCTTGTTGCTTAGACATTAAGGTAGCTTAGGATGCTCCCCGAGTCTCACTTGGACATAGACGTTAGGTGGCATGAGCTCCTTTAACATGTTTCACCTTAAGGTGATAAATTTGTAAAATGCTAGGTCGATGCATGCTCATCTCCTACGAGTAACTTTATGTTACTCACCCCTACGATATTGGGGCATATTTCAGGTACGAAGACTTGGTTCGTGAAGCCTAGCATTCCTTGGATGTCGAGTAGCTTTCAAGTTTCCATTTCATGCAAATGTTAGCATGAAATGTCATTTTGTAGACTTATATGTTAAAATATGTATGTTTGATTCTATGTATGTAATGTGTACTTAAGTACACTCCTTTCAATGTATTTGATATGTATGAGATGAGGCCGGAGGCCAATGACATGTATATTGTATTTTATGCAACTTTTTAACTTCATGAAATGTTATGAAAAACTTGAAAAATCGCAAGTCATTCCTTCACCACGGTTGTATCGGGTGTAGGAATTCCATTTTTATTCTTTTATAGGGTCTTATTAATCTTGTATGAAGTGTGGCCAAGGGCCAAATGGTCATTTGATCCCGTTTTATATTTTTGGATTCTGAGTTTTCATTCCAAGTTCCATTTTTGCCTTTTTGCCCGTTGGGGGGTTGGATTTTGTATCGGTGATATTTTTAAGTTATGGACCATTGTAGCACGTCCAAATAGGTAAGTTACATTTGCGTGCATGGTCGTTTCCGGGCAAAACCTTATCGTTTGTGTTCTGAGCCTCTTGTGAATTCATTTCGCATTTTTTTTGTATATTCTAATTTAGGGGCATTATGGACCTTTCACATTAATTTTATTTTTTTCTTTGACATGGTTGAATAGAAAACTTGATTTTAGAGGGGGTTTCTTCTTCGTGTTTTTCCAGAAAATGTCGTCGTGGTACCAGAAATCCCTCATGAAGTTTCAGCTTCCAGTTTTCATTTAGCAGCTTTATGACCCTCTTGTTCAGTTCTGATCTAGGGGCATTTTGGGGATTTCACAGTGAGTTTTTTTTTTTATTCCGTCTGCGCTGTCGGGTAGAAAACTCGATTTTAGGTAGGGTTTCTTCATCGTGTTTTTCCAAAAAAACTCGTCTTGACCTCCGTTTCAAGCCTCAGTTATGGGCAGATCAAAAAAAATGTAGCAGCAGCCAAGGGCTGCCACCAGCCATGTCTTTGGGCACCGGCATGCACGCCGGTGGGCTCGCGCATGGGCGCCGTGTGCGCCATGGCCCATCGTCGGGCCGCCGCAACGTCATTTCTTCTTTTAGGCTTTTCTCCTTCGTCCGGACTCCGATTCAAGTGAATTTTTTTTTGAACTTGACTAATTTTTCGCTGTCTTTCCAACGGTATGCTCAGTTGCACCTGGTTCTTCCTAGATAATTATCAATTTACCCTTTTTGCCTTAAGTGCTCGTTTTTCTTCGTCATGCCGTTTCTCCTTCATCCGGACTTCGAATCATGCGATTCTTGAGTCCATCTTGGTTAGTTTTTCGTTGTCCTTCCAGCGGTGTGCTCGGTGACACCCGAATCTATAGTTTTTAGAAATGACTATTTTGCCCCTGGGGGCTTATTTGTCATGTTTTCAATCTTTTGCTTCCGCATCAGTTCTTGTTGAGTTCCACGACCTCATGGAAGGTCACTTTGACTTCTTAGAGTCTTGTTTTCTATTTTCGCTTCTGCATTCGGATCCATTATCGGGTCATCCTTACAGTTCATCATAGGACACGCTGGCCTAAAAACCAGGGTCGTCACAGGAACTTGGAATTGAATGCGAAATCAAGTAATGGAATACTTGGACATTAAATCTTGGATAAAGCCAAGACCTAAACGGTTATTCTGGGCATTAACTTGTTGGGAATACCACCCTAAGTGCACACTGTAAATGGGATGAACTCATACCTCTCGCACTAAAGCCAAACTCTAGTCATATCCTTGTACCAATGTCCCAAGTGACTCCAAAATAAATAATTTAACAACTTATATATGAAATATATATAAAGCACGAAACTACATTCCATGCACAAGTACGTTATAACCACACAGCTCATGCTCTAAATCCACAACTACTATAGGATAACAAATGTCGAATCTTCAGAGCTTGATTCGTTACGCGCTATAATAACATCACATGTCGAATCTTCAGTGTAAGATTCGTTACACGCTATAATATTATAATTCAATATTGAAAACATAAACTGAAGAATCTAATACAAGTTTAAAATCATGCTTTAAACATACTACCAATTTTAAACTCATGATTAAATCAATAATGCAATTGAAACAGAAATTAATCAAGTAAACTAATTAATTTCTCTAAGTTTCAATTCTCAATCAAATGATCCCTAATTAATCCACGTTAAACAACATAGCATGGTCATTACATATACCAAATCAAAAACTTAATTAGGCCATTTGAACAATAAAATGGAATTTAATTAAATCATGATAATCGAATCCCTAAATTCTAAAACAACATCATATGGTTCCAAATTAACATATACTGGTATACAAGTCCTAGTCATCATAAATATCAAGTTAAAACAAAATTAAGTCAATGGAACCTTTAAAATAGATTTCAATTAATCCTTTTACTTAAAATCTCTAGATTTTCATACTCATTCAAATGCTCTCAAATTAAAGTATGTTAAAGAACATGCCAAGACTTAATTTAAAAGCATATCATAAGTTAATTTCATGCAAGGTAAGTCCATGAGAATTAAACTTTAACAAAGATAAATATTAAATAAGAAATATAATTCTTACCTAATTTAATATATGTTAACAAACATATTAAAGCTTAATTTATTATCATGTCACAATTCAATTCTAAGCTATATACATCCTTGTAAATTAAATCTTATATAAAAAAATAAATATTACTAATTTTCTAGACTTGATACAAGGCATGCAAAAAAGTTGTATAATCATGAAAAACACTCAATACAACACATACATAATCCTAAAACATCCTCTACCAAAATTTGAGATGAAAATCTCAAAAGCCACCAAAATGAAACAGCTCCGAATCCGACAATACTTCGGGGTATTGTTGGGGACAACGCAGTGAACATTAAATTCAAATGAGGACCTACCAAAATCCTAGCTTGACCCCAAACTTGAACTCAAAAATTGGCCAAAAATGGGTTCTATAAGGGGGAAAGATGCGCGTAGTCAAGACAAACACAAAAAGCAAAGGTACTATGACTTTTTAACAAAGGGAAGTAGGTTTAATTGAGAGTAGAAGGGTGACAGCCCCTCTTAGGCTTCCATGGAAGCTTCTAGTCATGCATGAAGAGAGGGGAAGATGACTTTTTAATTTTATAACCCCGTATTTATAGGAAAACCCTAAAAGTGCCCCGAACGGGCCCCGCCGGGTCTGGAAAATTGTAATTTGAGCAGACGCGCTCAAACGTCAAAACTCCATGAACGGAAAAGAACCGAAATAAGAAAATATGAATAACAGAAGAAATAGTGTCAAAAACTGAATCCCGAGCAGAAAGATATGCCCCGAACAAGTTCGGCGACAACTGGTGCTAGAAACAAGTTTGGTCGGCTTACTTCCACGTAGGGGGTGAAGTCTTTGACCTTGTTGTCTTTCATTTCAGAGACAGAGTTAAGGTGTTATCCCTTTTAGGACTGGTGGTTCCTTTTCTTTCGTGTCTTCCCTTGGGGAGTTTCTGCCGTGGTTGTTGACGGCTGTGGTGCTCAGAGTGAGTTGATTGGTGTAAGATCATTTTATGGGGACTTGTGTCCATATCATTGAGGATTTGTTTGATTCGTGAGGTGAGCTTGATGCTCTTTTGAGAACGTCTTTTAGAGACTTGTTTCAGTTTTGGAAATCTTGATGTTGTTGACTCTTAAGAGGAGTTTTGAAGGATCGCTGTTTGATATGGCTTGTTGTGGAGTTTCTCATCCTAGTTATGACTAGGCATGGTCTTGAGGAATTGTAGTTCCAGTGGTTGTTTATGGATCGATAGAAATTGAAGAATTTTGATTTAACTTGGTGTTTCCAAGTACGGTTTTGAGAGATTCATTTTGTGACCTTGGTTGTTGGCATTTTGATGTATGTGCCACTTGGTGGATTTGTATTTTGAGGATTTAGTTATCCATGATAGGGATGCAGATCTGATGTTTGATTACGGTGTAGTCTTGCAGTTGATCTGTTTCAGGGAGATATGAAGGACTTTCGATGAAATGTCTTATTGTGAGGTTCGTTTTGATTTCTGTAGGCGTTGATTTGCTTGTCAGGTTTTATATTCCTGATTAATGTTGTTAATAGGGGTATTTTGAGACATTGGAGATGTTGGTTTTGCTGTATTGAGGATTTGGGGCCTTAAGCATAGCGGTACCTATAGCATTGTTGTTAGAGTTTTGGGATTGGCAAGGATGGTCCGACCGGACATCTTTGGACCATATCTCAACTCTCACAAAATGTTGGTCCCCGTAGTACTTTTGGTAATGATCATTTTTGACATTGATGTCATTGGCATCGAGAGGTTTCTTGGGTAGACCTAGTGGGGGACAGGTTATGAATTAGTGCCTTCTACTGTCATGCTACCGTATAAAGTTGTGTGTTGTGGGCGAGTACTAGTTGCCGTCGATGCTACTTTACTGATGAGTAAGTGTGGGCGGGTACTAGATACTGTCATTGCTACTACACATTCGAGTACGTCGTGGACGAGTTCTGGTCGCTATTCGTACTGCCACGTTGCGTTTGTTCTGTACCCTGATTTGATATGTGGTTATCTTGGAGTTCTTTTGGTGGTTGTTTTTGGTTCCTTATGATGGTTTGTCAGGAGGGACGCTTATGGTTGTTGTTTTCCGTTCTTTTGTCTGACCTTAGGTTCTCTGTGTGAGTTCAGACTTGTCGTGTGGCCATGTGGTCACTTTTCCCTTGAGGGGTTGTCATGTCATGAGCACGCGGGTGCAATTGATAATGGTTTGTGTGTTCCTTTCAGCTTCGAGGTCGCTGGTGTAGCGCGTTGTGAGGGATACTCGGAGATGTACTCTGTAGTTATCCTAGTTTTGCTTTCTGTTTCGTTGGGCTGTATTTCGGGGACGAAATCCCTTTAAGGTGGGAAGGTTGTAATGACCCGGATTTTTCGGATAAATTTTTTTCCGTTGTCTTTTCCTCTCTAAGTTTGGGTTCTTGTCGATTGGTGTCATCTCGAGTGCTCTGAAGTGATTTCCGAGAATCTTTTCTGTGGATTGATAACTTCCTTTGAGGACCGAGTCATTCCCATATTTTTCGTTTTTCGACACTATTCATTTTTTGTCTTTTTCCCTCTTCCGTCTTTTCCTCATTTGTCACTCTATTTGCGTAACCACACTTCTTGTGTTCGGAGTTGGTTTCTGACTCCACGTATCTTCATTACCAATGATTTCTATGAGATACGTATCTTTACTTTCATGAGAAAGTACTTTGGTTGCTCCCGGTGTCAAAAGGGGCATAAATGCAAAGTTCTTTGGAAACCTTTTCTTTTCATAAATATCTTTTGAAGATATTTTATTTCAGGAGTATCTAAGAAAATATCTTTTTGAAGATATTTTCATTCTGGGGCAGTTTCGCAGTTTTCACTTTTTGGTGGGGTCATTGTGCAATTAATGAAAGTTATTGCTCAATGCCTTGTTTTGAGCCTGGATCCTCGTATGGGATTCATTTTCACATTTCGTAGAGTCATGGACTCTTAGAATTTCCTCCTGGACGATGTTTTCCAGTTTCAGGATTTCTGGCCCAGTTTGCGCCAAACTTGTTTGGGCATAACTCTCTGCTCGGGACTCGGTTTTCGATGCTGTTTCTTCCGTTGTTCATATTTTCTCATTTGGAATCTTTTTCGTTCATGGATTTTTCCATTTGAGCGCATCTGCGTGAATTCCACTTTTCCGGATCCGGCGGGGCCCGTTCGGGGCACTTTTTGAGTTTTCTATAAATAAGAGGTCTTAGAAAGAAAAATCGGATTTTTCTCTCTCTCTCCTCTCTCATGGCTGGTCCAAGCTCCATCTATCGCTGCCATCTTCTCTCTCCTCTTTTGGACTTCTTCCCTCCATTAAAAAGTGGTGATGCCTTTATGTTTACTGTTCCCCTCGGCGAGGCCTTCGATTCAAACCGATTGGAATCTTGTTTTGGCCATTTCTTGAGTTTGGGTTTGAAGTCAAGTTGTGTTTTTAACGGGGCTTCCTTGGGATTCATGTTCATGGTGTTGTCCCCGACAAAACCTAAGAGTTTCGTCGGATTCAGAGCCGATTTATTTTGGTGGGGATTTGAGATTTCATCTCAAATGGAGGTTGGGGGTGTCTTAGGATTATATTTGTATTGTATTGATGATTATTTGAGCTTATACAACTTGTATGCATGCTTTAGTTCAAGATCTAGAAATTAATTTAATTAATTTCTTTGTTTAAGGTTTAATTTCCATGATGATATGTAAATTGGAATTTGATTGTGACATGCTAGAAAATTTGGCTTTGGTATGGTTGTTGACATATATTAAATTTGGATTATTTGGTTAAGAATTACAAATTTTATTTAATATTTATCTTTGGTGAAAGTTTAATTCACATGGTCATAATAAGCATGAAATCAAGTTGTAATGTGATATTTAGATAGGCCTTGGCATGTTGTCTAACATATCTTAAATTGAGAGCATTTGGAATTGTTTAAAAATCTAGAGAAATTAATTAATTAGCTTAATTAATTTTGTTTTAAGTGTTTTAATCACTTAATTGGTCGTTTGGAGTTATATATGTGATGACCATGACATGTCCTTCAAAATATATTAATTTGGGGTTATTTGGAATTAATTTAGAATCTAGAGAATTTGATTATTTTTGCTTAATTAAATTCTATATATTTGCTCCATGGATTTTATTACGTTTTGGAAGTTGTTTCTATGTTTAAATCATGGACTTGGACTTGTTGTAAGTTCCCTTGGTTATATTTTTAGCATTGGATAACATAGTTATTATATTAATATTCATGACAATTTGTTTTCCTTAATTAATATGTTGTTGCCTTATGTAAGAAATTGCACTCTTTGTATTGGACATTTTTCATGCCATAGTAGTTGTGGACTTTGTGCATGTATTGTATATGTTTCCAAATTTGGTTGTGATTGGTAGATAGTTGATATCTTGTATATAGATGTTGATATATACGTTGTTGCACAACTTGTTGATTTTGGAAACTTGGGGATGTCATTATTTGGCTACGGCTAGGACTTGGTTCTAATACCGGGGATTGTCCCTCTATATAGTCTAGTGCGCACATAGGGAGGTTACCCGTGGGCTAGTAACCCTAAAGTAACTATGGTGTCGGTCTGATCCGGCGTGACGTCCAAGTATCCACTTTGGTTGATTTCACATTTCGTTTCAAGTTGAAAACTATATGATGTTATAACTTATTGTTTCTTATTTGATTCTCCATAATTTGTTGCAGGATGTTAACTTTGTGAAATCATGCTTTATGCATTGTATTAGAAGTTCCAATGTTGGTTAAAGTGTATTGATATCATGATTCATGTTTTGATGTTCAAATATGGCTTAAGAATGATCCTATAATTTCATTTGGAACATAGACGTTAGGTGGCATGACCAATTTTGGTAATTCTTGTGTTTTAGATTTCGAGTTCATAACTTTCAAAATCTATGTCTTGTTGCTTTGTATAACATGCTTCCATGTTGCTTGAATTGCATGAATGATGAGTTTCATGATAGAAATAATCTTAGGTAGCTTAGGATGCTCCCCAAGTCACACATTGATGTAGACGTTAGGTGGTATGAGCCCTTTAACATGTTTCACCATAAGGTGATAATTTGTAAAACGCTAAGTCGATCCATGCTCACTTCCTATTTGTAGCTTTATGTTACTCACCCATGTAGTGGGTACATTTTTCAGGTATGAAGACTTGGTTCGTGGTGCTCATTGCTCCTTGGATGGCTTATAGTTTTTAAGTTTCCATTTTATGCAAGTGTTAGGATAAAATGCCTCTTTGTAACCTTATGTATCAAAATATGTATTATTTGATTCCATATATGTAGTGTGTACATGAGTACACTCTTTACAATGTATTTGACATGTATGAGATGAGGCCGGAGGCCAATGACATGTAATTTGTATCCTATGTAATTTTTGACTTCATAGAATATTATGAAAATAGTGAAAAATGTTGAGTTATTGCTTCACCATGTTTGCATTGGGTGTGGGAATTATATTTTGATTCTTCCCTAGGGTCTTGTTAATCTTCTATGAAGTGTGGCTAAGGGCCAAACGGTATTTTGGAACCATTTCATAATTTTGAATTTCGAGTTTTTGTTCCAAGTTCCATTTTTTGCCTTTCTGCCCGTTAGGGGGTCGGATTTTGCATCGGCTATATTTTTAAGTCATGGACCACTGTAACACGTCTAAATAGTTTAGTTATGTTCGCGTGCATAGTCATTTCCGGGCAAAACCTCATCGTTTGTGTTTTGAGCCTCCAACGGACTCATTTTACACTTTTGTTGCATAATCTAACCTAAGGATATTTTGGGAATTTTTTTTGAGAAATAAATTCCATTCTTCACTTGGTTGAATAGAAAACATGATTTTAGGGGGGGGGGGGGTTTCTTCTTTGTGTTTTTCCAGAAAATGTTGTCTTGGCATCGAAAATCGATCCCGAAATTCAGCTTCTGTTTTCCAATTTTGCAGCTTTTTGGACCCTCTGGACCAGTTTTCTTGGGAGGGCATTTTGGGTATTTTAGAGTACGTATTTTTAGATTTTTCTAAAATGTCATGTAAAAATCTCGATTTTGAGGAGGGTTTCTTCTTTGTGTTTTTCCAGAAAATGTCATCTAAGGCCTCAAATTTCCGTTTTTTTTGGGAAAACCCCTGCTGCCAGGTTTTTGGGTTGCCATTCTGCCTCCTTCACATGTAAACGTTTAGATAGGGCCTCATAACCGGTTACATGTGCATGGGCAGTGTTTTGGTTGAATTTTTTGGTCTCCTAACCGGTTAGGAAGGCTTAGTAACCGGTTAGATGTTCTTGGGTTGGCACTTTTTGACCGTTTTGCCCCTTCTTCTTCCGTTAGCCATATCTTATTCATCCGGACTCCAAATCAAGTGATTTTTGAGTCTAAGTTCATTAATTTTTCATTGTCTTTCCAATGGTGTGCTTGGTGGCACCCACTTTTAGGCTAGAAATGATGTTTTTGCCCCTACGTTCATTCTTGTTCGTTTTTAAAACGTTACTTCCACATTTGATTCCTTTGGGTTCCATGACCTCATTGAAGGTCACATTGGCGTCTTAGAGTCATGTTGTATCTCTAAAGATCGTTGTTTATCTTTTGCTTCCGCATTTCGGATCCATTATCGGGTCATCTTTTGGTTCATCACTGATGCACCGAGTTGAAAAAATTGGGCCGTCACAAGTGGTATCAGAGCTCCTAGGTTGAAAAACCTTAGGACAACAGGTTTTAGGTGTATATAATGCTTTTGTTGCCATGCTCTATGTGTTTACATGCTTTATGATAACATGTTTTGGTTGATAGCATGTTTATGTGTTTATGTGTTACATGTTGTATGTCGTTTGTTTAGCATTGTTTTATTCTAATGTAAAGAGCATGACATATGACGTATGGTAGATTAGAATTGTATATGCATAATTGTGTTGCATACTTGGCATGATACGGGTTTGGTCATTGAAGCATGAGTTGAGGTTGATGGTGATTGTAGTCATAGTCTCATTGTGGTATAGGTTGTTATCGACCTAGCATTAGTTTTGAGGTAGGTGGATGGTCACCTTTTGTTTAGGCTCTTGTGAGATGAGTCATTTAGCGTTACCGTAATGGTGGATTTGTTGGTTTTGGGCCATGATGAGGTTATGGGCCTCTTAGGATCCTTGATTGTTCATGATGATTCCTCTCGAACTTGCGTTTTTTCATGGGCGGGTACGTTTGTGGGCGGGTGTATGGCACTGTCATGCTACCATACTGGCTAGCTACGAGCGCAATTCGGATGGAATCAGCTTAGTCTTTTGTTTTGATAAGCGTAGTCCTTTTGATCGATGATGATGATGGTTGTTTTGGGGATCAGTCATAGGGATTGGTTTGGTTGTTGTTGGCATGGCAATTGTTGCCACTTTCTTTGAGTTCTCCTTGCATGATGATGCTTTTGGGATCAAGTTGATTGATCAATGTTTTAGGTTGGTGAGAGCATTGCATTGTTCGTGTCACTCGTAGTGCCACCTTTAGATTCGGAGTTTGATTGTTTGAGTCTTACCATTGTGGTAAGGGCTCACGTTTGTTTTGAGACAGGTTGTTGTCGCATTGGTTTTGGAGACAGTTTATGGCTAAGACTGGTCTTTCCTTTTACCTAGACACTCTAGGACACGATGTCCATAGGGTTCATTGTTGCATCATTTTGTCTTATGCAGTTTCATTTACTACCATGTTAGTAGTTTTATTTATAATGTTGTGATGCATGAGTAGGTGGAGGTGTATCCACATTTGCCTTCTTGTTGTGTGGCATTAGCATGCCTTTCTTATATGCTTAGAGATTCCATGTTGTTACTGTACTTTTGTAACATGCTTTTGTGCTTGCATGGAGACGTGTTGCATGTACCCTTGGTTTTTATCTATGGGAGTAGATTTTCTTCTTGGTAGTTGCATTTCCTTGTCATATGCATAACTTCCAGGTTTGGTTTTCCCATTCGTTTCCCTCGGTCGCACGTAGTGTGTATGCGGGTTTCCACAAGGGTTTTGTGTTGGTTCGTGTTAGGGACTTCACAAGGAGTGAGTTTCTTCTTTTCGTTGCATTGTGCACAGTTTTGGGGTTGGTTGGTCCGTGAGGGTCACCATCGTTGTCTTGAGTCCTTGGTGAGGATTTTTTGGATTTTGGTCAGCTTACTTCCATGTAGGGGGTGAAGTCTTTGACCTTGTTGTCTTTCTTTTCAGAGACAGAGTCGAGGTGTTGTCCTTTTTAGGACTGGTGGATCCCTTTCTTTCGTGTCTTCCCTTGGGGAGTTTCTACCGTGGTTGTTGACGGCTGTGGTGCTCAAAGTGAGTTAATTGGTGTGAGATCATTTTATGGGGACTTGTGTCCATATCATTGAGGATTTATTTGATTCGTGAGGTGAGCTTGATGCTCTTTTAAGAACCGCTTTTGGAGACTTATTTCAGTTTTGGAAATCTTGATGTTGTTGACTCTTAAGAGGAGTTTTGAAGGATCGCTATTTGATATAGCTTGTTGTGGAGTTTCTTGTCCTAGTTATGACTAGGCATGGTCTTGAGGAATCGTAGTTCTAGTGGTTGTTAATGGATTAATAGAAATTGAAGAATTTTGATTTAACTTGGTGTTTCCAAGTACGTTTTTGAAAGATTCATTTTGTGACCTTAGTTGTTGGCATTTTGATATATGTGCCACTTGGTGGATTTGTATTTTGAGGATTTAGTTATCCATGATAGGGATGCGGATCTGATGTTTGATTACGGTGTAGTCTTCTAGTTGATCTGTTTCAGGGAGATATGAAGGACTTTCGATGAAATGTTTTATTATGAGGTTCGTTTTGATTTTTGTAGGCGTTGATTTGCTTGTCAGGTTTTGGATTCCTGATTAATGTTGTTAATAGGGGTATTTTAAGACATTGGAGATGTTGGTTTTGCTGTATTGAGGATTTGGGGCCTTAAGCATAGCGGTACCTATAGCATTGTTGTCAGAGTTTTGGGATTGGCCAGGATGGTCCGGCTGGACATCTTTGAACCATATCTCAACTCTCTCAAAATGTTGGTCCCCGTAGTACTTTTGGTAATGATCATTTTTGACATTGATGTCATTGGTATCGAGAGGTTTCTTGGGTAGACCTAGTGGGGGACAGGTTATGAATTAGTGCCTTATACTGTCATGCTACCGTACAAAGTTGTGTGTTGTGGGCGAGTACTAGTTACCGTCGATGCTACTTTACTGACCAGTAAGTGTGGGCGGGTACTAGATACTGTCATTGCTACCACACATTCGAGTACGTCGTGGGCGAGTTCTGGTCGTTATTCGTACTGCCACGTTGCGTTTGTTCTGTACCCTGATTTAATATGTGGTTGTCTTGGAGTTCTTTTGGTGGTTGTTTTTGGTTCCTTATGATGGTTTGTCAGGAGGGACGCTTACGGTTGTTGTTTTCTGTTCTTTTGTCTGACCTTGGGTTCTCTGTGTGAGTTCAGACTTGTCGTGTGGCCATGTGGTCACTTTTCCCTTGAGGGGTTGTCGTGTCATGAGCACGCGGGTGCAATTGACAATGGTTTGTGTGTTTCTTTCAGCTTCGAGGTCGCTGGTGTAGCGCGTTGTGAGGGATACTCAGAGATGTACTCTGTAGTTATCCTGGTTTTGCTTTCTGTTTCGTTGGGCTGGATTTTGGGGACAAAATCCCTTTAAGGTGGGAAGGTTGTAATGACCCGGATTTTTCGGATAAATATTTTTCCGTTGTCTTTTTGCTTCTGAGTTTGGGTTCTTGTTGATTAGTTTCGTCTCGAGTGCTCTGGAGTGATTTCCGAGACTCTTTTCTGTGGATTGACAACTTCCTTTGAGGACCGAGTCATTCCCACATTTTTCGTTTTTTGACACTATTCATTTTTTGTCTTTTTCCCTCTTCCGTCTTTTCCTTATTTGTCACTTTATTTGCGTAACCACACTTCTTGTGTTCGGAGTTGGTTTCTGACTTCACGTATCTTCATTCCTAATGATTTCTATGAGAAACGTATCTTTACTTTCGTGAGAAAGTACTTTGGTTGCTCCCGGTGTCAAAAGGGGCATAAATGCAAAGTTCTTTGGAAACCTTTTCTTTTCTTAAATATCTTTTGAAGATATTTTATTTTAGGGGTATCTAAGAAAATATCTTTTGGCAGATATTTTCATTCTGGGGCAGTTTCGTAGTTTTCACTTTTTGGAGGGGTCATTATGCAATTAATGAAAGTTATTGCTCAATGCCTTGTTTTAAGCCTGGATCCTCGTATGGGATTTATTTTCACATTTCATCGAGTCATGGACTCTTAGAATTTCCTCCTGGACGATGATTTCCCGTTTCAGGGTTTCTGGCCCCAGTTTGTGCTAAACTTGTTTTGGGCATAACACTCTGCTCGGGACTCGCTTTAAGATGTTGTTTCTTTCGTTGTTCAAATTTTCTCATTTGGAATCTTTTTTGTTCACAGAGTTTTGCCATTTGAGCGCGTCTGCATGAATTCCACTTTTCCGGACCCGGCGGGGCCCGTTCGGGGCACTTTTTGAGTTTTTCTATAAATAGGAGGTCTTAGAAAGAAAAATCAGATTTTTCTCTCTCTCCCCTCTCTCATGGCCGGTCCAAGCTCCATCCATTGTTGCCATCTTCTCTCTCCTCTTTTGGACTTCATCCTTTCATTAAAAAGTGGTGATGCCTTTATGTTTATTGTTCCCCTCGGCGAGGCCTTCGATTCCAACCGATTGGAATCTTGTTTTGGCCATTTCTTGAGTTTAGGTTTGAAGTCAAGTTGTGTTTTTGATGGGGCTTCCTTGGGATTCATGTTTGTGGTGTTGTCCCCGACAAAACCTAGGAGTTTCGTCGGATTCGGAGCCGATTTATTTTGGTGGGATTTGAGATTTCATCTCAAATGGAGGTAGGGGGTGTCTTAGGATTATATTTGTGTTGTATTGATGATTATATGAGCTTATACAACTTGTATGCATGCTTTAGTTCAAGATCTAGAAATTAATTTAATTAATTTCTTTGTTTAAGGTTTAATTTCCATGATGATATGTAAATTGGAATTTGATTGGGACATGCTAGAAAATTTGGCTTTAGTATGGTTGTTGACATATATTAAATTTGGATCATTTGGTTAAGAATTACAAATTTTATTTAATATTTATCTTTGGTGAAAGTTTAATTCACATAGTCATAATAAGCATGAAATCAAGTTGCAATGTGATATTTAGATAGGCCTTGGCATGTTCTCTAACATATCTTAAATTGAGAGCATTTGGAATTGTTTAAAAATCTAGAGGAAATTAATTAATTAGCTTAATTAATTTTGTTTTAGGTGTTTTAATCACTTAATTGGTCGTTTGGAGTTATATATGTGATGACCATGACATGTCCTTCAACATATATTAATTTGGGGTTATTTGGAATTAATTTAGAATCTAGAGAATTTGATTATTTTTGCTTAATTAAATTCTATATATTTGCTTCATGGATTTTATTACGTTTTGGAAGTTGTTTCTATGTTTAAATCATGGACTTGGACTTGTTGTAAGTTCACTTGGTTATATTTTGAGCATTGGATAACATAGTTATTATATTAATATTCATGAGAATGTGTTTTCCTTAATGAATATGTTGTTGCCTTACGTAAGAAATTGCACTCTTTGTATTGGACATTTTTCATGCCATAGTAGTTTTGGACTTTGTGCATGTATTGTATATGTTCCCAAATTTGGTTGTGCTTGGTAGATAGTTCATATCTTGTATATACATGTTGATATATACGTTGTTGCACAACTTGTTGATTTTGGAAACTTGGGGATGTCGTTGTTTGGCTACGGCTAGGACTTGGTTTTAGTAAGGGGGATTGTCCCTCTATATAGTCTAGTGCGCACATAGGGAGGTTATCCGTGGGCTAGTAACCCTAAAGTAACTATGGTGTCGGTCTGATCCGGCGTGACGTCCAAGTATCCACTTTGGTTGATTTCATATTTCGTTTCAAGTTGAAAACTATATGATGTTATAACTTATTATTTCTTATTTGATTCTCCATAATTTGTTGCAGGATGTTAACTTTGTGAAATCATGCTTTATGCATTGTATTATAAGTTCCAATGTTGGTTAAAGTGTATTGATATCATGATTCATGTTTTGATGTTCAAATATGGCTTAAGAATGATCCTATAATTTCATTTGGAACATAGACGTTAGGTGGCATGACCAATTTTGGTAATTCTTGTGTTTTAGATTTCGAGTTCATAACTTTGAAAATCTATGTCTTGTTACTTTGTATAACATACTTTCATGTCGCTTGAATTGCATGAATGATGTGTTTCATGCTAGAAATGATCTTAGGTAGCTTAGGATGCTCCCCGAGTCACACATTGATGCAGACGTTAGGTGTCATGAGCCCTTTAACATGTTTCACCATAAGGTGATAATTTGTAAAATGATAGGTCGATGCATACTCACTTCCTACAAGTAGCTTTATGTTACTCACCCACGTAGTGGGGACATTTTTCAGGTATGAAGACTTGGTTCGTGGTGTTCATTGCTCCTTCGATGGCTTATAGTTTTTAAGTTTCCATTTTATGCAAGTGTTAGGATAAAATGCCTCTTTATAACCTTATGTATCAAAATATGTATTATTTGATTCCATATATGTAGTGTGTACACGAGTACACTCTTTGCATTGTATTTGACATGTATGAGATGACACCGGAGGCCAATGACATGTAATTTGTATCCTATGTAATTTTTGACTTCATGGAATATTATGAAAATATTGAAAAATGTTGAGTTATTGCTTCACCATGTTTGCATTGGGTGTGGGAATTCTATTTTGATTCTTCCCTAGGGTCTTGTTAATCTTCTATGAAGTGTGGCCAAGGGCCAAACGGTAATTTGGAACCATTTCATAATTTTGAATTCCGAGCTTTCGTTCCAAGTTCCATTTTTTGCCTTTTTGCCCGTTGGAGGGTCGGATTTTGCATCTGCTATATTTTTAAGCCATGGACCACTGTAACACATCTAAATAGGTAAGTTATGTTCACGTGCATAGTCATTTCCGGGCAAAACCTCATCGTATGTGTTTTGAGCCTCCAACGGACTCATTTTACAATTTTATTGCATAATCTGACCTAAGGGTATTTTGGTAATTTTCTTTGAGAAATAAATTCTGTTCTTCACATGGTTGAATAGAAAACATGATTTTAGGGGGGGTTTCTTCTTTGTGTTTTTCCAGAAAATGTTGTCTTGGCATCAGAAATCGATCCCGAAGTTCAGCTTCTGTTTTTCAATTTAGCAGCTTTTTGGACCCTCTGGACCAGTTTTCTTGGAAGGGCATTTTGGGTATTTCACAGTGCGTATTTTTCATTTTTTCTCTCATTTCACGTAGAAAACTCAATTTTTAGGGGTGTTTCTTCTTTGTGTTTTTCTAGAAAATGTCATCTAAGGCCTCAAATTTCCATTTTTGCCGGAAAAACCCCTACTGCCAGGTTTTTGGGTTGCCCATTCTGCCTCCTTCACATGTAAACATTTAGATAGGGCCTCATAACCAGTTACATGTGCATGGGCAGTGTTTTGGTCAAATTTTTTGGTCTCCTAACCGGTTAGGAAGGCTTGGTAACCGGTTAGATGTTCTTGGGTTGGCACTTTTTGACCGTTTTGCCCCTTCTTCTTCCGTTAGCCATATCTTCTTCATCCGGACTCCAATTCAAGTGATTTTTGAGTCCAAGTTTGTTAATTTTTTGTTGTCTTTCCAATGGTGTGCTCGGTGGCACCCACTTTTAGGCTGTAAGTGACGTTTTTGCCCATAGGTTCATTCTTGTTCGTTTTTGAAATGTTACTTCCACATTTGATTCCTTTGGGTTCCGTGACCTCGTGGAAGGTCACATTAGCGTCTTAGAGTCATGTTGTATCTCTAAAGATCGCTGTTTGTCTTTTGCTTCCACATTTTGGATCCGTTATCGGGTCATCTTTCGGTTCATCACTGACGCACCGGGTTGAAAAACTTGGGCCGTCACAAATGATATGGCAGTACGAACAATGACCAGAACCCACCTACACTTACTCGTCTGTAAAGTAGCATGATACTATAAGGCACTAGTTCATAACATGCCTTTATCAGATCAACCTAGAAAGAAACCTTTCGATACAAATGACATCAATGTCGAAAATGATCATTACCAAAAGCACTATGGGAACGAGGCATCTGCGAGAGTTGGGGTAGCTAATCCCAAAACTCAACAATAATGTCATTGGCACCGTACGCTTAAGGCCTTAAATCCTAGACGCTGACATAACAATGACCCCCACAGCTAAAAATGCTATAACAATAACACCAGTCACGAATCTAAAGCTTGATAAGTCTGTGCCCTCAAGCTAATGGATCGGACCCACAAAACCGAAAACCCTAAGCACAGATCTGATGTAGACCTACCATAAGGCTACATACTGAAGACAAAACACTAGGTCAAAGTCCCTATACTGGACAACTAAAACCTCATAATGCAAGTCTACTACGTAGCTCACATATGAAAATCTTGACAACCAAGGTCCCAAAACCCCAACATAAGTGCAGGAAAGATGAAATAGTATAAACCAAATACTCACATAATATATGCTCGCAAAATTTAAATGACATAAATCAAATAATATCATAGTACTAAGCACAGTACACATAAGGTAAACCAAATAAACCAGCTATCATATCGAGGTTAAACAAATAGCAACGCTCTATATACCACTAACGGCACAAACATGGTAAGTAGATACAGTATAAGCAACGTATCATATACATCCGCATACGGACTACCACATAGTCATAAACCCTAAACATGTTTCTAAGGTATGCTCGAAAATAATTGAGCTCATAAATATATAAAAGTGATTATACAATGGGCAAGTTCGTAAAATCAATAGAAATGAATGGAATGTCTCTCAAAAGACAACACACAAAAATGCAACACAAAACCTAGATGAGTCCGATCTCTCATTATGAGGAAAGGAACTATCCCCTAAACCAAGATGCCAACGAGCTCTATAGGAACACTTAGGATTCTACCAGAACCCTAACGTAATGCCCTAAGTCTCCAAGGACTAGGGAGAGCAATTAATTGTGCCAGTGCAATTAATTACACGGAACCACTCACATCCCAACCATAGCTTGTAAGAGCTAACCAAGGCAACACAAGAAAAATTCTAGGTGAACACAACCATCCAAATCCCAAAACCATCATCCTAAGAATGTAAGACAGAAGAACCTCGCCCTGAGGCTCACAAGGCAACTCCTCAGCTCCCTAAGGAAGGACTCGAGTCAATCCTGACTCATCGTCCTATGATGCTAGAAACAAAAACCTCCATAACATCAATGACATCAAGACTACTATGAAGTCCTAAGAGATGACACTGACACCTCTAACACTACCATGATTACATCATGAAAAGACAAAAGAAAATGAGATGAAATGATGCCTCCGTGGCCTGTGTTTCATCTCGCCAGACGGAGGTTACAACTCTACATTCACATGAGCCCTAATGAGAAGACTCTCCACAAGTCAAAACTGTGACGCTATATGCGTAAAAAGGAAACAAGATCAATAATAACACGAGTTATTATGATCAAATGCAACTCACACTATGAATGCATCAAATAAGTAGCACATTAATGTATGCAACCTACAGTTATGCTAAAGCAATCAAAGAAAGCTGTTTAAACAATTATGCACTTAAGCAAATAAGCGTACATGTAAAAAAAAATGATGTTTTTAAACACATAAGCATATAAGCATAGAGACATGTCATAATACCAAACGTGTTATCAAGAAACACCTAAACATGTTATAATATCGAAACATGCTAACAATATATACACACGTATAACATAGCAACAAAAAGGTGATATGCGCCCAAAACCCATCGTCCAAGGTATTCAAACCTAGGAGCTCTAATACCACCTATGACGGCCCTGGTTTTTTAAGCCAATGCATCCTGTGATGAACCGAAGATTGATCCGATAACGGATCTGAATGCGAAAGCGAAAATAGAAAATAAGACTCTAAGAAGTCAAAGTGACCTTCCATGAGGTCGCGGAACTCAATGAAAACTGATATGGAAGTAGAAGATCAAAAATATGACAAATAAGCCCCCAGGGGTAAAATGGTAATTTTAAAAAAATATGAAATCGGGTGCCACCAAGCACATTGCTGGGAAGATAATGAAAAATTAATCAAGATGGACTCAAGAATCGCATGATTTGGAGTTTGGATGAAGGAGAAACAACATGACGAAGAAAAATAGGCACTTAAGGAAAAAAGGGTAACTTGGTAATTATCCAGGAAGATCCAGGTGCAATCGAGCACACTATTGGAAAGAGAGCGAAAAAATAGTCATGTTGAAACAAAATTTCACTCGATTTGGAGTCCGGACGAGGGAGAAACGAGGGTTTGAAGTTGAGACGTCGCGGCGGCCCGACGAAGGCCATGGCTTGCCCAGCGCCTATGCACGAGCCCACCGGCGCCCCATGCAGCACCCAATGGCATGCACATGTTGATAGTAAGAAAAAAAAAAGTGAGTTTCCAGAACTGAGGCTTGAAACAGAGGTCGAAACGAGTTTTTCTGGAAAAACACGAAGAAGAATCGAGTTTTCTACTCGACATTGTGGAAGGAAATGAAAAAAACTCTCTGCGAAATCCCCAAAATGCCCCAAGATCAGAACTAGACAAGAGGGCAAAAAGTTGCTATAGTAATTGTCCACATTTGAGATCAAAAACAGGCTACCAAACGAATTTTTCTGGAAAAACACGAAAAAAAAATCCTCCCAAAATCAAATTTTCTACCCGGAATCGTGGAAGAAAATGAAAAAAACTTGCTGTAAAATGCCCATTCATGAAATCAGGTCATAAGGGTTAAAAAGATGCTAAAATGCAAAACTGAAAGCTGAACTTTGCGAGGGATTTCCAGTACCAAGATGACATTTTCTGGAAAAACACGAAGAAGAAACCCCCCTAAAATTATGTTTTCTAAGTGACCATGTGAAGACCAGAATTTATTTCTTGAAGAAAAATCCCAAAATGCCCTAAAATCAAATTATGAAATAAAAATGCAAAATGAGTTCATAGGAGGCTCAAATCACCAAGGATGAGGTTTTTCTTGAAAACGATTATGCACGTAAACGTAACTTACCCATTAGGACGTGCTACAATGGTCTACGGCTTAAAAATATCGCCGATGCAAAATTCGCCCCCCTCCCCCCCAACGGCCAAAAAGGCAAAAATGAACTAGAAATGGAAAATTTGAAAACTAAAATTGACAAATGATTTCAAATTACCGTTTGGCCCTTGGCCACACTTCATGCATATTAAGTAGGTCGTAATAAATGTGCTCGTGCACACTTTGCATCGCCCAATTTGGAAATGAACCCTTAAAGGCTCAGATTTTACTATTTTAGCTCAAAATGCAAAGTATGAAACTAAAATAAAAAAATGAAAACAAAATGGTGTTTGGCCCTTGGCCACACCTCATACATATTAAATGAATGCTAGATAATGAATTTCATACCCGATGCACACTCCGGTGCAAAAATATCATGCTAAAACCCTACTCTCCATATATTCTCATTAAAGGCTAGATTTCAACATTTATGAATATACATGAATTTTAAATATGGTTTGGCCCTTGGCCTTATATCGTATACATAAAATGAGAAACAAAAAGTGTGTTGTAGTGACCCGAGTTTTTTATTTAACCCGGTGCGTCAGTGATGAACTGAAAATTAATCCATTAATAGAAGCAAGAAACAAAAAAATGGTCTACCAAGGCATGACACACCTTTAAGACCCTAAAATGACCTTCCATGAGGTCACGGAACCCAAAGGAACAAGGTGTGTAGGCAATAAATAGGAAAACTAAAAATTAAGCCCCCAGAGACAAAATAGTCATTTATGAAATATGGATTCAGTTACCACCGAGCATACCGCTGGAAAGAGAATGAAAAATTAATCAAGATGGACTCAAGAATTGCATGATTCAGAGTCCGAACGAAGGAGAAACGAGAAGATGCAGAAAAACGAGCAAAAACCCGTTAATCAAGGGCAAAATGGTCAATTTACAATTAAGAAAGGAGATTTAACTCTAAGCAAGTCAAATGAGGTCTTCATAATCTAAACTAATCATTTTGCAACATTCCAAGATGTTCTAAGAACTTTGACCAAGAATCCCACAAGAAGCCCTTTTTCCGGTTCGAACCAAATCCTGACACTATCTCACTAAAATATGTATAACTCCCACTGTGATTTGAATTTGAGAATGGTATTGATTCCATTGGAAAGCTGACTCAAATTCCATGAATTTAGGCTCAAGAATCAACCTATTTGGGTTAGAAATGAAGGAGATATGGCTGTTTGAAATCGGAACAACAGTGTTGTTACAAAATCTGAACGGCAGTTGAATGTGGGCTATTTCGGTCGACCGAAATAGAGTTTTGGACGACCGAACTGGGCAAAAATTGTGCTGAAAAAATGTTTTTGAGGGGAGGTTACTTCGGTAGACTGAAATAAGCCATCAGTCGACCGAACTGGGCCCAAACAAGCCACCGGTCAACCGAAACAAGTCAAAAAACAAAAAATGCAGCCTATCATGCATAAGAAATGAAAAGAGTTCAATATGCAAGTGTGTGATGATGTGAACATACATGCAAGTGTAATATGGTATTTTAAACATGTTACAATGGCCTACGGCCTCATTACACTTCATTAACAAGATTTGACATGCCAAACCTCTAAAGTTGGAAAAAATGCATTTTAAAGGCAGAACTTGAAGTTTACATACATACAC
The DNA here is from genome assembly GCF_030987335.1 of Cornus florida. Classification (NCBI taxonomy): domain Eukaryota; kingdom Viridiplantae; phylum Streptophyta; class Magnoliopsida; order Cornales; family Cornaceae; genus Cornus; species Cornus florida. The sequence goes on along the minus strand of NW_026775573.1, from coordinate 76,714,304 downwards.
TTGGATTTTGAAGTTTGTGGCCCTTGGCCTTATGTTATACATATCAAATAAATCATGAAAGGTGTACTTATGTACACATTACATATTTAGAACAAAAATACAAGTTTTGTCATGTAAGCTACAAATTGACATTTCATGCTAACATTTGCATGAAAGGGAAACTTAAAAACTACAAGTCATCCAAGGAATGTTGAGCATCACGAACCAAGTCTTCGTACTTGAAACAAATTCTCCAGTAACTTCAGGGTAAGTAACATAAAGCTACTCGTAGGAAATGAGTATGCATCGACTTGATTTCTTACAGATTTTTACATTAACTTGAAACAATTCTAAAGGGTCATGCGACCTAACGTCTATGTCAAAGGTGAGACTCAGGGAGCATCTTAAGCTACCTTAGAGAATTCCTAGTATAAATCACATCATTCTTGCAATTTAAATGACATAGAAGCACATAGTGTAATGTAACAAGACATATGTATCCAAAGTTATCAACTTTTAACTTAGAATGCAATAAGTGCTGAAATGGTTCATGCCATCTAGAATCTAAGTCACGGTGCTTATATAGGATCATTCCTAAGTCATATCAACATGAAGCAACATGAGTCACGATGTCTATGAAATTGAACAAAGTTGGGATAATCCAAAGAACAGGACAAGTTTTCAATTTAACATGAACCACATTGTTAATGTAATTAAACAAGATTTGAATAATTCAATTCACACGACAAGAAGGATACTCGAATATGAATTACAAGAATTACATTATCAATGTAATTTAACATGATTGGAACACTCCAATTAACAAGACAAGAAAAATACTTGAAATCAAGGATAATGCATAATATCTATGTAATGGAACAAGATTAGAGCATTTTACATAACATGACAAGATTTAAATCTTCAAGGAAAAACAACTTGAAAATTAAAGAGTGAAATCGACCAATGTGGAAACTCGGATATCGCTCGGATTAAAACTATACTCATGGGTTCACTTTAGGGCTACTAAGCCATGGATACCTTCCCCTAGTGTGCACTATAGTTGTAGAGGGACAATCCCCCGTACTAGAACCAAGTCATAGCCATATCAATTCTTGATTGATATCCCAAGTCCCAAAATCAACAAGCTGTGCAACCAAGAGTGTATCAAGATACTAGTAATGCATTAAACCACATTCCATGCACAACCAAGATTTTGGAACACACAAGTCATGCCCTATGTTCATCAACTGTCGTGGCATGTGAAATGTCAAGAAATCATGGTATGCATCTACATAGACTACGGCCAAGATATATAGCACATGGAATCCATTGATGTAAATATACCACAAGTATAAGACTAATGATTTAATTATTTACTAAACAATACATGGATAATTAAATCATTCCAAGACAATTGTGCTAGTTCATTAAGTACATTAATGAAACCAAGATACAAAGGGTTATGATTAAATCGAGGGAAACATAAAAGGGAATTTAATCTACTTAAGGGATTAAATTATAAAGATTACAAGACAAGTCCAAATATTCTACGAACAAGGAATGTCAAGGATCATGTCAAGGACAAGTTCAAAATCAAGTTACAAGTTCATTTCATACAAGACACAACCATGTAAATTAAGTTCCATACAAAGAAAATAATTAAATATAAGTTTCAAAACTTATCCGATTATTCTCAAATTAATACACGTGGAGGAACTTGTCAAGGAATTGATGAATACCAAGTTAGAACTTAATCAAGCTCATGGAACCATTGAATAAGTTTTAATTAATTCTTTTAATTAAAATCTCTAGATTTTGAAATTCATCCAAATGATCTCAATTTAATGTATATTATACAACATGTCAAGACTTGATTTAAAAGCATGTTATAAGAATTTTCCATGCAAGATACGGCCACGAGTATAATTAAATAAAAGGTTTCAAAACCTAATCAAGTATTCATGATTTAATATATGTGAAAGTGTATGGTATGCATATCAAGGATATCAAGTCAGAAATCCAATGGAGTGAATAGTGCACTTGGAATAAATAAATTAATTAAATTAATTATATATTATTAGATTTCAAAACATTTCTGATTACTCTCAAATTCACCTATATTGAAGAGCATGCTAGGGCCTAATATAATATGACAACACATGTTAATTTCAAGCTAGTTAAGGCCACATCAATTAATCTTTCATTCAACAAAAATATTAAATAAAATCTTCAATAGTTGTTCAAATGTTCTCAATTTAATATATGTCAATTACCATATCAAGGGGTAATATAATTCCATGCCACATGTTTAAACCAAGCTATAACCAATCGGGAAAATCAAATCCCTCACAAGAAAAATAAATAATAAAATCTCTAGATTTTGTATCAAAGCATGTAAATAAGTTATATAAACATCACTAGCATGCAATACATCAAGAATAATAAACTATAACACCCCCTACATCAATTTGAGATGAAAATCTCAAATCCCCACTGAAAGAAAAGTGCTCCGAATCCGATGATACTTCGGGGTTTTGTCGGGGATAACGCGGTGAACAAGAATCCTAAGGAAGCCTCATGAAAATCACAACTGGACTTCAAACCCAAACTCACAAAATGGTCAGAAATGGGTTCTAATAAGGGGGAAAGATGCACATCGTCAAGGCAAGCAATAAACGTTAAGGCTCGAAGCTTTTTAGAAAGGAAATCAAGTGGAGGAGAAGAAAGAGTGAAGGTAGCCCCCTGGGCTCCCATGGCTGCCGGCCAAGAGGGGGAGGAAGATGATGAAAAAGTGACTTTTCACTTTAAGACATTCTATTTATAGTAAAACCCTAAAAGTGCCTTGGAAGGGCCTCACCAGGTCCGAAAAAGTGAAATTTGAGCAGACGCGCTCATATGGCAAAACTCCAAAAAAAAAAGATTTAAAATGATAAAATATGAACAATTGAAGAAACGGCGTCAAAAACTAAGTCCCTAATAGAGAGATATACCCTAAACAAGTTCGGCGCAAACCGGGGTCAGAAATCCCTAAAACTGGGAAAATTGACCGGAAGGGAATTCTAAGAGTACACGACTTAACAAAATGTGAAAATGAATCCCGTACGAGGATCCAGGATCAAAACGAGGTCTTTTGCAATAACTTCCGTTAATTGCACATTGACCCTTACAAAAAGGGTTAACTGCACTAATGACCCAGAATGAAAATATATTCCAAAAATATTTTCTTAAAAACCCCTAAAATAAAATATCTTCAAAAGATATTTATGAAAAACACCACAAGAAAAGAAAAAGATTCTAAAGAACTGTGCATCCATACCCCTATGGACACCGGGAGCAACCAGAGTATTTTTCTACAGAAGTAAAGATACGTATTTTGTGGAAACCACTTAGAATGAAGATACATGAAGTCAAAAACTAACTCCGAGCATGAAAAGTGAGGCTGTGCCAACAAATTGACGAATGGGGAAAAGACGAAATAGGGAAAAGGATAAAAAGTGAATAGTGTCCGAAAAATGAAAATGTGGAAATGACTCGGTCCTCAAAAGAAGTTGTCGATCCAAACAAAATAGTCTCAAAAACCATTTCCAAGCACTCAAAATGACAATAAGTGGCAAGAATCCTAACCAGAAAAGAAAATTAAACGGAAAATATTTATCCGTAAAATTTAAGGAAAAGGAAAGGGAGGAAAATGACCGGGTCATTACAACCTACCCTCCTTAATAGAATTTGGTCCCTGAAATTAGGAACATACAGGAAAGGAACAAAACAAAGACCGATCACAAGATCAAACCGAAGGAAAGCTTATAAAGCACTGAAGGATAACTTCAGATGTCTCAAGATCAAATGAAGAAATGCGAAACCACGAACCGAGACAACACCTCATACGAATCGGCACGTTAACTCAACTGTCAACCACTGAGAGAATCACAAGACAACGAAACATTGAAACACGATAAAAGAAGAGAGTGACAAGGCAGTACGAACAGCGACCAGAACCCGCCCACACTTACTCGTCAGTAAGGTAGCATAATAGTATAAGGCACTAGTTCATAACATGCCCCAACCAGGTTAACTCGGAAGACTTATCGATATGGATGACATTAATGTCAGAAACGATCATTACCAAAAGCACTACGAGAACCAAGCATCTGCGAGAGTTGGGGTAGCTAATCCCAAAACTCTGACAGCAATGTCATAGGCACCGCTACGCTTAAGGTCAAGAAACCTAACCAGAAAAGAAAATTAAATGGAAAAAAGTTATCCGTAAAATTTAAGAAAAAGGAAAGGGAGGAAAATGGCTGGGTTATTACAGCCTGCCCTCCTTAAAAAAATTTCGTCTACGAAATTAGGAACATACCGAAAAAGAACAAAACAAGGACCGATCACAAGGTCAAACCGAAGGACAGCTCATAAAGCACTGAAGGACAACTCCAGATGTCTCAAGATCAATTAAAGAAACGTGAAACCACGAACCGAGACAACACCTCATATGAATCGGTACGTTAACTCAACGTCAACCACCGAGAGAATCCCAAGACAACGAAATGTTGAAACACGATAAAAGAATAGAGTGACAAGGCAGTACGAATAGCGACCAGAACCAGCCCACACTTACTCATTAGTAAGATAGCATGACAGTATAAGGCACTAGTTCATAATATACCCCAACCAGATTAACTTGGAAGACTTATTGATATGGATGACATTAATGTCAGAAACGATTATTACCAAAAGCACTACGAGAACCAGGCATCTGCGAGAGTTGGGGTAGCTAATCCCAAATCTCTGACAATAATGTCATAGGCATCGCTACGCTTAAGGCCAAGAAACCTAACCAGAAAAGAAAATTACACGAAAAAAATTTATCCATAAAATTTAAGACAAAGGAAAGGGAGGAAAATGATCGGGTCATTACAACCTACCCTCTTTAAAAGAATTTCGTCCCCAAAATTAGGAACATACCAGAAAAGAACAGAACAAGGACCGATCACAAGGTCAAACCGAAGGACAGCTCATAAAGCACTGAAGGACAACTCCAGATGTCTCAAGATCAATTGAAGAAATGCGAAACCACGAACCGAGACAACACCTCATACGAATCGGCACGTTAACTCAACGTCAACCACCGAGAAAATCCTAAGACAACGAAACGTTAAAACATGATAAAAGAAAAGAGTGACAAGGCAGAACGAATAGTGATTAGAACCTGCCCACACTTACTCGTCAGTAAAGTAGAATGACAGTATAAGGCACTAGTTCATAACATGCCCTAACCAGGTTAACTCAAAGACTTATCGATATGGACGAAATTAATGTCAGAAAGGATTATTGCCAAAAGCACTATGAGGACCAGGCATCTGCGAGAGTTGGGGTAGTTAATCCCAAAACTCTGACAACAATGTCATAGGCATCGCTACGCTTAAGGCCTTAGATCTTCAGTGCAAGTAAAGCCATTAACTCCTACATTGCAAAATACCCTTGACACCCCCCGACCACGTCGTTGTTGGGATTTATATGCCCTAGCATAGCAAATTCTTATTTAAATTATAGTGACATATGTTCTTGACGAATCTGAAATATTTATGTTTTATACAATTAGTGAATTTAATGTATTATGTTTCGATTCATTATAGAATTGATAGTGTCCACTTGATTAGAAGAGATATTTATATATGTATGTGATGGCGATTAATACATGAATATAAATAGTAATAATATATTGTTCATAATCGGTAATTATGGATGGACTCATAATTAATTAAGACTTGAATTTGATCCACGTTAGGTTGAGATATATTGTGAGAGCTGTCATATGCAATTGCTCCCTATCACAATCATGGCATTTGACTCTTAAGCATGAGAAAAGTATAAACTCTTTTATTAATTAATAATTACTTTGATTTGTCTGGTGGATTCTTCGGAATCCTTGGACCGGCACTTTGGATTATATTCTCAATCTTTGGGTAATTATGTAATTAATAGTTAGAGGGTTATATTCTCAATATTTGCATCAATGCATCTTGTATTTATTTTGGATTGATTATGGTTGATCACAAATTAAATTCAAAGGCCTTCGCATGTTTTTAGACAAAATGATTTATTATATATTTATTTATTTAAATTATTATTTTTATCAAACAAATATTTTATTGTGATCGAGCCACAAATAATCAAAGGTACCAAAATAAATATATTAATTAAGTAGTCGGATTGATGGCTTTATTTATCCGATAACTAATTATGCATAGAGGGGTCAAAGTTCAATATCGACTTAGAGGTTATTTTTTATTTAATTGGAGTTCAATTAATTTCTTTTAGTGGAGTAAAAATTATTTATGAATTAATTGAATTGGGTCCATAGACCGGGTCAATTATTAATTCATTGTGTCCAATAAAATAATAAGCCCAAAGGATTCTCACTCATAGCCCAACTTGATATTAGAATCCTATTAGATTTGAGACATGTGAATTAGAGATTGAGAAGAATTTATTATTTTGTTTTCGTTATCTTTATGATGCCTATATATGTACATGGTTTATGTATATTTTAGGGGTGATTTTTAGTAGAAAGAAAAAGGAATCTATTTTCTCTCTCTAGAAAATTAGGGTTAATGTTCTCATCTAATGGTGGCTCCCATAAGCCTAGTTTTCCAAAGTCATTTATGGAGGCTCATGAGTGATTCCTAAAGGCAAAACAATTACCAAGAAGATGGAGATTCAAGAAGAAGGCATCTTGCTAAGGGATCTACAATAAGTGAGAACATTCACTTTAGAGGAAAGATTTAAAGATTTACTCAGACCTTTGATGTAAGTATTCAATTTGTTAATTGAATGAAATATCATATTTTATTTTTGCATAAAACTTATCTCTATGTGATGAATCAAGATCTATGAATGAAAATCCCTCGAAAAGTTTTTAACATGTTTCCCAATAGTGGTATCAGAGCATGGTTTGATTCATTACTAGAGATCATGTTTTTATCAAAATTCATCATTTATGGATCCAATTTTAATATGCATATATTTATTTGTTGATATATGTTGATGTATGAATTAATATATTGATATATTTATTGATACATGATGATATATGTATAATTGTGAATGGATGATGATGTGTGTTTGGGCCATGGATGAAGCTTATAGGTTATTGAATGTAATTTTATCTTTGGATGAATATAATTAAGGCTTTGATTTAGCCATTTGAAAGTTCAATGATGTAATTTAATTTTTTCCATTGTATTTCAAGTGTAAATATTTTTTAAAGCCATGTAATATTCATCAAAGGATGCTATGAAGCTTCAAGAAGGTCCAAAAGGGTTAAATTAGGCTTCAGGAATTTCTGGGATTTTCTAGAAATTTTTTCAGAATTTTTCTAGAATTTTTAGGGCCTAAATTTAATTTTTCTGGAATTTTTAATATTTTTTGAAAATTATCGGCGATTTTCCAGTCACCGGAGCGTCGCCGTCGGCGAGGGTGGCACCGGAATAAGGCTTGTTGATCCGGTGTGACGCGCAACATTAGCATATGGTGTACCTTGATCTGTGGCCGTTGGATTAGTGATGAGGGCTGGATTTGATATGGTGCAGCGCACCTCTATGAATCAAAAGGCGCGCCCAATAGCATAGCGCGTGAGTATCACGCGTAGACAAATTCTGCAACATGTATGGTGTGCTGGCGCGTGTTCCTCAAGCCCACTTCAAGCTCGTGAGTATCATTGGCTCAGCGCGTGAGGAACACGCGTTGGTCACACCAGCCCACTTCAAGCGCGTAGCTGCGCGTGCCACGTGCTGCCACTCTCTCTTGGCGCGTATAGGTGCGTGTAAGAGTATTTGGGCGAGTGGGATGCGCGTAAGGGCACGTGGGACTAGGTGGGACTGTGTTTTGGCTCCTGTAGGTGCATAGGTCCTAACGGTGGACCTCCACGCTTGTTTTTAATGATTATTTTATGCTGTTTTCACTCGTTAAAGAGTGAATTATTGCCCCAAAGTGGATTTTAATATTATTCTCCATTATTTAAAGATAGTGAGAGTCTAATGGGGTGCAATAATTAAAGCACTTAATAATTATTTAGTTTTTAATGTTAAAAGCTAAGTCCATTGGCCATTTTTTTATTTGTTTTGGTCTATCATTTATTTATTTATGTGATGTATGAAATGCATAGAATAGATAATTATTAATTAATTATTGTTCATGCATTGAATCCATGATATTTAATTAAATGACTTAATTTATATTAATTAAATTATGAAAATGAATTAGATGTGATTACTAATTATTTTTGTAAATTATTTTTAAAGTGTGCTTTAAATTAAATATTAGAGAATCATTTAAAAGTCCAAATATTTTCTAAATTTAATTGGATTAAGATCAAGGCGTTTTGCATGCATTATATTATGTAAATGAATAAATTGGAAACCCTAATTATGAATGATTAAAAATTGAATTGGAGTGGGGATTTTTATACATTGCCCCATGGCCTTCGTTATTAAAACCATTGTAATTAGATCTTCAAAAATAAGGCCCCACGCATGATTTGAAGAGTCTTAATATTACAAGAATGGTTGTCTCATGAAAATAATAATATTAAATGTTCATTATAATTAGATCTTTAAAAATATGGCCCTATGCATGATTTAAAGAGTCTATATTATAATGATAAGATATTTAATATTTTATTTGTCATTAAAGCTTTAATAACGTTATACACTTAATCTAAAATCAACAGTGTTAGCTCCCCAACGGTGTGGTCTACACTAGATGATTTTAGAAAGGCTAAAAGAAATCGGGAATCATTTCATATGATAGACAAAGCATTGTCTTAAGAGATATGAAAATGATGGGATTTGCCCGTCAATAGCAATAATGAACTTCGCTAACTGAATAAGTTATTGGTGCATTGGTTATCCCATTTTTCATGCAGTGGTTAAGGGACCCACATATTTATTTTAATAGAAGTGTTCGCCTAATAGCAAATGAATCTTAACAATAGTAATAATGAACTCCTCCAACAGGATAAGTTATTGACATATTGATTGTGTGATTTATTATGCTACGAAGTTGAGGGACCCGCATTAATTAAAAGGGATTGTTTCACCAATAATGATAATGATCTTTTATTTGAGATTTATTATATTATGTGGTTAACAAACTCATTTTAATTTTAAATATGCATGATAGTATTAATAATTCACCTTGCATATTGTATGAATGCATTTATATTCAGATTAATTATGTCTAATCTATTTTATCTGGTTGCTAACATATTCAATGTATGCATACCTCATTTATATTGACTGGTTAAGGAACTTAGATATTTTATTCACAATGTAAGGGTACAAAATGTATTTAATACTCATATACCTAATTCATTTACTTTAAGATACCCACTGAGATGTTTTAATGAGATTAGATAGAGTTTATGCCTTAGTACTGTGTTAAACTTGATTACTATTGAGATAGCCTAAGGAACTCCAGTAAGAGATTGTATTTTGAAAATGATTGGTTATTAGTTAAAAATTGAACTAGAGGTTAATAGGACTGACTTGGATGGTAAGTTTCAAGTTGACATGATTATTACCTTATTACCAAACTCGTTCGACTCTTTTAGAGTGAACTAAATAAGGAGCCAGTTTGAGTTCACACTCGCTGATATTCTTATAGAATTGGTAACAGATGAAGGGATAATCAAAAGTATGGGCGTTCTATCAATCTAACCTAGTCTATACCATCTTCTTCTAGGCCCAAATGGATGGGAAAAGGAAATAAGAAGGATGATAATAGGATTAGGGTAGCACAAAACATGGGTATCCAAAAGATTAAAGGGAATAAGGCAGTGTATGTTGAGGGGGAAGGAAACTATTTCTTTTACCACTAACTAAGACACTCAAGGATGAACTGTCTAAGCAATGACGTGGCATAGGAAAATATATATTTAATCTTTAAGCCATGTTATGTGGTTGTATATATTAAATCCTGATAGATAGATTCTGGAGCCACTAAACATGTTTGCAATTCATTGCAAGGATTTCAGGAATCCAGAAGCCTCGATGATATGGATATATATTTGTACTTGACCTGATGCCAAGGTTGTAGCTAAGTCAGTGGGAGTATTACATCTGAAATTAGAGAGTATGAGGATTTTAGTATTAAAGAACTATCTTTATGCACAGATGTTAGGCGCAATCTCATTCTTGTTTCACTTTTGGTTTATAAAAACTGTGTTGTTATTTTGTAAAACTTCTTTTATAAAATTGAATAGATATGTGATTACTTCTGGTGCATTGAAAGATGGTTAATATACTACAACCATAAGCTCTTAAAATTTACAGGATGTAGATACTAATGTTGCATCTTCTAGATTGAATGTTAAGAGAAGATTTGTTAGTCCTGACTCATTGTATTTTTAATGTCTATTTTTAGGTTGTAATTAATCAAAATACGATTCAAAGATTGGTCAAAGAAGGTTTATAACCTATTGAGGTAGGGGAGCCTAAACCAACTTGTGAATCATATATTGAATGATAGATAACCTTAAGGGCTTTAATCAGCCAAATGAAATAGATATAAAGAACAATTAGAGTCGGTACACACAGACACATGTGGTCTTATGAACATCCAAGCAAGATTACTCATGTTTTGGATAAATTTACCTGATGCGACACGAGTCTTAAATTTTGGTATATTCCGAAAGTGTCAAGACTAATGTGGAGCACAAATTAGGTAAACTTATCAAAACACTTCGATCTGATCATGGATATGAGTATTTCTTGGGATAGTGCAAAGTTTATATGGTCAATGAGGGTGTTGTGTACCAGTTTTTTCTGGAATTGACGCTAAATAGATTTAGGTGTCAAATAGGAATAACAGCATTCTGCTTAACATGGTTAGATCTATGATTTGATATGTTTCATTATCTCTTTTATTCAAGAGTTTAGCATTAATGATATTGATGCGCATTATGAACTACATTCCATCTTAGTCTGTCTTAAGGATACCGTTTGAGCTGTGTTTTTTTACTAAATCTTAGTTTGAATCACATGCACATATGGGGTAGTCTTGCACATGTGCGCTTGATATGGACAAGTAAGTTGGAAGCAGATCATAGGTATGCTCGATTTAATGGCTACTCTAAATGCACTAGGATGGATTATTTTATGATCTTAATGATAAAACTTGATTATTTATACTCACTATTTATCTATAGGAGGATCATATTATGAATCATATACCTAGTAGGATAATGTTAGAGAATATGGTATGAGTACCAGTTGTACAACATGTAAACACACTTATTATAGAGATCGAGAATAATATATGAATTCCCTATTGATGTGTTAGCATCATATAGTACACAGATTCCTACATCGGTACATTATTGTAGTGGGAGGATTATCATCTAATCTGACAGACTCATATTTTTAGGTGAGACCTTTACGGATATCCTTGTTAAACATGAGTTAGACCCATTAAGCTACACAGAAGCGTGAACCGATATGGATGTACATCATTTTGGCAAGTAACTATGAAATTAGAGTTGGAATCTATGTATTCTAATTAAATCTGGGATCTTGTAGAACTTTCTAGTACGATGATACCTATGAGAGCAAGTTAATCTACAAAAAGATACCAGAAGATTTCTTAGTAAATAAATTATGATTGTACAAGGGAATGTCATTATTTTTCTAATTCTATATATATTGATGACATCCTACTCATTTAGAATGATATGGAAAGTTTTGTCATCAGTAAAGAGGTAGTTGTTCAATTATTTTGAAATGAAGGATTTTAAAGATGTAAGCTATATTCTTAGGATCAAGCTTTTGCAAGATCAGCTTAAAAGGAAAATAGGCTTATCTTAATAATCCTACATTGATAAAGTTTTGACCAGGTTTGGTATGAATAACCCAAAGAATGAGTTCTTGCTTTATTGATATGGTTTGTTCTCTCTAGTAAGTAGTTTTCCAAGACTGGCAGAGGAGATTGAGCAAATGAGACTGGAACTATATGCTTTGGCATATGGGAGTCTCATATATGCAATGGTCTATACCAAACAGGACATCCGCTACATTGTAGGGATATTCAGAAGATTTTAGTCCAATCCTAGACTTGATAACTGGTCTGTTGTGAAAAATATCATTAAGTACCTAAGGAGAACTAATGATCTCATACTCATTTATGGATGTGATGATATGGTCCTAGTCAGATATGCTAGTTCTGATTTTCAATCAGAAGTAGATACTATGAGGTTTATGACTTAGCGTATGTTCACTCACTGGAAGGAAAATCAGTTAGTAGATTGTTAAGCAGATTTCAACTGCTGACTCAAACCTACAGGTGGAGTACATTGCAGCCTTAAAGGCGGCAAAGGAAGCCTTTTAGTTTGATCTCACTGATTTAGAGGTTGTGGAGCATACAAGCCTGCCTATCGAGCTATATTGTGACAATAGTGCAGAAGTAGTCCAAACCAATGACCCAAGGTTCCATAGAGGAACAAAGTACACTGAGAGGAAGTATCATGTTCTACATGATATTGTTCGGCAAGAAAATGTACTTATGGCTAGATCATTGCATTGGAACACAACTTTGTTGATTCATTAACAAAGGTGTCGTTGATCAATAATTTTGATCGTTATCTGGATAACATTAGAGTTAGATGCAATTTAAATTGGTTATGAGGGTAAGTGGGAGCTATTGGGATTTATATGCTCTGGCATAGCAAATTCTTATTTGGATTATAGTGACATATGTTCCTGATGTTTCTGAAATATTTATGTTTTATACAATTGGTGAATTTAATGTATTATGTTTCGATTCAATATAGAATTGATAGTGTCCACTTGATTACAAGAGATATTTATATATGTATGTGATGGCGATTAATACATTAATATAAATAGTAATCGTGTAATGACCTGGTCATTTTCTTTCATTTCCTTTTCTCAGATTTTCAAGGATATTTTTTTTCCATTGATCTTTTCCTTTCTGAGTTCAGTTTCTCGTCACTTAGTGTCATCTTGAGTGCTCAGGGATGGTTTCCGAGACTCTTTTCCTTGGATTGATGACTTCCTTTGAGGACCGAGTCATTTTCATATTTTCACTTTTGTGACACTATTCACTTTCGCCTTTTTCTCGGTTATCACTTTGTTGGCATAACCTTACTTTTTGTGTTCGGATTCGATTTCGGTTTTGCATGCATCCACGATATTTAAATTCCATGCTATGTGTATTTTCACTTTTTGTAGAAAAGCATGCTAAGTGCTTACTTTTCTTGTAAAGGGTATAAATGCAAGACATTTTTGTAATTTTCCAAACTTTAGGGGTTTTTGTGTAATTACTGTAAAGTAATTATTTTTTTGTCTTAGGGACCATTTTGCAATTTAATTTGGAAGATATTTTTAAAAAGGACCTTTTTACAATTTTTGAAAAGTGTGACAAGTGTCACACTCTCATTGGTCCACTTGTTGACATGTGTATGGAAACACTTTGAGGCCTTGGATGAGGACATGTGGTTGGTGGAGATTTAAACGCTTGTTAACCTAGGATTGGTGCACTTGTTGGCTTGGATGGTTGACAATTGTAGGCTTGAGACTTTGCCTAGGATGGAGCCTTGGATTTGTTGTGACGACCCTGGTTTTTAGGCCAGCGTGTCTTGTGATGAACCGTAAGGATGATCCGATAACGGATCCGAGTGCGGAAGCAAAAACAGAAAACAAGACTCTAAGAAGTCAAAGTGACCTTCCATGAGTTCGTGGAACTAAACAAGAACTGATGCGGAAGCAAAAGATAAAAAATATGACAAATAAGCCCCCCAGGGGCAAAATAGTCATTTTTGAAAATTATAGATTCTGGTGCCACCGAGCATACCGCTGGAAGGACAACGAAAAACTAATCAAGATGGACTTAAGAATCGCATGATTCGGAGTTTGGACGAAGGAGAAACGGCATGACTGTGACGACCCTGGTTTTTAGGCCAGCGTGTCCTGTGATGAACCGTAAAGATGATCTGATAACGGATCCGAATGCAGAAGCAAAAACAGAAAATAAGACTCTAAGAAGTCAAAGTGACCTTCCATGAGGTCGTGGAACTCAACAAGAACTGATGCGGAAGCAAAAGATTAAAAATATGACAAATAAGCCCCCAGGGGCAAAATAGTCATTTCTAAAAACTGTAGATTCGGGTGCCACCGAGCACACCGCTAGAAGGACAATGAAAAACTAATTAAGATGGACTCAAGAATAGCATAATTCGGAGTCCGGACGAAGGAGAAATGGCATGACGAAGAAAAACGAGCACTTAAGGCAAAAATGGTAAACTGGTAATTATTCAGGAAGAACCAGATGCAACTGAGCACACCGTTGGAAAGATAGTGAAAAATTAGTCAAGTTCAAAAAAAAATTCACTTGAATCGGAGTCCGGACGAAGGAGAAAGGCCCAAAAGAAGAAATGACGTCGCGGCGGCCCGACGAGGGGGCCATGACAACCCCCCATGTGCGCGCCCATGCACGCCGCGCGCGCGCTGGGTGCACCATGGCTGGCAGCAGCAGCCCAAAAGCTGCTATGGGGCTATTTTCCAGAAAAATCTAGATCAGCGGCTGAATTTGGAGGCCTAGATAAATTTTTTTGCAAAAACACAAAGAATAAACCCCCCTCAGAATCGAGTTTTCTACGTGACTAGCGGGGAAAATCGAAAAAAACTCACTGTGAAATGCCCAAAATGCCCTCCCAAGAAAACTGGTCCAGATGGTCCAAAAAGCTGCTAAATTTAAAAACTAAGAGCTGAACTTCGGATGCGATTTCAGATGCCAAGATGACATTTTCTGGAAAAACACGGAAAAAAAACCCCCCCTAAAATCATGTTTTCTATTCAACCATGTTGAAAGAAGAAAATAAAAGCACCGTGGAAGGTCCATAATGCCCCTAGATCGGAATATGCAAAAAAAATGCGAAATGAATTCACAAGAGGCTCAAAACACAAACGATAAGGTTTTGCCCAGAAACGACCATGCACGCAAACGTAACTTACCTATTTGGACGTGCTACAATGGTCCACGACTTAAAAATACAACCGATGCAAAATCCGACCCCCCAATGGGCAAAAAGGCCAAAATGGACTTGGAATGGAAAACATGGAATCCAAAAATATAAAACGGGATCAAATGACCATTTGGCCCTTAGCCACACTTCATACAAGATTAATAAGACCCTATAAAAGAATGAAAATTGAATTCCCAATGCAACCATGGTGAAGCAATGACTTGCGATTTTTTATGGTTTTCATAACATTTCATGAAGTTAAAAAGTTGCATAGAATACAATACACGTGTCATTGGCCTCCGGCCTCTTCCCATATATGTCAAATACATTGAAAGGAGTGCACTTATGTGCACATTACATACATGGAATCAAATATACAAATTTTGACATATAAGTCTACAAAATGACATTTCATGCTAACATTTGCATGAAATGGAAACTTAAAAGCTACACGACATCCAAGGAATGCTAGGCGTCACGAACCAAGTCTTCGTACCTGAAATATGCCCCAGTATCGTAGGGGTGAGTAACATAAAGCTACTCGTAGGAGATAAGCATGGATCGACCTAGCATTTTACAAATTTATCACCTTAAGGTGAAACATGTTAAAAGGGTTCATGCCACCTAACGTTTATATCGAAATGAGGCTTAGGGAGCATCCTAAGCTACCTTAGAGTGTTTCTAGCATAAATCAAATCATCGATGCCATTTAAACAATATGGAAGCACGTTATACAAAGCAACAGGATATAGGTTCTTAAAGATACTAACTTACAATCCCGAATACAGAAACAACTAAAGTGATCATGTCACCTAACGTCTATGTTTTAAATAAGTCTAAGGAATCATCTTAGGCCATGCTGAACAATCAAAACGCAATTTACAACTTCAATGCAATCTAACCACATAAAAGCATATTATATGAGGTAACAAAATACAATTTCTTAAAGCTATCAGCTTGAAATCTAAAGCATGGAAACAATAGAAGTGGGTCTTGCCACCTAACGTCTAAGTTATAAATAAATCAATAGGATCAATCCTAAGCTTTATTAGAACGTCATAACACGATTTTCAATATCGATGCAATTTAACCTACATTGGAACTTCCAATACAACGTATAAAGCACAATTTCTCAAAGTTAACATCCTGTAACTTAAAATAGAACGACAATTAAGAAACAACAAGTTACAATATCATCTAGTTATCAACTTGAAAATGAAATGCGAAATCAAACAAAGTGGATACTCGGACGTCACGCCGGATCAGACCGACAACATAGTTACTTTAGGGTTACTGGCCCATGGGTAACCTCCTTATGTGCGCACTACACCATATAGAGGGACTATCCCCCGTACTAGAACCACGTCCTAGCCATAGTCAAACAATGACATCCCCAAGTTTCCAAAATCAACAAGTTGTGCAACAACGCATATATCAACAGGAATATGCAAGATAATCAACTATCTACTAAGCACAACCAAATTTGGAAACCTATACTATACAAGCTCTAAATCCACAACTAATATGATATGATGAATGTCGAATCTTCAGTGTGCGATTCGTTACACGCTAGGCATTAAAGATGTTAAACACGAAGTGTGCAAATCATTACACAAGGCAACAATATATTCAATAAGGAAAACATATTCTCATGAGTATAAACATAGCAACTATGTTATCCAATGCTCAAAACATAACCAAACGAATATACAACAAGTCCATGTCCAGGATTTTGATACAGAAACGACTTTCAAACACAATTAAATCCATGGCTCAATTCGATAGAATTTAATTAAATAAAAATAATTAAATTCCCTATATTCTAATTCAATTCCAAATAACCTCAAATTAATACATATTAAAGAACATGGCATGGTCATCACCTATATCCATTCTAAAACTCAATTAGGTTATTGGAACAACAAAGTAGAACTCTAATTAAATCATGCTAATTTAATTACCAAGGTTCTAAAGCAACTTCAAATAGTCCATAATTAATATATACTGGTAAACAAGTCATGGCCAAAACGAATATTAAGTTAAAATCTTAATTAAGCTAATGGCACCACAAAATAGACTTTAATTAATTCTTTTAATTAAAATCTCTAGATTTTCAAACTTAACCAAATACTCTCAATTTAACATATCTTAGAGAACATACCAAGGACTAATGTAATATCACATTACAAGCCTATTTCATACAAGTTACAGCTATGTAAATTAAACTTTCACTAAAGTTAAATATAAAATAAAGGTTGCAATTCTCATGTAATTAATCTCAATTTAATATATGTGAACAACCATACCAAAGCTTAATTTTCTAGCATGACACAATTCAATTCCAAGTTGTATATCACCATGAGGATTAAATCTTAAACATGGAATTTAATTAAATAAAAGGTTTCAAAACTTAACCGAATATTCTAAATCAAATATATGTGAAGCTATATGGCATGTAAATCAAGAATATCAAGTCGGAATTCAAATAGAGTGAATAGTGCAGTCGGGGCAAATTAATTAATCAAATTATTTAATAATTACTAATTTTCAAAACACCTCCAATTACTTTCAAATTCAGCTATGTTGAAGAGCATGCTAAGACCTATTATAATATGCTAATACATATTAATTTAAAGCTAGTTAAGGCCATGTGAATTAATCTTTCACCTAAGATAAATATAAAATAAAATCTTTAATACTTATTCAAATGTTTCAATTTTAATACACGACAATGAGCATATCAAGGGGCAATATAAAATCATGCTATATGTTTAAACCAAGTCATGAGCAACTGGGAAAATTAGATCCCGTACAAGAAAAATAAATAATAAAATCTCTAGATTTTCTATTTAATCATGCAAATAAATAGTATAAGCATTACAAGCATGCTATATAACAAGAATTTAAAGCTAGAACATCTCCTACCTCAATTTGAGATGAAACTCTCAAAAGCCATCAAAATGGAACGGCTGCGAATCCGACGAAACTACTAGGTTTTGTCGGGGACAACGCCGTGAACATAACCCCCATGAAAACCCATCAAAATCATAACTTGACCTCAAAACCAAACTCAAGAAATGGTCAAAACTGAATTCTAATATGGGGGAAAGGTAGAGCACGGCGAAGGGAACAACAAACGTTAAGGCTGAAGACTTTCCATCAAGGAAAAGTGAACCAAAAGAGGAGAGAGAAGATGGCAGCACCCCTTGGGCTGCCTGGGAGCTCCAGGTCGTGCATGGAGAGGGGAGAAGATGAAAAATGAAATATCTCACCCCCCTTTTATAGAAATATCAAAAAGTGCCCCGAACGGGCCCCGCCGGGTCCGAAAAAGTAAAATTTGAGCAGACGCGCTCAAATGGCAAAACTTTGTGAAAAAAAATTCAAAATGATAAAATATGAACAACGGAAGAGACAGCGTCAAAAACGGAGTCCCGAGCGGAAAGTTATGCCCAAAACAAGTTTGGCAAAAATTGGGGCTAGAAACTCTGAAACTAGAAAACATTGGCCAGGAGAAAATTGCAAGAGTACACAACTCGACGAAATGTGAAAATGAATCCCGTACAAGGATCCAGGCTCAAAACAAGACATTTTGCAATAACTTTCTTTAATTGCACAATAGCCCCTACAAAAAGGGTTAATTGCAAAATTGCCCTAAAATGAAAATATCTTCCAAAAGATATTTTCTTAGAAACCCTTGAAATAAAATATCTTTAAAAAATATTTATGAAAAACACCCCAAGAAAAGAAAATAATTTCAAAGAACTTTGCATCCATGCCCCTATGGACACCGGGAGCAACCAGAGTACTTTCTTGCAAAAGTAAAGATACGTATTTCGTGGAAATCACTCAAGATGAAGGCACGTGAAGTCAAAAACCAACTCTGAGCATGAGAAGCGAGGTTTTGCCAAAAACTGACAAACGGAGATAAGATAGAATAGGGAAAAAGGACAAAATAGCTCATAGTGTCAAAAAACGAAAAATGTGAAAATGACTCGGTCCTCAAACGAAGTTGTCAATCCACGGAAAAGAGTCTTAGGAACCAATTCCGAGCACTCAAGATGACACTAAGCGGCACGAAACAGAGCTCAGAAAAGAAAATGAAACGAAAAAAATTCATTCGTAAAATTTTAGGAAAAAGGAAAGGAAGGCAAATGACCAGGTCATTACAACCTACCCTCCTTAAAGGTATTTCGTCCCTGAAATTAGGAACATACCAGAGAGAACAGAATAATAACCGAACAAAAGGTCAAATCAAATGACAGCTCACAACGCGCTGAAGGACAAATCCTGAAGTCTCAAGATCCACTAAAGGACTGCGAAACACGAACTGAGATGTCACCTCATAAGAATCGGCACATTAACTCAACGTCAACTACTGAGAGAATCCCAAGACAACAAAACGCTGAAACATGATAGAAGAAGAGAGTAACAAGGCAGTATGAACAGTGACCAGAACCAGGCCACACTTAATCGTCAGCAAGGTAGTATGACAGTATAAGGCACTAGTTCGTAACATGCCCTAGAAGAGAACTTTTCGATACCAATGACATCAATGTCGAAAATTATCATTACCAAAAACACTGCGGGAACAAGGCATCTGCGAGAGTTGGGGTAGCTAATCCTAAAACTCTGACAATAATGACACTGGCACCATTACGCTTAAGGCCTTAGATCTAGAAGCCACAAAGGAAAAGGAAATGAAACGGTGTCTCCCTGGCACACGTCTCACTCCACCAGACAAGGATGGCAATTCTACGCTCACATGAGCCTTACTCGCATCAACAAAACAGGCAAGAAGGTTCCCGACATGGGTCCTTAAAGAATGAATTTCTCCTATCCAAGGAAGAAACTCGTGAAACAAGAATGCACCAAAGGAATACGACAAATCCTATGAGACAATGTCAAAACCTAACATAAAGTAAGTAGCTAGCATGCAACATAGCAATGGACTATCTACTCAAAATGCCACGTAAGCAAACAGACATGTTATCAAATCAAAATATGTTATGAAGAGCATATATACACATAAATCATGCTTAACAAATAATAGATGTCTCAAAACACCTAAGCATGTGAACATGTTATCATATAAGACATGTTATCAAATAAGGCATGTTATCAAGATATAAATGACAAATTAAAGCAAAACAACGTGAGCATGATATGCACCCAAAACCCGTCATCCAAGGTATTCGAACCCGGACGCTCTGATACCACCTGTGACGACTCTGGTTTTTAGGCCAGCGTGTCCTGTGATGAACCGTAAGGATGATCCGATAACGGATCCGAATGCGAAAGCGAAAACAGAATCTAAGAAGTCAAAGTGACCTTCCATGAGGTCGTGGAACTCAATAAGAACTGATGCGGAAGCAAAAGATCAAAAATATAACAAATAAGCCCCTAGGGGCAAAATAGTCATTTCTAAAAATTGTAGATTTGGGTGCCACTGAGCACACCGTTGGAAGGACAACGAAAAACTAATCAAGATGGACTTAAGAATCGCATGATTCGGAGTCCGAACGAAGGAGAAATGGCATGACGAAGAAAAATGAGCACTTAAGGCAAAAAGGGTAAATTGGTAATTATCCAGGAAGAACCGGGTGCAATCGAGCAGCCGTTGGAAAGACAGCGAAAAATTAGTCAAGTTCAAAAAGAAATTCACTTGAATCGGAGTCCGGACGAAGGAGAAAAGCCCAAAAGAAGAATTGACGTCGAGGCGGCCCGACAAGGGGCCATGACAGCCCCATGCGCATGCCCATGCACGCCGCGCGCGCGCTGAGTGCACCATGGCTGGCAGCAGCAGCCCATAAAGCTGCTATGGGGTTATTTTTCAGAAAAATCCAGAACAGATGCTGAATTTGGAGGCCTAGATGAATTTTTTTGCAAAAACACAGAGAAGATTGAGTTTTCTACGTGACTCACGAGAGAATTAAAAAAAAAACGCAATGTAGAATGCCCAAAATTCTCCTCCATGAAATCTGGTCATGGAGGTCCAAAAAGCTGCTATTTTGAAAACTGAGAACTGAACTTCGTAAGCGATTTCTGATATCAAGATGACATTTTCTGGAAAAACATAGAAAAGAAACCCCCTCTAAAATCATGTTTTCTATTCAACCATGTTGAAAGAAGAAAATAAAACTACCATGAAAATTTTATGGTACCCCTAGATCAGAATATGCAAAAAAAGTGTGAAATCAATTCACAAGAGGCTCAAAACACAAACGATAAGGTTTTGCCCGGAAACAACCATGCACACAAACGTAACTTACCTATTTGGACGTGCTGCAATGGTCCACGACTTAAAAATACCACCGATACAAAATCCGACCCCCCAACAGGCAAAAAGGCAAAAATGGAACTTGGAATGAAAACTCGAAATCCAAAAATACAAAACGGGATCAAATGACCGTTTGGCCCTCGGCTACATTTCATACAAGATTAATAAGACCCTATAAAAGAATGAAAATAGAATTCCCACACCCGATGCAACCATGGTGAAGCAATGACTTGTGATTTTTTTAAGGTTTTCATAACATTTCATGAAGTTAAAAAGTTGTATAGAATACAATATACATGTTATTGGCCTCTGGCCTCATCTCATACATATCAAATACATTGAAAGGAGTGTTCTTAAGTACACATTACATACATGGAATCAAATATACATATTTTGACATATAAGTCTACAAAATGACATTTCATGCTAACACTTGCATGAAATGGAAACTTCGAAGCTACACGACATCCAAGGAATGCTAGGCATCACGAACCATGTCTTCGTACCTGAAATATACCCCAGTATCGTAGGGGTGAGTAACATAAAGCTACTCATAGGAGATAAGCATGGATCGACCTAGCATTTTACAAATTTATCACTTTAAGGTGAAACATGTTAAAGGGGTTCATTCCACCTAACGTCTATATCGAAATGAGACTTAGGGAGCATCCTAAGCTACCTTAGAGTGTTTCTAGCATAAATCACATCATCTATGTCATTTAAACAATATGGAAGTACATTATACAAAGCAACAAGATATAGGTTCTCAAAGGTATTAACTTGCAATCTCAAATACAGAAACAACTAAAGTGATCATGTCACCTAACGTCGATGTTCTAAATAAGTCTAAGGAATCATCCTAGGCCATGCTGAACAATCAAATGCAAATTTCAACTTCAATGTAGTCTAACCACATAAAAGTATATTATACAAGGCAACAAAATACAATTTTTTAAAGCTATCAGCTTGGAATCTAAAGCACGAAAACAAAAGAAATGGGTCATGCCACCTAACATCTAAGTTATAAATGAATCAATAGGATCAATCCTAAGCTTTATTAGAACGTCAAAACATGATTTTCAATATCGATACAATTTAACCAACATTGGAACTTCCAATACAATGCATAAAGCACAATTTCGCAAAGTTAACATCCTGTAACTTAAAATGGAACGACAATTAAGAAACAACAAGTTACAACATCATCTAGTTATCAACTTGAAAATGAAATTCGAAATCAAACAAAGTGGATACTCGGACGTCACGCTGGATCAGACCGACAATATAGTTACTTTAGGGTTACTAGCCTATGGATAACCTCCCTATGTGCGCACTAGACTATATATAGAGGGACTATCCCCCGTACTAGAACCACGTCCTAGCCATAGTCAAACAACGACATCCTTAAGTTTCCAAAATCAACAAGTTGTGCAATAACGCATATATCAACAGGAATGTGTAAGATAATCAACTATCTACTAAGCACAACCAAATTTGGAAACCTATACAATACATGCTCTAAATCCACAACTAATATGATATGATGAATGTCGAATCTTCAGTGTGCGATTTGTTACACGCTATGCATGAAAGATGTTAAACACGAAGAGTGCAAATCATTACACAAGGCAACAATATATTCGATAAGGAAAACATATTCTCATGAGTATAAACATAGCAACTATGTTATCTAATGCTCAAAACATAACCAAATGAATATACAACAAGTCCATGTCCAGGACTTTGATATAGAAACGACTTTCAAACACAATTAAATCCATGGCTCAATTCGATAGAATTTAATTAAATAAAAATAATTAAATTCCCTACATTCTAATTCAATTCCAAATAACCTCAAATTAATACATATTGAAGAACATGGCATGGTTATCACCTATATCCATTCTAAAACTCAATTAGGTTATTGGAACAACAAAGAAGAACTCTAATTAAATCATGCTAATTTAATTACCAAGGTTCTAAAGCAACTTCAAATGGTCCACAATTAATATATACTTGTAAACAAGTTATGGCCAATACAAATATCAAGTTAAAATCTTAATTAAGCTAATGGCACCACAAAATATATTTTAATTAATTATTTTAATTAAAATCTCTAGATTTTCAAAGTTGACCAAATGCTCTCAATTTAACATATCTTAGAGAACATGCCAAGGACTAATGTAATATCACATTACAAGCTTATTTCATACAAGTTACACCTATGTAAATTAAACTTTCACTAAAGTTAAATATAAAATAAAGGTTGCATTTCTCGTGCAATTAATCCCAATTTAATATATGTGAACAATCACACCAAAGCTTAATTTTCTAGCATGCCACAAGTCAATTCCAAGTTGTATATCACCATCAGGATTAAATCTTCAACATGGAATTTAATTAAATAAAAGGTTTCAAAACCTAACCGAATATTCTAAATCAAATATATGTGAAGCTATATGGCATGTAAATCAAGAATATCAAGTCGGAATTCAAATAGAGTGAATAGTGCAGTCGGGGCAAATTAATTAATCAAATTAATTAATAATTACTAATTTTCAAAACACCTCCAATTACTTTCAAATTCAACTATGTTGAAGAGCATGCTAAGGCCTAATATAATATGCTAACACATTGATAAGCGCCGAATATTGTATATTCAAGCGCCCTAAATTGCATTAGTTAAGTCCATTGTTTGATTATTTAAGTAGATTATCTTCATTTGTGTGTATGTATATATTTTCAGGTCCATTTGCCAAAAAAGGAGCAAAATCAAGGCTTTGTGGAGTTTTGGCCATCAAAAGGCACAATTCTGAATTTCTGGCAGCAGTGGAGTCAGGACTTTGCTCACCATTTTGACCTTGGAAACTCGAGAACTGGACTTCCATTATAAAATGGCATATTTAGAGCTCTGAATCAGCTTTCCAAATCTTCAAGCAGTTCATCATTCGGAGCTCGGACCAGAGAGTTATGACCTTGTTACCAGAGGTGCGCAGAACTGCCTGGCAGCACTGAAGTACTGCCTTTCTCCCCATTTTCGACCAACCAGACTTGAGATTTGGGTCTTCATCAAAACATGAAGTTTTTAAAGATCTGAATCGGCTCTCCAAATCTTTAAACGGTTTGTCATTCGGAGTTCGGAGCGTAAAGTTATGGCTGTTTAACCAAAGTAGGTCTGGGCGGAGCAAGTGAAGCATGGGCATTTTTACACTAAATTCGAGCGCTCGAGGCCTTGCTTAGAGTGCTCGAATTTGGGGCAGAATTGCCTTCGGGAATTCTCATTTTGGCAGCCACTTGTGCATTGGTTTCCTCATTTTCTACTTACTTCTTTATGAGGTGGTTGGGGATGTTTTTTGGAGGAGAGAGAGAGCTTTGTTGAAGGAGATAAGGCAAGGAAGGCCACACATATCATTATCCCATATCTTTAGCAAGAGAGAGGAGAGAGAAGAGAGCAAGGAGAAGGGTGTTCTTGAGTGCTACAGTAGGAGCTCGAAAATGGAGATGAGGATGATGCTTCTTCCTTCTTCTAGCTCACCAATTGGCAACTAAACCTCATCTAGGGAGGTGATGAAACCCCTCCCTTGTAAGCATGTGTTAGTATAGTTTATTTTTGGGGATTACAATGTATTTTTGATAGTCTTTCCATGGTCAAGAGCCTCATTTTTGTTGTAATGAATGTTGAATGTTTTAAATGATTATTGTGAGTTATTCATCTTGTCTTGGATGGTTGCTTTTCTTAATCATATTGCTTGCACTTCCATGGTGACAATGGAAGTTAGATCATGGAATGGTTTTAATGGCATGGAGTTGGAGAACCTAGATAGTTCATGACTTAGGGTTTCCCTTTGATGGGCTATACTTGATTCTTAGCTTTATGTGCATTCACCATTTAAATTAGGGCTTGATAATCCTTGGCTTAGTAAGCATGTTCTAAGCTACATTTTAGTTTAGGTAGTTGATCATGTGAACCTTTGATGGTTTATTCTTGCCTTTCTAATTAAATGAACTTCTTAAGGATATTATAGCAACCTAGTATTGTTATGTATCATGACTATCATATATGTTGTTTTCCCCTTAAATTAATCTTAACCTAGCGTGTGTATAGGGATGGAGGTGGATTCATTTCCCTAGCCTTCTTTACTTGTACTTCACTCCCTTGAATTCTTGCAATTTATTGTTTTATGCACTTTTAATTTCCTAGCTTAAGTGACATCCAACAAAACCTCTATACACCCTTCATCATTCTAAGAATGATTCTAGACATTTAGGTTGTATTAGACTAGCGCAGTCCCTGTGGTTCGACTTACCCGACCAATAGCCCTATTTTACAATGATTCGTGCTATTGCGAAGGTTGATGTTAATTGACCAACCGATCAATTTTTGGCGCCGTTGCCGGGGACTGCAAACGGTTTAGCAACCAAAGTTTAGGGTTAAATTTAGTCTGATTGTGCATATTGTGTCTTGTGAATATTCCTTGTATGTTTTGATCATCTTCGTGTTGTAAGATTCTAGGGACTCGAAGCTCGCCGTGGGATTGCTAGCAAATTGTAAGTCTAGAGGACCCCAGGTAAGTCTCTTGACTTCTAGTTTCGCATTGTGAATATTGTGTATGTGTTTAATTTAGTTGTGAAGCCCTTGTCGAGGCTCTTAACTTGTTTATATTTTGTGTTCAAGCATCGGTCCTTGTCGTGGCCATTTACATTTTCTGTCTTGATAATTAAGGAGAAAGGGAACATCGTATGTGGAGTTATGGTTGATGAATTGCTTTGTTGAGTATATGCTTTGTTGTTGACGTTCGGTCGTAGGTCACTTTCCTTACCCACAATCGATTCTCCCATTGATATTAACTCTCTTGAAAGAACTCTTAGACGGAACCTTAGGGAACCCACTCTTACAAGGGACCTTGAAACTGAATTCAATATAATGGGGGATAACGTAGGAAATCCGGGGAATGAAAGGGCTGAAATTCCTAATGTAGAACCAATGACTCTTAGAGATCATTTCATTCCTACCACCTATGCTTCTCCTTCTTGTATAGTGATGCCAAACATCGATGCAGCTCAATATGAGATCAAGTCTAGTACCATTCAAATGCTTCCATCATTTCATGGCTTTGATAATGAAGATCCATATAAGCACCTTGATGAGTTCCTTGAAATCTGTTCGACTATCCGGTTGAGAGGTTTTCCGGACAATGCACTTCATCTCCATCTTTTCCCATTCTCCCTAAAGGATAGGACAAAATATTGGTTGAACTCCCTCGCTCCCAACTCTATTACTTCTTGGGCTCAATTGCAACAAGAATTTCTTAAGAAGTACTATCCGGTGAGTAAAACCAACCAAATGAGGCGTTCCATTCTAAGCTTTTCTCAAGTTGATGGAGAACAACTCCACGAGACTTGGGAAAGGCTACAAGATCTTCTTCGAAAATGTCCTCATCATTTGATCCCAAAATGGCAATTAGTGCAAGCTTTCTATGCCGGTTTGACCGACACCCATAGATTTATGGTTGACTCTTCTTGTGGTGGGATGTTCATGTCCAAGAATGCGGATGAGGCTTGGACCTTACTTGAGAATTTGAGTGAAAATTCACTTCAACACAATTCTCGTAGGGCTCCGACCTCAACCACTCCAAAGAACACCAATCCTTGTCAACAAAAATCAATAAGGGAGGAATCATCTCAAGTGGATGCCATAGCTCATAAATTCTACTAATTGATGGCACCACATCTTCCTCCTTCATTGTCTCAAAATTCGGCAAGTTCGGTTTGTGCCTTATGTAATAGTCCATTTCATCTCTCGGAGGATTGCCCCACACCGGAGCAATTTCCCAATCCCAACCAAGAGCAAGCTAATGCCATGTTCTCACGGCCCGGGAACAATCCATATTCCAACACCTACAATCCGGGTTGGCGAGACCATCCGAATTTTTCGTGGAGGCAACAAGCCCCACAAAATTCCCAACTTCAAAATCAAGGGCCTCAAAATCAGCCCTCTTCTCAATATCAAGGTAGGCCTTTCCAAGCCTCTTCAAGCTACCAACCTCCATACAATCCAAATGTCTCCACTCAACCTCCTGTGAATCCAATTGATGAGATAGTGGCTGCAAACAAGCAAATGATGGAATCATTAAATGTGCAAATGATGGAATCATTAAACAAGCAAATCATAGATTCCAACAAGCATCTCTTGACATCCTTGCAACCTACTCTCCAAATGGTTCACTCCCATACTCAATCCATAGCTAGGCTCGAAAATCAAATGGGACAAATAGCTAACCAAGTGAACCAACTTCTTCAAAAAGACAAGGGTAAGCTTCCCGCTCAACCATTTGAAAATCCTAGAGGAATGCATGTGATTGATGAAACCCCTCCTCCGAGTGGGCTGACTCATGAACAAGTTCAAGCTATCACCACCCTTCGGAGTGGTAGAGTGGTTGACAACAAGGTTGATGGAGACGCAAGTGAGAAAAACCCTCCGTTGAAAAATCCAAATTCAAGCTCTTCAAGTCCAAATCCAAGTTCTTCTTGTCCAAATACCATTCACGGAAGTCCCACGCATGTCACCCCAAATGTGGAAACTACTTGTGAGCCAAAAGCTCCGTTCCCTCAACGTCTTCAAGAGTCGACACATTTTGGGAATAAGAATTGCAAAATTCAAGATATGTGGGAGGTCTTTAGGCAAGTAAAGATCAATCTTCCTCTCTTGGATGCTATCAAGCAAATTCCTCCCTATGCAAAATTCCTTAAGGATTTGTGCACTCAAAAGCGCACTTCCAGAAGTCATTTACCAAAGAAAGTGAGGTTAACCGAAAATGTTAGTGCGATCATTCAGCACAGCACTCCTCCGAAGTATAAGGATCCGGGTGTCCCCACAATCTCTTGTGTCATTGGTGACAACAAAATCGAGAGGGCGCTCCTTGACTTAGGAGCTAGTGTGAATTTGATTCCATATTCGGTTTACCTACAACTTGGTTTGGGAGATCTAAAGCCAACTCCGATAGTGTTGCAATTTGCTGATCGATCTATTAAGCAACCACGGGGAATTATTGAAGATGTGATCATAAAAGTGGAGAAATTCTACTTCCCGGTAGACTTCGTGGTTCTTGATACGGAACCAGTCCATGATCCAAGAAAACACATTCCCATAATTCTCGGACGTCCTTTTCTAGCTACAGCTAATGCTTCCATTAACTGTAGATCCGGATTGATGGATATCTCTTTTGGGAATATGAATGTTAAGCTCAATATCTTCAATGCTATGCAACTTCCTTCAGATGACAATGAGTGTTTTGAAATCACTATTGCTGATGAACACATTCAAAATCCAATCCCACCTCCTTCAACGGAGGATCCCCTACATGCTTGCTTGGTCCCTTTTGATTTTGAGGATTTTGGTGTGGACAAATCCATTCGGGAAGTCAACTCCTTGCTTGATATTCCATCACCATTTTCCTCTCCTTTATGGGAAGCACCAAATCCATCTCTATCGTGGGATTGTCCATCTCCTTCCATTTCTTCACCGGAGTTACCTCAACATTTTGAGGGTGAACCACCGGACAAAGGTAAGGAGAATGTTGACAAGTTGCTGAAAATTCTTCCAATCATTCCAGCCCAATCTAGAATCATTGTCCATGATACTCAACCTGTGAACAAACCATTTGAGTACAATGAGGTATATGACTTGGAGATTGCAAATATGGAAGGTCATGATCCTACCATTGTTAGTCAAAACAATGACATTCAACGAGCCTCCATAATCTCGAACAAGCAACACCTTTGCTTAAATCTGAAAATAAAAGAAGTGAGATTAAAAGCGATGCTCAAATCCTCTAAGGCCAAACTTGTTTCTCTTCGGAAGGATCAATATCCCTCACCATTCATTGATCTAAGTTTGAGACCATATGAAGGAGGCAAGTTGCATACGGAGCGTTAAGGATCCATCTCTCCAATGGATCCTGATCCTGGTTCGTCTAGCTATCGACATTAAATTTAGCAAAGCAAGGGAAGAAATTCTTTCGATGTTCCAAGCTTCCCTACCTTCTCAAATTGCTCGTGCCTTGAAATTTTCTGGGAAATGGTTTAGAAAAGCCAAAAATTTGATTTTTCTGAAATGATCTTCAGTTGCGTTCCGCAATTTTAGACTGGCCTCTTAGACCTTCTCAGCTCTAATTTTCATTCCCGGAAATTTCCATCGCTTTCGAGCAAGTTCATAGGATCTTTAGCATGCAACTCATGTGCACAACCTCTCATTTTCAACGCATTGTTGGATCATGGTTCCCCAAAATTTTCCATGCATTGGAGATGAAATGCAAAGTTTGAAAATTTTTCATCTAGGCATTAGAAATGTTGAGCAATTCGACAATTTTTCCAAAAATTTTCCATCCATGCAGTGGAATGGACTGAATTTGCAAATTTTAAAATTTTTTCCATGCTTTAGAGATAAAGTGCTAAGTTTTAAAAATTTTCCATGAATTGTGTGATGTTGCATTGAAGAGATATTCAAAAATTCCAAAATTTTCAAATTCATTCAAAGTCTGGAAATTTTCCAAAGATGATGCAATTTGAAAATTTTCTTCAGTTCATTCAAGCATTATGAGACAATTTGAAAATTTTCAGAAATTCTTCCATTCCATGGGAATGACATGCAAAATTTTTTTGTTTCCAAGTCGCCAACTTGCAAAATTCCTGGACTGATGTTGCAAATGCATCAAAATGCATGAAAGTGCATGCAATAGTGCTCACTGTCTCCCATGGAATGAGATTGCAAATGCAAATGCATGGAATTTCCATGCATGGACTCCATTTTGAACAGCTTCCATTTCCATGTTGCTCACATTCCATATTCCATTGCAACAAATTCAACTTCCATGGTGCTCACTGTCTTGCATGTTTTCCCTTTCACTCCTTGTTTCAGTCCTCACAGCCGAGCTCACCCCCTAGCCTACTGAGCCAATTTCGTGCCCTCCAAATCCCATTCAGATTGCTCCAAATTACCACACCAATTTTGCATGCTCACTGCCCAAGTTTGGAGCGCTCTAGCTTTCATTTGGATTGCTCCAAACTTCTCCACCATCATTCCGAGGCTGCTGCTTGTATTTAGAGCACTCTAATTCCATTTTAGAGTGCTCTAAATGTGAACCAATCTCATCCCAAGCTACTGCCTTCATTTAGAGCACTCTAGCTCCTATTTGGAGCACTCTAAATGTGAACCATCAATCCCACGCTCACTGCCTTCATTTAGAGCACTCTAGCTTCCATATAGAGTGCTCTAAATTTTCAGCCCAACATCCCGCAACCACTGTCTCCAATTCGAGCACTCGAAGGCCAAGCTTCGAGTGCTCGCAGCTGCTATCCCACTGTAACCCAACATACCGAACTCTCTGTCTTCAAATCGAGCACTCGAAATCCCATTTGGAGTGCTCGAAATCTCTTTCTCACCCAAGGCATCCAACTATGAAACCAACCACCTCACACAACACCAACCCCTCATCATCCTCAACCATGCATGCCTTCCACGGCCACCCTCCCAACACAATCCCAACCATTCACATCAACACCATGCACACACCAACCAAACCGACCACCACCCCAAACTTCACCCCTCTCTCATTCACCAACCAACCCTCACACAAGCCTTCTTTCTCTCGGCATCTACACACACCAACACCATGCAACCCCCATGCATGCCCCTCTCGGCATCCTTTTTTTTTCCCAACCATCCAACCAACCTCACCAAACTTCCTCACCTCACCCCACCATACATGCCACCATCTCTCTATCGGCACCTTCACTCCCTAACCACCCACCACCCTTCGCACTCAATCAACCCCATCCTCAATTCCTCCACAACACCCTCATGCATGCCATTCAAAAAAAAAATGGCACACTTTTGGCATTCTTTTGCTATCCATTTTACACTTGTGGCTAATGTCTGCATTTGTGTTTTGTTTGGATTTTTATCTTGCACTACAATTCAGGTTAGTGTTTTTAATTCTGTTTTGATTTTCCTTAAGAGCCTATGCTTTTACATTTGTATATTAGTTGTGTTTTGCTAGGTCTTCATGTCCAAGTTTGGGGGAAGCACTTGCACATTCACATAGATGGAAACATTTGCCTTCCTCACTCCGCTTGGTATTATTGTTCTTTAACCCTCTCTGTTCTTATTTTCATTTACTTGTCTTCTCACATTGAGGACAATGTGACATTCAAGTTTGGGGGTGCATTTATGCATTTTTGGTTTTGCATTTTTGCTAAGCAATGATATTGTAATTTGAAACCTGTTGGAGATGAAGCATATGTTTAATACCTTGTGTATAGAAGCAATTGTGACATTTTTGAAAATAAAGAAAAATTTGAGTTGAAATGATCATGTAGATTCAAATTAGTCTGTATAAATGTCTCAATTAGATTCTCGCCGGATTTGACACTCTTTGAAGCTTCACAATGCACAGATGCACATTGGAAACTTAACTGTGAGGCATGCAACTTGATTGACCTTGATCTTGGCCTAGTTAATCTGATTTGATGAACCTAATGGATGAATACTTTTGGCATGAATCTAACAAAAAAAAAAAAAAAAAAAAAAAACTGAGAAGGAAAGAAAATAATGACCAGTTGACGTTCGTAGCCTTTCCAACTCGAGCTATTAAACCCTAGGAGTGTCTCTACACTTAGCACCCTAAAGCCGTCTGGTTTGGGAGTTGTTGGCCTAACGCTTGCTACAAGGGTTGGTTAGAAAGCTTAAGGGACTTAAACATTGCACGGTCATTCAAAAAATAAACTGGTAATAAACATGGTTTGCTAGAGTTCGTAGCCTTTCCAACTTGAGCTATTAAGCCCTTTGGAGTGTCTCTACACTTAACACCCTAAAGCCATCTGGTTTGGGAGTTGTTGGCCTAACGCTTGCTACATAAGTTGGTTAGAAAGCTTAAGGGACTTCAGCATTGCACAACCATTCTATGTTTCGCTTATGAGTTACAATAAATTGTCAACAAGCAATAAAAGTTGTCTTGTAAATAAAATCATGCCTTAGGAACCTCATTTAAAGGGGAATTCAATGATTTGAAAACTTGTGCTTTGGAATTGGAAAAGAAAGTAAAAGCTGCATGTTGAGAATCCAATTCACTTTCACTGAAGCTAGAGTTGATTTCCATTCAAGAGATGATAATTGAGTTATTTATATAGACTTTGATGTTGATGCATGTATATGGAAATGTATTTAGCCAATTTTTGTATCAATGCTTCATATATGCAAGGTAGTTTTCCCAATGACCCCATCTCTAGTTTTTGTTTGTTTCAAGTTGTATTTGAGCTATGTATCTATCTCATTTTACCATGGATGATATTTTTGTAGTAGCATGCCCATGGTTGTCTTTTCATTAAGTTTTTCATTGTAGTTTTGCTAAGGGACTAGCAAAATGTAAGTTTGGGGGTGTGATAAGCGCCGAATATTGTATATTCAAGCGCCCTAAATTGCATTAGTTAAGTCCATCGTTTGATTATTTAAGTAGATTATCTTCATTTGTGTGTATGTATATATTTTCAGGTCCATTTGCCAAAAAAGGAGCAAAGTCAAGGCTTTGTGGAGTTTTGGCCATCAAAAGGCACAATTCTGAATTTCTGGCAGCAGTGGAGTCAGGACTTTGCTCACCATTTTGACCTTGGAAACTCGAGAACTGGACTTCCATTATAAAATGGCATATTTAGAGCTCTGAATCAGCTTTCCAAATCTTCAAGCAGTTCGTCATTCGGAGCTCGGACCAGAGAGTTATGACCTTGTTACCAGAGGTACGCAGAACTGCCTGGCAGCACTGAAGTACTGCCTTTCTCCCCATTTTCGACCAACCAGACTTGAGATTTGGGTATTCATCAAAACATGAAGTTTTTAAAGCTCTGAATCGTCTCTCCAAATCTTTAAACGGTTCATCATTCGGAGTTCGGAGCGTAAAGTTATGGCTGTTTAACCAAAGTAGGTCTGGGCGGAGCAAGTGAAGCATGGGCATTTTTACACTAAATTCGAGCGCTCGAGGCCTTGCTTAGAGTGCTCGAATTTGGGGCAGAATTGCCTTCGGGAATTCTCATTTTGGCAGCCACTTGTGCATTGGTTTCCTCATTTTCTACTTACTTCTTTATGAGGTGGTTGGGGATGTTTTTTGGAGGAGAGAGAGAGCTTTGTTGAAGGAGATAAGGCAAGGAAGGCCACACATATCATTATCCCATATCTTTAGCAAGAGAGAGGAGAGAGAAGAGAGCAAGGAGAAGGGTGTTCTTGAGTGCTACAGTAGGAGCTCGAAAATGGAGATGAGGATGATGCTTCTTCCTTCTTCTAGCTCACCAATTGGCAACTAAACCTCATCTAGGGAGGTGATGAAACCCCTCCCTTGTAAGCATGTGTTAGTATAGTTTATTTTTGGGGATTACAATGTATTTTTGATAGTCTTTCCATGGTCAAGAGCCTCATTTTTGTTGTAATGAATGTTGAATGTTTTAAATGATTATTGTGAGTTATTCATCTTGTCTTGGATGGTTGCTTTTCTTAATCATATTGCTTGCACTTCCATGGTGACAATGGAAGTTAGATCATGGAATGGTTTTAATGGCATGGAGTTGGAGAACCTAGATAGTTCATGACTTAGGGTTTCCCTTTGATGGGCTATACTTGATTCTTAGCTTTATGTGTATTCACCATTTAAATTAGGGCTTGATAATCCTTGGCTTAGTAAGCATGTTCTAAGCTACATTTTAGTTTAGGTAGTTGATCATGTGAACCTTTGATGGTTTATTCTTGCCTTTCTAATTAAATGAACTTCTTAAGGATATTATAGCAACCTAGTATTGTTATGTATCATGACTATCATATATGTTGTTTTCCCCTTAAATTAATCTTAACCTAGCATGTGTATAGGGATGGAGGTGGATTCATTTCCCTAGCCTTCTTTACTTGTACTTCACTCCCTTGAATTCTTGCAATTTATTGTTTTATGCACTTTTAATTTCCTAGCTTAAGTGACATCCAACAAAACCTCTATACACCCTTCATCATTCTAAGAATGATTCTAGACATTTAGGTTGTATTAGACTAGCGCAGTCCCTGTGGTTCGACTTACCCGACCAATAGCCCTATTTTACAATGATTCGTGCTATTGCGAAGGTTGATGTTAATTGACCAACCGATCACACATATTAATTTCAAGCTAGTTAAGGCCATGTGAATTAATCTTTCACCTAAGATAAATATAAAATAAAATCTTTAATACTTATTCAAATGTTCCAATTTTAATACATGACAATGAGCATATCAAGGGGCAATATAAAATCATGCTACATGTTTAAACCAAGTCATGAGCAACCAGAAAAATTAGATCCCGTACAAGAAAAATAAATAATAAAATCTCTAGATTTTCTATTTAATCATGCAAACAAGTAGTATAAGCATCACAAGCATGCTATATAACAAGAATTTAAACCTAGAACATCTCCTACCTCAATTTGAGATGAAAATCTCAAAAGCCATCAAAATAGAACGGCTCCGAATCCGACGAAACAACTAGGTTTTGTCGGGGACAACGCCGTGAACATAACCCCATGAAAGCCCCATCAAAATCATAACTTGATCTCAAAACCAAACTCAAGAAATGGTCAAAACTGAATTCTAATAAGGGGGAAAGGTAGAGCATGGCGAGGGGAACAACAAACGTTAAGGCGGAAGACTTTCCATCAAGGAAAAGTGAACCAAAAGAGGAGAGAGAAGATGGTAGCACCCCTTGGGCTGCCATGGGAGCTCCAGGTCATGCATGAAGAGGGGAGAAGATGAGAAATGAAATATCTCACCCCCCTTTTATAGAAATCTCAAAAAGTGCCTCGAAAGGGCCCCGCCAGGTCCAAAAAACTAAAATTTAAGCAAACGCGCTCAAATGGTAAAACTTTGTGAACGAAAAAGATTCAAAATGATAAAATATGAACAACAGAGGAGACGGTGTCAAAAATAGAGTTCCGAGCAGAAAGTTATGCCCAAAACAAATTTGGTGTAAACTAGGGCCAGAAACCCTAAAACTGGAAAACATTGGCCAGGAGAAAATTCTAAGAGTACACAACTCGATGAAATGTGAAAATGAATCCTGTACGAGGATCCAGGCTCAAAACAAGACATTTTGCAATAACTTTCATTAATTGCACAATAGCCCTTACAAAAAGGGTTAACTGCGAAATTGCCCCAAAATGAAAATATCTTCCAAAAGATATTTTCTTAGAAACCCCTGAAATAAAATATCTTCAAAAGATATTTACGAAAAACACCCCAAGAAAAGAAAATAATTTCAAAGAACTTTGCATCCATGCCCCTATGGACACTAGGAGCAACCAGAGTACTTTCTTGCAAAAGTAAAGATACGTATTTCGTGAAAACCACTCAAGATGAAGGTACGTGAAGTCAAAAACCAACTCCGAGCATGAGAAGTGAGGTTGTGCCAAAAACTGACAAACAGAGATAAGATAGAATAGGGAAAAGGACGAAATAGCGCATAGTGTCGAAAAAAGAAAAATGTGAAAATGACTCGGTCCTCAAAGGAAGTTGTCAATCCACGGAAAAGAGTCTTAGGAACCAATTCCAAGCACTTGAGATGACACTAAGCGACACGAAACATAGCTCAAAAAAGAAAATTAAACGAAAAAAATTCATTCGTAAAATTTCAGGAAAAAGGAAAGGAAGGCAAATAACCGGGTCGTTACAATATATACGACCATATAAATTATAAACCAATTAAGTCATACAAGACATTTAAATAAAACACGTCATTTAAAACACCAATTAATCAAATAATTAAATTAAATAACAATTAAAAAATTAATTCAAAACAAATAAACAATTACAATTAAACAATTAATTTAAAAAAATAAACAATTACAGTTAAACAATTAATTTAAATAGATACACAATTAGTCAATTAAGCAAATAAGCATATAATTCAATAAAAATGCAATAAAATCTAAAATCATTGTTTAAAATGCTGAAACTATCCTTTCTAAAATTAGGGGTATAAATCATTAATTAAATGTAATTTCTGGAAAGTATTGTGGGGTTTTAAATGTTTAAAATTAACCAGTTAAAACCTAAAAATAGTTAGTATATGTTAGTGTGCCAATAGTAAGGGACATCATGAATTTTTTTAAAGATTAGTATGCATGCTATCAGGGAAGGAGAAAAACTTAATTTTTAGTTTGTTTAGCAAACTAAATGCACTGGTATGAAAGTTATGTTTTGGATTTTATATAAATGATATATATAATTGAATGAAGGCCAGGAATGTTGGTTTATACTGTGTTAATGGACTCCATGAAACTTAAATAATAATTTGCATGTGGTTAAGGATTATGGAGGTTTTAGTGCTAATGGTTGTTTTAGCAAATTAAATGGACTAATAGGAATGTATTTTTTTTTTGGATTGGAGTATAATGTGCTCAGTTAATACTTCTAATTATCATTATAACATGCTATGGATTTTAAATCGATGAACAATTATAATTTCTGTTTTGTCAATTGGATGGATATGGATAGTTTAAATTGTGTATCTTTACTCTAGCAATTTAAACGGAGATTCTATGATTATAATCATATATTGGATGCATGATAGGTTCTTGTCTATATCTGATTTCTATTATGTTTGTTTCTGGATGTACTTGATGTTCAAATGAGTGTGCATCATTTATGGATCATATGCATTATATGCACCGGTATGGGACGGTGGCATATTGAGGATGGATAAGATCAAAACGTTAAGTCCTACTTATTCGTACATATGAAATGGATTAACTAAAATGGTTAAATCCTACATGGATGCATGTCTTGTCAACTAAAATAGTTGAACAACATATCGGATGCTTGTTTTATTTTTCTGTAATAGAAAGGATTTATATATATACTTATGGTACCGTGATATGAGCTTGAGTCTCAGGATCATGGTTAGGGTGAGTATATCGTAAGGGATGAGTAACTAGATATTGCTAATGTTCCCTGATAGGTCTAGGGCACATGCACACCGTAATGTGTGATTTACATGTTACCTTTTATTCAGGCTGAACTACACTATAGGCTAGTGAGCGTCCTATAGTGTATATCTATATCTATATGGACTATTTTAGTTATTGCTAAGCTATCTAGGATGTATCTCCGTATCAGGTTTATGTATGCATGGTAGTAAGATGGAACTTTCATGTGGGCCTGACCCACTCTTATTTTTTTCAGGTGTTCGTTAGTACCAAGCTTAGAGCTTGATCGTGATGAAGTAGATACATTCACTCACTCTTCCGACTATGTAGGATTTCCTTTCATATTTTAGTTTTGGATTTTGGTTCTGTAATTTATTGTTCATTTGGGATTATTAGGTGTCCACTGGATGGATTCCCAAGTTGTACGGATTGGAAGATTAAATTATATAAATCTATAATTAATGGAGGATTTTCGTACTTAGAATTATTTTCAGCTTATTATTCTATTTTTAATTCTTTTGTATTCTTGCTTGTTTACATACTAATTGTTTGGTATCACTCGGATCTATGCTCGGACTTTATCACCCGTGGCTCTAGAGTCGAGGGGTATCACAGTTGGTATCAGAGCACTCCAGGTTCTAGTGTCCTTAGGAGTGTCTTTCATTATATGACTTCTGCATTGCGTCTCTTAAAACTTAGAGCCATATTAGGATCGTTGTACTCTATTTACAGTTCGTGAGGAGGAGCATATGTCAATTATATGCTATAGTTGTGGAATGATTGACATTAGGAGGAGGATGGGCTCTAAGGCGAAAGTGATATAGACCCAAAGGAGTAAATGAGTATGTTATCGAGTTCTTTGTCAGAAGCAGAACTTGGGATCGAAGGTTTAGTTTTGGTTGGTGCTACTTTTAAAAGTATAAGCTAAGGAAGGATTTAGGAGTGTGTTGTAGGTCACCGCATAACGGGACTAACATGACTTCAGTTGTTCTCATAAAGGAGAAAAACGAGGAATAGGAGGGGTTGTAACGTATCCAAGAAAGGGTACTAAATCTTGAAGATGAAGGATCACACGAGGGTGATTTTATTCGCTAATAGCATAGTGAATGATACTAGTAGAGTTGGTGTGGATCGACCTATATATCGTGAAACTTTCGTATTACCTTTAAAAGAGGTAGATAAAAGTACTCTTTAGGAGTTTAGGGATTGGATGGAGTTCTTATCAGAACGAAGCAATGATTTTATATCACGAACCTGAGAGTATATAGATTTGATTGTGACGTTCTAAGTCACTTTATAAAGCTACGTTAGACGGTTTGCATTCTGCGTATAACTTGTTTGACAATCTCTAGCTTAGTGAGCATGTTGAGGATTGCACCATAGTTTAGGTAATTTAAGCATGTGGAGCTTTGATAGGTTGTTCTTACATTTTAATTAATTGAATTTCTTGAAGATGATATAGTAGTTATGAATTGCTATTCATCAAGGTCATTTCTACATTAATTCCCCAAATCAATCATATAATTAGCTTGTGTAGAGGTTTGGAGTGGATTCACTTCCCTAGACTTCCTTCTCTAAATCTTCTCTTTTAATCTCCTTCAATTTATTGTGTATGCATTCTGAATTTGTAGTTAAGTGACAACAAACACAACCTCTATGAACACCCCTTCATCATCCTAAGAATGACTCTAAACACTTAGGTTGCCTTAGACTAGCGCAGTCCCAGTGGTTCGACTTACCCGACCAATAGCCCTATTTTACAATGATTCGTGCTATTGCGAAGGTTGATGTATGATTGATCAACCGATCAATTTTTGGCGCCGTTGCCGGGGACTGCAAACGGTTTAGCGACCAAAGTTCTAGGGTTAATTTTAGTTTGATTGTTAATATTATGTCTTGTGAATATTCCTTTTGTGTTTTGATCATCTTCGTGTTGTAAGATTCTAGGGACTCGAAGCTCGCCGTGGGATTGCTAGCAAATTGTAAGTCTAGAGGACCCCAAGTAAGTCTCGTGACTTCTAGTTTCAAATTGTGAATATCGTGCATGTGTTAAGCGTAGAAGTAGATAAATTGCAAGCCCTTGTCGAGGCTTTTTCAATTGCGTATTTTCAATTCCAAGCATCGGTCCTTGTCGTGGCCATTTATTTTCTGTCTTGATAATTGAGGAGAAAGGGAACATCGTATGTGGAGTTGATGATAAAGATTTGTTGTGATGATGTTGTTGTGAATTGTTGATGTTTGGCCGTAGGTCACTCTCTCTTCCCACACTTGACTTGCCTATTGATATAAATTCACTTGAAAGAACTCTTAGACGGAACCTTAGGGAACCCACTCTTACAAGGGACCTTGAAACTGAATTCAATATAATGGGGGATAACGTAGGAAATCCGGGGAATGAAAGGGCTGAAATTCCTAATGTAGAACCAATGACTCTTAGAGATCATTTCATTCCTACCACCTATGCTTCTCCTTCTTGTATAGTGATGCCAAACATCGATGCAGCTCAATATGAGATCAAGTCTAGTACCATTCAAATGCTTCCATCATTTCATGGCTTTGATAATGAAGATCCATATAAGCATCTTGATGAGTTCCTTGAAATCTGTTCGACCATCCGGTTGAGAGGTTTTCCGGACAATGCACTTCATCTCCATCTTTTCCCATTCTCCCTAAAGGATAGGGCAAAATATTGGTTGAACTCCCTCGCTCCCAACTCTATTACTTCTTGGGCTCAATTGCAACAAGAATTTCTTAAGAAGTACTATTTGGTGAGTAAAACCAACCAAATGAGGCGTTCCATTCTAAGCTTTTCTCAAGTTGATGGAGAACAACACCACGAGACTTTAGAAAGGCTACAAGATCTTCTTCGAAAATGTCCTCATCATTTGATCCCAAAATGGCAATTAGTGCAAGCTTTCTATGCTGGCTTGACCGAAACCCATAGATTCATGGTTGATTCTTCTTGTGGTGGGATGTTCATGTCCAAGAATGCGGATAAGGCTTGGACCTTACTTGAGAATTTGAGTGAAAATTCACTTCAACACAATTCTCGTAGGGCTCCGACCGCAACCATTCCAAACAATACCAACCCTTGTCAACCAAAGTCAATAAGGGAGGAATCATCTCAAGTGGATGCCATCGCTCATAAATTCTACCAATTGATGGCACCACATCTTCCTCCTTCATTGTCTCAAAATTCGGCAAGTTCAGTTTCTGCTTCATGTACTAGTCCATTCCATCTCTCGGAAGATTGCCCCACACCGGAGCAATTTTCTAGTCCCAACCAAGAGCAAGCTAATGCCATGTTCTCGCGGCCCGGGAACAATCCATATTCCAACACCTACAATCCGGGTTGGCAAGATCATCCGAATTTCTCGTGGCGGCAACAAGCCCCACAGAATTCCCAATTCCAAAACCAAGGGCGGCAAAATCAGCCCTCTTCTCAATATCAAGGTAGACCTTTCCAAGCCTCTTCAAGCTACCGTCCTCCTTACAATCCAAATGTCTCCAATCAACCTCCTGTGTGTCCAACTGACGAGATAGTAGCTGCAAACAAGCAAATGATGGAATCATTAAATAAGCAAATAATGGATGCCAACAAGCAACTCTTGACATCCTTGCAGCCTACTCTCCAAATGGTTCACTCTCATACTCAATCCATAGCTAATCTCGAAAATCAAGTGGGCCAAATAGCTAACTCGGTGAATCAATTGCTTCAAAAGGACAAGGGCAAGCTTCCCTCTCAACCTTTTGAAAATCCTAGAGGAATGCATGTGATTGACGAAACCCCTCCTCCGAGTGGGCCGACTCATGAACAAGTTCAAGCTATCACCACCTTTCGGAGTGGTAGAGTGGTTGACAACAAGGTCGATGGAGACAAAAGTGAGGAAGTTTCTCCTTTGAAAAATCCAAATTCAAGCTCTTCTAATCCAAATTCTTGTCCAAATACCATTCACGGAAATCCCACACATGTCTCCCCAAATGTGGAAACTACTTATGAGCCAAAAGCTCCGTTTCCTCAACGTATTCAAGAGTCGACACATTTTGGGAACAAGAATTGTAAAATTCAAGACATGTGGGAAGTTTTCAAGCAAGTGAAGATTAACTTGCCCCTCTTGGATGCTATCAAGCAAATCCCTCCCTATGCAAAATTTCTCAAAGATTTGTGCACTCACAAGCGCACTTCTAAAAATCATTTGCCAAAAAAAGTGAGGTTGACTGAAAATGTTAGTGCTATCATTCAGCACAGCACTCCCCCGAAGTATAAGGATCCGGGTGCCCCCACAATCTCGTGCGTCATTGGTGACAGCAAAATCGAGAGGGCCCTCCTTGACTTAGGAGCTAGTGTGAATTTAATTCCATACTCGGTCTACCTACAACTTGGTTTGGGAGATCTTAAGCCGACTTCCGTGGTTTTGCAACTTGCCGATAGATCGGTCAAGCATCCACGAGGTATTCTCGAGGACGTTATCATCAAAGTGGACAAATTCTACTTCCCGGTAGATTTTGTGGTTCTTGATACGGAACCGGTCCATGACCCAAAAAAGCACATTCCCGTGATCCTTGGTAGGCCATTTTTAGCCACGGCTAATGCATCAATTAATTGCCGAACCGGGGTGATGGACATTGCTTTTGGAAACATGCAAGTCAAACTCCATATCTTTCATGCAACTCAACATCCCTCCAATGAGGATGATTGTTTTCTTGTGGATGTCATCGATGAAGTGGTCAAAGAATCTCTCCCCTTCATCCTAAGCAAAGATCCCCTTGAAACTTGCATGTCCCATTTTGACTTCTCAAACTTTGATGTTGATCAAGCCATTCAAGAAGTCAATTCCTTGCTTGATATTAATGCTATCATGGATGTACCTCCTTGGAAAATTCCAAAAGAACCACTTCCCCAACTTTCCACCACTCCTCCGGTCCCATCATTGTTATCTCCGCCACAACTTGAGCTTAAGCCGCTCCCGGCCCATCTCAAGTATGTGTTCCTTGGTCCAAAGCAAACCCTTCCGGTCATTATTGCCTCGGACCTTCAAAAAGACCAAGAGACCAACCTTTTAGCGGTGCTCCAAGAGCATAAAGAAGCTATTGGTCGGACAGTGGCAGATTTGAAAGGAATTGACCCCTCCATTTGTATGCACCGCATTCATATGGAGGATGACGCAAAGCCTACTAGAGAGGTCCAGCGCCGGTTATATCCAAATATGAAGGAAGTGGTCATGAAAGAGGTGATCAAATTGCTAGATGCGGGAATCATCTATCCTATCTCTGATAGCAAGTGGGTGAGCCCCACACAAGTTGTCCCCAAGAAATCTGGGCGAGCTCGTGCCACAACGAACCACCACCGGGTGGCGTGTGTGCATTGACTATCGTAAACTCAACTTATCAACTAGGAAGGATCATTTCCCACTCCCATTTATTGATCAAATCCTCGAAAGGTTAGCCGGCCAAAGCTTCTATTGTTTTCTTGATGGTTATTCCGGCTATAACCAAGTGGCAATCGCCCCCCAAGATCAAGAGAAAATAACATTCACATGTCCCTTTGGTACATTTGCCTATCGACGCATGCCTTTTGGTCTATGCAATGCACCGGCAACGTTCCAAAGGTGCATGATGTCCATATTCTCCGATATGGTTGAAAGGTTCTTGGAAGTTTTCATGGATGATTTTTCCGTATTTGGCTCCTCCTTTGACTCGTGTCTCAAAAATTTATCTCTTGTGCTCCAAAGATGCAAAGAGACGAATCTCATTCTAAGTTGGGAGAAAAGCCACTTTATGGTCCAAGAAGGCATTGTTTTAGGACATGTCATTTCTAAGCGGGGAATCGAGGTAGACAAGGCCAAAGTTGAGTTAATCTCTAATCTTCCTCCTCCGAATTCCGTCCGTCAAATCCGTTCTTTTCTTGGCCATGCCGGATTCTATCGTCGCTTCATCAAAGATTTTAGCAAAATCTCACGGCCCTTGTGTAATCTCTTAGCCAATGATGTTCCGTTCAATTTTGATGA
The DNA here is from genome assembly GCF_030987335.1 of Cornus florida. Taxonomy (NCBI): domain Eukaryota; kingdom Viridiplantae; phylum Streptophyta; class Magnoliopsida; order Cornales; family Cornaceae; genus Cornus; species Cornus florida. The sequence goes on along the minus strand of NW_026775573.1, from coordinate 76,671,016 downwards.
CGCTTACATGGAAGCTTTCATCAAACTTCGCATTCTCCTCTCCTCCGCCCCAATCATGAAACTCCCTAATTGGTCTCTTCCCTTTGAGATCATGTATGATGCATCCGACTATGCATTAGGGGCGGTTTTGGGCCAACGTGTGGATAAACTTCCGCATGTCATTTATTATGCTAGCAAAACTCTCTGCGATGCCCAATTGAACTACACCACCACTGAAAAAGAATTGCTAGCTGTGGTGTACGCCTTGGATAAATTTCGCTCTTATTTTCTTGGCTCCAAGGTCATCGTCTTTTCAGATTATGCCGCTCTTAGGCATTTGTTAGCGAAAAAAGAGACAAAACCCCGCTTAATTCGATGGATCCTCTTACTTCAAGAGTTTGACATTGACATCCGGGACAAAAAAGGGACCGACAATGTTGTCGCCGATCATCTCTCTCGCTTACTTATTGAGAAATCTTCAGAATTTGCAGCAATCCGTGATTCCTTTCCGGATGAGCAACTTCTTCAAGTTTCACATTCTTCTCTTCCATGGTTTGCGGATATTGTCAATTATCTTGTGGTTGGCAAAATTCCAGCTCATTGGTCCAAACAAGAGAGGGACCGGTTTTTCTCCCAAGTCAAGCATTTCTTTTGGGAAGATCCGGAACTATTCAAGTATTGCCCGGACCAAATCATCCGGCGATGTATTCCTGAAACCGAGGCCACAAGCATTTTAAATTTTTGCCATACTCTTGCTTGTGGAGGCCATTTCAGTGCCAAAAAGACCGCTAACAAAGTCCTTCAAAGCGGATTCTTTTGGCCTACCTTGTTCCGGGATGCATACAATTTTTGCAAATCGTGTGAACGATGTCAAAAACTTGGATCCATGTCCCGAAGAGACATGATGCCCCTCACCAACATTTTAATTGTTGAAATTTTTGATGTGTGGGGGATTGACTTCATGGGACCATTTCCATCTTCTTATGGCTATGAGTACATCCTTGTAGCGGTGGATTATGTGTCTAAATGGGTTGAAGCCGAGGCTACCAAAACCAATGATCATAAAGTCGTGATCCATTTCATTCAGTCTCACATCTTTAGTCGTTTTGGTACGCCCCGAGCAATCATTAGTGATGGCGGATCTCATTTCCGAAATCGTTATCTAAAATCCGTCCTTGCTAGGTATTCCGTCATTCATAAGGTTGCTACACCTTACCACCCTCAAACGAGTGGTCAAGTAGAGATTTCTAACCGGGAGATTAAGCACATTTTGGAAAAAACGGTTAGACCGGACCGCAAAGATTGGTCCGTAAGGCTAAACGATGCGCTTTGGGCTTACCGGACAGCTTATAAGACACCCATTGGCATGTCACCATATCGACTTGTGATCGGTCGATCAACTAACATCAACCTTCGCAATAGCACGAATCATTGTAAAATAGGGCTATTGGTCGGGTAAGTCGAACCACTGGGACTGCGCTAGTCTATGGCAACCTAAGAGTCTAGATTACTTTTAGAATGATGAGGGGGGATATAGAGTTTTGTTGGTTTGTCACTTAGTCACTAGAATTGAAATGTGCTTAAAGAAATAAATGCAAGGAATTTAAGAAGAAGAAGTCTAGAAAAGGAGGTCTAGGGAAGTGAATTCACCACCAATCCTATAAACATACTAAATTTCTATTAACTTGGGAAACAATTTCACTACATGGCAATGATATGTAATAATACTAGATTGCTACATTATCCTCAAGAAAATCATAGGATCAAGATTTAAGTATAATCCCTCAAAGAGCCACATGCTAGAACTACCTAGATTAGGGTGTAGCCATAACATGCTCACTAAGCTAGGGACCATCAAACCCCTTAATCACTATGGTAATAGCACATGAAGTCAAGATACAAGATTAATCCATCAAAAGGAAGTCTTAAGCTATGGATTAACAAATTTCTCATACAACATGCCTTTAAACCCATTTCACAATTTCATTTCCATTCTCACTATGAAGATGCAAGTTATATAATCATGAGAGGATAAAATCTAAGACAAGATAAGAACTCAACATGATCATTTATAGGCATTGAAATCCATTACAACAAGTGTAAGTGCTCTAAATCATGAAACTACCATGTACATGAATCATTCCCCAAATTAGATGAAATTAAAGCATGCTTACAAGAGAGAGCTTCATCACCTCCCTAGATGGAGGTTTAGTTATCCATGGATACAAAAATGGAAGAAGGAAGCTTGGAAGAATAAGCCATTTTCGAGCTCCCTTCCTTTGGCTTCAAGAACACACCCTCCTTGCTCTCTTCTCTCTCCTCTAATCTTGCAAAATGAAGCTTAATCATATTGTGTGGCTTCCCTCTCTTATCTTCTAGAGATAAGGCTCTAGAAACCCCCACCAACCAACATCTCCAACCAACCATTAAAGAGGGAAATTAGAATTGAGGAACCCAAGATGCAAGTGGCTGAAAATGGGCCATTTCCGGATGCAATTCTGCCCTAAGTTCGAGCACTCGAAATAAGGGCTCGAGCACTCGAAATTGGAGCAGAATGCACCATTCTTGCCTTGCTCCGCCCAGACCTACTACGGTTAAACAGCCATAACTTTGCGCTCCGAACTCCGAATGATAAACCGTTTGAAGATTTAGAAAGCTAATTCAGAGCTCTAAATATTTTATGTTTTGGTGGAGATCCAATTCTCAAGGATGGTTGGTCGAAAATGAAGATCAAGGCAGAATTTCATTGCTGCCAGGCAGTTCTGCGCACCTCTGGTAACAAGGCCATAACTCTCTGCTCCGAGCTCCGAATGACAAACCGTTTGAAGATTTGGAAAGCTGATTCAGAGCTCTAAATCTTTCATGTTATGAGGGAAGTCCAGTTCTCGAGTTTGGAAGGTCAAAATGGCGAGCAAAGTCCAGGTTCTACTGCTGCCAGAATTCAGCATTGGCACCTTTTGTTGCTCAAGATTCCACAAGGCCTTATTCTTGTTCCATTTTGGCCAATGAACCTGAAAATACATAAAAACATAGAAATGAAGATAATCTACATAAATTAACATACAACGGACTTTACTAATGCAATTTAGGGCGCTTGAATATATAATATTCGGCGCTTATCACACCCCCAAACTTACATTTTGCTAGTCCCTTAGCAAAACTACAATGAATACTTCAATGAAAAGACAACCATGGGCATGCTACTACAAAAATATCATCCATGGTAAAATGAGATAGATACATAGCTCAAATACAACTTGAAACAGACAAAAACTGGAGATGGGGTCATTGGGAAAACTACCTTGCATATATGAAGCATTGATACAAAAATTGGCTAAATACATTTCCACATACATGCATCAACATCAAAGTCTATATAAATAACTCAATTATCATCTCTTGAATGGAAATCAACTCTAGCTTCAGTGAAAGTGAATTGGATTCTCAACATGCGGCTTTTACTTTCTTTTCCAATTCCAAAGCACAAGTTTTCAAATCATTGAATTCCCCTTTAAATGAGGTCCCTAAGGCATGATTTTATTTACAAGACAACTTTTATTGCTTGTTGACAATTTATTGCAACTTATAAGCGAAACATAGAATGGTTGTGCAATGCTAAAGTCCCTTAAGCTTTCTAACCAATCTATGTAGGAAGCGTTAGGCCAACAACTCCCAAACCAAATGGCTTTAGGGTGTTAAGTGTAGAGACACTCCAAAGGGCTTAATAGCTCAAGTTAGAAAGGCTACGAACTCTAACGAACCATGCTTATTACAATCTTTTTGAATGACCGTGCAATGTTTAAGTCCTTTAAGCTTTCTAACCAACCCTTGTAGCAAGCGTTAGGCCAACAACTCCCAAACCAGATGGCTTTCGGGTGTTAAGTGTAGAGACACTCCTAGGGCTTAATAGCTCGAGTTGGAAAGGCTACGAACGTCAACTGGTCATTATTTTCTTTCCTTTTCAGTTTTTTTTTTTTTTTTTTTTTTTTTTTTTTTTTTTTAGACAACTTACATCATGCCAAAGATATTCATCTATCAGGTTCATCAAATCAAATTAACTAGGCCAAGGTCAAGGTCGATCAAGTTGCATGCCTCACAGTTAAGTTTCCAATGTGCATCTGTGCATTGTGAAGCTTAAAAGAGTGTCAAATCCAGCGAGAATTTAATTGAGACATTTATACAGACTAATTTGAATCTACATGATCATTTCAACTCAAAATTTCTTTATTTTAAAAAATATCAGCTGCTTCTATACACAAAGTTTTAAACATATGCTTTCATCTCCAACAGGTTTCAAATTCCATTATCATTGCTTAGCAAAAATGTAAAACCAAAAATACATAAATGCACCCCCAAACTTGAATGTCACATTGTCCTCAATGTGAGAAGACAAGTAAATCAAAATAAGCGCAAAGAGGGTAAAAGAACAATAATACCAAGTGGAGTGACGACGACGTAGATGTTCAGCCATGGGAGTGCGCAACGGCGTCCCCCAAACTTGGACATGAAGACCTATCAAAACAAAACTAATGTACACAGGTGAAAGCATAGGTCTCTTAAGAAAAATCAAAACAGAAAGAAAAATACTAACCTGAATGTGATTGCAAGGTAAAAATCCATACAAAATACAAATTGGCACACATGAGTCATAAGTGTAAAATGGAAAACAAAATAATGCCAAAAGCCGTGCATTTAGAGAGATAAAGTTGGCTTAGGCAATTCGTCAAACACGTGGTGTGCAAGACAAAAAGGAAGAGGGCCAAAGGTTGATTAGAGATGAGAAAATCCAAAAATTTGGCCCTGCAAATGCAATACACAACTCCCAAACAATCACAAATCCTTCACACAAGCAATCCCATCCTCCATGGATCAAAAATTAAAAGAAAAAGAGGGTAGACACTTACCCAACAATGGAGAACCAAAGGCCTTGTGTGCGTGGGATAAATGGTGGGGATGGGTGGGAGGTTGATGATGGTGCTTGGGTTAGAGGAGAGTGGGGAAAAAGGTGGAGGAGGTGAAGGTAGGTTTGCATGGGGTGGTGAGGTTGAGGGTGGTTGGGTTGTGGAGTTGGTGGAGGAGAGGGGTTGGCAGCCGAGGAGAGGAGATGAGGTTGAGTGAGAGTGGTGGGCTGTGGTTTTAAAAGGGAGAGGGAAGCTTGGTTCGAGCACTCGAAGGGTGTCTTCGAGTGCTCGAAATTGGGGCAGTGGGCTCGGCTGTGAGGATGGTGTATTGTGCTCCACACTTCGAGCACTCGAAATGGGACTTCGAGTGCTCGAAGTCTTGGCAGTGAGTGAGGGAAATGTGGTAGTGAGGTGGTGATTGGTCGAGAGTGGTGAGAGATGAGGGCTCGGGTGAGGGAGGAAGAGAAGTTGGTTCACACTTCGAGCACTCGAAATGGGACTTCGAGTGCTCGAAGTCTTGGCAGTGAGCAGGCTAAAGAAATGGTGAAGCTTCGAGCACTTGAAGCTTGGCCTACGAGTGCTCGATTCTGAGGCAGTAGCTGCAGAAGTTGGGCTGAAAATTTGGAGCAATCCAAATGGAAGCTAGAGTGCTCCAAAAATGGGCAGTGAGCTTGGGATTGATGGTGAAGACATTTGGAGCAATCCAAATGGAATTTAGAGTGCTCCAAAATGGGTAGTAGCTCATGGAATTTTGGTTAGATCATTCGAGCACTAGAATCTTGGCCCAGTGAGCATTTTGAATGGATGCAATTGCTGAAACAAATGTGTCAAACTTTGCAACATCTTGCTAATGCATGAATATAATTGGAAATTTTTTTCAAAATGTAACACATTTCCAATGTATGGATGAATTTTGAACTTTGCAAATTCATTCCATTCCAATGCATGGATGTAAAAATTTTTAAACTTGGCATGCCATTCCCATGCATGGAAAGATTTTTAAAGCTTTGCATGGCAGTTGGAAAAATATTTGAAAACTTTGCATGCCATTCCATGCATCGAAAATTTTTCATGTCATTCCCATGCATCGAAAAATCATTGCAAGCAGCAGCTTCAATTCAAGCCATGCATGGAAAATTTTAAAACTTTGCACATTATTCCAATCTAATGCATGGATGGATTTTTGAAGCTTTGCATGCATGGAAAGAAATTGAAATTTTGCATGGGACAATGCATGGGGAATTTTGAAAAATTTTCAAACATTGCAAATGCATGGAAAAATTTTAAACAGTGCAAGAATTTCAATGCATGGATAATTTTGCGAAAATTTTCAAGAATGTATTACAAATGAGACATTATGCACATGAGTAGCATTCCCAAGATCCGATGAAATTGCTAGGAAGCGATGGAAATTTCCGGGAATGAAAATTAGAGTTGAGAAGGTCTAAGAAAAATCAAATTTTTGGCTTTTCTAAACCATTTCCCAGAAAATTTTGCAAGGCACGAGCAATTTCAAAAAGAAGGAAGCTTGGAAATTGAAAGAATTGCTTCCCTTGCTTTGCTAAATTTAATGTCGATAGCTAGACGAAGTTAGAGCAGGTACTAATCCTCAAAAATCTCGATAGCTAGACACACCGAGATCAGGTTAGTCCTCCTTACCCTATACCATGTCTCTCAAGAGATTCAAGCTTCCCCAAATAGGATAATTCTTTTAAAAGCGAAGGAGGAAGAGCTTGAAGACAAAAGTGGAAAAGAGGTAGCGGAAAGACCTCAACCCACTCTTCATCCTCAATGAAGAACTTTGGATTATGGGGCTTATTTGGATTATAGGAAGATGGAGTAGGTGAGAGTGCACCTAGCAAAGGCTTTTGAAGGGTCATATTGAGCACGGGAATGCTCGACAACTTATCCTTCAAAATTTCAACATCCTCCTCACACTTATCCGGCGGTTCGGGCTCAACAACTTGAGACAACTCAAGAGAAGGAATGAGATGAGATGCAAGCTCCCAAGAAAGAGATACATTTGATGTTGACCAAGGAAGATAATGAATAGGTGGATGAATATTAAGCAAAGAATTCACCTCTGAAATGGAATTGTCAACATTAAAATCCTCACAATTGAAATGAGCCAAACAAGCTTTTAGAGGATCCTCCATTGAAGGAGGTGCATCAAGTAAAGGATTATTTAGGGGTTGTTCTAGAGTTTTAAAGGATGCAATCTCATCATCTTTTTCCTCATTTTTAACCACAAATTCTTCCATTTTATGAGTGGCAACAATTTGATCTTCAACCACTATTTCATCATTTTCATATGTGATGACCACTTGATCATTCTCATGATGAAAGTTACTAGGAGTAATCTCATCATTCATAGAATTTTCTTTTGGATTGGCCATAAATTCAAATGAAAATGTTTCCTCCTCTTCATGATTTTTAGCATTAATCCTTTGTTGAATTTGAGATATTTGGTCATCTATCATTGCACTAACTTGGGACTGGTGATATGGTACCACTTGATTGATAGACTCTACTGTGGATTGCATGCTAGCAAGGGAGGCCAATAGTTGATTGTTGGAGTCCATCATTTGCGTGTGCATAGACTCCATCATTTGTTTGTTAGCAACAATTAGCTCATCCAATGGAGACGGTGGAAAAGGAGAAGAGGGCGGGAAAGAATGATCATTGGGTTGAAAAGGTTGCATATGAGATTGTGGGGTTGAATTTCCTATGTCATGCCACAAGAAGTTTTGTTGGTCTCCCCAACCCGAGTTGTAACCATTGAAGTATGGATTACTACCCGGTTCAAAGAAATTTTCATTTGGTTGCTCTAGATAAAAATCCGAGAATTGTCTCGTTGGAAGACAATCTCTTGTATGATGTGAATTACTAGAGCAAAAAGCACAAAACGCATGTGGTGTGTAGAATTGAGTTGGAAGATAACTACCCTCCATCTAGGACTTAAACATCAACAACACACAACATAATCAACACAACAATTCTTTATCATCAACTCCACATACAATGATCCCTTTCTCCTCAATTATCAACAAGATAGGAAATAAATGGCCACGACAAGGACCGATGCTTTGCAATATAGTAAAACAAAAATAGCCTCGACAAGGGCTTCACAAGCTAAATTAAACACATACACAATATTCACAATGCGAAACTAGAAGTCACGAGACTTACCTGGGGGCCTCTAGACTTACAATTTGCTAGCGTTCCCCACGGCGAGCTTCGCGTTCTTAGAATCTCACTTACAACACAAAAATGGTTAAACCACACAAGAAATATTCACAAAACACAGTATTCACAATCAAACTAAATTTAACCCTAGAACTTTGGTTGCTAAACCGTTTGCAGTCCCCGGCAACGGCGCCAAAAATTGATCGGTCGATCAACTAACATCAACCTTCGCAATAGCACGAATCATTGTAAAATAGGGCTATTGGTCGGGTAAGTCGAACCACTGGGACTGCGCTAGTCTATGGCAACCTAAGAGTCTAGATTACTTTTAGAATGATGAGGGGGGATATAGAGTTTTGTTGGTTTGTCACTTAGTCACTAGAATTGAAATGTGCTTAAAGAAATAAATGCAAGGAATTTAAGAAGAAGAAGTCTAGAAAAGGAGGTCTAGGGAAGTGAATTCACCACCAATCCTATAAACATACTAAATTTCTATTAACTTGGGAAACAATTTCACTACATGGCAATGATATGTAGTAATACTAGATTGCTACATTATCCTCAAGAAAATCATAGGATCAAGATTTAAGTATAATCCCTCAAAGAGCCACATGCTAGAACTACCTAGATTAGGGTGTAGCCATAACATGCTCACTAAGCTAGGGACCATCAAACCCCTTAATCACTATGGTAATAGCACATGAAGTCAAGATACAAGATTAATCCATCAAAAGGAAGTCTTAAGCTACGGATTAACAAATTTCTCATACAACATGCCTTTAAACCCATTTCACAATTTCATTTCCATTCTCACTATGAAGATGCAAGTTATATAATCATGAGAGGATAAAATCTAAGACAAGATAAGAACTCAACATGATCATTTATAGGCATTGAAATCCATTACAACAAGTGTAAGTGCTCTAAATCATGAAACTACCATGTACATGAATCATTCCCCAAATTAGATGAAATTAAAGCATGCTTACAAGAGAGAGCTTCATCACCTCCCTAGATGGAGGTTTAGTTATCCATGGATACAAAAATGGAAGAAGAAAGCTTGGAAGAATAAGCCATTTTCGAGCTCCCTTCCTTTGGCTTCAAGAACACACCCTCCTTGCTCTCTTCTCTCTCCTCTAATCTTGCAAAATGAAGCTTAATCATATTGTGTGGCTTCCCTCTCTTATCTTCTAGAGATAAGGCTCTAGAAACCCCCACCAACCAACATCTCCAACCAACCATTAAAGAGGGAAATTAGAATTGAGGAACCCAAGATGCAAGTGGCTGAAAATGGGCCATTTCCGGATGCAATTCTGCCCTAAGTTCGAGCACTCGAAATAAGGGCTCGAGCACTCGAAATTGGAGCAGAATGCTCCATTCTTGCCTTGCTCCGCCCAGACCTACTACGGTTAAACAGCCATAACTTTGTACTCCGAACTCCGAATGATGAACTGTTTGAAGATTTAGAAAGCTAATTCAGAGCTCTAAATATTTCATGTTTTGGTGGAGATCCAATTCTCAAGGATGGTTGGTCGAAAATGAAGATCAAGGCAGAATTTCATTGCTGCCAGGCAGTTCTGCGCACCTCTGGTAACAAGGCCATAACTCTCTGCTCCGAGCTCTGAATGACAAACCGTTTGAAGATTTGGAAAGCTGATTCAGAGCTCTAAATCTTTCATGTTATGAGGGAAGTCCAGTTCTCGAGTTTGGAAGGTCAAAATGGCGAGCAAAATCCAGGTTCTACTGCTGCCAGAATTCAGCATTGGCACCTTTTGTTGCTCAAGATTCCACAAGGCCTTATTCTTGTTCCATTTTGGCCAATGAACCTGAAAATACATAAAAACATAGAAATGAAGATAATCTACATAAATTAACATACAACGGACTTTACTAATGCAATTTAGGGCGCTTGAATATATAATATTCGGCGCTTATCAACTTGTCTTTGGCAAAGCATGTCATCTCCCGGTAGAATTAGAGCACCGTGCTTATTGGGCCATAAAAAGGTTCAATTTTGATCTCAAACAAGCCGGCTCTAATCGTGCATTGCAATTAAATGAACTTGAGGAATTGCGTAATGACGCGTATGAAAGCGCAAAAATTTACAAGGCAAAGACTAAAGCTTTTCATGACAAACATATCGTCAAAAAGTCTTTTGCCCCGGGACAAAAGGTCTGGCTTTTCAATTCCCGCTTGAAACTCTTTCCTGGTAAACTCCGGACAAGATGGGATGGTCCATACATTGTCACTACCGTCTTTCCTCATGGAGCAATCGAACTTCATGATCCTGCAAGTGGATCACTCTTCAAGGTAAAGGCTTAAGCCTTGCATTGACGGCACAATTCTAACCCGAAAAGTTGAGGAAGTCCTCTTGACGGATCCAATTTATGAGAATTAGTGCCTGCTCTAGCTTGGTCTAGCTATCGACATTAAATTTAACAAAACAAAGGAAGCAATTCTTTCAATTTCCAAGCTTCCTTCTCTTTGAAATTGCTCGTGCCTTGCAAAATTTTCTGGGAAACGGTTTAGAAAAGCCAAAAATTTGATTTTTCTTAGACCTTCTCAACTCTAATTTTCATTCCCGGAAATTTCCATCGCTTCCTAGCAATTTCATTGGATCTTGGGAATGCTACTCATGTGCATAATGTCTCATTTGTAATACATTCTTGAAAATTTTCGCAAAATCATCCATGCATTGAAATTCTTGCACTGTTTAAAATTTTTCCACGCATTTGCAATGTTTGAAAATTTTTCAAAATTCCCCATGCATTGTCCCATGCAAAATTTCAATTTTTTTCCATGCATGCAAAGCTTCAAAAATCCATCCATGCATTAGATTGGAATAATGTGCAAAGTTTTAAAATTTTCCATGCATGACTTGAATTGAAGCTGCTGCTTGCAATGATTTTTCAATGCATGGGAATGACATGAAAAATTTTCGATGCATAGGAATGGCATGCCAAGTTTAAAATTTTCCATCCATGCATTGGATTGAGGTTGACAAGTTTTTTTTTTAATAAAAAAAAAAAAAAAAAAAAAAATTTCCATGCATTAGAGAAAAGTTGCTAAGTTTAAAAATTTTCTACATTCATCCAAGCATTGGCGCACAATTGCAAAGTTTGAAGAATTCTCAAAAATTAATCCATGCATTGGATTGACATTGCAAGTTTTAAAAAATTTTCCATGAATTGTGTGATGTTGCATTGAAGAGATATTCAAAAAAATTCCAGAATTTTCAAATTCATTCCAAGTCTGGAAATTTTCCAAAGATGATGCAATTTGAAAATTTTCTTCAGTTCATTCAAGCATTATGAGACCATTTGAAAATTTTCAGAAATTCTTCCATTCCATGGGAATGACATGCAAATTTTTTTTGCTTCCAAGTCGCCAACTTGCAAAATTCCTGGAATAATGTGCAAATACATCAAAATGCATGAAAATGCATGCAATAGTGCTCACTGTCTCCCATGGAATGAGATTGCAAATGCAAATGCATGGAATTTCCATGCATGGACTCCATTTTGAACAGCTTCCATTTCCATGTTGCTCACATTCCATATTCCATTGCAACAAATTCAACTTCCATGGTGCTCACTGTCTTGCATGTTGTCCCTTTCACTCCTTGCTTCAGTCCTCCCAGTCGAGCTCACCCCCTAGCCTACTGAGCCATTTTCGAGCACTCTAAATTATAGTTTGAGTGCTCGAATTTTGTGCCCCAACCCACCCAACTCACTGCTCTCATTTCGAGCACTCGAGCTCCCCCTAGCGAGTGCTCGAACACCTCATGCCAGCGCCCCGAGCCTACTGGTCCCAATTCGAGCACTCCAACCTCCCCTGTCGAGTGCTCGACACACCAACACCACCATCTTCTCTCTTCTCCACCCCCACCATCCAACCTTCCCTCTCTCGGCATGCATTCTATTCCCATCACACCTATCCTCCCAAGTTGTAGGTGCTATGCATGACACCAACCACCTCACATCCTACCCCCAACCATCAACCTCTCCTCCTCTCGGCAACTAACCTCCCACTCATCCCCAAACCATGCATGAACTCTCCCCATGCATACCTCTCGGCATCATCCTCAACCCATCTCTTCCTCATCCCTCACGGCAACCCACAAACCAACAACTATCCAACCCCAACACAAGCCAACTTCCCAACATAAACAACCCTATCAACCATGCATGCATGCATGCCAGCCACCCACAAACCAACTAACCAACCTCCCACCTCCAGCATCCAGCTCCATGCCCTACATGCAAGCCCATGCATGCATGCTCTTCAACCAGCCAGCTCTCCACACTCCACCATCCACCCTCCAACCACAAACCCACCACCCACACACCATGCAGCCTTGTCTGCATCAAAACCACCACCTTCCCATCCACACCACCCTCGAACTTCACCACCCAAGGCATCCTTGCATGCATGCACGATCTATGCATGCATGCATGCCAACCACTCTTAACTCTCGCCCTCCCAACTCTCGGTTATCCCCCACCTCACCACCTCACCTCTCACCACCATGGAGGTGCATGCGTGCATGCATGCAAGCCCTATGCATGCATGCACTACCTTTCTTCCTCCCACATCCAACCCTCATACCCACTTCCACCCTCCCTTGCTCGAACCCCAGCCCACACCAACTACAAAACCAACACACCAACCCACACCCAACCCTCTCTGCCAAATTTTCGAGCACTCGAACCCAATCTTCGAGTGCTCGCAACTGCTTGAGTCCTCTCACCCCTCGGCTCCCAACTCTCTGCCCCATTCTAGAGCACTCGAAGTCCAACTTCGAGTGCTCGAACCAAGCCCCCCTTTTTTAAACACCACCTCTCGCCCCAACCACAAACCAATCCCCACCCCACCACCTTCCCCCTCTCGGCTGCAAGCCAAACCCAGCCCCCACTCTCCTTCCCCACCTCTTCCACCACCCTCGGCCACAAACCCCACACCACCTTAACCCACCATCACCACCACCCCACCCACCTAGGATAGAGTCCTTCTTGCTCTCGGCTACACTCTCCCTCAAGGTATGCCTCTGCTACCTTTTCTTTTCACTTTCTTAGTTCAGTTGTTGTGATCATATTGAGGAGTATGGGAAATACTTTTAAGGAGGTTTTGTGGTGCTGTTGATGTTGCTCTATGCTAGAGCCTTGTTGTGTACAAAATTTTTGGGTTTCCTCCTCCACCCCACTCATTTTCACCTTCTCCTTTTTGTGGTGCACGCCAGGTGTTCGCTGAAATTCCTCAACCAAGTCCACCTCTCTAAATGTCTCGTGTCGGTCCTTCTCGCCCTCCTAGACCCTCTTCGGGTGCCCGTGCTGTCACTCGTGAGCAACCACGTGATCCTTGGGATCGCAAACAACTCAACTACGAACTCTCATTTCCGCTCACGGATGCCTTTGACATTCTACCAACAACTTCATGGGCTGTAGCCGAATTGACTAACCGGCGTCTGCAACACATCTGCGCACCCCTTGCCAGGGTTGCCTACCCCCGTGTCGTGCGCCTCTTCTACCAGAATCTCCAATGCCCTGAAGAGCCACCCATTTCTCTCACTACCTCCATTGATGGCACCACCTATGCTTTCACTATGACTAACATCATTCAGGTTTTTGGTTGCCCCATTGAGTGCCCCGATAACATTGTCAATCGTGAAAATCTCCCTTTATATGCGGAGCCGGATACATTAACTGTGGAGCAGATTGCCGCTGCCATTTGCACTATTGACGATCCTACTAGGCCCCGGTCTTTTATCCGCAAAACCAATCTTCCGAAACGCCTATGGTTCATTGACACTGTCTTCAAGCACAATGTCTGCCCTTTGGTGCATAGCACCGAGCGTCGGGGCCTCCTTTTGCAAGCCTTATATGCCATGGACCAAGGCCAATGGTTCTCCATCCCAGAGCTCATTTGGACCACATTTATGAAGTTTTGGCATGATGCTCATAATGCACGGGTTCTGCGAGTTGAAAATCGGAAATTGCCTTTGCCGTTTTTCATCACTCGGCTCCTTCAGCACAAGGGTTTCGTTGTTCCTCCCCATGAACCAAAAGGCAAAAAAATTAAAATTTTTACCCAGCGCCGGTGGATCAATGTTCTGAGCCATTCTAGTACCCCTCCGCCTCCTGCCCCCCTGTTCATCCATGCTCCACCTCATCCTCCTTCTGAGGCTGTTTCCACCACCGCAGCCGCTGCAGGGGTAGAGCTTCCGGTCGACTCTCACCAGGACCAGGCTTTCATCCGGGCTTCCATTGCCGGTATTCATGAGCGACTAGATCGTTTTGAGAATTCTTTGTCCGCGTGCACTCAGACTCTGTGTGAGACTTCTTTACGTGCTGCTGAAGACCGCCGTGTCACTGCTGAGGACCGTCGTTTGGCTTCCGCTGAACGGCGTAAGACTCAATCTCTCCTCCATTCCATCCTCGCCCGTTTACCTTCTGGACAGTAGCTTGTTGCGAGTGTGGACCTTATCTTTTTGTTTCATCTGTAACTATTTCTCTTGTATCTTTTGTTTTCCTTTTAAACTGTAAGAATTTGCTATGTATAGGTCGCTCTAGTCGACATTATCCCTGTACAACTCTTTTTGTCATCATGTAAACTCTTTTTGCAATGCAAATTCTTTCTGTTCTGTTCACTTTCGCTACATTCTTTTTCTGTATTTATGCTTGTGCTATTAATGCTGTTTGTGGTTGTTTCTTTTTGTTCTTCATATTGCTCTCCAGGTTGCGCAGTCCAATTCAAGTTTGGGGGTTTTTGTCTCCAAATGTTGTTTCCTCCCCCTGGGTATTGTTGTTCCTATTATACTCTTTGTCATTTTTGTCTCTAACTTGCATCCATGTCCCACATTGAGGACACTGTGTAGTTTAAGTTTGGGGGTGCATCAAAGCATTCTTGGCATATTTTTGGTTTCATAATTTTTGCTAAGCAATGATAGTATAACTTGACACTTGTCGGAGATGAAACATATGTTTAATACCTTGTGTATAGAAGCAATTGAAATTTTTGAAAATAAAGAAAAATTTGAGTTGAAATGATCATGTAGATTCAAATTAGTCTGTATAAATGTTTCAATTAGATTCTTGCTGGATTTACACTCTTATAAGCTTCACAATGCACAGATGCAAATTGGAAACTTAACTGTGAGGCATGCAGCTTGATCAACCTTGACCTTGGCCTAGTTAATCTGATTTGATGCACCTGATAGATGAATATCTTTGGCATGATTTAAGTTAAAAAAATAAATAAAAATAAATAAAAATAAATTAAAAAAATGAATGAAAAATGACCAGTTGACGTTCGTAGCCTTTCCAACTCGAGCTATTAAGCCCTTTGGAGTGTTTCTACACTTAACACCCTAAAGCCGTCTGGTTTGGGAGTTGTTGGCCTAACGCTTGCTACAAGGGTTGGTTTGAAAGCTTAAAGGACTTAAACATTGCACGGTCATTCAAAAAAAATTGTAATAAACATGGTTAGCTAGAGTTCGTAGCCTTTCCAACTTGAGCTATTAAGTCCTTTGGAGTGTCTCTACACTTAACACCCTAAAGCCGTCTGGTTTGGGAGTTGTTGGCCTAACGCTTGCTACATAGGTTGGTTAGAAAGCTTAAGGGACTTTAGCATTGCACAACCATTCTATGTTTCACTTATGAGTTTAAATAAATTGTTAACAAGCAACAAAAGTTGTCTTGAAAATAAAATCATGCCTTAGGGACTTCATGTAAAAGGGAATTCATTGATTTGAAAACTTGTGCCTTGGAATTGGAAAAGAAAGTAAAAGCCGCATGTTGAGAATCCAATTCACTTTCACTGGAGTTTGAGTTATTTCCATTTAAGAGATGACAATTGAATTATTTATATGGACTATGATGTTGATGCATGCATGTTGAAATGGTTTTTTTCCCATTTTTTGTATCAATGCTTCATATATGCAAGGTAGTTTTCCCAATGACCCCATCTCCAGTTTTTGTCTGTTTCAAGTTGTATTTGAGCTATGTATCTATCTCATTTTACCATGGATGATATTTTTGTAGTAGCATGCCCATGGTTGTCTTTTCATTATGTTTTTCATTGTAGTTTTGCTAAGGGACTAGCAAAATGTAAGTTTGGGGGTGTGATAAGCGCCGAATATTGTATATTCAAGCGCCCTAAATTACATTAACAAAGTCCAGTTATTAATTATTTTATGTAGATTAACTCCATTTGCATGTTTTTATGCATTTTCAGGTTAAAGTGCAAAAAGGAAGCAAAAATGATGCCTTGTGGAATTTTGAACAAAAAGGATGCCATTTCTGAATTTCTGGCAGCAGTGATCCTGACTTTTGTCGCCATTTTCGACCTAACAAACTCAAGAACTAGACTTCCATCATAACATGAAATATTTAGATCTCTGAATCAGCTTTCCAAATGTTCAAGTGGTTCATCATTCAGAGTTCATAGCAGAGAGTTATGATCTTCGTAACAGAGGTGCGCAGAACTGCCTGGCAGCACTGAAGTACTGCCTTTCTCCCCATTTTCGACCAACCAGACTTGAGAATTGGGTCTTCATCAAAACATGAAGTTTTTAAAGCACTGAATCAGCTCTCCAAATCTTCAAACAGATCATCATTTGGAGTTCAGGCCACAAAGTTATAGTAGTTTTCCCAAAATAGGTCAGCGCTGAGCAAGAGGAACATGTTGCACATTGCACTAAGTTAGAGTGCTCGAGATCACTTTTCGAGTGCTCGAAAATCAGGCAGATTGCACTCGGAAATGGCTCAATTTCAGCCACTTGCACATTGGTTTCCTCAATGCCATCTTCCTTCTTTATGAAGTGGTTGGAGGTGTTCCTTGGAAGAGAGAGAGGGTGTGTTGGAGAATAAAAAGCTACCAAAGGCCACACATTTGCTATCTTTGATCTTTAGCAAGATAGAGGAGAGAGAAGAGAGCAAGGAGAAGGGTGTTCTTGAGTGCTACAGTAGGAGCTCGAAAATGGAGATGGAGTCTTCTTCTTCCTCTTCCATTTTTGTATCCATGGATAACTAAACCTCCATCTAAGGAGGTGATGAAACTCCTCCTTGTAAGCATGTCTAGTTTTTGATTTATTTTGGGGAATGAAATGTGTATTTGACTAGTTCCATAATCTAGAGCATGTTACATAATGTAATGGATGTTTTAATGTTCTAAAGATCATGTTGCATTAAATACTCTTGTCTTAGATGATTTAATCTCATGGTTGTATGGCTTGTAGTTTCATAGTGACAATGGAGCTAAGACTATGGAATGGTTTTAATGGCATGATTTTGAGTAGCTTGTTAATTCATTGCTTAAGAATTTCTTTTGATGAATTAACCTTGTGACTTGTTATCATGTACTCTCATCAATTGGTTACTTGTTTGACAATCTCTAGCTTAGTGAGCATGTTGAGGATTGCACCATAGTTTAGGTAATTTAAGCATGTGGAGCTTTGATAGGTTGTTCTTACATTTTAATTAATTGAATTTCTTGAAGATGATATAGTAGTTATGAATTGCTATTCATCAAGGTCATTTCTACATTAATTCCCCAAATCAATCATATAATTAGCTTGTGTAGAGGTTTGGAGTGGATTCACTTCCCTAGACTTCCTTCTCTAAATCTTCTCTTTTAATCTCCTTCAATTTATTGTGTATACATTCTGAATTTGTAGTTAAGTGACAACAAACACAACCTCTATGAACACCCCTTCATCATCCTAAGAATGACTCTAAACACTTAGGTTGCCTTAGACTAGCGCAGTCCCAGTGGTTCGACTTACCCGACCAATAGCCCTATTTTACAATGATTCGTGTTATTACGAAGGTTGATGTATGATTGATCAACCGATCACCTTTCGCACTAGAGCCAAACTCTAGCCATATCATTGTAACCATGTCCCAAGTGACTCCAAAATAAATAAGTGAACAACTTATACACGAAATATTTATAAAGCACAAAACCACATCCCATGCACAAGTAGTTTGTAACCACACAATAGATGCTCTAAATCCACAACTACTATAGGATGACAATGTCGAATCTTCATAGTGCGATTCGTTACACGCTATAATAACATCACATGTCGAATCTTCAGTGTGCAATTCGTTACATGCTATAACAATATAATTCAATATTGAAAACTTGAACTAAAGAATCTAATACAAGTCTAAAATCATACTTTAAACATAATATCAATGTCAAACACTTGATTTAAATCAATAATGCAATAGAAATGGAAATTAATCAAGTAAACTAATTAATTCCGTTTCAAATCTCGCCCAAATGACCTCTAATTAAAACATGTTAAACAACATAGCATGGTCATTGCATATACCAATTCAAAAACTTGGTTAGGCTGTTTGAACAATAAAAATGGAATTTAACTAAGTCATGATAATCAAATCCCTAAATTCTAAAACAACATCAAATGGTCCCAATTTAACATATGCTAGTATAAAAGTCCTAGTCATCACAAATATCAAGTTAAAAACTTAATTAGGCTAGTGGAACCATTAAATAGATTTTAATTAATCATTTAATTTAAAATCTCTAGATTTTCACACTTATCCAAATGCTCTCAATTTAAAGTATGTTAAAGAACATACGAAGACTTAATTTAAAAGCATATCATAAGTTAACTTCATGCAAGGTACGACCATGAGAATTAAACTTTCACCAAAGATAACTATTAAATAAAAATGCAATTCTTATTCAAATAATTCAAATTTAATATATGTTAACAAACATATCAAATCCAAACTTTCTAGCTTGCCACAATTTAATTCTAAGTTATAAATACATCATCATGAGAGTTAAATCCTAACCATAGAAATTAATTAAATTAAATTCTAGGACTTAAACCAAAGCATGCATACAAGTTGTATAATCATGGAAAGCACTCTATACAACACATACAATATCCTAAAACAACCCCTACCTCCATTTAAGATGAAATCTCAAATCCCCACCAAAATGAAACGGCTCCGAATCCGACGAAACTTCTAGGTTTTGTCGGGGACAACACGATGAACAAGAACCCCAAGGAAGCCCCATCAAAATCACAACTTGACTTCAAACCTAAACTCAAGAAATGGTCAGAAATGAGTTCTAATATGGGGGAAAGGTAGAGCATGTCAAGGTGAACACAAAACGCTAAGACACTACACCTTTTTACCAAAGGGAAGTGGCCGGAAAATGAAGAAGAAGGGTGGCAGCCCCTTAGCTGCCATGGCTGCTGGCCAACAGAGACGAGAGAGAAAAATCTAATTTTTCTTCTTAAGACCTCCTATTTATAGAAAAACCCTAAAAGTGTCTCGAACGGGTCCCACCGGGTCCGGAAAAGTGAAATTTGAGCAAACGCGCTCAAATGACAAAACTCAATGAACAAAAAGGAACCAAAATGAGAAATTATGAACAACGAAAGTAACGGCGTCAAAAATGAAGTCCCGAGCATAGAGATATGCCCCAAACAAGTTCGGCGACAACTAGGGCTAGAAACCCTAAAATTGGAGAAAATGACCAGAAAGAAATTCTAAGAGTACATAACTCGACAAAAATTGAAAATGAATCCCGTACGAGGATCCAAGCTCAAAATGAGGCATTTAGCAATAACTTTCATTAATTGCACAATGGCCTCTCCAAAAAGTGGAAACTACACAATTGGCCCAGAATGAAAATATCTTCCAAAAAATAATTTCTTAGATACCCTTGAAATAAAATATCTTCAAAAGATATTTATGAAAAACACCCCAAGAAAAGAAAAAGATTCTGAAAAACTATGCATCAATGCCCCTATGGACACCGGGAGCAACCAGAGTACTTTACTACAAAAGTAAAGATACGTATTTCATGGAAATTACTTAAAATGAAGATACGTGAAGTCAAAAACCAACTCCAAACACAAAAAGTGAGGTTATGCCAACAAAGTGACAAACGGGGAAAAGACAATATATGGAAAATGACGAAAAGTGAATAGTGTCCGGAAAATAAAAATGTGGAAATGACGCGGTTCTCAGAAGAAGTTGTCAATGCAAGGAAAAGAGTGTCGAAAATCAATACAGAGCACTCGAGATGACACTAAGTGAAGAGAAACTGAGCTCATAAAGGAAAAGAACAACGGAAAAAAATATCTGTGAAAATCTGATAAAAGGAAAGGAAGGAAAATGACTGGGTCATTACACCATTGTAACTTGAATGCTTAGGGCATGGCTTGTGTGTGTTCCATAACTTAGTTGTGCGTGAAAATTGATTTTAGTGCATTGTGTATATGTGATATACTTGTTGCACAACTTGTTGATTTTAGGAAAGCTTATAAGGCATTGTAATATGTTATGGCTAGTGTATGGCTCTAGTACGGGGGATGATAGCTCCCCCTATAACATTTAGTGTGCACTGGGTGGTTCCCTGAGGGCTAATAACCCTAAAACACCAATATACGGTTCGATTCCAGGTTTAGTGCGCACTAGGTAGTACCTTATAGGGACCCAAGATCAACTTGTTTAGTCATTGAGACCGCATTAAAATTGTAATTTATGTTTTGATTGTTCAATGTAGCCTAGGATGATTCCCTAGACTCATTTGAAACATAAACATTAGGTGGCATGAACCGTTTCGGTTATTTTACGCATTTTAGGTTCCAAGATGATAACTTTGAATACCTATGTCTTGTTGCGTTACACTATATGCTCCTATGTTGTTAAATGGCATGAATGATGTCGTTTATGCTAGAAATGCTCTAAGGTAGCTTAGGATGCTCCCTGAGTCTTACCTTTGACATAGACGCTAGGTGGCATGACCGTATGAATGGATTTGTATCAACTTAATAAGTTTGTAAAATGCTAGGTCTTTGCATGTTCATCTCCTATGAGTAGCTTTATGTTACTCACCCACGTACTGGGGACATTTTTTAGGAACAGGAATCGAGGTTCGAGATTCTCATTATGCTTGGATGATTTGTAGACTTCAAAGTTTCAATTCTTGTAAAGGTTGGCTTGAAATGCCAATTGTAGCCTTATATGTCAAAATATGTAATGTGTACATAAGTACACTCTTTAGAATGTATTTAACATGTATGAGATGAGGCCATAGACCAGTGACATCCAATTTGTATTCTATGTGCCGTGACCCTGGATTTTTCAACCTAGTGTCCTGTGATGAACCGAAGATTGAACCGATAATAGATCCAAATACAGAAGCAAAAGAAACAAGACAATGGTCTCTCAAGGCAAAACACACCTCTAAGACCCTAAGATAATCTTACGTGAGGTCACGCAACCCAAAGGAATAATGGAAGTGAAAGCTGGAATGAAACGGGTCATTCGGTACCCTATGGCACCAATGACAACCAAAGGAGCAAGATCTAGTTCAAACTAGACCACGTACGGCATTAAATGGCTTAAGCAAGATCAACAAGGTCTTATGGAATTAAACAAATGAAGTTAACCTGCTTAGGCAACCAACCAAACAAAACCTACAAGCAAGCTCCATTTCGGTCGACCGAAATGGAGCTTCGGTCGGCCAAAGTAAGCCAGGAAAAAGCAGAAGAATGACCTTCATATTAGTCTACCGAAATGACAAATCGGTCGACCGGTTTGAGGCTCGAAATGAAAAATGGCTACTGGAATTGACAAAATGTTGTTCAACCCAAATTGAACAAGGAATCGATCGACCAAAGCAAGCCATCGGTCGACCGAAACAGGTCAAAAAACTAAAAATCAGGCCTGCTATCCACCAGGGCTGAAAAGAGTTCCTAAGCCTTATTTGAATCCCCCATGGCATGATCAATATACATTATATGCTATTGTGTGATGATATGAACATACACGCAAATGTAATATAGCATTTTAAACATGTTACAATTGCCTATGGCCTTGTTACATTTCATTTACAAGATTTTACATGTCAAACCTTCAAAGTTGGAAAAATTACATTTTTAAACAAAATGTAGCGCCAAATGAGTAAAAGTGCAAATATAAACATACTTGGCCCTTGGCCTCATGTCATATATGCCAAAACATTTAAAAAAAGTGTACTTATGTACCCATTACATATTTAGAACAAAATTACAAGTTTTGTCATATAAAGCTACAAAAAGGATTTCATGCCAACATTTTCATAGAAATGTTACTTCAAATCTATGAACTTCCATGGCTTAGTGTGCGTCCCAAATCAAGATCCCTGTACCTGAAAATGTCCCCACGACGTGGGTGAGTAACATAAAGCTACTTGTAGGAGATGAGCATGCATCGACCTAGCATTTTACAAAATTAACACCTTAAGGTGAAACATGTCAAAGGGGCTCATGCCACCTAACGTCTATGTCAAGATGTGACTCAAGGATCATCCTAAGCTACTCAAGCAATTGAATTGAACCACGGCATATAAGTATACATGCTCAAGCATGCAAGTCAATATTTGTAACGACCCGGTCATTTGCCTTCCTTTCTTTTTTCTTGAAATTTTACGAATGAATTTTTTTCGTTTAATTTTCCTTTCTGAGCTCTGTTTCGTGTCGCTTAGTGTCATCTCGAGTGCTCGAAAGTGGTTTTTGAGACTCTTTCATGTGAATTGACAACTTCCTTTGAGGACCGAGTCATTTTCGCATTTTTCGTTTTTGGACACTATGTGATATTTCGTCTTTTCCCTATTCTGTCATTTTCCCTATTTCGTCTTATCTCCGTTTGTTAGTTTTTTGCACAACCTCACTTCTCATGCTCGGAGTTGGTTTTTGACTTCACGTGCCTTCATCTTGAGTGGTTTCCACGAAATACGTATCTTTACTTTTGCAAGAAAGTACTCTGGTTGCTCCCAGTGTCCATAGGGGCATGGATGCAAAGTTCTTTGAAATTATTTTCTTTTCTTGGGATGTTTTCGTAAATATATTTTGAAGATATTTTATTTTAGGGGTTTTTAAGAAAATATTTTTGGAAGATATTTTCATTCTGAGCCATAAGTGTAGTTTTCACATTTTGGAGGGGCCATTGTGCAATTAATGAAAGTTATTGCAAAATGTCTTGTTTTGAGCCTGAATCCTCATACGGGATTCATTTTCACATTTTGTCGAGTTGTGTACTCTTGGAATTTCCTCCTGGTCGATGTTTTCCAGTTTCAGGGTTTCTGGCCCTAGTTTTCGCTAAACTTGTTTTGGGCATAACTTTCTGCTCAGGACTCGGTTTTTGATTCCGTTTCTTCTGTTGTTCATATTTTATCATTTGGAATCTTTTTTGTTCAAAAATTTTTGCCATTTGAATGCGTTTGCTTAAATTTTACTTTTTCGGACCCGGCGGGGCTCGTTCGGGGCACTTTTTGAGATTTCTATAAAAGGGGGGTGAGATATTTCATTTTTCATCTTCTCCCCTCTTCATGCACGACCTGGAGCTTCCATGGCAGCCCAAGGGGTGCTGCCATCTTCTCTCTCCTCTTTTGGTTCACTTTTCCTTGATGGAAAGTCTTCGGCCTTAACGTTTGTTGTTCCACTCGCCGTGCTCTACCTTTCCCCCTTATTAGAATTCAGTTTTGGCCATTTCTTGAGTTTGGTTTTGAGGTCAAGTTATGATTTTGATGGTGCTTTCATGGGGGTTATGTTCACGGCGTTGTCCCCGACAAAACCTAGTAGTTTCGTTGGATTCGGAGCCGTTCCATTTTGATGGCATTTGAGATTTTCATCTCAAATTGAGGTACGAGATGTTCTAGGTTTAAATTCTTGTTATATAGCATGCTTGTGATGCTTATACTACTTGTTTGCATGATTAAATATAAAATCTAGAGATTTTATTATTTATTTTTCTTGTACGGGATCTAATTTTCCCGGTTACTCATGACTTGGTTTAAACATGTAGCATGATTTTATATTGCCCTTTGATATGCTCATTGTCATGTATTAAAATTGGAACATTTGAATAAGTATTAAAGATTTTATTTAATATTTATCTTAGGTGAAAGATTAATTCACATGGCCTTAACTAGCTTAAAATCAATATGTGTTAGCATATTAAATTAGGCCTTTGCATGCTCTCCAACATAGTTGAATTTGAAAGTAATTGGAGGTGTGTTGAAAATTAGTAATTATTAATTAATTTGATTAATTAATTTGCCCCGAGTGCACTATTCACTCCATTCGGATTCCGACTTGATATTCTTGATTTACATGCCATAAAGTTTCACATATATTTGATTTAGAATATTCGGTTAGGTTTTGAAACCTTTTATTTAATTAAATTCCATGTTTAAGATTTATTCCTCATGGTGATATACAACTTGGAATTGAATTGTGGCATGCTAGAAAATTAAGCTTTGGTGTGGTTGTTCACATGTATTAAATTGGGATTAATTGCATGAGAATTGCAACTTTTAATTTATATTTAACTTTAGTGAAAGTTTAATTCACATGGTCTTAAATTAAATGAAATAAACTTGTAATGTGATATTACATTAGTTCTTGGCATGCTTTCCAACATAGGTTAATTTGAGAGCATTTGGTTAAGTTTGAAAATCTGGAGATTTTAATTAAAAGAATTAATTAAAATCTATTTTGTGGTCCCATTAGCTTAATTAAGGTTTCAAGTTGATGTTTGTATTGGCCATGACTTGTTTACTAGTATATATTACTTGTGGACCATTTGAAGTTGCTTTAGAACCTTGGTAATTAAATTAGCATGATTTAATTAAAGTTCTACTTTGTTGTTCCAACAACCTAATTGAGTTTTAGAATGGATATAAGTGATGACCATACCATGTCCTTTAACATGTATTCAATTGAGGTTATTTGGAATTGAATCGGAATCTAGAGAATTTAATTGTGTTTATCTATTTAAATTCTTTCAATTTGCTCCATGATCTAGTTGTGTTTTAGAAGTGGTTTCTATATTCAAATCATGGACTTAGACTTGTTGTATATTCATTTGGTTATGTTTTAAACATTGGATAACATAGTTGCTATGTTTGTATTCGTGATAATATGTTTTCCTTATTGAATATATTGTTGTCTTGTGTAATGATTTGCACACTTCGTGTTTAACATCTTTCATGCATAGCGTGTAACGAATCGCACACTGAAGATTCGACATTCATCATACCATATTAGTTGTGGATTTAGAGCATGTATTGTATAGGTTTCCAAATTTGGTTGTGCTTAGTAGATAATTGATTATCTTGCATATTCCTGTTGATATATGCATAGTTGCACAACTTGTTGATTTTGGAAACTTGGGGATGTTGTTGTTTGACTATGGCTAGGACGTGTTTCTAGTACGGGGGATAGTCCCTCTATATGGTCTAATGCGCACATAAGGAAGGTACCCATGGGCTAGTAACCTTAAAGTAACTATGTTGTCGGTCTGATCCGGCGTGACGTCCGAGTATCCACTTTGTTTAACTTCGCATTTCATTTTCAAGTTGATAACTAGATGATGTTGTAACTTGTTGTTTCTTATTTGTCGTTTCATTTTAAGTTATAGGATGTTAACTTTGCGAAATTATGCTTTATGCGTTGTATTAGAAGTTCCAATGTTGGTTAAATTGCATTGATATTAAAAATCGTGTTTCGACGTTCTAATAAAGCTTAGGGTTGATCCTATTGATTCATTTATAACATAGACGTTAGGTGGCATAAACCACTACTGTTATTTTGTGCTTTAGATTCTAAGTTGATGGCTTTGAGAACTTAAACCTTGTTGCATTGTATAACATGCTCTTTTGTTGTTGAATTGCATGGATAATGTGATTCTTGTTAACTTGTATTCAAATATGCTTTTGTTATGTTGTATGAATTACTCTAGACCTAGTTCAATTGTATTGAAAATGCAATTCATGTTAATATATGCTTAAGCATTCTTCTTGTCGTGTTCTTTAGATTATCCCAACCATGATTTGTTTCATACACGTATGTATATCATGCTTCTTGTTACTTAGACTCTAAGGTAGCTTAGAATGCTCCCCGAGTCTCACTTGGACTTAGATGTTAGGTGGCATGAACCCCTTTAACATGTTTCACCTTAAGGTGATAAATTTGTAAAATGCTAGGTCGATGCATGCTCATCTCCTACGAGTAGCTTTATGTTACTCACCCCTACGATACTGGGGCATATTTCAGGTACGAAGACTTGGTTCGTGAAGCCTAGCATTCCTTGGATGTCGTGTAGCTTTTAAGTTTCCATTTCCTGCAAATGTTAGCATGAAATGTCATTTTGTAGACTTGTATGTCAAAATATGTATATTTGATTCTATGTATGTAATGTGTACTTAAGTACACTCCTTTCAATGTATTTGATATGTATGAGATATGGCCGGAGGCCAATGACATATATATTGTATTCTATGTAACTTTTTAACTTCATGAAATGTTATGAAAAACTTGAAAAATCGCAAGTCATTGCTTCACCACGGTTGCATCGGGCGTGTGAATTCCATTTTCATTCTTTCATAGGGTCTTATTAATCTTGTATGAAGTGTGACCAAGGGCCAAATGGTCATTTAACTCCATTTCACATTTTTGAATTCCATGTTTTCCATTCCAAGTCCATTTTTGCCTTTTTGCCTTTTTGCCCATTGGGGGGTCAGATTTTGCATCGGCTATATTTTTAAGCCATGGACCATTGTAGCACGTCTAAATAGGTAAGTTATGTTTGTGTGCATTGTCGTTTCTGGGCAAAACCTTATTGTTTGCGTTTTAAGCCTCTTGTAAATTCATTTCGCATTTTTTTTTGCATATTCTGATCTGGGGGCATTATGGACCTTTCACCTTAGTTTTATTTTCTTCTTTCGATATGGTCGCTTAGAAAACATGATTTTAGGGGGGGTTTCTTGTTCGTGTTTTTCCAGAAAATGTCATCTTGATACCGGAAATCCCTCGTGAAGTTTCAGCTTCCAGTTTTCATTTAGCAGCTTTATGACCCTCTTGTTCAGTTCTGATCTAGGGGCATTTTTGGGATTTCACAGTGAGTTTTTTTCGATTCCGTCAGCGTTGTCGGGTAGAAAACTCGATTTTAGGGGGGGTTTCTTCTTCGTGTTTTTCCACAAAAACTCGTCTTGACCTCCGTTTCAAGCCTCAATTCTGGGCAGACAAAAAAAAAAATGTAACAGCAGCCAAGGGCTGCCACCAGCCATGTCTTTGGGCGCCGGCGTACACGCCGGTGGGCTCGCGCATGGGCGCCGTGTGCGCCATGGCCCCTTGTCGGGTTGCCGCGACATCAATTCTTCTTTTGGGCTTTTCTCTTTCGTCCGGACTCCGATTCAAGTGAATTTTTTTTTTAACTTGACTAATTTTTTGTCGTCTATCCAATGGTGTGCTCGGTTACACCTGGATATTTTTGAATAATTACCAGTTTACCCTTTTTGCTTTAAGTGCTAGTTTTTCTTTGTCATGCCGTTTCTCCTTCGTTCGGACTCCGAATCATGTGATTCTTGAGTCCATCTTGATTAGTTTTTCATTGTCCTTCCAGCGGTATGCTCGGTGGCACCCGAATCTATAGTTTTTAGAAATGACTTTTTTGTCCCTGAAGGCTTATTTGTCATATTTTCGATCTTTTGCTTCCGCATCAGTTCTTATTGAGTTCCACGACCTCATGGAAGGTCACTTTGACTTCTTAGAGTCTTGTTTTCTGTTTTCGCTTTCGCATTCGGATCCATTATCGGATCATCCTTACGGTTCATCATAGGACACACTGGCCTAAAAACCAGGGTCGTCACAATATTAAAGCATGATATACGATATATAAGCACACATTTACAAGTATACTAAACCATATTAATAAGTTATTCAATGTCTAAGCATGCATATACAAATATACAATTAACATGGAAAACTCATGAATCAAGTATAGAGGCACAAGTATATTACGCATAATGAATTACGCATAAGACAAGCATATACGACACAAGTATACATAATGAAGTCCGATTGCACAGACCAAACATACAATGCATAAGTATACTAATTAGGGTTTAGATACACAACCAAGGATATAAGTTCAAGTATGGTAAATGAGATCTAAATACACAAAACAAGTATACAGTTTCAGGTATACTAAATAAGATCTAAATAAAATAAGCAAGTATTCAGTTTCGAGTATACAAAATAGGATTCAAATACCCAAAGTAAGCATCAATTCTCAAGCTACAAGTAATCCATGATTAACAACTTGAAATTAAATGTGAAATCAAATAGTGGAAAAACAAGGACATGTGGTCGCTAGACCAAGCAGGTATTTTCGTGTTATTATGATCCACAAGGTATCACCTAGTGCGCACTTATGACTTAGAGGACACTTGTCCATGTACTAGAGCCAAACCCTAGCCATCACATAAATTATGTCCTCTCAAACTTTCCAAAATCAATAAGTTCAAAACTTATAAAAAATCAAAATGCAAGTTACTATATTCCATGCACAAATAAGATTGAATCCATACAAACCATATCCTAGAATTCAAGTCTAAATAGTATATAACATGTCATGTTCTCAATATGCAATTTACATACAAAGCAAGAATATTTTACAACAATTGAGCTACATTACTATCCTAAGCCACAAGTACTAAATAAGCTCCAATTTAGTAACTAGCTTCTAAGGTAAACAATTGTAATATTCTAACAAGCTATATACCTACACAAAATATATTTAAACAAGCTATTCAAGACAATGATATCACATATCATGCTAAGTCAAATTACCATCTTTAGAGGCCACAAGTACTAATTCTACAACAAGTTAGTAGCATGCTCACAAGGTAATTAAACATATTACATTTCAAGAGATTATTAACCTAACATGAAAAGTGTCTAGATTTCAAATCAATTCCAACTAAGCTTAAATTAATATATGTTAAAGGTCATAACATGGTTTTCACATATATTATACCCAAAAGCAATTTAAGTGACTACAACACTCAAAATAAAATTCATTAAGCTAATTAATTAATTTTCCTCTAGATTTTCAAACATATCCCAATGTCCTCAATTTAATATATGTTGTAGAACTCACCAAGGCCTACTTTAATATCACATTACAAGTTGATTTCATGGTTGAAACAGCTATATAAATTAATCTTTCACAAAAGATAAATATTAAATAAATTTTGCAATTCTCATTCAAATGCTCCAAATTTATTTTATGTCAACAAGTATACCAAGGCCTAAATTTCTAGCATGCCATAATTTAATTCTAAGTAACATACATCCATGTGAATTAAATCTTAATTATAGAAAATAATTAAATTAAATTCTAAAACTTGAGCAAAGGCATGCTTACAAATTGCATATGCTCATATAACACTCAATACAACATTAATATAAACCTAAGACATCCCCTACCTCATTTTGAGATGAAATCTCAAATCCCCACTAAATTGAAACTGCTCTGAATTTGAGAATACTCTTAGGTTTTGTCGGGGACAACACGGTGACCAAGAATCCGAAGGAAGTCCCATGAAAATCACAACTTGACTTCAAACCCAAACTCAAGAAATGATAAAAAATGAATCCTAATAAGGGGGAAAGGTAGAACACATCGAGGGGAACAATAAACGCTAAGGCCAAAAAGTTTCCACTAAGGAAATCAAGTGGATGAGAAGAAAGAATGAAGGCAGCCCCTTAGGCTCCCATGGCTGCTGGCTAAGAGGGTGAAGAAGATGATGGAAATCTGACTTTCTGACTTAAGACCCCCTATTTATAGAAAATCTCAAAAAGTGCCCTGAAAGGGTCCCGCCATGTCCGAAAAAGTGGATTTTGAGCAAACGCGCTCAAATGACAAACCTCTATGAACAACAAAGATTCTAAATGAGAAAATATGAATAACGGAAGAAACAGCGTTAAAAAATGAGTCCCGAGCAGAGAGATGTGCCCCAAACAAGTTCGGCGGCAACTATGTCCAAAAACCCTAAAACTGGAGAAAAATGACCAGAAGGAAATTCTATGAGTACATGACTTGACAAAATGTGAAAATGAATCCCATACGAGGATCCAGGCTCAAAATAAGGTATTTTACCATAACTTTCGTTAATTACACAATAGCCCCTACAAAAAGGGTTAACTGCAAAATTGCCCCAGAATGAAAATATATCTTCCAAAAGATACATGCTTAGATACCCCTGAAATAAAATATCTTCAAAAGATATTTATGAAAAACACCCCAAGAAAAGAAAAAGATTCTAAATAACTGTGCATCCATGCCCCTATGGACACTAGGAGCAACCAGAGTACTTTACTGCAAAAGTAAAGATACGTATTTCGTGGAAACCACTTAGAATGAAGATGCGTGAAGTCAAAAACCAACTCCAAACACAAGGAGTAATGTTATGCCAACCAAGTGACAAACAAGGAAAAGACAAAATAGGGAAGAGAACAGAACAGGGAAAAGGACGAAAAGTGAATAGTGTTAAAAAATGAAAAAGGTGGAAATGACTCGGTCCACGAAGGAAGTTGTCAATCCAAAGGAAAGAGTCTCAAAAATCATTTCCGCGCACTCAAGACGACACTAAACGACGAGAAACCGAACTTCGAAAAGAGATTTCAACGAAAAAAATTCATCCGTAAAATTCTAACGAAAAAGGAAAGAAAGGATATGACCGGGTCATTACACTATGCATTTTCACTTTCAAGATTTATTATGAAAAAAAATAAAAGAAAAATGACAGGTCATTGCTTCACCATGTTTGCATCAGGTATGGGAATTCAATTTTTATTCTTTCATAGGGTCTCATTAATCATGTATGAAGTGTTACCTAGGGCCAAACGATAATTTGAAATCATTTGTTAATTTCGGTTTGCAAATTTTTCATTTATAGTTCATTTTAGCCATTTTTGGCCGTCGGGGGTTCATATTTTGCATCGGCCTTGTCCATGAGCCGCGGACCATTCCCGTTTATATTTGCGTGCATGATTGTTTTTAGGTTTAGAGTCATATTTCCCAAAATGAGCACACTATGGATTTATTTTTGATGTTTTCTGCATAATCTGATCTAGGGGCATTCTGGACATTTCATAGCAGTTTTATTTTTTTCTTTGGACATGGTCGGGTAGAAAATGTGATTTTAGGGGGTTTCTTCTTCGTGTTTTTCCAGAGAATGTTGTCGTGGTACCGGAAATCCCTTGCGAGTTTAGTTTTATGTTATGCATGTGGCAGCTTTTTAACCATCTTGACCTATGCTGATTTATGGGCATTTTAGAGATTTCACAGCGTGTTTTTTTCATTTTCTTTTATGAGGCCAGGTAGAAAAATTGATTTTAGGGGGGGTTTCTTCTTTGAGTTTTTCCAAAAAAAGTCCATTTCGATGCCTTTTTTTGCTCTGAGTTGCAGCAGCATTGGGCTGACAGCAACATTAGCTATCATAGCCCTTTGTCGAACCGCTATGAAATCGTTTCTCTTTTGAACTTTTTTTCTTTGTCTGGACTCCGAATTAGGTGATTCTTTTTTTGAAACTTATTATTTTTTTGTCTTCTATCCAATGACGTACTTGGTTGCACTTGAATATTTCTGGATAATTACCAGTTTACTCTTTTAACTTTATCTTTCTCGTTGTTCTTTGTTTTGCCATTTCTTCTTCATCCGGATTCTGACTCATACAATTCTTGAGTCCATCTTGATAATTTTTTTCTTATTTACTATCTTTCTAGTGGTGTGTTCAGTAGCACTTGATTTTATATTTTTAGAAATGACCATTTTCCTTTTGGGGCTAAATTTGTCTGATTTTCTTTTAATCCGCTTCCACTACTTCTTTTGAGTTCTGTGACTTCATGGGAAGTGACGAGTATGTCTTAGGAATGATGTACATTCCTAGGGACATTTCTTCCATATGAAAAGACTAATTTGCCCTTGGAGGCCTGTTTGGTCTTTTTCTGATCATTCGATTCCGCATTGTTCTCGTTGAGATCGGTAGCCTCATGGAAGGTCACTCTGGCTTCTTAGATGTGCATTGCATCTCCCGAGTCTTATTTTTTATTTTTGGTTTTGCATTCAGATCCGTTATTGGGTCTTACTTCAGTTCTTCATAGGATGCACTGGCTTGAAAAACCAGGGCAGTCAGAGCAATAGATGGATAACGCCACTTTCGTAGGGATCACGATTGCATTTAGCAATATGCAACAATCCTTTTGAACCCCTAGGTTACCCTTAGTGAATGAGTGAAGTCGCGTGAGGGTTTCCAGAAATGATACCCACAAACATTAAGCTCTTTTTTACTAAAGAGGTACCAATATTCCAAACAAGCATTGGGAGAAAACTACCTCAAGTATGCAATTTTTCAACCATTTCCAAGTAATCTCCCAAAATTTCATCATCAAAAGCAAATATGGTCCTCCACACATGAAGACAATGATCATGCAAATAAAAACAACTCTATAATCCTTTGTAAGTGAACTGGCATTAAATATGTTACTATCTAAGCCAACTAAAGAAATGATCACATCCGATCTCAACTAGCACACAAATCTAGCACCGATCATTAAGACAAAGAATAGACATTTTATTAAAGCTTTATTCAACTAGGTGCGCTTATTCTTTTCATTCAATTTTTTTTTTTATTTTTATTATTTTATTTTATTATTATTATTTTTTTATTACTAACATAGAGGATCAAAGATGGAAGCATGGTGCAATTTAATGATCTATTAAGCTTTCTAGCGATCTATGAGGTCGAGCGTTAGGTTAATGACTCCCAAACCGAACGGCTTTTGGGCATTAGGTGTTTAAACACCCATAAGGACTTACAATCTCAAATCAACTAGGCTACAAATTAAAACAACCTCCATCTAATCATTTCTTACTTCTCACCTTTTGGGAGAAATCCTCACTTTTTTTATTTGCTTTTGCAATTTCTTTTTTTTTTCTTTTCTTTTTTTCTTTTTTTTTTTCTTTTTTTTTTTTTTTAACCTCGAGTTTGGGCCCTCCACCTTTCGGTTCGAGAAATTCAGTGCTTGATGAGGCTAGAATCCTGACTACTTAATGAAAAGGGTTTGTTATCCACCTTTATCAATAATAAAAGCTTTCAATGCACTACTAGTTCAATTGGGATATAACCAAATCAATAATCAACAAAGTATGTACGCCATAAATGAATGCTAGTATGCACCTGTGCTAGTGTAGAATCCTAGAGTGAATCTCAAAACATTCACAAAATCAAGATGAGGTGGACCACAAATGCAAGCAAGATATCAATCTTTTGAAAAATTTACTCCTAAATGGCATCCACATGGCATACAAAGAGTACTGGACTCTCAAGTCAAGCAAATTTTAAATTTTAAGCAATATTGTCCTTTAAAGATCAAAATCATAGCTAACATGGACCAATCATAGTAAATCTTTCAAATACATAAGTCATGCTCAAAATCTTGAATTAAAAACAAAGAACACACATTACCCCCAAACTTAAACTACACAATGTCCTCAATGTACAATGAGAACAAAAGAAAGAGGAAAGAGTATACTAGTGTAACTATAGTGAGGAATGGTTGGGACATAAGTATCCAAAGTGGGTGGTATAACCCCCCCAAACTTGGGATTAACTATGGTCCTGAAAAGATGGCACTGGGATAACCACTTGTCAAATAACAAAATGGGATAAATAATAGTGCACAGTGGGTATGCTAATGTAAGTGGAATAGTAAATGAAAGAGAGAGAGGGATAAGGATGGGCCTGAAAAATATGGCTGGATTCTCTTACTGAAGTCACTAGGATGCACCTGATAATGGAGTCAACATAAATAGATATATCAAAATATGAACCTGACATTCAAAATATCCAAAAATAATGAAAGTATATTGTACACCACAGATAACAGGCCAACAGACTGGCCGTAAAAATGAAATAATAGTATCAAGCAGCAGTCTAAAAATATGAGTATGCAGATAAGATAAAGAGAGAGGTCAGGCAGAGGATGATGGTCTGGCGGGGCGTGAACCCCAGATTTTGCTGGATATGTCTCGCAGCACTGTCATGACATCTGTGTGGAGGGTGCCCATATCTGCCTTGAGGGAAAAGATTGCATCCTATAAGGCATGAAAATGCTCATCTCGTATGTCTGACTGAGCCTGAGTGTCAGGAATGAATGGGTTATCCCGACGGTGCAATCTCGAGTTATTAGAAGACTGATGCTCGTCCTAGCTCTGGGAGTGTGACCTTACTCTTATGAAAGGTATGGTAATCTTACTGGAGGTTGCTACTCCAAGTCAATACCAACTCCCGCTACTGCTGCTGCGGCTCCTACCTCTTCCTCCTCTGCTTCTACATCCTCCGCCGCCTGGGCTGCTTCTATCTCTAAACTCTTAACAAGAGCATTATAGCTCTTATTCCAGTCCTTCTTTCTATAATGGCATGCACCAAGCTCGGTGACCTCCTCTAGATCAAATGGGTAGTGCTGGTCTCGGAGGATCTGTGTAATCAAGTGAGCATAAGGGAGGAGCTTGGGCCACTATAGGTCACTTTTGCTGATGAACTCTTCATACAGCTTCATCGTGATACTCCAGAGGAGTGTAGGAATTGAAAACCAATGCCCTGTATCAATGACATATAAAGCTGCGAGGAAGTCTGCCCGCTGCTGGGTCTTGTGCCCAGCCATGTATACATTTTGGTATAAAACCGAATCAAAGAACCACATGCAGTTAGGCATGTAGGTCCAAGTGGCATAAGTTTCAGTAGTAGTGATGGTGCCATGGAGAGTTATGGCCATCTCTGCAAATGGTGACCTCTACAAAGTCGTGTAATCAATCCCCGGAGGACAAATATGTGGGCGATGAGATGCTGTTGATAATGTCTTGACAGTGATACGGATGAGATGCCGATCAATGGTGGTCCGCAGCTCCACCAAGTTACTCGGACTCGACCTAAGGTTTTGGTAGAACAGCCGAACTAGTCTCGAGTAGACTGGATTGGTCACTGGGGCCAAAATAGGAGAAAGACGGCGATAGTAGATCTCGTCATACGACTACTTGGTCGTGGCTACCTATGTAAAGAAATCCTCATCAAAAATGGACTCATGCACCACTAAAAGGCACATAAACTTCTGAGTAACCCTATCTCAGACTATGCCAGGCTGTACCGGTGGTGGCATTGGAGCAGGTGATGGAGGTGGCTTAGGCTCATCCTTCGAAGATGAAGAGGAGAAGGAAGAATGCTCTGACTGTGCAGGAGCTAGCTCCTCAGTCCGCTGCCTCACTCAGTGATCATAAGTTCGGTTAGTTGTGGTCTTAAACCTAGGCATAGCCTACAAAAAGAAAGAACACTTACAATTGTAATCAGTAACAGGAAATGGTATATAAGATACAGAAATGAAAGCACGAAAGATAGAAACATACTCGTCAAATTAAGATAAACAACACGATACTGAAATGGAGCAAATATCACAGTATATAAGCATATGAATCTATCTATGCAAGTAGTCATGCAAGCCAAGGATATATAGTGAATGAACAAAGGGTATACTCTGATTCATTAAATATTGGGAAACATGCTAAGACATGGAAAGTAAAGAATGCAACCAATATAAAAAATACAGGCATTGGGTATAGATATGATAGCATAAAACATAGTATCAATATGCAAAATAGTGAAGTTTGACCGATCATGGAAAAGTGAGATCAATCCCATGTTGGATGATGAGTGCTCAAATGTGACACATTTTAGCACCTAAGCTAGGGTATTTTAGTCTATTCATCTATCTTTCTTTCCCATTTTAGTACTTATTTGTTTTTTTGTCTATTTCAGGTCAATAAGGTTCAATCAGGCTAAAAAGAGCCTTTTAACTCAGTTTTAGAACTATGGAGAGAATCTAAAAGAAGTCAAAAAATCTGCACTGATCAAGCTTCAATCGATCAAAGGAAGTCACGATCGATTGAAGAAAGCTACAGTCGATCAAAATGAAGACGATGCCAGCTCAGCATTCTGGATAAGGCCAAGAAGATATTTTCATGCCACGTCAGCTTCGATTGATCAAAGTAATTGTTCGATTGATCTAGGTACTATTCGATTGATCAAGACTACACTGGTAAAGAGCTGTTTTATTCCCTCGTTGGCCCAAACTTCACGTACCACAAGGGATGCGAGATTTGAGCAATTAGAAGCTTATTTCTGACTTGTTGCCTACTCCAAGGACTTTGTATTTAAAGGGAATTGAACCATTTTGTAACATATCTTTTTGTCTTCAATTTTATTTCAGTGTGATAGTTAGTTTCTCTCTCTAGAAAAGTTAGTGATTAGGGTTAGAATAAAAGAGAAGAGTGGAGGCACCAAGAATACATCTCAACATTTACACACTTTCTCTTTCTAGAATTCAACAAAGAAGAAGAGGAAGAAGATGGAGCCAAGTTTAAGGATTACCCTTGAGGGTTCC
Source organism: Cornus florida (assembly GCF_030987335.1). Classification (NCBI taxonomy): domain Eukaryota; kingdom Viridiplantae; phylum Streptophyta; class Magnoliopsida; order Cornales; family Cornaceae; genus Cornus; species Cornus florida. The sequence goes on along the minus strand of NW_026775573.1, from coordinate 76,634,632 downwards.
AATATCACACCTACCTTCTCCATGATTGGCTTGTCTTCTCCTTAAGGCTTAGATGATCCCCAAGTTTGTAATCTAAACCTCTATCTCTTTCATACTTTTTGGGGAATAATATCTTGTGATTAGTGTTTTGGCTTTGCGAATTTAATGAATCTTGGGTTCTCCTTTGATTTCTATGAATTAATTCTTTCTATTGATTCTCCATTTGATTACATGTTGTCTTATGTGCGATTATTTGGGAATTGATCTCTACACTAGTTTTTCTATATTAATTGCATGTCTATGTGTGGTTGATTAAGAATCTAGTGATGGCTAGACATGATTTTTATTAGATGGGTTTGTCAATTAATTTAATGGATTATGCTTATACTTGATGGGTCGTTCTGCAATTTTATTCATGCTTGTAGGTAGGTAGACAATTTTTACTTGATTTGATATTCCATGGCTTATTATTGCAAATTCCATAATTCTCTAGATTAATGTGTGCTATAATTGTGACTAGTTTGATGGGTCATACTTAGAATTGATGGGTTGTTCTACACTTAGTTTATTTATCGGTTAGGTAGGCAATTCATTATTGAATTTGATGGTCTATGCTTAATATTGCAATTGGTAGTCGCATTTTGTTCACAATAATGTTTTCCCCAAATTAGTTGAAAGTGTGTGGTTTAGTGAACGAGCTTGGTAGCGATTCCAATGCACCCCAAGGCCTCACTTCTCATCTCTTAAATCCCTAACTCAACTTAGTTTATTTTAATTACATTTTAATTTCCTTGCATCTTAATTTAATCAACCAATCTCTTTCTTTTGCAATTAATTGATATATTAGAGTCGAAATTAAATTCCAACACTTATAATCTCTGTGGACGATCCCTACTCGCTATACTTCATTAGTTGAAATAATGGTTTTTATAAATGCAAATTTGACTAGAAAGGCTTCCGAAACCACATTCATATTTTGACCATGCGAAGCGACCTCTCGCATTACAAAGTCCATTTTCTAAACACATGGAATGGGGCGTCGTCAAATTTTGGCGCCGTTGCTGGGGATTAACGGTTTTGTGGGAATTAGACTAGACAATAGTGTTCATTTGATTGCTTTTATTTTTATTTTATTTTCCATTGTATATTCATTTCTTATTCTTAATATTATTTGTCAATTAGGTACTTGACTACAAGAAAGGCAAACTTTAGAACTTGAAACAATCATTGGAGCTTAAAGCTAACATTAAAATTTGAAGTTGCTTAAGGACCTTTGTGAGCAATTCTTGGAACTCTTGTATTTTAATTGTGCACTTCTTTGCATGCTTGTGATCGCCCTTGTTAAGGCTAATCTCATTGGTTTATTTTAAGTCCAAGCATCGGCCCATGTGGAGGCCAAAATTTTTTTCTTGCAATTGGATTTTGAGTGTGAATAGAGGAATTGTTTGATCCATGTTTTGGGAGGGGGGGGGGGGGGATTACATCATTTCTTTAATGACCTGGTCTTTTTCCTCCTTTTCCATTTTCGGTGATTTTCTTTTTTTGTCTTTTCCTTTTTCATCTTTTTCCCGTTTATCATTTTTCCTTGCGTAACCTCACTTCCAGTGTTCGGATTTGATTCCGGTTTTTGCATGCATTCATGATATTTGATTTCCATGACATTGGTATTTTTACTTTTGTTGAAAAGCATGCTAGTTGCTTACTTATTCATAAAGGGCATAAATGCATACTTTAGTATAATTATTCATAATTTTTGGGGTTTTAGTATAATTATGTAAAATAATTATTTCTCATTTTAGGGACCTTTTTGCAATTTATTTTAGAAGATATTTTGAAAAAGAACCATTTTACAATTTTTGGAAAGTGTGACAAGTGTCACAATCTCATGGAGCTATTTGTTGGCATTTGGGTGAAGAGACTTGGCACCATGACTTCTTGACATTTGGAGGGTGGAGATTCACCCACTTGTTGGCCTTAGATTGGTGCACATGTAGCCATTGATTTGTGACAAGTGTAGGCTTAAGATTAAGCCTAGGGTGGAGCATTAGATTAGTGACAAGTGTAGAATCAAGATTTACTCTTGCATTGTGTGTGTGAGAGAGGTAGTGCAAGAGCACATAGTGAGTGGAGGATTTCTAGCCCTTCCACTCACTATTTTACACTTTACCTTTTTCATTTCATTGTCTCTCATGAACCCTAGCCAATCCACCATTGGAGAAAAGCTTAGTTCATAGCTTATCCCTTCAATTTGGCTCACTTCCATTCATCTTAGTGTAAAAATCTTGGGAGGTAAAAGGTTCCCCTCACTCTCATTTTCAATAACCCTAAACTTGTTTTATATTTTGAGCTTGGTTGCTTGGATTATAGAGATTCGATTCTCTATTGAGGTAGGGGTGGTAGTATGTTTATATTCTAAGTGTTTTGAAATCCTTTGGGGTTTAATATATATTATATACATGCTTTTAAAATTATAGTATTGCATACTATAGGAAATCCTTATGATTGACTTAGGATTTCATTGATCAAGCATGTATGTTGCGTATATATATCTTGAGTAGGATTGTTGAAGTTGTATAGAATTCTTAATGATTTGAGTTACTATGCTATTATGATGTTAATCTTACATTCTAGTAGATTACTATTGATAATCATGACTGTTATAGAAGCTATTTTTGCTAAAATGCTCACGTTTAGTATATATGGCTTATTATTGAGGCATGCTTAAATTGATAAGTTAATGATATTATTTTATGCATTATATCATGTTAAGAACTGGTCATCTATCATACCATTCTAGACTTGGAACCATAAGACATGGTTTGTGTGGTTTCAAAGTTCTTGTGCTTGTAAGGTGGTTGATATGCCTTATTATTTATATATATAAGTTTTGAACTTGATATATATTTTGGATTCTCTTAGGACATGGTTACTAGTAACATGGCTAGAGTTTGGCTCGAGTGCGGGAGGTATGAGTTATCCCCAATTGAGATAGTGCGCACTTAGGGTGGCCTTCCCTGCGGGTTAATGCCCGGATTAACCATTGAGGTCTCGGCAGAATTCCGAGCTTAGGTGTCTAGGTATTCCACTAATTAATTTCGCATTAAATTTCAGGTTGACAACCAATGCTTAATTGTAGCTTAAAATTCTTGCTATTGGCGAATTGATGTTGTTAAGTACATTGATATTGATATGTATTACTAAAGAATCATTCAAGTTAGCTTAAGATGATCCCTTAAAATACATTGAACATAGACGTTAAGTGGAATGTTCCCTTGTATTCGTCTATATTGATCTTGTAATGATATTGAAACTTTAAGGTATACGCATACGCATACGCTTCTTCCTACGAGTAACTTGATTACTCACCCTAGTGGTTTGGGTTTTTTTTCAGGTAAAGAGACCATGTTCTTAGATGCTCATCATCCTTAGAAGCTTTTGAGCTATTTGAAGCATTTTTGTATATTGACATGCACTTGTTTAGCATGCCTTCCTTTTGGATGTTAAATTTTGTATACCATGGATATATGGTACTGTAGAAGCTAAGATGGCTTCCTTGATGTGTAATGTATATCTAAGAATACTTGAGGATGTCTTTTTTGTATACATAACATGAGGCCAAGTTCTATGTACATTTATATCACATGTATGCTAGTTTAATCCCATAGTTTGTCTTATAAAATTATGAGAATTCGAGGTTTGATAGTTCGTATTTTGTATATGACATGCTATGTGGCCATGGGCTATTGGAACACATGTATTTATTCATTTTACATATGTGTGTATGTTCACTTTGGTGCACAAAACCATTTTTGATGAAATGAACACTTAGAGTAGCATTCATTTTCACATTTTTGCTAAATCAAACCTTAAGGGCATTTTTGTTATTTCACTTAAAAAATAAATATTGGTCTTAACATGGTTAACCAGAAAACATGTTTTTAGGGGGGGTTACTTCACAACTTTTTTCTAAAAAGGGTCCAGAAAGTCCTCAAAATCATATCTCAAACTCATTTTTCTACTAAAAACACTATTCCTGCAATTTTTGAGGTTCCAGACCACCCCACTGCCTCATTTGGTGGGCCCCCGCAGTGTTCTGGTGGGCGCCCGAGAGAATCTACCGTGTTTGGCAAGCCCCCGCAGGTTTTTGGCGGGCCCCCAAGGGAATAATTCCTACTCCAGACATCTTTCTTCAATAGACCATATCTCACCCGTTTTAACTCCGAATTGTTCAGTTCTTGAGTCTAAATTGACCGCGTCAAAATAAGATTTCCAAAGGTGCCAATTAGAGCTTCAAATTCCATTTGCGGCTCAAGATATTTAAGTTTTAGTTAGGTTGTGTCAGTTTTTAGTTCGAATCGGGATAGGGTTTTCCTTCCTTTGACTTCGGGACTTGATATCTTTGCCATTCGAACTCCGAATATTGCGATTCTTGAGTTCATCATTGTTAATTTTTCATTGTATATCTAATGGTGTACACGGTTGTATTCAATTCAGTTTGGAATTACCATTTTACCCTTTTAGCCTTAAGTGCTCATTTTTTTTTCGTCTTGCCGTTTCTCCTTCGTCCGGACTCTGAATCATGTGATTCTTGAGTCAATCTTGATTTTTTTTTGCTATATTTCTAGCGTTATGCTCGATGGCACCCGAATCTTTATTCTCAAAAATGACTATTTTACCCCTCGGGGCTTAATTGTTATCTTTCCGATCTCTTGCTTCCGCACATATCCCTTTGGGTTTCATGACCTCATGGAAGGTCATCTTAGGGTCTTAGAGGTATATTGTGCCTTGGGAGACTGTTGTATTGTTTCTAGCTTCCGCATCTTGGATCCAGTTTGGGTCATCATAGGACACTAGGTTGAAAAAAATCCAGGGTCGTCACAAGTGGTATCAGAGCTCCTACGTTTGAATACCTTAGGATGACGGGTTTTGAGTGCATATCATGCTCTTGTTGATGTACTTTGATGCATTCAAATGCTTTTAATTACATGTTTTGGCATTATAACATGTTTAGGTGTTTCTTGATAACACGCTTGGTAGTATGACATGTCTTTAGGCTTATATGCTTATATGATTAAGAGCATCCTTGTTTGACATGTATGCTTATTTGCTTAAGTGCTTAACTGTTTACACAGCTTACTTTGATTGCTTTAACATGATTGTATGTTGCATACCATGTCTTGCTTCGTGTTTCGTGCATTCATAGGGTGAGTTGCACTTGGTCATAATAACTTATGTTATTGTTGACCTCTTTCCTTATGTACGTTTAGCATCATGGTTCTCACGCGTGGCGAGTCTTCACGTCAGGGCACTGAGGAGTAAGTGGCTGACACCGAGTTCACACGGGGTCCGGGGAGGCCCAGGATTCTAGTTCGTGGCACGGATGCTGATCCGCCATGGGTACCGACTTATGAGGAGCGGGTTGCTCAGGGAATCAATCAGGGGATCGCTGAATCCCTATAGGAGTTGATACGTAGGCAGGTGGTAGGGATATAGATTCCAGCACCGGCACCGGCACTAGTAGTCAATGAGGCACTAGAGTACTTTATGCGACTATAGAGGGTCAAGATTGATCCATTTGCGGGGAGTTCAAATCCGCTAGTCTCAGAAGCTTGGTTGGACCTTATGGTCGCAAGTTAGACAGTATGGCAGTACCTACGAACAGGTTGAGGATTTCCTTGACTGCTTCTTTGTTCATGGGGGATGTAGATATTTGGTGGAGGTCTATGACCAATGTTCACAATATTGAATTAATGACTTGGAATGAGTTCAGGGGTTTGTTCTTCCAGCGCTTCTTTCCTAAGGCTATGAGGCGGGAGATAAGGACACAGTTCACAGGTCTTTATCAGGGCACTATGAGTGTCAATGAGTATGAGACACAATTTACTTCTCTCTCTTGTTATGCCGAGGATATGGTAGCAACAGACGAGGCCAGGGCAATGAAGTTTCAGGATGGGCTGCATCTTGACATTAGGCCACGGGTCTCAATTCCAGATTTGAGGACTTACAGAGAAGTGGTCCAGAGGGCTATGCTAGTTGAAGAAGAGGAATGGGATCAGTTACGGATCAGGGGTTCACATAAGCAGCCTCACGGAGATAATCCATCATCTTCCGGGAGTCAGTGGAAGAAGGCCAGGGCAGGGAACAATACTCACTCCCAGGGGACATCGCAGCAGAATCGTTCAGCACCCATAGTTCCTGTATCTTCGGGATCAGCCCAGGGAGTGGTTTGTTACCATTTTCAGCAGCCGGAGCACATTAAGCCTCGTTGCCCACAGCTTCAGGCACAGGCCAATCAGACTTCAGTTTCTACAAAGATAGGGTAGGGAGCTTACTTTTATTGCAAGCGGCCAGGTCATCTCAGGAAGGATTGTCCAAAGTTGTTGAATAAGTCACGTGGTGGCACAGATTCATAGATGGTATCGGCACAGTCTGCAGTGGTTCAGTCTAGTTTTAGAGTTCCTCAGGCACCATAGTCAGTGGCACCAGTTGGCACTTATGCAGCCAGGGGTTCTACACCTACTGCTTTTACACATCAGTCAGGCTATCAGGGTAGTTCACAGCAGGGCTCAGGGACTCAGGGACAAGCCTACGCTCTTCCACAGGCGGATGCTTCCGCAGACACCTCTTCAGTTCTAGGTATCTTTCCAGTTTTTAGTTCTTGGGCACAGGTTCTTGTTGACACTGGTGCATCACATTCTTTCATTTCTGCATCATTTGCACATTCATTGGGTCTGGAGGTCACACTTCGGGACAGTCTTCTTTGTGTTGACGACACACCAGATGGGGGTCCAGTATCATTGGATTATGTTTGTCGGGGTTGTGCTATTGAGATAGTTGGGCGGACATTAGAGTTCGATTTCATTGTTCTCGACATGACGGGCTTTGACGTCATTCTTAGGATGGATTAGTTGTCATTCTTTTGGGCTACGATCGATTGCTTCCGCGAGAGGGTGTCTGTTTGCACTCCTAAAGGAGACTGTTTCCATTTTATAGGAGATAGGGGTGATTCCCACCCGATAATGGTTTCCAGCGTTGGTGACTGGAGTCGCCACAGATCCTACTTGGCTAGTTTGCTAGTGGATGAGGATAGCAGTTTCGGCCGTGTTCTTCCGGCAGTTGTTGAAGAGTTTGTTGATGTCTTTCCAGAGGAACTGACAGAGTTACCTCCTTTAAGGAAAGTTATTTTTGCCATTGATGTCATTCCCGGTACAGCGCCCATCTCTATGGCACCGTACCGTATGGCATTGGTAGAGCTTGATGAGCTGAAAAGTCAGTTGGATGATTTCAAAGCTAAGGGCTTTATTCATCCTAGTGCTTCACCATGGGGAGCACCGGTTCTTTTTGCGAAGAAGAAGGATGGGTCCTTGAGACTTTGCATCGATTATCGCAAGTTGAATCATGTTTCGATCAAGAACATATATCCTTTGCCTAGGATTGATGACTTGTTTGATTAGTTGAAGGGAACGACATACTTTTCGAAGATTAATTTGAGATAAGGTTACTATCAGTTGAGGGTTAAGGATGAGGATATATCAAAGAAGTTTTTTCACACACGGTATGGCCATTATGAGTTTCTGGTGATGCCATTTGGTTTGACCAATGCTCCAGCAGCTTTTATGGATTTGATGAACCGTGTATTCAGTGACTATCTTGACAAGTTTGTGGTGGTGTTTGTTGATGACATTCTCGTGTACTCAGCTTCGAGAGAGGTGCATGAGTATCACTTGAGAGCAGTTTTACAGATCCTTAGGGATAACCAATTGTATTCCAAGTTCAAGAAATGCGAATTTTGGCTACCAAAGGTGAAATTCCTTGGACACGTTGTGTCAGGGGGTGGTGTTGTAGTGGATCCATCTGAGATTGAGTTTGTGATGGATTGAGAGCGTCCAAAGACAGTGTTTGAGATTCGGAGCTTTCTTGGCCTAGCCGGCTATTACAGGAGATTTGTTTGGGTTTCTCTTATCTAGCGTCACCTATGACTCAACTTACTCGCAAGGGAGTCAAGTTCATATGGAATGAGGCTTGTGATTTTGCTTTTCAGGAGTTGAAGGTCAGATTGACATTGGCTCCAGTTTTGATCATACCTGAAGGTGGTTTGGGTTACGTGGTCTATTGTGATGCTTCACGAGAAGGATTGGGTTGCGTCTTGATGCAGACAGAACGGGTGGTCGCTTATGGGTCTCGACAGTTGAAGACTTACGAGTTGAACTACCCGACACATAATTTGGAATTGGCAGCAGTTATCTTTGCCCTGAAAGAGTGGAGACATTATCTGTACGGGGAGAAGTTTGAAGTTTTCTCCGATCACAAGAGTCTCAAGTATCTCTTCTCTCAGAAGGATTTGAACTTGAGACAGCGCAGATGCGTTGAGTTCATGGAGGACTATGACTTTGTGTTGCAATATCATCCAGGAAAGGCCAATGTGGTGGCTAATGCATTAAGTAGGAAGTCACGGGGTACTCTTGCTAGCATTTCCATTCATAGATGGAAGATGCTAGAAGAGCTTGCAGACCTTGGTTTGCAGTTGTACGAGGATATTTCACTGGCTATTTTGTTTAGCCTTGTGGCTCAATTGGCTCTTGTTAGCAGAGTTATTGAGGCACAACAGGAGGATAGGAGGATGAAGTCCATCCACGATCGAATTTTAGGTGGCGAGAATGTAGAAGGTTGGACCTTGCCGTCGGACGGTTGTCTCAGGTACAGAGGGAAGATGGTTGTTCCTTTGTCTTGTCGTGAAGTTGTTCTTCAGGATTTTCACCATTCTCGACTTACAGTTCATCCTGGTGGTACGAAGATGTATCATAATTTGCGGAGACAGTTTTGGTGGAAAGGCATGAAACGGGATGTTTCCCAGTTCGTGGCTAAATGCCTTACTTGTCAACAAGTGAAGGCAGAGCATCAGAGACCGGCAGGTTTGTTGCAACCACTACAGAGTGGAAGTGGGAGAACATCACTATGGATTTCGTGACAGGACTTCCAAGATCCAAGGCAAAGAATGATGTCATTTGGGTCATTGTTGATAGATTGACTAAGACAACTCACTTTTTGCCTATGGCAGTGACAGATGATGCAGAGAGACTTAGTGGAATGTATGTGGGGCAGATTGTTAGGCTTCATGGGGTTCTAGTGTCCATTGTTTTGGATAGGGATCCCAGTTTCACATCTTACTTTTGGTAGAGTTTTCAGGAGGCTTTTGACACGGGGCTTCATTTTAGCACAGCATTCCTTCCTCTGACTGATGGTTAGTCGGAGCGTACCATTCAGATATTGGAGGATATGCTATGGGCTTGCATTTTAGATTTTGGGGGTAGTTGGGAGGACTACTTACCCTTGGTTGTGTTTACCTACAACAACAGTTACCAGACCAGTATTGGCATAGCACCTTTTGAGGCGTTGTATAGCACAAGTTGCAGATCTCCAGTTTGTTGGACCGAGGTAGGTGATACAGTTGCCTTAGGTCCTGACATTATCTTTCAGACTACAGAGAAGATTAAGTTGATTCAGCAGCGGATGGCTATAGCTCAGAGCAGGCAGAAGAGTTATGCTAATAAGAGGAGGAGATCCTTGTCTTTTGAGGTAGGTGACCACGTCTTTCTCAAGATTTCTCCACGTAAGGGACTTCTGAGATTTCGGTAGACTGGCAAGTTGTCTCCTAGGTTCATTGAACCATTTCAGATTTTGGAGTGCATCGGTGAAGTTGCTTATCGTTTGGCGTTGCCACCAAACCTGGATAGGGTTCACGACATTTTCCATGTATCTATGTTGAGGAAATACGAGCTGGATCCATCGCATATTTTACGGTGGACAGATGTTGTTGTTGATGAGGACGCAACCTACGAGGAGGGTCCAGTCCAAATTCTTGATACACGGGAACAGGTTTTGTGGACCAAGACCATTCCATTGGTTAAGGTCTTATGGAGACATCACAGTGTTGAGGAGGCTACCTGGGAGCTCGAACAAAAGGTTTGCTCTCGATATCCGCATTTATTCTCTCTTTCGGGTACGACTTGATTTCGAGGACAAAATCTTTTTAAGGAGAGTAGGTTGTAATGACCCGGTCTTTTTTCTCCTTTTCCATTTTCGACGATTTTCTTTTTTTATCTTTTCCTTTTTCATCTTTTTCCCGTTTATCATTTTTCCTTGCTTAACCTATCTTCTAGTGTTCGGATTTGATTCCGACTTTTGCATGCATTCATGATATTTGATTTCCATGAAATTGGTATTTTTACTTTTGTTGAAAAGTATGCTAGTTGCTTACTTTGTTCATAAAGGGCATGAATGCATACTTTAGCGTAATTATTCATAACTTTTGAGGTTTTAGTATAATTATGTAAAATAATTATTTTTCGTTTTAGGGACCTTTTTGTAATTTATTTTAAAAGATATTTTTAAAAAGGACCATTTTGCAATTTTTGGAAAGTGTGACAAGTATCACACTCTCATGGAGCCATTTGTTGCCATTTAGGTGAAGAGACTTGGCACCATGACTTCTTGACATTTGGAGGGTGGAGATTCACCCACTTGTTGGCCTTAGATTGGTGCACATGTAGCCTTAGACTTGTGACAGGAGTAGGCTTAAGATTAAGCCTAGGGTGGAGCATTAGATTAGTGACAAGTGTAGGATCAAGATTTAGTCTTGCATTGTGTGTTTGAGAGAGGTAGTGCAAGAGCACATAGTGAGTAAAGGATTTCTAGCCCTTCCACTCATCATTTTACACTTTACCTTTTTCATTTCATTGTCTCTCATGAACCCTAGCCAATCCACCATTGGAGGGAAGCTTAGTTCATAACTTATCCCTTCAATTTGGCTCACTTCCATTCACCTTAGTGTAAAAATCTTGGGAGAGAAAAGGTTCCCCTCACTCTCCTCTTCAATAACCCTAAACTTGTTTTATATTTTGAGCTTGGTTACTTAGATTATAGAGATTCGATTCTCTATTGAGGTAGGGGTGGTAGTATGTTTATATTCTAAGTGTTTTAAAATCCTTTGTGGTTTAATATATATTGTATACATGCTTTCAGAATTGTAGTATTCCATACTATAGGAAATCCTTATGATTTACTTATGATTTTATTGATCAAGCATGTATGTTACGTATATATATCTTGAGTAGGATTGTTGAAGTTGTATAGAATTCTTAATGATTTGAGTTACTATGCTATTATATGTTAATCCTACATTCTAGTAGATTACTATTGATAATCATGATTGTTATAGAAGCTATTTTTGCTAAAATGCTAACATTTCGTATATATGGCTTATTGTTGAGGCATGCTTAAATTGAGAAGTTAATGATATTGTTTTGTGCATTATATCATGTTAAGAACTTGTCATCTATCATGCCATTCTAGACTTGGAACCCTAAGACATAGTTTGTGTGGTTTCGATGTTCTTGTGCTTGTAAGGTGGTTGATATGACTTATTATTTATATATATAAGTTTTAAACTTGCTATATATTTTGGATTCTCTTGGGACATGGTTACTAGCAAGATGGCTAGAGTTTGGCTCTAGTGCGGGAGGTATGAGTTCTCCCCAATTGAGATAGTGCACACTTAGGGTGGTCTTCCCTATGGGTTAATGCCCGGAATAATCGTTGAGGTCTCGGCAGAATTCCGAGCTTAGGTGTCCAAGTATTCTACTAATTGATTTCGCATTAAATTTCAAGTTGACAACCAATGCTTAATTGTAGCTTGAAATTCTTGTTATTAGTGAATTGATGTTGTTAAGTACATTGATATTGATATGTATTACTAAAGAATAATTCAAGTTAGCTTAAGATGATCCCTTAGAATACCTTGAACATAGACGTTAACTGGAATGTTCCCTTGTATTCGTCTATATTGATCTTGTAATGATATTGAAACTTTAGGGTGTACGCATATGCTTCTTCCTTCGAGTAACTTGATTATTCACCCTAGTGGTTTGGGTTTTTTTTTAGGTAAAGAGACCATGTTCTTGGATGCTCATCATCCTTAGAAGCTTTTGAGCTATTTGAAGCATTTTTGTATATTGACATGCACTTGTTTAGCATGCCTTCCTTTTGTATGTTAAATTTTGTATACCATGGATGTATGGTATTGTAGAAGCTAAGATGGCTTCCTTAATATGTAATGTATATCTAAGAACACTTGAGGATGCCTATTTTGTATGCATAATGTGAGGCCAAGTGCCATGTACATTTGTATCACATGTATGCTAGTTTAATCCCATAGTTTGTCTTATGAAATTATGAGAATTCAAGGTTTGATAGTTCGTATTTTGTTAATGACATGCTATGTGGCCATGGGCTATTGGAACACATGTATTTATTCATTTTACATATGTGTGCATGTTCACTTTGGCACACAACACCATTTTTGATGAAATGAACACTTAGAGTAGCATTCATTTTCACATTTTTGCTAAATCAAACCTCAATGGCATTTTTGGTATTTCACTTGAAAAATAAATATTGGTCTTGACATGGTTGACCAGAAAAGATGTTTTTAGGGGGGTTTACTTCGCAACTTTTTTCTAAAAAGGGTCCAGAAAGTCTTCAAAATCACATCTCAAACTCATTTTTCTGCTAAAAACATTGTTCCTACAATTTTTGAGGTTCCAGACCACCCCACTGCCCCATTTGGTGGGCCCCCGTAGTGTTTTGGCGGGTTCCCATGAGAATCTGCCATGTTTGATGTGCCCTCGCAGGTTTTTGGCGGGTCATCGCTGGAACAGTTCCTGCTCCAGACATCTTTCTTCAATGGACCATATCTCACCTGTTTTAATTTCGAATTAGTCCGTTCTTGAGTCTAAATTGACCACGTCGAAATAAGCTTTCCAATGGTGCCAATTAAAGATTCATATTCCGTTTATAGCTCAAGATATTCAAGTTTTATTAAGGTAGTGTCAGTTTATGGTTTGAACCGGGACAGGGTTTCCCTTCCTTCGACTTCGGGACTTGATATCTTTGCCATCCAGACTCCAAATCATGTGATTCTTGAGCCCATCTTTGTTAATCTATCCAATGGTGCACACGGAGGTATTCAATTCAGTTTGGAATTACCATTTTACCCTTTTAGCCTTAAGTGCTCGTTTTTCTTCGTCTTGCCATTTCTCCTTCGTCTGGACTCCGAATTATGTGATTCTTGAGTCCATCTTGATTAGTTTTTCATTGTATTTACGGTGGTGTGCTCGGTGGCACCCGAATCTTTATTCCTTAAAATGACTATTTTACCCCTGGGGGCTTAATTGTTATCTTTCGATCTCTTGCTTCCGCACATATCCCTTTGGGTTTCATAACCTCATGGAAGGTCATCTTTGGGTCTCAGAGGTGTATTATGCCTTGGGAGACCATTGTATTGTTTCTAGCTTCCGCATCTTGGATCCAGTTCGGGTCATCACAGGACACTGGGTTGAAAAAAATCTAGGGTCGTCACAATTTCACCTTATGGTCCTCTACCATATTTTAATCCTTATGAGATTGAGTCCAATAATTGACATGCATCATTTTATCATGGACTTGATCACTCTTTTAATCCTTCTTATGACTATTACCCTCCCCCACCATTTTATGAAGAACCACCTTAATCACCTTACTCACCCGAATTTCAAGAAAAAGTGTTAGTTCTACTTGATGTGCTTAATTCACAAACTCAAGATATTAATTTCCATTCTCAAATCTTAGCCAAGCTTGAAGCTCAAGTTGAGCAAATTGCAAATACTCTTTCTCGTTAAGAGGAGGAAGAAGAGGTAAATAAAAAAATGGTAAGAACTTCAATTTATATAGATGAGGATGATGAGAGTAAAGAAGAAGATGTAGCAAGTTAGCAATTTGAGGAATTAATGAGTCCACCAATGCCTAGTCCAATAGAGCACAACATGACTTATAAGGATTTTCCTTGTTTTGATCATGATTTTATCTCGGCCTTTGATACTTTAGTGAGTGAGGAAATGTTGACCACTATAGAGGTAGGAGAGGAGGAGGAAGAACTTGTTGAAGAGGGCCTTCCTTCTATTATCTCCAAAGACCCAATTGAGACACGCCTTTTTGAATAAGCTCAAAAAATGAAATGAACTCTCTAATGGACTCCTTAGCTAACTTAGAAGGTAAGGAGATGGTGATTTTTGAGGAAGAAAAAAAGGATAAGGAGAAAGTGTTTCTTGATATTCTAAATGAGTCTTTGAAAGACATTGCTATACCAATTCAAAAAGGAAGTGATTCTTTGAATACACTTCAAGAGCACAAAAATGAGGCAAGGCCAACCATGATTGATTTTGTTTTCAAACTGTGGATGAAAGAAACAAAATCATCTCTTTCATTTCTTTTCAAGTCATTCGTCTGGAGGATGATTTCATTGTTATAAGTGAGGCATTAAATGAGAAAATAGAAAAGATGGTCAATAAGGATGTTTCATATCCAGTCTTTGATACGTTCGACTAGTGGGTCAAAGCAACGTCGTGCTAGGATGTTAAACACTAGCATTCGTAGAGTTTCACAACTCTATTCCTTCACATTTCTTTTTTTTATTTCTTGAGTCGTCTAGATATGTTCCATTGTACTTCATTGTCAAAAATCAAGTTTTTAGACCATATTCATGCATTTTGGGGCTTTAGAAAAATTTCTGCCTTTGAATTTTTTTTTGAAATTCAGCATTTTGTGCCCAGTTCGATTGATCGAAGATCGATCAACGCTTATTTTGATCGATCAAAAATGGTCTCAATCGATCGAAAATAATTTCGATCAATCGGAATTATGTCAGAAATTTTTGATCTCAAGGCAATAATGTTCATGTTTTCGATCGATCATAGCCCAGCTTGATCGATTGAAGTAAATTTAGATCAATCGAGCACTGATTTTTTTTTAAAAAAAATTATTGCATCCCTTATTTCCTTACATTTTCATTCCTTACATATTTATTTATTTTATTTTATTGTGTGTGTACATACTTGTTATGCCAAATAAAAAAATAAAAATAAAAATAAAAAATAAAAAATAAAAAAATAAAATAAAATAAAGAGTTTTTATTTTTATTTTTATTTATTTTGTTCTTGCATCTTTTCTTACTTTTTGTTTTTCATTTCTTACATTGTACATATTTTTTCGTTACATTTTACCTTCTTTATTTTTCTTTTTGTATTTTGTTCATGCATTTTATTCTTCGATTTTCCTGCATTTTGTATATACTTGCTCTCATTAAATGAAAAATTAAAAAAAAAATCACTATTGTGCCCTTATGTGTAGTCATGCTACTTTCATATTTTCTATTGGGCTTGATCTCATATTTCTCTTTTATCTTGTGTTATATTGCCTTAGAATGCTTGATTTACTTTATCTTATCCTATTTGATATTTGATGTGAGTTTGCTAGTGTAGTTATTCAAATAGGTTATTGATTCCAAGTTTGGGGGTGCACTATTTCTCAATGGATCACTACCAGACTTCATGTCTTTTCCACAACGGTATATTCTTTCTATCTTTCTCATTGTTCTTATTACATATTGAGGACAATGAGTGGTTTAAGTTTGGGGGTAAAGTGGCTTTGTTGCATTCTATTTAAAGTTGCAGCTTTAATTATATGATTGATATGTGAAATCCTTGATAGTAATGATTTTGATCTTTTGAGGACCATGATACTTAGAATTTAAAAATTGCTTGACTTGAGAGTCCAATACTCCTTGTATGCTTTGTGGATGCCATTTAGGACTAAATTTTTTGAAAAATTGATATCTTGCTTGCATTTGTGGTCCACATCATCCTGATTTTATGATTGTTTTGAGATTCACTCTAGGATTCTACATTAACACAGGTGCATACTAGCATTCATTTGTGGGGTACATGCTTCATTGACTATTGATTTGGTTATATCCCAATTGAGCTAGTAGTGCATTGAAAGCTTTCATTCTTAATAAAAGTGGATAACAAACCCTTTTCATTGAGTAGCTGGGATTCTAACCTCATCAAGCACTGAATTTTTCGCGCCGAAAGGTGGAGGGCCGTAACTCTAGGTTAATAATTTTTAAAAAATAATAATTGAAAAAAAAAGTTGCAAAGGCAAATAAAAAAGTGAGGACTTCTCCGAAAAGGTGGGAAGTGAGAAATGATTAAATAGAGGTTTTTTTGATGATTTGAGCTTGTAAGTCCTCAGGGGTGTTTAAACACCTAATGCCCTAAGTCGTCTAATTTGGGAGTCATTAACCTAACGCTCAACTCGTCTAATTTGGGAGTCATTAACCTAACGCTCAACCTCATGGATCGCTAGAAAGCTTAATAGATCAGCACATTGCACCATGCTTCCATCTTTGATCCTCTAGGTTAGTAAAAAAATAAAATAAAATAATTGAGTGAAAAGAATAAGCGCACCTAAATTAATAAAGCTTTAATAAAAGGTCCACTCTTTGTCTTGATGATCGGTACTAGATTTGTGACGGCCCAAGTTTTGTAAACCCGGTGCGTCTGTGATGACCAAAAGATGACCCGATAACGGATCCGAAATACGAAAGTGAAAGGTGAAACAATGGTCTCTAGATATAGAATGTGTCTCTAAGCCACCAATATGACCCTCAATGAGGTCATGGAACCCAAGGAAAACAAATGCGGAAGTGTCGTTTCAAAAACGGACAAAAAGGAACGTAGGGGCAAAATGGTCATTTTATAAAAAAATGGATTCAAGTGCTATCGAGTACACCACTGGTAAGACTTTGAAAAACTAATCATGATGGACTCAAGAATTTCATTATTCGGATTCCGGACGAAGGAGAAACGACAAAACAAAGAAAAACGAGCAATAAAGCTAAAAGGGTAAACTGATAATTATCCAGAAATATCTGGGTGTAACTGAGCACACCGTTGGATAGATAATGAAAGATTAATCAATTTCAAAAAAAAATTCACTTGATTTGGAGTCCGGATAAGGGAGAAAGGTCAAAAACAAAATCGACATCGCAGCGGCCCGACGAAGGCCGTGACAGCTACAGTCCCGTCAACCCGCTACTGCTGCAACTGAGAGTAAAAACGAGCATCTAAACGGACTTTTCTGGAAAAACTTAAAGAAGAAACCCCCCCTAAAATCAAGTTTCCTACCCCGATCATGTATGGAAATAAAAAAAAATGCATTCTAAAATGCCCAGAATGCCCCCAAGAAAAATCAGGTCAAGAGGAAAAAAAATAATCCGAGCTACTACCCAAGTTTTGGAAATAGGGCTTCGGGAGGTTTTTAAATTGCCTAAATTGAAAATAAAATCTTAAAATACACCCACAAGACCTCCAGAAGTTTCAGATCAGTCGTGACAATTTTCAAAAAAAAGTCGATGAATAGTACCAACTACATTTGTACTAAAAATTTGCAAAAACCTGGCAGCAAGGATTTTTCGGAAAAATAGTGATTTTTGAGGGCCAATATGATGTTTTCTGGAAAAAACAAAGAAAAAACCCCCATCAAAATTGAGTTTTCTACGTGACTCGCGAGGAAAAATGAAAAAAATGCATTGTGAAATAACCGAAATGCCCCTAAAACAGAATAGGGTAAAACTCCCTAAAAATGCTACTTAGAGTTTTTGTTTCATCAAGGAAGGTATTGTTTGCCAAAGTAAGTATGCAAGTGCATGCAATATGATAAAATAGATTCACCAACATGGCCTAAAGCCTCTTTACATTCCATTAACAAGTTTTAGCATACAAAGCCTCCATTTCTCACAAATAAGCTACAATGCAATACTTGAGTTTTAAAGAGAACATGCTTGTAGTCTTTCATGCTAATGGCTCTTGGCCTCATCTCATACATGTCAAATACATTGTAAAGAGTGTACTTACATACACATTACATTAATGGAATCAAATATACACATTTTGACATATAAAGCTAAAGGCATTTCAAGCCAATCTTCACAAAATGGAAATCTTCAAGTCCACAAGTCATCCAAGCATAATGGGAGTCTCAACTTTAATTCTTGTACCTGAAATATGCCCCAGTATCATAGGGGTGAGTAATATAAAGTTACTCGTAGGAAATGAGCATGCATCGACCTAGCATTTTACAATTATATCACCTTATGGTGAAACATGTTAAAGGGGCTCATGCCACCTAACGTCTATATCAAGTGAGACTCGGGGAGCATCCTAAGCTACCCATGCAAGTTAAAGCGAACAACGACATCCAAGTATATATGCTCAAGTACACTAAACCATATTAAAACATGATACACGACATACAAGCATATATTTCCAAGTATACTAACCATGTTAAGACAAGTCAGACAATGTCTTAAGCATATTACCCAAGTATAAATTTTATATGAAAATCTCATAAATCAAGTATACGAACATAAGTATATTAAGCTCAACAAAATGCACATAGGACAAGTATACATGTCACAAGTATACTAAATGAAAGTCAAACTCATGGAGCAAGTATATAAGTTCAAGTATACTAAATAGTATTCAATTGTCCCAAACAAGCATCAATTCTCAAGCTACAAGTAATCCATGATTAACAACTTCAAATTAAATGCAAAAACAACAAATAATGGAAAGACTATGACATGCGGTCGCTAGACCAAGCAAGTATTTTCAGGTAATTACGACCCACAAGGTACTACCTAGTGTGCACTTATGACTTAGAAGACACCTGTCTCCGTACTAGAGCCAAACCCTAGCCATCACATAATATATGTCCTCACAAGCTTTCCAAAACCAATAAGTTCAAAACTTATACAAAATCAAATGCAAGTTACCACATTGCATGCACAAGTAAGGTTGATTCCACACAAACTATGTCCTAGAATTCAAGTCTAAATAGTATATGACATGTCAAGTCCTCAATATGCAATTTATACACAAAGCAAGAATATTTTACAACAATTGAGTCACATTACCATCCTAAGCCACAAGTACTAAATAAGCTTCAATTTAGTAACTAGTTTCCAAGGTAAACAATTATAATATTCTAGATAAGCTATATACCTACACAAGATACATTTAAACAAGCTTTACTAATCAAAGTTATTCTATATCATGTTAAGTCTAAATACCATTTTAAGAGGCCACAAGTACTAAATATACTTCAAATTAGTAGCATGCTCACAAGGTAATTAGAATACTACATTTTAAGAGAATTTCAACTTAATCATGGAAAGTCTCTAGATTTCAAATCTATCCCAAACAACCTCAAATTAATCTATGTTAAACAACATAGCATGCTCAATACATATATCAAATCAAAAGAGCAAAATAAGCAAGACATCATCATGTAGATTTTAATTAATTCAATGTCAATTAAATCTTTACATTTCAAAAGTTGTTCAAATGATCCTAAATTAATATATAACAAGCACCAAATCATGGTCATACCATATCTCTAGTCTAAAATGGAATACAAGTAAAATACAATTTACTAGAATTTAAATCAAATTAAATCCATTAAATCTCTAGATTTGAAAACTCATCTAAATCATCCCAAGCCAATATATATCAAAGATCAACTCATGGCCATGCCATTTAACAAGTTTAAAATGAGTTACATGCAAGCTATGATAAATCATAATTTCTCAAATTAGCAAAAGACATGCATACAACTCATATAAGCATCAATAGCATGCAAGAAACAAAATATAACCCTAAAACATCCCCTACCTCACAAGAGGATTGTTCCTCTTGAATCCAAGGCAAATCAACACAAAATGGCAAACCCTTCAAGGGTTATGAAGAGGAAGATGAGAGGAAACTTTTGTCTCCCAAGGTTAATGATCTAAGGTGAGTGGAAGACCCTCAAAAATCAAGGTCAAGGCATAAGGTTTCAAGCTCTATCCATGGAGGCTACGGTTTTTGGTGAGAAAGGAAATGAAAACAATAAATGAAGTGTGAGTGGAGGAAATAGAAATCCTCCACTCACTATATGATCTTACACCATGGTCAACACACACATCTATGGTCAATTGCACAAAAACCCTCCTTTAAAACCATAATCCCAAAGTGGCCCAAAGATATTTGCAAGACTAAATTGTGGCCCTACACTTGTCACCAATCCATGACTCCTTCCTAGGCTTTATCCCATACCTACATTTTTCAACCATCCAAGCCAACAAGTGGGTGAATCCTCACCCTCCAAATGTCATCATCCAATGCATCAAAGTGTTTCCACACAAATGTCAACAAGTGGACCAATGAGAGTGTGACACTTGTCACACTTTTCAAAAATTACAAAAAGGTCATTTTTGAAAATATCTTCCAAGTTTAATTGCAAAATGGTCCCCAAGATAAAAAATAATTACTTTATTTAATTACACTAAAACCCCACAAGTTAAGGATAATTATACTAAAGTATGCATTAATATCCCTTTATGAAAGAAGTAAGCAATTAACGTGCTTTTCTAGAAAAGTAAAAATACCACTATCATGGAAATCAAATATCATGAATGCATGCAAAATCGAAATCAAATCCGAGCACAAAAAGTGAGGTTGTGCCAGGAAAAAGGATAAACGAGAAAAAGACAAAATATGAATAGTGTTCGGAAAAATAAAATATGGAAATGACACAATCCCCAAAGGAGGTTGTCAATCCAAGGAAAAGAGTCTCAGAAATCATTTCAGAGCACTCGAGAAGACATCAAGTGATGAAAAACTGAACACAAAAAGGAAAGACAACGGAAAAAAAATATCCGTAAAAATCTGAGAAAAAGAAAAGGAAAAAAAATGACCGGGTCATTACAAGATTTATGCGCTACTTTGAGGCTAGATGTTATTATTTCGTTGGTTAGCTTTAATAGCAATATGTTTGATGCCAGTTCACTTAAAAATGATTCTAGAGTTGTTTTGATTTGCATAATCATTATCTTGATGTGTGGAAGACCATACTTGTTTACTTAGTGTTGAGATTTTGGGAGATTGCTTGGAAATGGTTAAAAAATTGCATACTTGAGGTAGTTTTCTCCCAATGCTTGTTTTGTATGTTGGTACCTCTTTAGTGAGAAAGAGCTCAATGTTTATGGGTATCATTTCTGGAAACCCTCACGAGACTTCACTCGTCCACTAGGGGTAACCTAGGGGTTTAAAAAGCTTGTTGCATAATGCAATCATGTTCCCTACAAAAGTGGCGTTATCCTTTTATTGCTTTCTAGTTCATAGTTACTTAGTTGTTTATTTCTTTCTTTTCCTTCTACTTCATTGCTAGGGACTTGCAATATCTAAGTTTGGGGGTGTGATGAGTGCTCAAATATGACGCATTTTAGCACCTAAGCTGGCGAATTTTAGTTCATTCATCCATCTTACTTTCCTGTTTTAGTACTTGTTTGTGTTGTTGTCTATTTCAGGTCAATAAGGTTCAAACAGGCTAAAAAGAGACTTTTAATTCAGTTTTGGAGCTAAGGAGAAAATCTAGAAAAATTTAAAAAATCTGTACTGATGAAGCTTCGATTGATCGAAGGAAGTCACGATTGATCAAAGAAAGCTACAATCCATCAAAATGAAGAAGTTGCCAGCTCAGTAATCCAGATAAGGCCAAGATTATATTTTCATGCCACGTCAGCTTCGATCGATCGAAGTAAGTGTTCAATCGATCGAGGTACAGTTTAATCGATCGAGAATACGCTAGCAGAGAGTTGTTTTATTGCCGTGTTGGCCCGAATTTCACCTACCACATGGGATGCGAGATTTGACCAATTAAAAGCCTTATTTCTGACTTGTTGCCTACTCCAAGGACTTTGTATTTAAATGGAATTGAACTATTTTGTAATATATCTTTTGTCTTCAATTTTATTTCAGTGTGATATTTAGTTTCTCTCTCTAGAAAATTTAGAGATTATGGTTAGAAAAAAAAAAAAAGAGTCGGGGCACCAAGAACACATTTCAACATCTACACAATCTCTCTTTCTAGAATTCAACAAAGAAGAAGAGTAAGAAGATGAAGCCATGTTTGGGGATTGCCCTTGAGGGTTCTAAGATCACACCCACCTCTTCCATGATTAGCTAGACTTCTCCTTGGGGCTTGGATGATCCCCAAGTTTGTAATCTAAACCTATATCTCTTTCATACTTTTGGTGATACCCATCGATTCTAGAGTTACGGGTGATCAACTCCGAGCACAGATCCGAGGGATACCAAATAATTAATATGTAAACGAGCAAGAATACAAAAGAATTAAAAATAAAATAATAAGTTGAAAAGAATTGTAAATAAGAAAATCCTCCATTAATTATAGATTTATATAATTTAATCTTCCAATCCGTACAACTCGGGAATCCATCCAGTGGACCTCTAATAATCCCAAATGAACAATAAATTACAGAACCAAAGTCAAAAACTAAAATATAAAAGGAAATCCTACATAGTCGGAAGAGTGTGGGACTGTATCTGCTTTATCACGATCAAGCTCTAAGCCTGGAACTGACGAACACTTGAAAAAAGATGACTGGGTTAGACCCATATCCAAGTTCCATCCTATTACCATCCATATATAAACCCGATACACAGATACATCCTAGATAGCTCAGCAATAACTAAAATAGTCCATATAGATAAAGATACACACTATTGGACGCTCACTAGTTGTGTGACGACCCCGGTTTTTAGGCCAGCATGTCCTGTGATGAACAGAAGATTGACCTGATAACGGATCCAATATGCGGAAGCGAAAACAAAAAACAAGATTCTAAGAAGTCAAAGTGACTTTCCATGAGGTCGTGGAACTCAATGAGAATTGATGCGAAAGCAAAAGGTCAAAAATATGACAAATAAGCCCCTAGGGGCAAAATAGTCATTTTACAAAGTATGGATTCCAGTGCCATTGAGCACACCACTGGAAAGACAACGAAAAACTAACCAAAATGGACTCAAGATTCACATGATTCGGGGTCCGGTTGAAGAAGATATGAAACTCCAAAGTTTCATAAAATCAAACTTTTGGGTGTTTAAAACAAGTGCGGTAATGGTACTTTACAAGGCGTAAACTGGTCTTTTTAGACAAAATCAGATGCAACTGAGAATACCCTTAGATAGAAAAGGAAAAACCAATAAATCTAGACTCAAGAATCTCTTGATTCGGAGTCCAGATGATGAAAATATGAAACGTCAAAGTTACAAAAAACTAGACTTTTGGGTTTCAAATCAATGCGGCAAGGGTACTTAGAGAGGGGTAAAATGGTCCTTTCAGAGAGAATTGAATGCAACTGTACATACCGTTGGATAGATAAGCAAAAGTTACTAAACTTAGACTCAAAAATCACTTGATTTGAAGTCCGGATGATGAAGATATGAAGCCTCAAAGTTTAAAAAGCAAATCAACTTATTTTCCGGGTAAGAAATTCGGGCAGGAATAGTTTTTTTACAGCAAGCAACATTTGATTTTTTTCCCAGAACTGAGGCTAAGAACGGACCCTTAAAGGAGTTTTTTCTGGAAAAACACAAAGAAGAAACTCCCCTTAAAATCACATTTTCTACCCGAAATTGCAAAAGAAACAAAAAAAAAAAAAAAACACGATGTAAAGTCCCTAAAATGCCCCTTGAACTGCTGGACCCAAAAAGCTGCTACATGAATTTTTTCAGAATCTGCCCACAACTGAGAGCAAAAACGGGCTATCAAATGAATTTTTCTGGAAAAATGCAAAGAAGAAACCCCCTCAAAATTGAGTTTTCTACGTGATTCGCAGAGAATAAAAAAAAAAAAAAAAGTAATGTAGAATGCTCGAAATGCCCCTCTATGAAATCTAGTCATGGAGGTCCAAAAAGCTGTTAAAAAAAACAGAAAGCTGAATTTTGCGATCGATTTCCGGCACCAAGACGACATTTTTTGGAAAAACATGAAAAATAAACCCCTCCTGAAATCACGTTTTCTAAATAACTATGTGAAGACCGGAATTTATTTACCAAAGGAAAATACCAGGATGCCCTAAAATTAGATTATGCAACAAAAGTGCAAAATGAATCCAAAGGAGGCTCATTTCACCAAAGGAGAAGATTTGCCCGGAAACGACCATGCACGTAAGTGTAACTTACCTATTAGGATGTGCTATAATAGTCCACGGCTTAAAAATACCACCGATGCAAAATTTGACCCCCCAACGGCCAAAAAGGAAAAAATGAACTAGAAATGGAAAATTTGAAAACTAAAATTAGGAAATGGTTTCAAATGACCGTTTGGCCGTTGGCCACACTTCATACAAGATAAATGAGACCTAGTAGAGGTGCCGGAACACACTTTACACCACCCAATTTGAAAATGAACCCTTAAAGGCTCGGTTTCTACTATTTTAGACCAAAATGCAATATATGAATTGAAATGCAAAAATTAAAATGAAATGGTGTTTGGCCCTTGGACACACCTTACATGTGGCAAATAAATGCTAAAGGATGAATTACATACACAATGCACACACCGGTTCGAAAATGACATATTGAAACCCAACAATTGCGCCGACAACTAGCCTAACAAATATCATATCAATCAGCAAAATATCACTTAATGGGTCTCGCCCATTATTACTTTATTTAATTTTTTTTTTCTTTTAGCCGACCTGCTCTATTTTTCTTGCTTTTGTTGACACCAGCCCACAATTCTATCATCAAAATCATATATATATATATATATATATATATATATATATATATATATATATAATGCAACTAACCCAATTTCATTATAGGAAACCAACCACGTGACACCAACAGAAGGATAAGGCAATACCTAATAAAATAATAAAATATCTCCTAGTGGGCCCACACCTCATCACCATTTTCTATTTCTTTCTTTCTCGGAATTCGGCTGTGACTTCTTCCTCTCTTCAAGTGACACATTGGATATATATATCAAAGTATACAAAAGTAACAAATATAAATCAAACCCATTACTCATCTCCCAGCGGACAGATGTAATATATATATATATATATATATATATATATATATATATATATATATATATATATATAATATGCAACAAACTGATCAATTACACCCCATTAAATAATTCTCAATAATTCAATCTCCAATTAATAAATCTCTAATTAAAACAAAATAATCCATTTTGTCAATTAAAAATCATAAGATAAGTATAATTTAAAATCTTTAAAAAAATTCGGGTTGTCACACTATCGGGAAGTAGAATTTGTCCACTTTGATAATGACATCCTCAAGAATGCCTCGTGGGTGCTTGACCGATGTATCAGCAAGCTGTAAGACTATGGAGGTTGGCTTTAGATCTCCCAACCCAAGCTGTAAGTAAACTGAATATGGAATCAACTTTACACTAGCTCCTAAGTCTAGAAGGGCCCTTTCTATCATGTTGTCGCCAATGACACATGAGATAGTTGGGGTGCCCGGATTCTTATACTTTGGAAGAGCACTATGTTGAATGATTACACTCACATTTTCAGTTAATCTCACCTTCTTTGGCAAATGATTTTTAGAAGTGCGCTTTTGAGTCCACAAATCCTTGAGAAATTTTGCATAGGGAGGGATTTGCTTTATAGCATCCAACAGAGGCAAGTTAATCTTTACTTGCTTGAAAACTTCCCACATGTCTTGAATTTTGCAATTCTTGTTCCCAAAATGTGTCGACTCTTGGAGACGTTGAGGAAATGCAGCCTTAGGCTCATAAGACGTCTCCACATTTGGGTTAACAAGTTTGGAATTTTCAGCATTAGACTTTGGATTTTCAGGAATGAACTTTGGATTAGAAGAGAGGAGATTTGGATTTTTGGGACGAAGAATTTTGTCATTGCTACTTCCATCAACCTTGTTATCCACGACTCGACCACTCCTAAGGGTGGTGATTGCTTGTCCTTGTTCATGAGTTGGCCCACTCGGAGGAGGGGTTTCATCAATCACATGAATTCCTCTAGGATTTTCAAATGGTTGAGCGGGAAACTTCCCCTTATCTCTTTGAAGGAGTTGGTTCATTGAAGTGGCTATTTGCCCCACTTGATTCTCAAGTTTAGCAATAGACTGAGTATGGGAATGAACCATTTGGAGAGTGGGCTACAAAGATGACAAGAGTTACTTGTTGGATTCTATCATTTGCTTATTCAGAGATTCCATCATTTGCTTATTTGTAGCCATAATCTCATCCGTTGGGAACACAGGAGGTTGATTAGAGATATTTGGATTATACGGAGGATGGTAGCTTGACGTGGCCTGAAATGGCCTATTTTAAAATTGAGAAGGGGGTTGATTTTGATGCCCTTGATTCTGAAAGTTCGAATTTTATGGGGCGGGTTGCCTCCATGAAAAATTTGGATGATCTCTCCATCCGGATTGTAAGTATTAGAATATGGATTATTTCTGGACCTTGAGAACATGGCATTTGCTTGCTCTTGATTGGGATTGGAAAATTGCTCCAGTGTGGGACAATCTTCCGAAAGATGGAAAGGACTAGTGCATGATGCACACACCGCACTAGCTGAATTTTGAGACAAGGAAGGAGATAGATATGGTGCCATCAATTGATAGAATTTATGAGCTATGGCATCCACTTGAGATGATTCTTCTCTCATTGTCTTCGGTTGACAAGGGTTGGTGTTCTTTGTATTGGTTGAGGTTGGACCACTACAAGAATTATGCTGTAACGAGTTTTCACTCAAATTCTCAAGTAAGGTCCATGTCTCATCCGCACTTTTAGACATGAACATCCCCCCACAAGATGAGTCAACCATGAATCTATGTGGGTCGGTTAACCCAGCATAGAAAGCTTGCACCAATTGCCATTTGGAATTAGGTGGTGCAGACATTTCCTTAAGAGGTCTTAAAGTCTCTCTCAAGTCTCATGGAGTTATTCCCCTCTGCCTTGGGAAAAACTAAGAATGGAATGCCTCATTAGATTGGTTTTACTCACTGGATAATATTTTTTTAAGAATTCTTGTTGCAATTGAGCCCATATAGTGATGGAATTTGCAGCAAGGGAGTTTAACCAATATTTTGCCCTATCTTTTAAGGAAAATGGGAAGAGATGCAAATGGAGAGCATTTTCAGGGAAGCCCCTAAGCTTGATGGTAGAGCAAATTTCAAGGAACTCATCAAGATGATTATAGGGGTCCTTATGTTCCAAGCCATGAAAGGAAGTATTTGAATTGTACTAGATTTGATTTCATATTGGGCTGCATCGATATTCGGCAACACTATGCAAGAGAGAAAGGCATAAGTTGTAGGGATGAAGTGGTCCCGAAGAGTCATGGGAACCACATTTGGAATTTCGGCCTTATCATTATTAATTCTCTCATTTCCGACATCTCCAACATTTTCAGCCAATGTATTAAATTCGAGTTCGATTCCTCTTATATTTGCAGATTCCCTAAGGTTTATTCTAAGAGTCCTTTCAAGTGAATTTATGGAAAATGATTTACAGCCAAACATCAACAACTCACAACATAATCAAAACAACAATGCATCACCATAACCTCCACATACGATGTTCCCGTTCCCCTCAATTATCAAGACAGAAATGTAAATGGCCACGGCAAGGACCGATGCTTGCAGTTGAAAAGAATAATAAATAGCCTTGACAAGGGCTTCACAACTTAACTAAATCTAATCTAAACACATGCAAGATATTCACAACTTTGAAACTAGAGCTTCGAAAACTTACTTGAAGTCGTCTAGACTTACAAATTTGTTAGCTTTCCTCAGCAAGCCTTGAATACCTAGAATCTCACAAACACTTAAAATGTCACAATGATCAAAACCACGCAAGAAAATATTCACAAGGCACAATATTAACAATCAAACCAAAGGTAATCCTAAAATTTTGGTTGCAAAACCGTTTGCAGTCCACGGCAATGGCGACAAAAATTGATTGGTCGTCCACTATTACAATAATAATCAACCCTTTGCAATAGCACAAACCATTGTAAAATAGGACTATTGGTCGGGTAAGTCAAACCACTAGGACTGCTAGTTTATGGCAACTAAGATATCTAGAATCACTTTTAGAATGACGAAAGGGTATATAGAGTTTTGTTGGTTTGTCACTAAAATTAAGAATTGAACAATGCATAAAACAATATTGTGCTAGGAATTTAAAGAGATAAAAGCAATTAAGAAGGGACTAGGGAAGTGAATCCACTACCCATCAATAAGTACGCTAGGATATGATTTACTTAGGGGAACACATATATATATAACCGTGGAATGCAACAACACAACATTGATACATTATCTTCAAGAAATATATAAAATCAAGATACAAGAATAACCTATCAAGGCACTACATGTTTTAGTTACCTAAACTAGAATGCAACCTTAGACATGATCACCAAGCCATAGATAATCAAGCCCTTAATCTCATAATAAAAGCACATAAAATAGAAATCAAGAAGAATTTATCAAAAGAAAACCCTTAGTAATAGATTATTAAAATTCCTAAATATCATGCCAATAAAATCACTTCCATGAACTCATCTCCATTGTCACTATGAAAAATGTAGCAATATAATCATGAGAAAAAATAATCTAAGACAAGATATTTAACTCAAAATGATCTTTAAAAGACATTCAAGTTCTTTACATCAAATAAAGTGCTCTAGTTCATGGAAAGGTCACATATATACATTAAACCCCAAAATATAATTCAAAACAAAGCAATGCTTACAAAATAGAGCATCATCACCTCCCTAGATAGGGAGTTAGTTACCCATGAAGACAAGGAATGAAGAAGAAAATGAAGAATCCCTCTCCATTTTCGCACCTCAGCCCTCTCAAACACAACCCTCACAAGCTCTCAATATTTCTCTCTCTCCCCCTTCCAAAATGTGTGATGATCCATAATACAAGCTTCTCCCCTTCTTTTGGAGACAAGATGTCTACCAAACCACCCAAAAACCGAGGTCCATTGTCCCTAAAGGTCTTTCACCAACAACCCAATTAAGGAGGGAATCCAAATTAAAAGGTTCAAGAAGATAAGTGGGTCTGCAGTGTGTTTACGAGCGCTCGTAGATCGTAGCACGAGCGCTCATAAATGCCTTAGACAAAATCTTCTTGGATCGAGAACATGGATTAGCGCTCGAAGAAGGAGTTACGAGCGCTCGTAGCTGCTGAGATTTCTACTGTCGAGATTTAGAGCGCTCGAAGGTGACTTAGGAGTGCTCGTAGGTGAATTGGAACATTCTGCTTGAAATTGGAGCACTCGTTGGTCAAACGAGCACTCGTGTGACATGGTAGAAAACACTTGGATGCTCATGTATACTGACGAGGGCTCGAAGAAAAAGCTACGAGCGCTCGTGAATGTGACAGTTTGCATCTTTTCCTTCTTCTGCTTTGGACTTCTCCTATATGGGATTAGCATTGGCCCATTTTGTTCTTTTTCATTGAAGAAGGCTTCCTGGACCTCTTTTAGCAGATTCTCCTCGAAAATCTCTAGATGCAACAGCCAAGAATGATTTGTTCTTCAACAAGCCTTCGAAAGCTTCCATTTTATTCCCTTTTTGTAGATAAACCTGAAAATACACAGAAATGCAGATCTAGAGAAAATATATACAATTAAACCACAAATGGACTTAACTAATGCAAATAAGGGCGCTTGAATATGCAATATTCGGCACTTATCACATATACATAACTGTCTCCAAGTGTATCACTTATTAGCATAATAGAAAATTGATACTTAGATATCATTTGAGGTTTTTTCCACTTCCTATATTAAAATGGGAGTAGGACTAATCGGCAGGAAATGGTTGGTAGAAATACCGACATTGGTTGGAATTTTAATTCCATATGGATTAAGGGTAGTGGATCGAGCAAGTTCGCTTGTGGACATTACTTTTAATAGTGTTTATTTTGGCGTTTCATGTCAGTTCTACATTGCACTGATAACGGAGTTATAGCATGTGGTTATTTATTATAGTAAATAAACGGTGCTATGTCAAAGGAATTTTCTGAAGGTGTTGGAGCAATAACTTTGTTTCGCATCTCTAGACGGGAGATTTGATAGAGACATTATCTTTCATCATGGAGGATATGCTTAGGACATATATCCTAGGTTTGCATGGGTAATTGAAAGTGTTACTTCACTTTTTAGTTATTATCGATGCTATTATTTGCTTAAGGAGGTTAGTGTGACAACATTTGGGGTTTTGGATATTATGTAGTGCAGATCTATCATTTGTTAGTCTGACATGGAAGCGAGGTTATATAATAAGACCTTGACTTTATTTAAGGATACATCGGAGAGAAATACTCTCTTTTGTAGAAGATTACGCGTGGTTTGAAGGCGGCAGTCGGATTTTGTAAATGGTTGAACTCGTGTATCAGGAAATGGTTGGTTGGGATGTCTTCCGTATAGGAAGCGATGTGCTTTTTGGAGGAAGGTCAGTTTTACCTATTAAATTAACTTTTCAAGGATTTTGTTTATCAGTTTAGGCAGTAGCCTATAGTTTAGCGTTACCAACTTGTTAAGCGCTGCATGCCTAGGAATCTTGTGCGCCATTGGAGGACTATGGATTTGTACCTTGATATAGATACCGGATGCAACATAATTGGAGGCCTCAGGTTGTTTTACAGACCGTCGGGATTAAATTCTTCAGAATAGGGTTATCCCATTAGTGTGTGTTCCGTAAGGTCATCACAATGAGGTTGAGTTTACCTGGAAATAGGAGGATCATTCGCTCACAGTTTCCAAAAATCAAGGAAGAAGGTAAGAGTGAATTCCGAGGACGTAATTCCTTTTGTTAGGTGGGAAGAATGTAATACCCCTAATTTTAGAAATGATAGTTTTGGTATTTTAATTAATGATTTTAGATTTTATTGCATATTTATAAAATTATGTGCTTATTTACTTAATTGACTAATTATGTATTTATTTAAATTAATTATTCAATTGTAATTGTTTATTTATTTTAAATTAATTGTTTAATTATAATTGTTTATTTATTTTAAATTAATTGTTTAATTATTATTTAATTTAATTATTTGATTAAATGGTGTTTTAAATGACGTGTTTTATTTAAATGCCTTGTATGACTTAATTGGTTTATAATTTATATGGTCGTATATATAGTTTAGGTTTAGGATTTTTCTTTTATGAAGATAGATTAGCCGACTTATAATTTAGTTGGAATTAGAAGTAGGTTTAATAAAGGCCAATATATATATAGAGCAGTATAAGAAAAACCCTATTCACGTAAGGGTTCTTGAGAGGAAAAATAGAGGGGAGCTTGAGAGGAAACTGTGAGAACTAGTTAGGATTTTAGCTGTGGACTGAAGGTCATACCAAGGAGGAAAGAATGGGTGGCTTGTGGGATTGAAACCGAGCAGTAGGAGGTTTACCGGTAATCGGCAATCATCAGAGAATTTAGAGACGACGTTGAAAGGTTTCAAACCGAAACCTAAAGGCAAGTTTTATTCTATCTCCATCCCATAAAATTATGTTCTGTGCATTCTAGATAGACTCTAGGAGCTTAATTAAACTTTAAAATGGATGTGTTATGCATGAAAAATTAAACTGCGATCCGTTGTATACCTTTGTTTAAACTGTAACTGTTTTATTTATAAACTGTTTCGATCATGGTTTAAGCTTTTGTCAATTAATTCATACTAGAATTGGAGGAGTTTCTAGGACTATTGGAACTTAAATTGAATACTAAAAACTTTAAAAGAATTGGGACAGAGGACATGCACTTCGCTCGAAGCGAAGAAGAAAAATAGAGGCGGTGAAGCTGGGCTCTCAGGGAGTGAGCCGACTCCCTAATGGAGGGAACCGGCTCTCCATAAGGGAAAGCCGGCTCTGGAAGCTTGAGAGCCGGTTCCTATGAAGGGGGAGCCGGCTCCTTCGTTGGTGCACTCCTATGGGGTGTTTCTTGAAAGTTTTTGGTTCCAGGGGCTTAAATGTAATTTCTGGAAAGTGATGTGGGGTTTTAAATGTTTAAAATTAACCTGCTAAAACCTTAAAATAGTTAGTATATGCTCGTGTACCAATAGTAAGGGACATCATGAATTTTTTAAAGATTAGTATGCATGCTGTCAAGGAAGGAGGAAGACTTAATTTTTAGATTGTTTAGCAAACTAAATGGATTGGTATGAAAGTTATGTTTTGGATTTTATATAAATGATATATATAATTGAATGAAGGCCAGGAATGTTGGTTTATACTATGTTAATGGACCCCATGAAATTTAAATAATAATTTGCACGTGGTCACGGATTTTGGAGGTTTTATTGCTAGTGGTTATTTTAACAAATTAAACGAACTAATAGGAATGTATTTTGTTTTTTAGATTGGAGTGTATGTGCTCAGTTTATACTTCTGAGTATCATTATATCATGCTTTGGAATCCTAATTAAGGATTAAATGGGCATCATGAAATTTATATAATAATTTGCATGCTATTAAGGATTGTGGAAGGTTTAAATTGCTAGTCTTGTTTAGTAAATTTAATGGACTACTATGAAAGGATTTTTAGGATTTTGGTATAATGTGCTCAGTTAATACTTCTGCTTATCATTATAGTATGCTATGGATTTTAAATCGATGAACGATTAGAATTTATGTTTTGTCAATTGGATGGATATGGATAGTTTAAATTGTGTATCTTTACTCTAGCAATTTAAACGGAGGTTCTATGATTATAATCATATATTAGATGCATGATAGGATCTTTTCTATATCTAATTTCTATTATTTTTTTCTGGATGTACTTAATGTTCAAATGAGAGTGCATCATTTATGGATCATATGCATTATACGCACTGGTATGGGACAGTTGTATATTGGGATGGATTAGATCAAAACGCTAAGTCCTGCCTATTCGTACATACGAAATGGATTAACTAAAATAGTTAAATCCTTTATGGATGCATGTCCCGTGAAGTAAAATAGTTGAACGATATATTGGATGTTTGTTTTATTTTTCTGTAATAGGAAGGATTTATATATATACTTATGGTACCGTAATATGAGCTTGAGTCTCAGGATCATGGTTTGGGTGCGTATATCGTAAGGGATATGTAACTAGATATTACTGATGTTCCCTGATAGGTCTAGGGTACATGCACACCGTAATGTGTGATTTACATGTTACCTTCTATTCAGGCTGAACTACACTATAGGCTTGTAACGACCCAGTCATTTGCCTCCCTTTCCTTTTTTCTTGAAATTTTACGAATGAATTTTTTTCGTTTAATTTTTTTCGTTTAATTTTCTTTTCTGAGCTCTATTTCATGTCGCTTAGTGTCATCTCGAGTGCTCATAATTGGCTTCTGAGACTCTTTCATGTGAATTGACAACTTCCTTTGAGGACCGAGTCATTTTCGCATTTTTACTTTTCGGACACTATGCGTCTTTCATCCTTTCCTTGTTTCGTCTTTTTCCCTATTCTATCTTTTCCCCATTTGTCATATTGTTGGTACACCCTTACTTCTCATGCTCGGAGATGGTTTTTGACTTCATGTGCCTTCATCTTGAGTGGTTTCCTTGAAATACGTATCTTAACTTTTGTAAGAAAGTAGTCTGATTGCTCCTAGTGCCCATAGGGGCATGGATTCACAATTCTTCACAATCTTTTTCATTTCTTGGGATATTTTTTATAAATATATTTTGAATATATTTTATTTAAGGGGCATCTAAGAAAATATCTTTTGGAAGACATTTTCATTCTGGGACAGTTTCACAGTTAAACCTTTTTGTAGGGGCCATTGTGCAATTAATGAAAGTTATTGCAAAATGCCTCATCTAGAGCCTGGATCCACGTACGGGATTCATTTTCACATTTCGTCGAGTCATGGACTCTTGGAAATTCCTTCTAGTCATTTTTCTACAATTTCAGAGTTTTTGGACCCGGTTGCCGCTGAACTTGTTCGAGGTATAACTTTTTGATCGGGACTTAGTTTTTTACGCTATTTCTTCCTTTGTTCATATTTTATCATTTTGAATCTTTTCATTCATGAGCGCGTTTGCTCAAATTCCACTTTTCCAGACTTGGTGGGGCCCGTTCAGGGCACTTTTTGAGATTTCTTTAAAAGGGGGTTGAAATATTTTATTTTTCATCTTCCCCACTCTCCTTGCATGATCTGAAGCAGCCATGGATACCCATGGATCTACCACATTCTCTCTCCTCTTTTGATTTACTTTTCCAAAATGAAAAGTCTTTGGCCTTCACGGTTTTTGTTCCCCTCGACGTGTTCTACCATTCCTCCTTATTAGAATTCATTTCTGACCACTTCTTGAGTTTGGGTTTGAAGTCAAGTTGTGATTTTCATGGGGCTTCCTTTGGATTCATGTAGATCGTGTTGTCCCCGTCAAAACCCTTCGATTTCGGCGGATTCGGAACACTTTTCTTCCGATGGGGATTTGGGGTTTTCATCTCAAATTGAGGTAAGGGGTGTTGTAATTTGCTTTCTTGTTATATTACATGCTTGTGATGCTTATACAACTTTATTACATGCTTGAATCATAAAATCTAGAGATTTTATTATTTATTTTTCTTATGAAGGATTTAATTTTCCCGGTTGTCCATAACTTTGTTTAATCATGTGGCATGATAGAATATTACCCCTTGATATGTAAATTGACATATATTAAATCTATATTATTTGGAAAAGTAATGAAGATTTTATTTAATATTTATCTTGAATAAAATATTAAATCATGTGGCCTTATCTAGCTTTAAATCAACATGTGATAGCATATTATATTAGGCTTTAACATACTCTTCAACATAGATTAATTTCAGAGTAATCGGATAAGTTTTGAAACCTAGTAATATTTAATTAATTAGATTAATTAAATTGCTCCAAATGTACTATTCATCCCGTTGGATTTCTGACTTGAAATTTTTGATATGCATGTTATATAGTTTCACATATATTAAATCTAGAATATTTGATTAGGTTTTGAAACTTTCAATTATTTTTTTTCTACTATTAAAGTTTAATACTCGTGGCCGTACCTTGCATGAAATGTACTTGTACTGTGTTCTTAAATCAAGTTATGACATGCTGTAAAACATATATTAAATTGAGGTCATTTGGATGACTTTCAAAATCTAGAGATTTTAATTAAATGAAATAATTGAAATCCATTTAATGGTTCTATGCACTTGATTAAGTTTCTAACCTTGTATTCATGATTTTCTTGATAAGTTCCTTCACGTGTATTACTTTGAGCATAATCGGATAAGTTTTGAAACTTACATTTATTTGTTTCCCTTGTATGGAACTTGACTCACATGGTTGTGTCGTGTATGAAATGAACTTGAAACTTGACATTGAACTTGGCCTTGACATGATTCTTGACTTAACCTGTTCGTAAAACATTTGGACTTGCCATGTAACCTTGATAATTTAATCCCTTAAGTAGATTAAATTTCATTTTATGTCTCCCTCGAGTTAATCATGCCTTAATATCATGTATCTAGACTTCTTGTATCTTGGTTTCATTAATGTGCTTAATGAACATGCTCATTTGTTTCGGAATGCTTTATTCACATATGTGTTATTTAATATACAATTAAATCATGTATCTTATAGTTATGGTATATTTGCTTCGATGGATTCCATGTGCTATTTATCTTGGTTGTGGTCTATATAAATGCACACATTGATTTCTTGACATTTCACATGCCATCATAGTTAAAAACTTAATGCATGACTTGTGTGTTCCAAAATCTTGGTTGTGTGTGATATGTGGTTAATGCATTTCTTGTATTTTGATACAATCTTGACTTGCACAACTTGTTGATTTTGGAACTTGGGATATCAATCAAGAATTGACATGGCTAGGACTTGGTTCTAGTACGGGGGATTGTCCCTCTAAACTATAGTGCGCACTAGGGGAAAGGTACCCATGGGTTAGTAGCCCTAAAGTGATCTCAAGAGTACGGTTTTAATCCGGGTGATATCCTAGTTTCCACATTGGTTGATTTCACTCTTTAAATTTCAAGTTGCTATTTCTTGAAGATTTAAACTTGTCGTGTATGTGAATTACTCCAAACTTGTCTCATTGCATAGATTTTATGCGTCATTCGTGATTTAACTCCTTAAATTTCAAGCTTTGTATTCCTTGAATATTTAAGACTCTTTTCGTGTTGTATGGAAGATTTTATCCTTGTTGAAATTCGTAGATATTATGCCTTGCTCTTGATACAACTCTTTTCGTGTTTCATGGAATGTTCCATCCTTGTTTTGTTGCATAGATACTATGCCTTGTCATTGATTTCTTGTATTACTTTTATCGTGTTAATTGGAATGCTCTAATCATGTTAATTGCATAGATATTATGCCTTGTTCTTGATTTCATATATTACTCCCAAACATGTTAATTGCATTTGATAATGTGATCCTTGTATTCTAGTATCCTTCTTATCATGTTCTTGGATTATCCCAACTCTGACTTGTTTCATATATGTATATATATCATGACTCTTGTTGCTTATACTCTATGGTTGCTTGGGATGATCCCTGAGTCTCACTTTGACATAGACGTTAGGTTGCATGATTCCTTTTGAATTATATCATGTTGGTCCTAAAAATCTCTAAAAAAATCGAGTCGATGCATGCTAATCCCCTACGAATAAACTTGTTAGTCTTGTTTATTCACCCCGAAGTTACTGGGTGTTTTGCAGGTAAAGAAGCTTTGTTGTGGGATACACAACTCTCTTAGACATGCTAGAAGTCTTGAACTATTTTTGATGACATTGAATATGCACATGTTAACATGTCATGTTTACTTTCATTTATTTTGATAAAACTTATATTCTTTGATTCCATATATGTAAAGTGTGCATAAGCACACTCTTTTCATTGTAATCCATGTCTATTCAAAAATGTAGAATTTTGCCTTTAATGAGAAAAGTATGAAAACTTGGGTTTCAATATGTCATTTTCACATCGGTGTGTGCATTGTGTATGTAATTAATCCTTTAGCATTCATTTGCCATATGTGAGGTGTGGCCAAGGGCCAAACACCATTTATTTTTCACTTTTGCATTTCAATTCACATATTGCATTTTGGTCTAAAATAGTAGAAACCGAGCCTTTAAGAGTTCATTTTCAAATCGGGTGGAGCAAAGTGTGTTCCGGCACCACCACTAGGTCTCATTTATCTTGTATGAAGTGTGGCAAATGGCCAAATGGTCATTTGAAACTATTTCCTAATTTTAGTTTTCAAATTTCCCATTTCTAATTCATTTTTGCCTTTTTGGCTGTTGGGGGTCAAATTTTGCATCGGGGGTATTTTTAAGCCGTGGACTATTGTAACATATCCTATTAGGTAAGTTATGCTTGCGTGCATAATCGTTTCCAGGCAAACCTTCTCTTT
Source organism: Cornus florida (assembly GCF_030987335.1). NCBI lineage: Eukaryota > Viridiplantae > Streptophyta > Magnoliopsida > Cornales > Cornaceae > Cornus > Cornus florida. The sequence goes on along the minus strand of NW_026775573.1, from coordinate 76,597,447 downwards.
TTGTGAAATGAGCCTCTTATGGATTCATTTTGCACTTTTGTTGCATAATCTGATTTTAGGGCATTTTGGTATTTTCCTTCATGAAAAAAATTCCGGTCTTCACATGGTCGCTTAGAAAACGGGATTTTAGGGGGGGTTTATTTTTCATGTTTTTCCAGAAAATGTCGTCTTGGTGCCAGAAATCGATCGTAAAGTTCAGCTTTCTGTTTTTTTTTTTAGCAGCTTTTTGGACCTTCATGACCAGATTTCATGGAGGGGCATTTCGGGCATTCTACATTCCTTTTTTTTTTTAAAATTCTTAACAAGTCACATAGAAAACTCAATTTTGAAGGGGGTTTTTTCTTTGTATTTTTCTAGAAAAATTCGTTTGGTAGCCCGTTTTTGCTCTTAGTTGTGGGCGAAAAAATTCAAGTAGCAGCTTTTTAGGTCCATCTTAACCTATGCTGTTCAAGGAGAATTTTAGGGACTTTACATCGTGTTTTTTTTGGTTTCTTCTACAAGGCCGGGTAGAAAATGTGATTTTAGGGGGGGTTTCTTCTTTGTGATTTTCCAGAAAAAACTCGTTTAAGGGTCCGTTCTTAGCCTCAGTTCTGGAAAAAAAATCAAATGTTGCTTGTTGTAAAAACACTATTCCTGCCCATATTTCTTACCCGGAAAATAAGTTAATTTTTTTTTTAAACTTTAAGGCTTCATATCTTCATCATCCGGACTCCAAATCAAGTGATTTTTGAGTCTAAGTTTATTAAATTTTGCTTGTCTATCCAACGGTATGTACGGTTGCATTCAATTCTCTCTGAAAAGACCATTTTACCCCTCGCCAAGTACCCTTGCCACATTGATTTGAAACCCAAAAGTCTAGTTTTTTGTAACTTTGACGTTTCATATCTTCTTCATCCGGACTCCGAATCAAGAGATTCTTGAGTCTAGATTTATTGGTTTTTCCTTTTCTATCTAATGGTTGTCTCGGTTGCATATGATTTTGTATAAAAAGACTAGTTTACCCCTTGTAAAGTACCATTGCCGTACTTGTTTTAAAAACCCAAAAGTTTGATTTTATGAAACTTTGGAGTTTCGTATCTTCTTCAACCGGACCCCGAATCATGTGACTCTTGAGTCCATCTTGGTTAGTTTTTCATTGTCTTTCTAGTGGTGTGCTTGGTGGCACTAGAATCCATACTTTCAAAAATGACTATTTTGCCCCTGGGGGCTTATTTGTCATATTTTTGACGTTTTGCTTCCGCATCAGTTCTCATTGAGTTCCACGACCTTATGGAAGGTCACTTTGACTTTTTAGAATCTTGTTTTCTATTTTCGCTTCCGCATATTGGATCTATTATCAGGTCAATCTTCAATTCATCACAAGACACACTGGCCTAAAAACTAGGGTCGTCACAGGTGGTATCAGAGTTCCTAGGTTCAGAAACCTTAGGACGACGGGTTTTGGGTGCATATCATGCTTTTGTTGGTGTACCTTGATTTATTTATATGCCTATAATAACATGTTTAGGTATTATAACATGTTTACGTGCTTCGTTTGATAACATGCTCGGTGTGATGACATATTTTTTGTACTTATATGCTTATGTGTTTAAAAACAACTTTGTTTGACATGTTTGCTTATGTGGCACCTTGAGTAGATAGTCCATTGCTATAATGCATGCTAGCTGTTTACTTTTATGTTTGGTTTTGGCATTGTCTCTAAGGATCTATCGTATCCCTTGGATGCATTCTTGTTTCACGAGTTTCTTCCTTGGATAGGATAAATTCATTCTGTAAGGACCCATGTCGGGAACCTTCTTGTCTGTTCTGTAAATTGATGCGAGTAAGGCTCATGTGAGTGTAGAATCGCAATTCTTGTCTGGTGGAGTGAGACGTGGGCCAGGGAGGCACCGTTTCATTTCCTTTTCCTTCGTGGCTTCTAGATCTAAGGCCTTAAGCGTAATGGTGACAGTGTCATTATTGTCAGAGTTTTGGGATTAGCGATCCTAACTCTCGCAGATGCCTGGTTTCCGCAGTGCCTTTGGTAATGATCATTTTTGACATTGATGTCCTTTGTATCGAAAAGTTTCCTTCTGGAGCATGTTACGAACTAGTGCCTTATACTGTCATGCTACCTTACTGACGAGAAAGTGTGGGCGGGTTCTAGTTGTTGTTCGTACTGCCTTGTCACTCTCTTCTTTCTTTCAATGCGTTTGACGTTTTGTTTTCTTAGGATTCTCTTGGTGGTTGACGTTGAGTTAACGTGTCGATTCATATGGGGTGTTATCTCAGTTCATGGTTTCACGTTCCTTCAGTTGATTTTTAGACTTTAGGATTTGTTTTTCAGTACGTTGTGAGCTGTCCTTCGATTTGACCTTTTATTCGGTCATTATTCTGTTCTCTCTGGTATGTTCCTAATTTCGGGGACGAAATTCCGTTAAGGAGGGTAGGTTGTAACGACCCGGTCATTTCCCTCCCTTTCCTTTTTCTTGAAATTTTACGAATGAATTTTTTTCGTTTAATTTTCTTTTTTAAGCTCGTTTTTGTGTCACTTAGTGTCATCTCGAGTGCTCGGAATTAGTTTCTGAGACTCTTTCATGTGAATTGACAACTTCCTTTGAGGACCGAGTAATTTTCGCATTTTCACTTTACGGACACTATGCGCCTTTCGTCCTTTTCCTTGTTTCATCTTTTTCCCTACTCTGTCTTTTCCCCATTTGTCATATTGTTGGTACAACCACACTTCTCATACTTGGAGTTGGTTTTTGGCTTCACGTGCCTTCATCTTGAGTGGTTTCCTTGAAATACGTATCTTTACTTTTGCAAGAAAGTACTTTGGTTACTCCCGGTGCCCATAGGGGCATGGATGCACAATTCTTCAGAATCTTTTTCATTTCTTGGGGTATTTTTCATAAATATATTTTGAAGATATTTTATTTCAGGGGCATCTAAGAAAATATTGTTTGGAAGATATTTTCATTTTGGGCAGTTAACCCTTTTTATAGGGGCCATTGTACAATTAACGAAAGTTATTGCAAAATGCCTCGTCTGGAGCCTGGATCCTCGTACAGGATTCATTTTCACATTTCGTTAAGTCATGGACTCTTGGAAATTCCTTCTGGTCATTTTTCTCCAGTTTCAGAGTTTCTGGACCCGGTTGCTACCGAACTTGTTTGGGGCATAACTTTCTGCTTGGGACTCAGTTTTTGATTCTATTTCTTCCGTTATTTATATTTTCTCATTTTGAATCTTTTTCGTTCATGAAGTTTTACCATTTGAGCATGTTTGCTCAAATTCCACTTTTTCGGACCTGGCGGGGCCCATTCGGAGCACTTTTTGAGATTTCTTTAAAAGAGGGGTGAAATATTTTTTTTTCATCTTCCCCACTCTCCTTGCATGACCTGAAGTAGCCATGGATGCCTATGGAGCTGCCACCTTCTCTCTCCTCCTTTGATTTACTTTTCCTAAGTGAAAAGTCTTCGACCTTCACGGTTTTTGTTCCCCTCGACGTGTTCTATCATTCCCCCTTATTAGAATTCATTTCTGACCACTTCTTTAGTTTGGGTTTGAAGTCAAGTTGTGATTTTCATGGGGCTTCCTTCGGATTCATGTAGATCGTGTTGTCCCCGTCAAAACACTTCGATTTCGGCAGATTCGGAACACTTTTCTTCCGGTGGGGATTTGGGGTTTTCATCTCAAATTGAGGTAGGGGGTGTTATAATTTACTTTCTTGCTATATTATATTCTTGTGATGCTTATACAACTTGATTACATGCTTGAATCACAAAATCTAGATATTTTATTATTTATTTTTCTTGTGAAGGATTTAATTTTCCCGGTTGTTCATAGCTTTGTTTAATCTTGTGGCATAATAGAATATTACCCCTTGATATGTAAATTGACATATATTAAATCTATATTATTTGGAAAAGTAATAAAGATTTTATTTAATATTTATCTTGAATAAAATATTAAATCATGTGGCCTTATCTAGCTTTAAATTAACATGTGATAGCATATTATATTAGGCTTTAGCATGCTCTTCAACATAGATTAATTTGAGAGTAATCGGAGAAGTTTTGAAATCTAGTAATATTTAATTACTTGAATTAATTAAATTGCTCCAAGTGTACTATTCATCCCGTTGGATTTCCGACTTGAAATTCTTGATATGCATGTCATATAGTTTCACATATATTAAATCTAGAATATTTGATTAGGTTTCAAAACCTTTCAAATATTATTTTTCTAGTATTAAAGTTTAATACTCGTGGCCGCACCTTGTATGAAATGTACTTGTACCGTGTTCTTAAATCAAGTTATGAAATGTTGTATAATATATATTAAATTAAGGTCATTTGGATGACTTTCAAAATCTAGAGATTTTAATTAAATGAAATAATTAAAATCCATTTAATGGTTCTATGCACTTGATTAAGTTTCTAACCTTGTATTCATGATTTTCTTGATAAGTTCCTTCACGTGTATTACTTTGAGCATAATCGGATAAGTTTTGAAACTTATATTTATTTCCCTTGTATGGAACTTGACTCACATGGTTGTGTCGTGTATGAAATGAACTTGAAACTTGACATTGAACTTGGCCTTGACATGATTTTGACATAACCTGTTCATAGAACATTTGGACTTGCCTTGTAACCATGATAATTTAATCCCTTAAGTAGATTAAATTTCATTTTATGTCTCTCTCGAGTTAATCATGCCTTGATATCATGTATCTAGACTTCTTGTATCTTGGTTTCATTAATGTGCTTAATGAACATGCTCATTTGTTTCGGAATGGTTTATTTACACATATGTTGTTTAATATACAATTGAATCATGTGTCTCATACTTATGGTATATTTGCTTCGTGGATTCGATGTGTTATTTATCTTGGTTGTGGTCTATATAAATGTACACATTGATTTCTTTACATTTCACATGCCATCATAGTTAAGAACTTAGGGCATGACTTGTGTGTTCCAAAATTTTGGTTGTGTATAATATGTGGTTAATACATTTATTGTATTTTGATACAATCTTGACTTACACAACTTGTTGATTTTGGAACTTAGGATATCAATCAAGAATTGACATGGCTAGGACTTGGTTCTAGTACGGGGGATTGTCCCTCTAAACTATAGTGCGCACTAGGGGTTAGTAGCCCTAAAGTGATCTCAAGAGTATGGTTTTAATCCGGGTGATATCTGAGTTTCCACATTGGTTGATTTCACTCTTTAAATTTGAAGTTGTTATTCCTTGAAGATTTAAACTTGTCGTGTATGTGAAATATTACAAACTTGTCTCATTGCATAGATTTTATGCTTTATTCGTGATTTAACTCTTTAAATTTCAAGTATTGTATTCCTTGAATATTTAAGACTCTTTTCGTGTTATATGGAAGATTTTATCCTTGTTGAAATGCATAGATATTATGCCTTGCTCTTGATATTACTCTTTTCGTGTTTTATGGAATGTTCCATCCTTGTTTAGTTACATAGATACTATACCTTGTCATTGATTTCTTGTATTACTTTTATCATGTTAATTGGAACGCTCTAATCATGTTAATTGCATAGATATTATGCCTTGTTTTTGATTTCATGTATCACTCCCAATCATGTTAATTGCATTTGATAATGTGATCCTTGTATTCTAGCATCCTTCTTATCGTGTTCTTGGATTATCCCAACTCTGACTTGTTTCATATATGTATATATATCATGACTCTTATTGCTTATACTCCATAGTAGCTTAAGATGATCCCTGAGTCTCACTTTGACATAGACGTTAGGTGGCATGATTCCTTTTGAATTATATCATGTTAGTCCTAAAAATCTCTAAAGAAATCGAGTCGATGCATGCTCATCCCCTACGAATAAAGTTGTTAGTCTTATTTATTCACCCCGAAGTTACTAGGTGTTTTGCAGGTAAAAAAGCTTTGTTGTGGGATACACAACTCTCTTAGACATGCTAGAAGTCTTGAAGTATTTTTGATGACATTGAATATACACATGTTAGCATATCTAGTTTACATTAGTTTATTTTGATAAAACTTGTATTCTTTGATTCCATATATGTAAAGTGTGCATAAGCACACTCTTTTCATTGTAATCCATGTATATTCAAAAATGTAGAATTTTGCCTTTAATGAGAAAAGCATGAAAACCTATTTATTTTTGGTATCTGTCGTGTGCTTTGATGATAAGGTAACAGAGGTGAAAAATAAAGGAAGCTCACAGATAGAGAGAGAAAGCCAAGACAGGCAGTGAGGGCCGAGAGTATGCTCAGATGATTCAGTGATATATTTAATTTACAGAGTAGGGATCATCATACCTTGAATGGCTTGGATGATTTTATTTCAAATATTTTGTTAGATTGTTATTTTGCTAAAATTACATATATGAATTTTGTTTAAAAGCATATATATATTTTTGTGAAGCAAATTTATCATGAAACTCTTTGAAATCCTTGTTATGGTTTTTCCTACTATCTCACCCCCCTATAGTTTCGGGTATCGAGGATGCTTGAGGATTTTTAGTAGCAGGTTTAGGTGGAAGAGTAGGAGTTGAGGAATTAATTTAATTATTTAGAGATGTTGTATTTTAATATTGAGGAAACTGATTGTTGTATCAATAGGGAGAATTTTATTATTTTTGAGATCCTGGGTGTGTGTATTGAAGTATTTTGATTTGAGTAAATCGAGGATTTTATTTTAAAAAAAATTCGGGGCGTGACAGATTGGTATCAGAGCTCCTAGGTTTGAACACCTTAGGACGACGGGTTTTGAGTGCATATCATGCTTTTGTTGATGTACTTTGATGCATTCACATGCTTTTGATAACATATTTTGACTTTATAACATGTTTAGATGTTTCGTGATAACATGCTTAGTAGTATGACATGTCTTTATGCTTATATGCCTATGTGATTAAGAGCACCTTTGTTTGACATATATGCTTATCTGCTTAAGTGCTTAATTGTTTTAAGAGTTTTCTTTAATTACTTCAGCATAACGGTATGTTGCATATCTCGTCTTGCTTCATGTCTTGCGCATTCATAGTGCGAAGTGCACTTGGTCATAATAACTTGAGTTATTGTTGACCTCATTTCTTTCGTGCGTTTAGCATCCTGGTTGTCACGCATGGAGAGTCTTCACGTCAGGGCATTGAGGAGCAGGTGGCTGACACCGAGTTCACGAGGGGTCCGGGGAGGCCCAGGATTCTAGTTCGTGGCACGGATGCTGATCCGCCGCGGGCACCGACTTACGAGGAGCGGGTTGCTCAGGGAATCAATCAAGGGATTGCTGATTCTCTACAGGAGTTGACACGCAGGCAGGTGGCAGGGGTATAGATTCCAGCACCGGCATCGGCACTGATAATCAATGAGGCACTGGAGTACTTCATGCGATTACAGAGAGTCAAGATTGATCCATTTGCAGGGAGTTCAGATCCGCTAGTCTCAGAATCATGGACAGGTTGAGGATTTCCTTAACTGCTTCTTTGTTCATGGGCGATGCAAATATCTGGTGGAGGTCTATGACCAATGTCCACAATGTTGAGTTGATGACTTAGAATGAGTTCAGGGGTTTGTTCTTCGAGCGCTTCTTTCTTAGGGCTATGAGGCAGGAGATGAGGACACAGTTCGCAGGTCTTTATCAGGGCATTATGAGTGTCATTGAGTATGAAACACGGTTTACTTCTCTCTCTCGTTATGCCGAGGATATGGTAGCAACAGACGAGGCCAGGGCAATGAAGTTTCAGGATGGACTACATCATGACATTAGGCTATGGGTCTCCATTCTTGATTTGAGGACCTATAGGGAGGTGGTTCAGAGGGCTATGCTAGCTGAAGTAGAGGAACGGGATCAGTTACGAATCAGGGGCTCACATAAGCAGCCTCGCAGGGATAATCCATCATCTTCTGGGAGTTAGTGGAAGAACGCTAAGGCAGGGAACATTACTCACTCATAGGGGGCATCACAGTAGAATCATTCTGCACCTATAGTTCCGGTATCTTCGGGATCAACCCAGGGAGTGGTTTGTTACCATTGTCAGCAGCCGGGGCACATCAAGCCTCGTTGCCTACAGCTTCAGGCACAGGCCAGTCAGACTTCAGCTTCTACAAAGATGGGCAGGGAGCTTGCTTCTATTACAAGCAGCCAGGTCATCTTAGGAAGGATTGTCCAAAGTTGTTGAATAAGTCACGTAGTAGCACAGATTTACAGATGGTACCGTCACAGTCTGTAGTGGTTCAGTCTGGTTTCAGAGTTCCTCAGGTACCACAGCCAGTGGCGCCAGTTGGCACTTATCTAGCTAGAAGTTCTACACCTACTGCTTCTACACATCAGTCAGGCTATCAGAGCCGTTCACGACAGGGCTCAGGGACTTAGGAACGAGCCTACGCTCTTCCACAGGCGGATGCTTTTGTAGGCACCTCTTCAGTTCAAGGTATCTTTCTAGTTTTTAGTTCTTGGGCATGAGTTATTGTTGATATGGGTGCATCACATTCTTTCATTTCTACATCATTTGCACATTCATTGGGTCTGGAGGTCACACTTCGGGACGACTTTCTCTGTGTTGACACTCCAGTAAGGGGTTCAGTGTCTTTGGATCGTGTTTGTCGGGGTTATGCTATTGAGATAGCTGGATGGACTTTGGAGTTCGATTTTGTTGTTCTTGACATGACGGCTTTTGACGTCATTCTTCGGATGGATTGGTTGTCATTCTTCCGGGCTACGATCGATTGCTTCTATGGGAGGGTGTCTGTTTGCACTCCCAAGGGAGATTGTTTCCATTTTGTGGGAGATCGGACCGATTCTCACCCGGTAATAGTTTTCAGCATTGGTGACTGGAGTCGCCACAGATCCTACTTGGATAGTTTGCTAGTTGACGAGGATAGCAGTTTAGGCCGTGTTCTTCTGGTAGTTGTTGAGGAGTTTGTTGATGTCTTTCTAGAGGAACTGACAGAGTTACCTCCTTTAAGGGAAGTTGTTTTTGCCATCTATGTCATTCCCGGTACAGCGCCCATCTCTATGGCACCGTACCGTATGGCACTGGCAGAGCTTGACGAGTTGAAAGGTCAGTTGGATGATTTGAAAGCTAAGGGCTTTATTCATCCTAATGCTTCACCATGGGGTGCACCGGTTCTTTTTGCGAAGAAGAAGGATGGGTCTTTGAGACTTTGCATCGATTATCGCAAGTTAAATCAAGCTATGATCAAGAACAGGCATCCTTTGCCTAGGATTGATGACTTATTTGATCAGTTGAAGGGAGCGACATGCTTTTTGAAGATTGATTTGAGGTCAGGCTACTATCAGTTAAGGGTTAAGGATGAGAATATATCCAAGACTGATTTTCGTACACGGTATGGCCATTATGAGTTTTTGGTGATGCCATTTGGTTTGAACAATGCTCCAGCAGATTTCATGGACTTGATGAACCATGTATTCAGTGACTATCTTGATAAGTTTATGGTAGTGTTCGTTGATGACATGCTCGTGTACTCGGCTTTAAGGGAAAAGCATGAGTATCACTTGAGAGCAGTTTTGCAGATCCTTAGGGATAACCAATTGTATGCGAAGTTCAAGAAATTCAAATTTTGGCTACCGGAGGTGAAGTTCCTTGGACACGTCGTGTCAGGGGGTGGTGTTGCAGTGGATCTGTCAAAGATTGAGTCTGTAATGGATTGGGAGCAGCCGAAGACAGTGTTTGAGATTCGGAGCTTTCTTGGCCTAGCCGGCTATTAGAGGAGATTTGTTCAGGATTTCTCTCGTCTAGCGGCACCAATGACTCGACTTACTCGCAAGGGAGTCAAGTTCATATTGAATGAGGCTTGTGATTTTGCTTTTCAGGAGTTGAAGGTCAGGTTGACATCTGCTCCAGTTTTAATCATACCTAAACGTGGTTTGGGTTATGTGATCTATTGTGATGCTTCACGGGAAGGTTTGGGTTATGTTCTGATGCAGACTGAATGGGTGGTAGCTTATGGGTCTCGATAGTTAAAAAGTCACGAGTTGAACTATCCGACACATGATTTGGAGTTGGCAGCAGTTATCTTTACCGTTAAGGGGTGGAGACACTATTTGTATGGGGAGAAGCTCAAAGTTTTCTCCGATCACAAGAGTCTCAAATATCTCTTCTTTCAGAACGATTTTAATTTGAGACAGCGCAAATGGGTTGAGTTCATAGAGGACTATGATTTTGTGTTGTAGTATCATTCGGGGAAAGCCAATGTGGTGGCCGATGCATTGAGTAGGAAGTCACGGGGTACTCTTGCTAGCATTTCCATTCACAGATGGAAGATGCTAGAAGAGCTTGCAGATCTTGGTTTGCAGTTGTATGAGGATGTTTCACCGATTATTTTATTTAGCTTTGTGGCTCAACTAGCTCTTGTTAGTAGAGTTATTGAGGCATAGTAGGAGGATGGGGAGATGAAGTCCATCCACGATCAGATTTCAGGCGGCGGGAATGTAGAGGGTTGGACCTTGTATTCAGACAGTGGTCTCAGGTACAGAGGGAGGATGTTTGTCCCTTTGTCTTGTCGTGATGATGTTCTTCGGGATTTTCACCATTCTCGACTCGCAGTTCATCCAGTTGGTACGAAGATGTATCACAATTTACGAAGACAGTTTTGGTGGAAGGGTATGAAATGGGATATTTCTCAATTCATGGCTAAATGCCTTACTTGTCAGCAAATGAAGGCAGAGCATCAGAGACCGGCAGGTTTGTTGCAACCACTACCAGTGGCAGAGTGGAAGTGGGAGCACATCACTATGGATTTCGTGACGGGACTTCCGAGATCTAAGGCAGGGAATGATGCCGTTTGGGTCATTGTTGATAGATTAACTAAGACGGCTCACTTTCAGCCTATCACAGTGACGGACAATGCAGAGAGACTTAGTGGACTGTGTGTGGGGCAGATTGTCAAGCTCCACGGGGTTCCAGTATCCATTGTTTCGAATAGGGATCCCAGGTTCACGTCTCACTTTTGGTAGAGTTTTCAGGAGGTTCTTGACACGGGGCTTCACTTTAGCATGGCATTCCATCCTCAGACTGATGGTCAGTCGGAGCATACCATTCAGATATTGGAGGATATGCTACGGGCTTGCATGTTGGATTTTGGGGGTAGTTGGGAAGACTACTTACCCTTGGTTGAGTTTGCCAATAAAAATAGTTACCAGACTAGTATTGGCATGGCACCTTTTGAGGCGTTGTATGGCAGACCTTGCAGATCTCCAGTTTGTTGGACCGAGGTAGGTGATACAGTCGCCTTGGGTCCCGACATTGTCATTGAGACTACAGAGAAGATCAAGTTGATTTGGCAGCGGTTGGTTATAGCTCAGAGCAGGCAGAAGAGTTATGCTGATAAGAGGAGGAGATCCTTGTCTTTTAAGGTAGGGGACCACGTCTTTCGCAAGATTTCTCCATGGAAGGGACTTCTGAGATTTCAACAGACGGGCAAGTTGTCTCCTAGGTTCATAGGACCATTTTAGATTTTGGAGCACGTTGGTGAAGTTGCTTATCATTTGGCATTGCCACCAGACTTGGATAGAGTTCACGATATCTTTCATGTATCTATGTTGAGGAAGTATGAGCCGAATCCATCGCATTTTTTATGGTAGACAGATGTTGTTGTTGATGAGGATGTGACCTACAAGAAGGGTCCAGTCTAAATTCTTGATTCACGGGAGTAGGTTTTGCGGACCAAGACCATCCCATTGGTTAAAGTTTTATGGAGACATCATAGTGTTGAGGAGGCTACCTGGGAGCTCGAGTAGGAGGTTCGCTCTCGGTATCCCCATTTGTTCTCTCTTTCAGGAACGGCTCGATTTCGGGGATGAAATCCATTTAAGGAGGGTAGGTTGTAATGACCTGGTCTTTTTCCTCCTTTTCTATTTTTGGTGATTTTCTTTTTTCATTTTTTTTTTCTTATTTCATCTTTTACTCATTTATCATTTTTCCTTGCTTAACCTTACTTCAGGTGTTCGGATTTGATTCCGGTTTTGCATGCATTCATGATACTTGATTTCCATGACATTGGTATTTTCACTTTGTTGAAAAGCATGCTAGTTGCTTTTATTTTTCATAAAGGGCATGAATGCTTACTTTAGTGTAATTATTCATAACTTTTGGGATTTTAGTGTAATTATGTAAAATAATTATTTTTCGTTTGAGGGACCTTTTTACAATTTATTTTAGAAGATATTTTGAAAAAGGACCATTTTGTAATTTTTGAAAGTGTGACAAGTGTCACACTCTCATGGAGCCATTTGTTGGCATTTAGGTGAAGAGACTTGGCACCATGACCTCTTGACATTTGGTGGGTGGAGATTCATCCATGTGTTGGCCTTAGATTGGTGCACATGTAACCATTGATTGTTGACAAGTGTAAGTTTAGGATTAAGTCTTGGAAGAGGCAATAGATTGTTGACAAGTGTAAACTTATGATTAAGTCTTCGAAGAGGCATTGGATTAGTGACAAGTGTAAGGCCATGATGTAGTCTTGCATTGTGTGTGTGTGAGAGGTAGTGCAAGAGCACATAGTGAGTGGAGGATCTCTAGCCCTTCCACTCACCATTCTTACACTTTACCTTCTTTATTTCCTTATCTTACATGAACCTTAACAAATCCACCATTAGAGGAAACCTTAGTTCATAGCTTACCCCTTCAATTTGGCTCACTTCCATACACTTTAGACTAAAAATCTTGGGAGAGAAAAGTTTCCTCTCATTCTCCTCTTCAAGAACCCTAAACTTGTTTTTCATTTTGTGCTTGGTAGCTTGGATTATAGAGATACAATTCTCTATTGAGGTAGGGGTGGTAGTATATTTATTTTCTAAGTGTTTTGAAATCCTTTGGGGTTTAATATATATTGTATACATGCTTTTAGAATTGTAGTATTGCATACTATAGGAAATCCTTATGATTGACTTAGGATTTTATTGATCAAGCATGTATGTTGTGTATATATCTTGAGTAGGATTGTTGAAGTTGTATAGAATTCTTAATGATTTGAGTTACTATGCTATTGTGATGGTAATCCTACATTCTAGTAGATTACTATTGATAATCATGATTGTTTTAGAAGCTATTTGCTAAAATGCAAACATTTAGTATATATGGCTTATTGTTGAGGCATGCTTAAATTGATAAGTTAGTGATATTGTTCTGTGCACTATATTATGTTAAGAATTTGTCATCTATCATGCCATTCTAGACTTGGAACCCTAAGACATGGTTGTGTGGTTTCGAAGTTCTTGTACTTGTAAGGTGGTTGATATGCCTTATTATTTATATATATAAGTTTTGAACTTGATATATATTTTGGATTCTCTTGGGACATGGTTACTAGTAACATGGCTAGAGTTTGGCTCTAGTGCGGAAGGTATGAGTTCTCCCCAATTAGGATAGTGCGCACTTAGGGTGGTCTTCCCTACGGGTTAATGCCCGGAATTACCATTGAGGTCTCGGCAGAATTTCGAGCTTAGGTGTCCAAGGATTCCACTCTTTGATTTCGCATTCATTTCCAAGTTGACAATCAATGTTATTTGTAACTTGTAAATTTTGTTATATGCGATTTGATGTTGTTAAGTACATCCATTTTGATATTGTGTTGCTAAGAAATATTTAAGTTAGCTTAAGATGATCCCTTAGAACACCTTGAACATAGACGTTAAGTGGAATGCTCCCTTGTATTCGTTTATATTGATCTTGCAATGATATTGAAACTTTAAGGTATACGCATATGCTTCTCCTACGAGTAACTTGATTACTCACCCTAGTGGTTTGGGTTATTTTTCAAGTAAAGAGACCATGTTCTTGGATGCTCATCATCCTTAGAAGTTTTTGAACTATTTGAAGCATTTTTGTATATTGACATGCACTTGTTTAGCATGCCTTCCTTTTTGATGTTAAATTTTGTATACCATGGATGTATGGTATTGTAGAAGCTAAGATGGCTTCCTTGATGTATAATGTATATCTAAGAACACTTGAAGATGTCTATTTTGTATGCATAACATGAGGCCAAGTGCTATGTACATTTATATCACATGTATACTAGTTTAATCCCATAGTTTGTCTTATGAAATTATGAGAATTCGAGGTTTGACAGGTCATATTTTGTATATGACATGCTATATGACCATGGACTATTGGAACACGTGTATTTACTCATTTTACATATGTGTGCATGCTCACTTTGGCACACAACACCATTCTTGATGAAATGAACACTTAGAGTAGCATTCATTTACACATTTTTGCTAAATCAGACCTCAAGGGAATTTTTTGTATTTCACTTGAAAAATAAATGTTGGTCTTGACATGGTTAACCAGAAAACATGATTTTGAGGGGGGTTACTTCACAACTTTTTTCCAAAAAAGGCCCAGAAAGTCCTCAAAATTGCATTTCGAGGTTACATTTCAGGTGCAACCTACAACAGTTCGAGCGCTCTAAGGGGGGTTCGAGCGCTCGAAGATGGGGCAGAGAGTTTTGGCCCTTGGGCATGTGCCGTTCGAGCACTTGACGCCCTTGCACGAGCGCTCGAAGTACTGTTCATAGGTGTGTGTGTGTGTGTGTCTTGGTTCAACACTGCACCTCCGACTTCAAATTGTCATATCTTCCTCGTTTTAAGTACCGTTCTTGAGTCTAAACTGACCGCATCAAAATAAGATTTCAAATGGTACCAATTAGAGTTTAAGATTCCTTTTATAGCTAAAGATATTCAAATTTTAGTGGAGGGGTGTTAGTTTTTGGGTCGAACTGGGATAGAGTTTTTCTTCCTCCGACTTCAAGACTTGATATCTTTGCAGTCCGGACTCTGAATCAAGTTATTCTTGAGTCTAAATTCATTAATTTCTCATTTTCTTTTGAATGGTGTGCTTGGTAGTACTCACTTCTATGATGGAAAAGACCATTTTACCCTTGGGTTCCTTTTTGTCCATTTTTGAAATCTTGTTTCCGCATTTGTTTTCTTTGGGTTCCATGATCTCATTGAGGCTCTCTTTGGTGTCCTAGAGACATGTTGTGTCCCTAGGGATGTCATTTCATCTTTTGCTTCCGCAATTCGGATCCGTTATCGGGTCATCTTTCGGTTCATCACTGACGCACCGGGTTGAAAAACCTTGGGCCGTCATAAGTGGTATCAGAGCCTGTACCCAGCCAGAAGTGTGAGATTGGTGATGATGTTGTCGGGTGCGTGTGGGCGAGTGTTTAGTTCTGACTAGCTACTACTCGTAACCAGGTGTGTGTGTCCAGATGTCGTTCACTGGCAGCAGCTAGGATGATTACTATCGGTGATTAGGGGCAGGTGTCCCTAGATCGCTATCGGTTTTATTTTCTGGGTGGGTGACGGCATCGTCTAGTTACCACAACGGTTACAGAGTGTGTGGGCAGGTAAATAGCACTATTAGCTACCATAATATTTTTCATGTCACTGAATTTCGCATCGCCTGGGGTAAGGATTTTTGGATTTTTTTTTACCACTTTTGATGTTTTCAGGTATACGAAAATTTTTGGATCTAAATTTTGGGACGAAATTCTTTTTAAGTGGTTGAGAATGTGGCAACCCAAATTTTTTGAAGATTTTAAATTATTTATCTCATGATTTTTAATTGACAAAATGGATTATTTTGTTTTAATTAGAGATTTATTAATTGGAGATTTAATTATTGAGAATTATTTAATGGGGTGTAATTGATCAGTTTGTTGCATATTATATATATATATATATATATATATATATATATATATATATATATATTGCATTTGTCCGCTGGGAGATGAGTAATGGGTTTGATTTATATTTGTTACTTTTGTATAATTTGATATATATATCCAATGTATCACTTGAAGAAAGGAAGAAGTCTCAGCCGAATTCGGAGAAAGAAAGAAATAGAAAATGGTTATGAGGTGCGGGCCCACTAGGAGATATTTTATTATTTTATTAGGTATTGTCTTATCCTTCTGTTGGTGTCACGTGGTTGGTTTCCTATAATGAAATTGGGTTAGTTGATGATAGAAAGGTGGGTTGGTGTCGACAAAAGCAAGAAAAATAGAGCAGGTCGGCTAAAAGAAAAAAAATAAATTAAATAAAGTAATAATGGGCGGGACCCATTAAGTGATATTTTGCTAATTGAGATGATATTTGTTAGGCTGGTTATCGGCACAATTGCCTATATATTTTTGGTATCTGTCTTGTGGTTTGATGATAAGTAAATAGAGGTGAAAAATAGAGGAAGCTCACAGATAAAGAGAGAAAGCCAAGACAGGCAGTGAGGGCCGAGAGTATGCTCAGATGATTTAGTGATATATTTAATTTACAGAGTAGGGATCATCATACCTTGAATGGCGTGGATGATTTTATTTCAAATATTTTATTAGATTGTTATTTTGCTAAAATTGCATATATGTATTTTGTTTAAAATCATATATATATTTTTGTGAAGCAAATTTATCATGAAACTCTTTGAAATCCTTGTTATGGTTTTTCCTATTGTCTCACCCCCCTACAGTTTCAGGTACCGAGGATGCTTAAGGATTTTTAGTAGCAGGCTTAGGTGGAAAAGTATGAGTTGAGGAATTAATTTAATTATTTAGAGATGTTGTATTTTAATATTGAGGAAATTGATTGTTGTATCAATAAAGAGAATTTTATTATTTTTGAGATCCTGGGTGTGTGTATTGAAGTATTTTGATTTAAGTAAATCGAGGATTTTATTTAGAAAAAAATTCGGGGCGTGACATATAGACTTTGTGGTTCTTGACATAGAACCGGTCCATGACCCAAAGAAGTATATTCCCGTGATCCTAGGTAGGCCATTCTTAGCTATGGCTAATGTTTCAATTAATTGCCGAACTGGGATGATGGACATCGCCTTCGGAAACATGCAAGTCAAACTCCACATCTTCCATATAACTCAACATCCTTCCGATGAGGATGATTGTTTTCTTATTGATGTGATAGACGAAGTGGTCGAGGAATCTCTCCCCTTCATTCTAAGCGAGGATCCGCTTGAAACTTGTATGTCTCACTTTGACTTCTCAAGCTTTGACATTGACCAATCCATCAAGGAAGTAAATTCTTTCCTTGACATTTATGCTATCATGGATTGTCCTCCTTCGAAAATACCGAGAGAACCACTTCCTCAACTTTCCACTACTACTCCGGTCCCTTCCTTAAAATCCCCACCATAACTTGAGTTTAGGCCGCTCCCGGCCCACCTCAAGTATGTGTTTCTTGGTGCGAGTAAAACTCTTCCAGTCATCATTGCTTCTGACCTTTTAAAGGATCAAAAAACTAGCCTTCTGGCGGTGCTACAAGGGCACAAAGAAGCTATTGGCTGGGCAGTGGCTGATTTGAAAAGAATTGACCCTTCTATTTGTATGCATCGTATCCATATGCAGGAGGATGCTAAACCTTCTAGAGAGGTGCAGCGTCGGTTGAATCCCAACATGAAGGAAGTGGTCATGAAAGAAGTGATCAAGCTATTGGATGCAGGAATCATCTACCCCATTTCTCATAGCAAGTTGGTGAGTCCCACTCAAGTTGTTCCCAAGAAATCTAGCCTCACCGTCGTCGAAAATTCCGCGGGAGAGCTCATGCCACAACGCACCACCATCGGTTGGCGTGTGTATATTGACTACCAAAAACTTAACTCTACCACTAGGAAGGATCATTTCCCACTTCCATTCATTGATCAAATCCTAGAGAGGTTAGCTGGCCAAAGCTTCTATTGTTTCCTTGATGGTTATTCCGGCTATAACCAAGTGGCAATTGATCCTCAAGATCAAGAAAAGACCACATTCACATGTCCCTTTAGAACATTTGCCTATAGACGCATGCCCTTTGGGCTATGCAATGCACCGGCAACCTTCCAAAGGTAGATGATGTCCATATTTTATGATATGGTTGAAAACTTCTTAGAGGTGTTCATGGACGATTTTTCCGTCTTTGGATCTTCCTTTGATTCATGTCTCCACAATCTATCCCTTGTACTTCAAAGATGCAAGGAGATGAATCTCATTCTAAGTTAGGAGAAGAGTCACTTTATGGTCTAAGAGGGCATTGTCCTAGGACATGTCATTTTAAAAAGAGGAATTGAGGTTGACAAAGCTAAAGTTAATTTCTAATCTTCCTCCTCCAAATTCAGTCCGTCAAATCCGTTCCTTCCTTGGCCATGCCGGTTTCTATCGTTGCTTCATCAAGGATTTTAGCAAAATTTCTCAGCCCTTGTGTAATCTTCTTGCCAAGGATGTTCCGTTTAATTTTGATGAAGACTATTTGGAAGCTTTTAAAAAGCTCCGTTCTCTTCTCTCATCAGCCCCAATCATTAAATCGCCCAATTGGTCTCTTCCATTTGAGATCATGTGTGATGCATTCGATTATACATTGGGTACGGTTTTGGGCCAGCGTGTGGACAAGCTTCCGCATGCTATCTATTACGCTAGTAAGACACTCTCCGATGCCTAGTTAAATTACACCACCACTGAGAAAGAATTTCTAGTTGTGGTGTATGCCTTGGGTAAATTCCGTTCCTATCTTCTTGGATCCAAGGTCATTGTCTTCTCCGATCATGCCACTCTTAGGCATTTGCTCACTAAAAAAGAGACCAAACCCCGCCTAATTTGATGGATACTCTTACTTCAAGAGTTTGACATTGAAATCCGGGACAAAAAAGGGACCGACAATGTTGTCGCAGACCATCTCTCTCGATTACTCATTGAGAAATCCTCTGAATTTGCTGTAGTCCGTGATTCCTTTTCGGATGAGCAACTTTTTCAGATTTCCCATTCAAGTCTCCCTTGGTTTGCGGATATTGTCAACTATCTAGCGGTAGGCAAAATTCCATCCAATTGGTCCAAACAAGAGAAAGACCGGTTCTTCTCCCAAGTTAAACATTTCTTTTGGGAAGATCTAGAGTTGTTCAAATATTGCTTGGATCAAATCATCCGGCGATGCATTCCTGAAACTGAAACCACAAGTGTCCAAAATTTCTGCCACACTCTTGCTAGTGGAGGCCACTTTAGTGCCAAAAAGACTACTGACAAAGTCCTTCATAGCGGATTCTATTGGCACTCCTTCTTTCGAGATGCTTACAATTTCTGTAAATCTTGTGAGCGATGTCAAAGGCTCGGATCGATGTTCCAAAAAGACATGATGCCCCTCACTCCCATCTTAATCATTGAAATTTTTGATGTGTGAGGGATCAACTTCATGGGACCATTTTCATCTTCTTATGGCTATGAGTACATCCTTGTAGTGGTGGATTATGTGTCCAAATGGGTTAAAGTCGCGGCTACCAAAACCAATGATCATAAAGTTGTGATCCAATTCATTCTGTCCAATATTTTCAATCGTTTTGGTATGCCCTGAGCAATCATCAGTGACGGTGGATCTCATTTCAGAAATTATTATCTTAAATCTGTCCTCTCTAAATACTTTGTGATTCACTTAGTTACCACACCTTATCACCCTTAAACGAGTGGTCAAGTGGAGGTATCTAACTACGAGATTAAGCATATCTTGGAAAAAATGGTTCGACTGGACCGCAAAGATTGGTCATTATGACTAAACGATGCACTTTGGGCTTACCGGACAGCTTACAAAATGCCCATTGGCATGTCGCCATATCGGTTTGTCTTTGGAAAAGCTTGTCATCTCCCAGTCGAATTAGAGCACCGTGCTTATTGGGCCATAAAAAGGCTCAACTTTGATCTCAAACAAGCCGACTCTACTTGCAAATTGTAACTCAATGAGCTTGAGGAAATTTGAAATGATGCGTATGAAAGCACCAAAATCTATAAGGCAATGACTAAAGCTTTTCATGACACGCATATTGTCAAAAAGTCTTTTGCCCCCGGACAGAAAGTTTGGCTTTTCAATTCTAGATTGAGACTCTTTCCCGGTAAACTCCGTTCACGGTGGGATGGTCCTTATGTCATCACATCTGTCTTTCCTCATGGTGCAGTTGAACTCCAAGATCCTACCGATGGATCTCTGTTTAACGTTAATGGCCAACGCCTTAAGCCTTATGTTGACGGCATAGTCCCTATTCGCAAAGTTGAGAAAGTCCTACTGACGGACCCAATTTACAAGGACTAATGCATGATCTTGCTTTGTCAAGCTATCGACTTTAAATTTAGCACTCAAGGGAATAAATTCTTTCTATTTCTATGCTTCCCTATTTTCAATTGCCTGAGCCTTGAATTTTCTAGGAATTTGCTAAGGAAAGCAAAAAATTGACCTTCTCTGGAAATATTGTAAATTGCATTCCAAAAATTCATACTAGGTTTTCTTAGGCCTTTTGCAGCTCTTGCTTCCGTTCTCAGAAGTTTTCCAGCTCTATTGGGCAATTTTCTCTGACCCTCGAAATGGCACTCTTGCGCATGAGCTTCTATTTTTAATACGCCCGTGCTTCGAGGTCTTCCAGACTCATAAGAACACTTAAGTTCTACTTTGGCACTCTCTGACCTTATTGTTGATGCCGTTCGGTAAAGATTGAAATCCAAGTACTCATAGGACTCAGAAAAATTTTGCACTGCAGTCACGAGCGCTCGTGAGTGTCCTTCGAGCGCTCGTGAGTCCCAAAATGTTCACCGCCGAGTTTTCGAGCGCTCGTAACCTCTTCTACGAGTGCTCATTGATCCGAATTCTACTACTATCCCAATTTCGTGTGCTCGTTTACAAAAACAAGTGCTCGTGTGTTGTCATCCAGGCCTCCTCGTAGATCCAAAGCCACACGAGAGCTTGTGAGGCAGTCTTCGAGTGCTCGTGGCTTCCAAAATCCTCACTGGCCCATTTTCGAGCCCTAGTCCATACCAACAAGCACTCGTACCATGAAACCCAACTCCCCATACCCTTATGTCCCGTGCACGAGCGCTCGGAATTACTTCTTCGAGCACTCATGCTGTTCATCTTCCTTTTAAACCGACTTTTCCCTCTCTCATTTTTTCAATTTCACTTATTCATTCCCCTTTCCCCATGACCACCTCCCATTCATTTCCCCTCCATAACTTCCCTAACCTTTCCTCTCCCTCATTCATGTACCCATCACTTATAAATACCCAACTTTTCTAACACTCCCTTCTCATTCCTGCATATTCCTTTGCTTCTCCTCCCAAGGTAAGCACTCTTTTCTTCTTCTTCTTTCTTGTCTTTTTCTTTTCATTTCAAGGAGTTTGGGCATTGATTTTTTGGAGTATTGGATGTTGTTTGTGATGTTGGTGGTTGGCTAGAGTCTATTCTAGAACCAAATTTTTGGGTTTTCTCCTCCATTGATACCCTTCTTACCTTTTCTACTTCTTTCTACTGCCGCAAAAGACCGTCTTGTTGCTGCAGAAGACCGCCGTGCTGCGGTGGAAGAGCGTTGAGTGGCGCAGGATAAAAGGCATGAAACTCAATCCCTCCTCAATGCCCTCCTTGACCGTTTCCCACCTGGTCCATAGCTAGTTTGCCCGTTTGTGTTTTGTCTTTTGTTTCACCTAGTCTATGTTTTTATTTTTGTTGATGTGCTACTGTTCAGGATAGGGAATTTATTTTGTGCTAGTCAATCTGGTTAGACATGTGAAATTCCATTCCATTTTGTAACCATATCCACCTATTTTATAATGGAAATTCTCTCTCTCGTTGTCTGCTGCTACTTCTTTTTAATTTTCATTTCTGTCTTTTGTATCTTTTTCCATCTGTTTCTCTCAGTGTTCCCTTTACAGGTTATACATTTCAATTTTGGGCCTGTTTTTGTTGGATTTTACACGAGAGCATTTTGTCACCTCACCATGCAATTTCCTCCTATTCTTGGTATTCTTGTTCTTGTTACCCTCTCTAATTTTCAGTAACCGTTCGTTGTCTTCCCACATTGAGGACAATGTGCCATTCAAGTTTGGGGGTGCAATATTACATTTTTGCTTGCATAATTTAGCTTGGTCCATGTAAAGTAATAAAATCATTTTTTGTAAAGCAATGATAATGTAATCTTGAAGCTTGTTGGAGATTAAGCATATGTTTAATACCTTGTGTATAGAAGCAATTGTTAAGTTTTGAAAATAAAGAAAAATTTGAAAAGATCATGTGAATTCGAATTAGTCTATATAAATGTTTCAATTAGATTCTCGTTGGATTTTATACTCTTTTATGCTTCACATTGCACAGATGCACACCGGAAACTTAACTGTGAGGCATGTAATTTGATTGACCTTGACTTAGTTGATTTGAATTGATGAACCTAATGGATGAATACCTTTGGCATGTTAAAAAAAAAAAAAAAAAAAAAAAAAAAAAAAAAAAAAAAAAAAAAAAAGCTATTAAGCCCTAGGAGTGTTTTTACACTTAGCACCCTAAAGCAATCTGGTTTAGGAGTAGTTGGCCTAACGCTTACTACATGGGTTGGTTAGAAAGCTTAAAAGACTTAGACATTGCACGGTCATTCAAAAAAAAAATAATAATAATAATAAACATGGTCTGTTGGAGTTCGTAGCCTTACCAATTAGAGTAATTAGGCCCTAGGAGTGTTTTTACACTTAGCACCCTAAAGCCATCTGGTTTGGGAGTTGTTGGCCTAACACTTGTTACATGGGTTGGTTAGAAAGCTTAAGGGACTTCGACATTGCACAACCAAATTAGGTATCAATCTGAGTTATAATAAACTTTTAGCAAGCAACAAAAGTTATATTGCAAATAAATTCATGCCTTAGTGACTTCATTTAAAAGGGAATTCAATGATTTGAAGACTTGAGTTTTGAAATTGGAAAGAGAAAGTAAAAGCCGCATGTTAGGAATCCGGTCCGTTTTCACTGAAGTTAGAGTTGATTTATATTCAAGAGATGACAATTGAGTTATTTATATAGACTATGATGTTGAAGCCTGTGTAGCCATTTATTTTTGTACAAAGGCTTCATATATGTAAGGTAGTCTGCCTAATGATTCTGTCTCTAGTTCTCTATCTATTTCGGGTTATATTGGAGCTATGCATGTATTCATTGCTCCATAGTTGATATTTTTGGGAAGCATTCCAATGGTTGTCATTTCATTGAGTGTTTCATTTTGGTTTTGCTATGGGACTAGCAAAATGTAAGTTTGGGGGTGTGATAAGCGCCGAATATTGCATATTCAAGCGCCCTTATTTGCATTAGTTAAGTCCATTTGTGGTTTAATTGTATATATTTTCTCCAATTCTGCGTATCTGTGCATTTTCAGGTTTGTCCACAAAAAGGGAATAAAATGGAAGCTTTTGAAGGCTTGTTAAAGAGCAAATCATTCCGGGCCGTTGCATCCGGAGATTTCCGAGGAGAATCTGCTAAAGGAGGTCCAGGAAGCCTTCTTCAATGAAAAAGAACAAAATGGGCCAATGCTAATCCCATATAAGAGAAGTCCAAAGCAAAAGAAGGAAAAGATGCAAACTGTCACATTTACGAGCGCTCGTAGCTCCTTCTTCGAGCGCTCGTACAACATATATGAGCATCCAAGTCACCTACGAGCACTCCTCAGTCACCTTCAAGTGCTCCAAATCTCGGTAGTAGAAATCTTAGCAGCTACGAGTGCTCCAAATCTCAGCAGTAGAAATCTCAGTAGCTACGAGCGCTCGTATCTCCTTCTACGAGCGCTCGTCCATGTTCTCGATCCAAGAAGATTTTGTCTAAGGCATTTACGAGCACTCGTGCTACGATCTACGAGCGCTCGTAAACACACTGCAGACCCACTTGTCTCATTGAACCTTTCAATTTGGATTCCCTCCTTAATTGGGTTGTTGGTGAAAGACCTTTAGGGAACATGGACCTCAGTTTTTGGGTGGTTTGGTAGACATATTGTCTACAAAAGAAGGGGGAAGCTTGTATTATAGATCATCACACATTTTGGAAGGGAGAGAGAAAGAGAGAAATATTGAGAGCTTGTGAGGGTTGTGTTTGAGAGGGCTGAGGTGCAAAAATGAAGAGGGATTTTTCATCTTCTTCTTCATTCCTTGTCTTCATGGGTAACTAACTCCCTATCTAGGAAGGTGATGAAGCTCCATTTTGTAAGCATTGCTTTGTTTTGATTTATATTTGGGGGTTTAATGTATATATGTAACCTTTTTATGAACTAGAGCACTTTATTTGATGTAAAGAACTTCAATGTCTTTTAATGATCATTTTGAGTTAAATATCTTGTCTTAGATTGTTTTTCTCTCATGATTATACTACTACATTTTTCATAGTGACAATGGAGATGAGTTCATGGAAGTGATTTTATTGGCATGATATTTAGGAATTTTGATAATCTATTACTTAGGGTTTTCCTTTGATAGATTATTCTTGATTTCTATTTCATGTGCTTTTATTATGAGATTAAGGGCTTGATAATCTATGGCTTGGTGATCATGTGTAAGGTTGCGTCCTAGTTTAGGTAACCAAAACATGTAGTGCCTTGATAGGTTATTCTTGTATTTTGATTTTATATATTTCTTAAAGATAATGTATCAATATTGTGTTATTGCATTCCACAGTTATATATATATGTGTTCCCCCAAGTAAATCATGTCCTAGCATACTTATTGATGGGTAGTGGATTCACTTCCCTAATCCCTTCTTAATTGCTTTTATCTTTTTAAATTCCTAGCACAATATTGTTTTATGCACTGTTTAATTCTTAATTTTAGTGACAAACCAACAAAACTCTATATACCCTTTCATCATTCTAAAAGTGATTCTAGATATCTTAGTTGCCATAAACTAGTAGTCCTAGTGGTTCGACTTACCCGACCAATAGCCCTATTTTACAATGATTTGTCCTATTGCAAAGGGTTGATTATTATTGTGATAGTCGATGACCGATCAATATGTCCCTATCCGTACTACTCACCCAAACTAACATAATATGTCGAGATGCAACTCATAACCATTTGACTGCACCGTAAAATTTATGAATTTTACATCTCAGTCACTCCGACCTTCCTAGCACCATTAAGACAAACTACTAATCCTCCTTCAGTACCCTAAGCTCATCTGAGTAAGGTACCACCTCTTCTAGTGTCAGCTCCAATATTCTAAGTTGACCTCTTCAATTTCCTTGGTAACAACAAGTGTTATTTTTACACATGCTAATACCCAACTAATTGCTCAATAACCACTGAAGGTTCAATTACTATATCGGTTGAAAAGATCATCCTCCTCCCTATTACTTCGACCAGACGAAATTTAATACAAAGTGTGAATCACCACATCTATCCATCTAAGTCGTCTCGTTATCCGTGCTATTCGTATGAACTGACATGTTACCAGTTCCAAAATAAACAAAATGATGTTAATTTAATTTTATCAGTCAAGCAAAACCCCAACAAACTGTAAATAGAGTACAATGAATCCTAATATGGCTCTAAGTTTTAAGAGATGCAACGCAGAAGTCATATAACGAAAGACACTCCTACGGACACTAGAACCTGGAGTGCTATGATACCAACTATGATACCCTCTAGTCTAGAGCCACGGGTGATCAAGTCGGAACACAGATCCGAGGGATACCAAACAAGTAATATGTAAACAAGCAAGAATACAAAATAATTAAAAATAGAATAATAAGCTGAAAAGAATTCTAAATACGAAAATCCTCCCTTAATTATAGATTTATATAATTTAATCTTCCAATCCGTACAACTCGGGAATCCATCCAGTGGACCCCTAATAATCCCAAATGAACAATAAATTACAGAACCAAAATCCAAAACTAAAATATGAAAAGAAATCCTACATAGTCGGAAGAGTGAGTAACTGTATCTACTTCATCACGATTAAGCTCTAAGCCTGGTATTGACGAAGGTCAGGCCCACATGCAAGTTCCATCCTACTACCATCCATACATAAACTCGATATGCAGATACATCCTAGATAGCTCGGCAATAACTAAAATAGTCCATATAGATATAAATACACACTATAAGACACTCACTAGCCTATAGTGTAGTTCAGCCTGAATAGAAGGTAACATGTACATCACACATTACAGTGTGAATGTGCCCTACACCTATCAGGGAACATCAATAATATCTAGTTACTCATCCCGTGCGATGTACGCACCCTAACCTTGATCCTGAGACTCCAGCTCATATCACGGTACCATAAGTATATATATAAATCCTTCCTATTACAGAAAAATAAAACAAACATCCGATATGTTGTTTAACTATTTTAGTTGACAGTATATGTATCCATGTAGGATTTAACTATTTTAGTTAATCCATTCCATATGTATGAATAGGTAGGACATAGTGTTTTGATCTAATCCATCCCCAATATGCGACAGTCCCATACCGGTGCATATAATGCATATGATCCATAAATGATGCATACTCATTTGAACATCAAGTATATCTAGAAACAAACATAATAGAAATCAGATATAGACAAGATCCTATCATGCATCCAGTATATGATTATAATCATAGAACCTCCGTTTAAATTGCTAGAGTAAAGATACACAATTTAAACTATCCATATCCATCCAATTGACAAAACATAAATTATAATCGTTTATCGATTTAAAATTTATAGCATGTTATAATAATAATCATCCGAAGTATTAACTGAGCACATTATACCAAAGTGTGAAACTTAAATCAAAGTGTGAATCACCACATCTATCCATCTAACCCGTCTCGTGATCCGTGCTATTCCTATGAACTGACATCTTACCAGTTCCAAAATAGACAAAATGATGTTGATTTAATTTATCAGTCAAGCAATATCCCAACCAAAATCCTGACCCTTGTGTAGAATCAACAATCTCTCAACTAAATCCGTGGAAACTACTCTATCATTCCTACTCAAGTAAGAGAAATGGCTGCAAGGATCTAGCGATCTCTGATGGTTCATCTGGATTCTCTAATAGATATCAGACTTTTGAGACAAAATCACTGTGTTCCTCCTCCTACTTGTCCTCTAAACATCTGCTTCATTCTGTGAAGCATCATGTGTCCACGAGAATAAATAAAGAACTAAGAGTTTTAAACCTCAGTCCTTACATCCTCCGTCCAATTTTTTTACCGAAAGTACTGTTAGTCTAGTACCACCAGCTTTCATCTACACCCATCGTGTAATTCGGAGCATTGTTAAAAGCTAACTCTGCATCTAAATCCATACATTCTGATCCATGATAAGCTCACCGATATAGAAAGTCAATCGGTAATTCTATTTATCCAAAGTCAACTAACTACAACTTTTCCACATACATCATGCACCTCTACTTTATTTAGGTGCTTGGTCTCACCTTCATGTCTTTGACATCCTACTTCCCTAACACAAGTAAGTGTCTATTAAACTTCCTGTCTAACTTCAAAAGAAGATGGACTCTTTCCATCCTCTAAATAGTTAGAAATTTCCTAGCAACAACTATTTGTTGCGAAATGTGACCTAAAAAAAAAAAATCTTCCATATTATTTGTGCAAATGAAGAGACTTTGCTTCCTCCTTAATGTGCAACTCTGGCAACTCCTCCTAATGACATCCCCTAATGAAAAAATTCTTGATTAAGAATAGATTGATGACTAGTTAGTCTGTCTTCTATCCTCAATCGGTGTCATTCCAATAACCACTTAAACCAGTACCAAAATCCTCCTGCCGACTTGGGAACAACTTTTGAAATTTCTAAGAAGATGTTTAGCACAGTCAGTACCTCTGATAAATTATCGTGGCGTTAAAGTATATCCTACCAATCGTACTAGATTATTTGACTCGTACTGCTGGTTTTAATTATCCCATTCTAAAAACATACCATAATTACTCATACCTAAGTTCAATAAATTGGCTAGAATTATGTATATCTACCTAATTCTATGACCACATACTCACAATCCTAGCATAAATAACATTATTCCTCCAAAACAGTAGTTGGCTGATCACATACTTGTGTCCCCAACTAAACCACATTCCCAATCCTGAATAATTGACGAAAATGAAACACATAAGATACATACAATTAAACAAAATATAATCCTACCTAAAACATCATTCTTTCTAGACAAGAAAATCTCTTTTGGAATCAACCTTACCAGATTGGTTCACAATTTCCTTTTTATAGTTTCGTAGGTAATCATCCAACCTTGAAACATATCCTTTAAACATAGCTTAAAAACAAAATCGATTTGCCTAACCAAATACCAACAACTTAAACCTTATCCTCCTTACCAATTGATGAGAGCACATGATAACAAGTCACAAGGTTAATTCATCAAAAGAAATTCTTAAGCAATGAATTAACAAGCTACTCAAAATCATGCCATTAAAACCATTCCATAGTCTTAGCTCCATTGTCACTATGAAACTACAAGCCATACAACCATGAGATTAAATCATCTAAGATAAGAGTATTTAATGCAACATGATCTTTAGAACATTAAAACATCCATTACATTATGTAACATGCTCTAGATTATGGAACTAGTCAAATACACATTTCATTCCCCAAAATAAATCAAAAACTAGACATGCTTACAAGGAGGAGTTTCATCACCTCCCTAGATGGAGGTTTAGTTATCCATGGATACAAAAATGGAAGAGGAAGAAGAAGACTCCATCTCCATTTTCGAGCTCCTACTGTAGCACTCAAGAAGACCCTTCTCCTTGCTCTCTTCTCTCTCCTCTATCTTGCTAAAGATCAAAGATAGCAAATGTGTGGCCTTTGGTAGCTTTTTATTCTCCAACACACCCTCTCTCTCCTCCAAGGAACACCTCCAACCACTTCATAAAGAAGGAAGATGGCATTGAGGAAACCAATGTGCAAGTGGCTGAAATTGAACCATTTCCGAGTGCAATCTGCCTGATTTCCGAGCACTTGAAAAGTGATCTCGAGCACTCTAACTTAGTGCAATGTGCAACATGTTCCTCTTGCTCAGCGCTGACCTATTTTTGGAAAACTGCTATAACTTTGTGCCCCGAACTCCGAATGATGATCTGTTTGAAGATTTTGAGAGCTGATTCGGTGCTTTAAAAACTTCATGTTTTGATGAAGACCCAATTCTCAAGTCTGGTTGGTCAAAAATGGGGAGAAAGGCAGTACTTCAGTGCTGCCAGGCAGTTCTACGCACCTCTGTTACGAAGATCATAACTCTCTGCTCCGAACTCCAAATGATGAACCACTTGATGATTTGGAAAGCTCATTCAGAGATCTAAATCTTTCATGTTATGATGGAAGTCTAGTTCTTGAGTTTGCTAGGTCGAAAATGGCGACAAAAGTCAGGATCACTGCTGCCAGAAATTCAGAAATGGCATCCTTTTTGTTCAAAATTCCAGAAGGCATCATTTTTGCTTCCTTTTTGCACTTTAACCTGAAAATGCTTAAAAACATGCAAATGGAGTTAATCTACATAAAATAATTAATAACTAGACTTTGTTAATGTAATTTAGGGCGCTTGAATATACAATATTCGGCGCTTATCAAAAGGTATGAGTTCTCCCCGTCGAGATAGTGCACACTAGGGATGGCATTACCAGCGGGTTAGTGCCTGTAATAGCTGTTGAGGTCTCAGCAGAATTTCAAGCTTAGATGTCTAACTCTCCTATTAGTTGATTTTGCACTTTTAGATTTCAAGTTGATAACCTTGAGAATCTTTGTCTTGATGTGTGGTATTAGAATTCCTAATTATACAAAATAACTATATTTAGTTGATTTCGCACTTTTAGATTTTAAGTTAATAACCCTGAGAATCTATGTCTTGATGTGTGGTATTTGAATTTCTAATTATACTAAATTGCTATATTTAGTTGATTTCGCACTTTTAGATTTCAAGTTGATAACTTTGAGAATCTATATCTTGATGTGTGGTAGTTGAAATTCTAATTATGCTATATTTAGTTGTTTTCATATTTTAGATTTCAAGTTGGTGACTTTGAAAATCTATATTTTGTTGGTTGTATAGCATGCTTCTATGTTGGTCAAATTGTATAGATATGGTGATTCGTGTTTTGTTGTTTAAATGTGGCTTAGGAATGATCATATAGATTCATTTGGAACATAGATGTTAGGTGGCCTGACCCACTTTGGTTGTCTTCGCATTTTAGATTTCAAGTTGATGACTTTGAAAATCGATATCATATTACTTTGTATAGCATGCTTCTATATGGTTTGAATTATATGGATGATGTGATTTATGCTAGAAATGATCTAAGGTAGATTTGGATGCTCCCTAAGTCTCACCCTTGACATAGACGTTAGGTGGCATTAGCCCTTTAACATGGTTCACCTTAAGGTGATAATATTGTAAAATGCTAGGTCGATGCATGCTCATTTCCTACGAGTAACTTTATGTTACTCACCCACGTAGTGGGGACATTTTTCTGGTACAGGATTCAAGATTTAGAGATTTGCACTTGCCTTGGGTGGTCTGGAGATTTGAAGTTTCTTTTAAAGTGTTCTTGTTCACATGCAAGTGTTTGCTTTTGTACTTGTATTCATTTGGTATCAAAGTTTTACCTTTGAAATGTAAGTTTTCCAACTTGGAGGTTTGATATGTCAAATTTTGTAAATGAATTGTAATGAGGTTGTAGGCTATCGTAGTATGTTTAAAATGCCACATTACAATTATGTGTATGTTCACATCATAACACATCATTTCGGTCGACTGATGGCTTTTGGGTTTCATTCGAATGGTCTAAGTGCATATTCCAGTAGCTTAGGTACTGTTTGGGCTTGCTTCGGTCGATCGGTTCTTCATTTCGGCCGACCGAAGTAGCTTTTCTTCCAAATTAGTTTTTGGGTAAAATTTCTGTTCATTTTGGCCTACTGAAATGGCTATTTTAGTCTACCGAAATGGTTATTTCGGCCTACCTAAATGACTTCTTTCAGCTTTGTTTCAGCTTTGTTCCTCCAACTTCAAACGGTCATAACTTCTTCATTTCTAGCCCAAATAGGGTGATTCTTGAGCCTAAACTCAAGTATTTTGAGTCATATTTCTAATCCTACATATACTATTCTTGGATTCAAATCACATTAGGAGTTATTCATATTTTAGTGAGATAGTGTTAGTTTTTGCTTAAACCAGGAATGGGCATATTGTGGGATTCTTGTCCAAAGTTCTTAGAACCTCTTAGAATATTGTAAAATGATTAGATTAGGTTGTATTCACCTTGTTTGACTTGTTTAGAGTCAACTTTCTTCTTTTATTAGTGAATTAACCATTTTGCCCCTTGGTTAATAGTTTTTGCCCGTTTTAACATTTATTTTCGCTTTTGCTTCCTTTGAGTTCTGTGACTTCATGGAAGGTCACATTGCTGCCTTGGGGATGATTTTTATCTTTATAGACTTTGGTTTTATCTTTTGCTTCTGCATTTCGGATCCGTTTATGGATCAACTTTCGGTTCATCACTGACGCACCAGGTTGAAAAACTTGGGCTGTCACAAGTGGTATCAAAGCACCTAGGTTTGAATACCTTAGACGACAGGTTTGGGGTGTATTTCATGCTTTTATTGATTTGCTTTGTTATGTTCACATGCTTTTTGATAACATGTTTACGTGCCTTTTGATAACATGCTTGGCGTGATGACATGTTTTTTTGTACTTATATGCTTTTGTGTTTAAAAGCATTATAGTTGATACGTGCTTATGTGTTTAAGTACTTAGAAGTTTTCATTATTTGTTTAGCATGTTGTATATGCTTATATGCTTTAGCATGACTGTATGTTGCATACATCGACATGCTACTTATTTGATGCATTCACTGAGGGAATTGTATTTGATCACAGTCTTGACTCACAGAGTCTCCTCATTAGGGCCTGGGTGAGCGTAGGGTTATAGTCTCCGTCTGGCGAGATGAGACGTAGGCCATGGAGGCACCGTTTCGTCTCATTTTCTTTTATCTTTTTGTGATGTAGTCATGGTGGTGTTAGAGGTGTCGGTGTCATCTCTTAGAACTTCGTAGTGGTCTTGACATCGTGATGTCATTGAGTTCCTTGGTTTTAGCGTCATGGGACTATGAGTCAGGATTGACTCAAATCCTTCCTTTGGGAGTTGGGAAGTTATCTTGTGAGCCTTAGGGTGAGGTTCTTGTGTGTTTCCTTCTTAAGACGATGGTTTTGGGATTTGGATAGGTGTGTTGACCTAGGATCCTTCTTATGTTGCCTTGGACAGCTCTTACGAGCTACGGTTGTGCTGTGAGTGGTTTCATGTAATTAATTGCGCTGGTGCAATTAATTATTCTCCCTTGTCTTTGGAGATGTGGGGCATTGTGTTAAGGTTCTGGTAGAATCTTGTAGAGTTCCTATTGAACTCGTTGGCATCTTGGATTGGGGGTTTTCTTGTTGATGACTCGTAACGGTTAGCAATGAAGCTATCCATTTCGTTGTTACCTTGTTTCGTATGGTGTTAGGATTCCATTAGGTATGAGCTGGTCTTGGGAAAGACTTGCTGACCCTATGCCACAAGGACCTTAGTGGTAATTGCGGGGAATGGTTCCTTTCCTCGTGGTGAGGGATTGGACTCATCCAGGTTCGGTTGTACATTTTTCGCGTGGTGCCTTTCGAGAGGCATTCCATTCATTTCTTTTGATTTTACGTACTTGCCATCTATATGATCACTTTTACATGTTTTTGAGCCCATTATTTTAGGGCATGTATTAGAAACATGTTTAGGATATGTGATTATGTGGTAGTTATATGAGAATGTATATGATACGTTTACTTATACAGTATCTGCTTACCATATTTGTGCCGTTGGTGGTTTATAGCATGTTGTCATTTGTTTGACCCCTATGTGATAGGTGGTATGTTTCATTTATCCTATATGTACTGTGTGCTTAGTACTATGATATTATTTGATTTATGTCATTTAATTTTTGCAAGCATGCACTATGTGAGTATTTGTTTTATACTGTTACATCTTTCCTGAACTTATGTTGGGGTTTTGTGACTGTGGCTATTGGGATAGAGATGTGTGAGCTACGTAGTAGACTTGTGTTTTGAGGTTTTTGTTGTCCAGTATAGGAAATTTAACCTAGTGTTTTGTCTTCTCTATGTAGCCTTATGGTAGGTCTACTTCAGATCTATGTTTAGGGTTTCGGTTTTGTGGGTCTGATCCATTGGCTTAAGGGCACAGACTCATCAGGCTATCAATTTAGGACTAATGCTGTTGTTGTTACATTTTCAAATGTGGGGGTCGTTGTTATGCCAGCGTTAGGGATTTAAGGCCTTAAGCGTAATGGTGCCAGTGACATTGTTGTTTGAGTTTTGGGATTAGCTACCCCAACTCTCACAGATGCTTGGTTCCCGTAGTGCTTTTGGTAATCATTCTTGACATTGATGTCATTTGTATCAAAACGTTTCTTTCTGGTTGATTTGATAAGGGCATGTTATGAACTAGTGCCTTATACTGTCATGATACCTTACTGACGAGTAAGTGTGGGCGGGTTTTGGTCATTGTTTGTCCTGCCATATCATTCTTAGCCATTTGTCTTGATTCGACTTATCGTTGTTTTGGGATCCTCTAGGTGATTGACATTGAGTTAATATGCCGATTCGTTTAGGAAGTGTCACTTAGTTCTTGGGTTTTGCATTTTTTTCGATGATCTTCAAGCTTTTAAAGTTATCCTTTAGCACCTTATGGTGTGTCCTTTGGTTTGATCTTGCTTTGATCTTGTTCAGTTCCTTTTTGTCTATTCCTGATTTTGAGGACGAAATCCCTTTAAGGAGGGTAAGTTGTAATGACCCGGTCATTTTCCTTCCTTTCATTTTCTCAGATTTTCACGGATATTTTTTTCCATTGTTCTTTTCCTTTCTGAGCTCAGTTTCCCTTCACTTTGTGTCATCTTGAGTGCTCTGGAATGATTTTCGAGACTTTTTTCCTTGGATTGACAACTTCCTTTGAGGACCGCGTCATTTCAACATTTTCATTTTTCAGACACTATTCACTTTTCGTCCTTTAACCTATTTTGTCTTTTCCCCGTTTGTCACTTTGTTGGCATAACCTCACTTTTTGTGTTCGAAGTTGGTTTTTGACTTCACGTATCTTCATTCTAAGTGGTTTCCACGAAATACATATCTTTACTTTTTTAGTAAAGTACTCTAGTTGCTCCTAATGTCCATAGGGGTATGGATGCAT
Organism: Cornus florida; assembly: GCF_030987335.1. NCBI lineage: Eukaryota > Viridiplantae > Streptophyta > Magnoliopsida > Cornales > Cornaceae > Cornus > Cornus florida. The sequence continues at coordinate 76,563,408 of NW_026775573.1, read as the reverse complement.
AGTTTTGAAGATATTTTATTTTATGGGTATCTAAGAAAATATTTTTTGGAAGATATTTTCATTTTGGGCCAGTTGTGCAGTTTCCACTTTTTGGAGGGGCCATTGTGCAATTAATGAAAGTTATTGCTAAATGTCTCGTTTTGAGCCCGGATCCTCGTACAGGATTCATTTTCACTTTTCATCGAGTCGTGTACTCTTAGAATTTCTTTCTGGTCATTTTTTCTCCAGTTTCAGGGTTTCTAGCCCAGTTGCTACCGAACTTGTTTGGGGCATATCTCTCTACTCAGGACTCGATTTTTGACGCCATTTTTTTGTTGTTCATATTTTCTCATTTCGGTTCTTTTTCATTCGCGGAGTTTTGTCATTTGAGCGCGTCTGCTCAAGTTTCACTTTTTCGGACCCGGCCGGACCCGTTCGAGACACTTCTAGGGTTTTTCTATAAATAGGACGTCTTAAGAAGAAAATCAGATTTTTCTCTCTCTCCTCTCTCTTGGCTGGCAGCCAAGGGGCTGGCACCCTTCTTCTTCATTTTCCAGCCACTTTCCTTTTGGCAAAAAGGTGTTGTTCTTTAGCGTTTTGTGTTCGCCTTGACGTACTCTACTTTTCCCCCTCATTAGAATCCATTTCTGACCATTTCTTGAGTTCGGGTTTGAAGTCAAGTTGTGATTTTGATGGGGCTTCCTTGCGGTTCTTGTTCATCGTGTTGTCCCCGACAAAACCTAGAAGTTTTGTTGGATTCGGAGCCATTTCATTTTGGTAGGGATTTGAGAATTCATCTCAAATGGAGGTAGGGGATGTTTTAGGATTTTATATTTGTTGTATAGAGTGTTTTCCATGATTATACAACTTGTATGTATGCTTTGGTTTAAGTCCTAGAATTTAATTTAATTAATTTCTATGGTTAGGATTTAATTCTTATAATGATATATATAACTTAGAATTAAATTGTGGCATGCTAGAAAGTTTGGATTTGATATGTTTGTTAACATATATTAAATTTGAATTATTTAAATAAGAATTGCATTTTTATTTAATAATTATCTTTGGTGAAAGTTTAATTCTCATGGTCGTACCTTGCATGAAGTTAACTTATGATATGCTTTTAAATTAAGTCTTGGCATGGTCTTTAAAATACTTTAAATTGAGAGCATTTGGATAAGTATGAAAATCTAGATATTTTAATTAAAATAATTAACTAAAATCTATTTAATGATTCCATTGGCCTAATTAATTTTTTAACTTGATATTTGTGATGACTAGGACTCCTATACTAGCATATGTTAAATTAGGACCATTTGATGTTGTTTTAGAATTTACGGATTTGATTATTATGATTTAGTTATATTCCATTTTTATTGTTCAAATAGCCTAACTAAGTTTTTGAATTGGTATATGCAATAACCATGCTATGTTGTTTAACATGTGCTAATTAGAGGCCATTTGGTCGAGATTTGAAACTTAGAGAAATTAATTAGTTTACTTGATTAATTTCCGTTTCTATTGCATTATTAATTTAAATCATGTGTTGGATGTTGATATTATGTTTAAAGCATGATTTTAGACTTGTATTAGATTCTTCAGTTCATGTTTTCAATATTGAATTATATTGTTATAGTGTGTAACGAATCGCACACTGAAGATTCGACATGTGATGTTATTATAGCGTGTAACGACATTGTCATCCTATAGTAGTCGTAGATTTAGAGCATGTATTGTGTGGTTACAAACTACTTGTGCATGGGATGTGGTTTCGTGCTTTATATATATTTCGTATATAAGTTGTTAACTTATTTATTTTGGAGTCACTTGGGACATGATTACTATGATATGGCTAGAGTTTGGCTCTAGTGCGGGAGGTATGAGTTCTCCCCGTCGAGATAGTGCATACTAGGGATGGTATTACCAGCGGGTTAGTGCCCGTAATAGCCATTGAAGTCTCGGCAGAATTTCGATCTTAGATGTCCAAGTCTCCCATTAGTTGATTTCGCACTTTTAGATTTCAAGTTGATAAACTTGAGAATCTATGTCTTGATGTGTGGTATTAGAATTTCTAATTATACTAAATAACTATATTTAGTTGATTTCGTACTTTTAGATTTCAAGTTGAGAACCTTGAGAATCTATGTCTTGATATGTGGTATTAGAATTTTTAATTATACTAAATTGCTATATTTAGTTGATTTCGCACTTTTAGATTTGAAGTTGATAACTTTGAGAATCTATGTCTTGACGTGTGGTAGTAGAAATTCTAATTATACTAAATTCCTATATTTAGTTGTTTTCGCATTTTAGATTTCAAGTTCATGGCTTTGAAAATCTATATTTTGTTGCTTATGTAGCATGTTTCTATGTTGGTCAAATTGCATAGATATCGTGATTCATGTTTTATTGTTTAAATGTGGCTTAGGAATGATCCTATAGATTCATTTGGAACATAGAGGTTAGGTGGCATGACCCACTTTGGTTGTTTTTGCATTTTAGATTTCAAGTTGTTGACTTTGAGAATCTATATCATGTTGCTTCATATAGTATGCTTTTATATGGTTTGAATTGTATGGATGATGTGATTTATGCTAGAAATGATTTGGGATAGCTTAGGATGCTCCTTGAGTCTCACCCTTGACATAGACCTTAGGTGGCATGAGCCCTTTAACATGGTTCACCTTAAGGTGATAAGATTGTAAAATGCTAGGTCGATGCATGCTCATTTCTACGAGTAGCATTATGATACTCACCCACGTAGTGGGGACATTTTTTAAGTATAGGATTTAAGATTCGAAAATTTGCATTTGCCTTGGGTGGTTTAGAGATTTGAAGTTTCTTTTAAAGTGTTCGTGTTCACATGTAAGTGTTAGCATGTTTATGTTTTACTTTTGATGTTGTAACACTTAGTTAGGTTCAATATACTATTTTTGCCTTATTATTTGTAAAATGTACTTAGATACACTATTTAGAACCTATTTGATATGTATGACATGAGGCCAAGGGCCAAACATGTTTGGTTTTGTACTTGTATTCATTTGGAATCAAAGTTTTAGTTTTGAAATGTAACTTTTCCAACTTGGAGGTTTGATATGTCAAATTTTCTAAATGAATTGTAATGAGGCCGTAGGCTATCATAGCATGTTTAAAATGCCATATTACACTTGTGTGTATGTTCACATCATCACACATTAGCATATAATGTAAATTGTTCATGCTATGGGGGATTTCAAATGGAATTCTTATCCTTTTGGTGCATAACAGGTTGTTTTGCACTTTTTCGAGTCATTTCGGTTGACCGATTGCTTTTGGGTTTCATTCGAATGGTCTAAGTGCATATTCCAGTAGCTTAAGTACTGTTTTGGGCTTGTTTCGGTCGACCGGTTCTTCATTTCGGCCGACCGAAGTAGGTTTTCTTCAAAATCAGTTTTTAGGTAAAATTCCTGTTCATTTTGGCCTACCGAAATGGTTATTTCGGCCTACCTAAATAACTTCTTTCAGCTTTGTTCCTCCGACTTCAAATAGTCATAATTTCTTCATTTCTAGTCCAAATGGGGTGATTATTGAGCCTAAACTCAAGGATTTTGAGTCATCTTTCCAATGGTACCTATGAAATTCTCAGATTCAAATCATAGTGGGAGTTATTTATGTTTTAGTGAGATAGTGTTAGTTTTTTGCTTAAACCGGGAATGGGCATATTGTGGGATTCTTGTCCAAAGTTCTTAGAACCTATTGGAATTTTGTGAAATGATTAAATTAGGTTGTATTCACCTTGTTTGACTTGTTTAGAGTCAATTTTCATCTTTTATTAGTGAATTGACCATTTTGCCCCTTGGTTAATAGTTTTTGCCCGTTTTGACATTTATTTTCGCTTTTGCTTCCTTTGAGTTCTGTGACTTCATGAAAGGTCACATTGGTGCCTTGGGGATAATTTTTATCTCTTTAGACTTTGGTTTTATCTTTTGCTTCTATATTTTGGATCCGTTTACAGATCAACTTTCGGTTTATCACTGACGCACCGGGTTGAAAAACTTGGGCCATCACAAATGGCATATTAAATTTCATATAAATAAAATGTGAATACTTACAAGTTAAATCATCACGTCAACTAATGTAATACTATCATCTAATCATATAACAAGTTTTAAACTACAAATTAAGCAATAATACGACATCAATGCCTAAATACCTCAATGGAAGCATAAAAGGGAATTTAATTAGCTTAAATAATTAAATTGTTAAGATTACAAAGTAACTCCAAAAATTTTACAAATCATACATGTCAAAGGTCATATCAAGGCCTATTTTAATTTCATAATACAAGTTAATTCTACACTAGGCATCACTAGGTGAATTAAATTCCATACAAGGAAATAATTAAATAAAGTATTCAAGGCTTATTCAAATATTCTCAATTCAAGTCATGTTAATGAACTTATCAAGGCCTACATTAATATCACATTGTAAATTCATTCCAAGCTACAATCAACTGGGAGAATTAAATCTTACACAAAAAAATACTTAATTAAAGTTTCTAAATTTAATACAAAAGCATGTAAATAGGTTGTATAAGCATAAAATACATTCAATACAACAAACATATGAACCTAACACATCCCCTACATTAACCCACTAAAAGAAAAGTGCTCCGAATCCGACGATACTCCTATGTCAGGGACAACGAGGGAAACAACTTTAACCTTTGAGGCACCATAAAAATCCAAACCCGAACTTAAAAATGGTCCGAAATGGTTTCTAAGAAGGGGGAAAGGTACGCCTCGCCAAGGCCTTCGATAAATGCTAAGGCCCGAGGCAAATAACAAAGGGAAATGAGTCGAGAAGAAGAAAGAAGGTGGCAGCCCAAGGGGCTTCCATGGCTGCTAGCCAAAGAGGGAAGAAGAAGGGTCAAAATTCTGATTTTGACTTTAGGGCAACATATTTATAGTAAAACCCAAAAAATGCCCTAATCAAGCCCCGCTGGGTCCAAAAAAGTCGAATTTGAGCAGATGCACTGAAAGGGTAAAACACTATGAATGAAAAAAAAAAATGAACAACAGAAGAAACGACATCAAAAACCGAGTCATGTGCAAAAAGATATGCCGCGAACAAGTTCGGCGGCCACCGAGGCCAAAAATCCTAAAACTGGGGAAAACGACATGAAAGAAATTCTAAGAGTACACGACTCGATAAAAAGTGAAAATGAATCCTGTACGATGATCCAGGCTGAAAACGAGACATTTTGTAATAACTTTTATTAATTGCACAATGCCCGTACAAAAAGGGATAACTGCAAAACTGCCCAGAATGAAAATATCTTCCAAAATATATTTTCTTAAAACCACTAATCAAAATATCTCCAAAAGATGTTTATGAAAAACACCCCAAGAAACATTGATGTTTCTGAAGAATCCTTTCATCCACACCCTTGCAGGAGAAAGAAACAACCGGCGAACTTTTCTCCAAAAGTAAAGTTACGCATTTTGAGGAAATCAACTGGAGTGAAAACTCATAAAGTCAAAACTCAACTCTGAACACAAAAAGTGAGTTTGTGCCAACAAAGTGATAAATGGAAAAAGGACCAAAAGTGAATAGTGTCAAAAAAAATGAAAATATGGAATTGACTCGGTCCTTAAAGAAAGTTGTCAATCCAAAGGAAAGAGTCTTGGAAACCATTTCCGAGCACTCAAGATGACACTAAGTGATGAGTAACTAAACTCAAAAAAGAAAATTCAATGGAAAAAATTTATCTGTAAAATTTCAGAAGAACGAAAAAAAGGAAAATGACCGGGTCATTAAAATTGCTTTTTAGTTCATTTCTGTATAGTTGTTATTTTCTTGTTTTTCTTTGAAGGTTGTTGCTAGGGACTACCGATATTTAAGTTTAGGGGTGTTATAAGCGCTGAAAAGTGCGCATTTAAACCTCTTAATCTTGAATGTCCTAGGACCTTATTCTATCGTATTTTCCCGTTTTAGTTTAATTCCATGTTACTTCCCTTTTTAGGCACTTATCCAAAAAATAAGTCAATTTAGCTGAATTAGAGCATTAAAAGAAGCAATCTCAAGACTAGTGGAAGAAAGGAGTTAAGTGGATGTAAAATGTTAAAAAAGCCCTCTACGATCGATCGGACCGAGCTAGGATCGATCACACTGTGATTATTCCAACCTAACCATGATGGATCGAGCCCTTTGTCCTTATCCTCAAAGAAATATCCTTTTCGATCGATCTAACCTATTATTCGATCAATCGAACCTTTTGATCTTATCCTCACCTACCACTTTTGTCCTTTTCCCAAAATTATCTTAGCCTTATCCTTATCCAGAAAGTGCACCGCCATCTTTCAATCGATCAGAGCAATCATGTGATCAATTGAACTGCCTCAAATTGCATGAAAAATAAATTTCAAGTCAAATTAAAGGTGTGCTCGTGGTGCAATCATTTGGAGGTCCTAGTGCACGAGGTCTGACCATTGGGTGTGACATTTGAGATACCTATATAAGGATTTTGGCTAATTTTAACAAAGAGGTTGGTTAGTTAGAGAGAGAATTGGCTAAAGATTTGTGACGACCCTGGTTTTTAGGCCAGCGTGTCCTGTGATGAACCGTAAAGATGATCCGATAACGGATCCGAATGCGGAAGTGAAAACAGAAAACAAGACTCTAAGAAGTCAAAGTGACCTTCCATGAGGTCGTGGAACTCAACAAGAACTGCTGCAGAAGCAAAAGATCGAAAATATGACAAATAAGGCCCTAGGGGCAAAATAGTCATTTCTAGAAACTGTAGATTCGGGTGCCACTGAGCACACCGCTGGAAGGACAATAAAGAACTAATCAAGATGGACTCAAGAATCGCATGATTCAGAGTCTGGACGAAGGAGAAACGGCATGACGAAGAAAAACGAGCACTTAAGGTAAAAAGGGTAAACTGGTAATTATCTAGGAAGAACCAGGTATAACCGAGTACACTGTTGGAAAGACAGCGAAAAGTTAATCAAGTTCAAAAAAAAATTCACTTGAATCGGAGTTCGGACGAAGGAGAAAAGCTCAAAAGAAGAGTTGACGTCGCGACGGCCCGACGAGGGGCCATGACAGCCACATGCGCACGCCCATGCACGCCGCGCGCGCGCCGAGTGCACCATGGCTGGCAGCAACAGCCCATAAAGCTGTTATGGGGTTATTTTTCAGAAAATTCCAGAACAAAGGCTGAATTTGGAGGCCTAAATGAACTTTTTTTGCAAAAACACAAAGAAGAAACCCCCCTCAAAATTGAGTTATCTACGTGAATTGGGAGAGAATTCAAAAAAAACTTAATGTAGAATGCCCGAAATGCCCCTCCATGAAATCTGGTCATGGAGGTCCAAAAAGCTGCTATGTTGAAAAACTGAGAGCTAAACTTTGTAAGTGATTTCCGATATCAAGATGACATTTTCTAGAAAAACACGGAGAAGAAACCTCCCCTAAAATCATGTTTTCCATTCAATCATGTCAAAAGAAGAAAATAAAACTGATGTGAAGGGTCCATAATGCCCCTAGATCAGAATATGCAAAAAAAATGCGAAATGAATTCACGAGATGCTCAAAACACAAACGATAAGGTTTTGCCTGGAAAAGACCATGCACGCAAATGTAACTTACCTATTTGGATGTGCTACAATGGTCCATGACTTAAAAATACCACTGATACAAAATCCGACCCCCCAACGGGCAAAAAGGCAAAAATGGACTTAAAATGAAAACTCTGAATCCAAAAATACAAAACGGGATCAAATGATCATTTGGCCCTTGGCCACACTTCAAACATGATTTATGAGACCCTATGAAAGAATGAGAATGGAATTCCCACGCCCGATGCAACCATGGTGAAGCAATGACTTGCGATTTTTCAAGATTTTCACAATATTTCATGAAGTTAAAAAGTACATAGAACACAATATAATGGTCATTGGCCTCCGGCCTCATCTCATACATATCAAATACATTGAAAGAAGTGTACTTAAGTACACATTACATACATGGAATCAAATATACATATTTTGACATATAAGTCTACAAAATGACATTTCATGCTAACATTTGCATGAAATGGAAACTTGAAAGCTACACGACATCCAAGGAATGCTAGGCGTCACGAACCAAGTCTTCGTACCTGAAATATGCCCTAGTATCGTAGGGGTGAGTAACATAAAGCTACTCGTAGGAGATGAGCATGCATCGACCTGGCATTTTACAAATTTATCACCTTAAGGTGAAACATGTTAAAGGGGCTCATGCCACCTAACGTCTATGTCCAAGTGAGACTCGGGGAGCATCCTAAGCTACTATAGAGTCTAAGCAACAAGAATCATGATATACATACGTGTATTAAATGAATAATGGTTGGCATAATCTAAAGAACACGACAAGAAGAATGCTTGAGCATAGATTAACATGAATTGCATTTTCAATACAATTGAACTAGGTCCAGAGTAATCCATACAACATGACAACAGCATATTTGAATACAAGTTAACAAGAATCACATTATCCATGCAATTCAACAACAAAAGAGCATGTTATACAATGCAAGAAGGTTTAAGTTCTTAAAGCCATCAACTTAGAATCTAAAGCACAAAATAACAGTATGGGTTCATGCCACCTAACGTCTATGTTATAAATGAATCAATAGGATCAATCCTAAGCTTTATTAGAACGTCAAAACACGATTTTCAATATCGATGCAATTTAACCAACATTGGAACTTCTAATACAACGCATAAAGCACAATTTCGCAAAGTTAACATCCTGTAACTTAAAATGGAACGACAAATAAGAAACAACAAGTTACAACATCATCTAGTTATCAACTTGAAAATGAAATGCGAAATCAAACAAAATGGATACTCGGACATCACGCCGGATCAGACTGACAACATAGTTATTTTAGGGTTACTAGCCCATGGGTAACCTCCCTATGTGCACACTAGACTATATATAGAGGGACTATCCCCCGTACTAGAACCATATCCTAGCCATAGTCAAACAACGACATCCCCAAGTTTCCAAAATCAACAAGTTCTGCAACAACGCATTTATCAACAGGAATATGCAAGATAATCAACTATCTACTAAGCACAACCAAATTTGGAAACCTATACAATACATGCTCTAAATCCACAACTAATATGATATGATGAATGTCGAATCTTCAGTGTGCGATTCGTTACACGCTATGCATGAAAGATGTTAAACACGAAGTGTGCAAATCATTACACAAGGCAACAATATATTCAATAAGGAAAACATATTCTCATTAATACAAACATAGCAACTATGTTATCCAATGTTCAAAACATAACCAAATGAATATACAACAAGTCCAAGTCCATGATTTGAATATAGAAACCACTTCTAAAACACAACTAGATCATGGAGCAAATTGATAGAATTTAAATAGATAAACACAATTAAATTCTCTAGATTCCGATTCAATTCCAAATAACCTAAATTTAATACATGTTAAGGGACGTGGCATGGTCATTACCTATATCCATTCTAAAAATCAATTAGGTTGTTGGAACAACAAAGTAGAACTTTGATTAAATCATGCTAATTTAAATCCCAAGATTCTAAAACAACTTCTAATAGTCCAAAATTAATATATGCTAGTAACAAGTCATGATTAATACAATTATCAAGTTAAAAACTTAATTAAGCTAAGGGGACCATTAAATAGATTTTAATTAATTCTTTTAATTAAAATCCCTAGATTTTCAAACTTAACCAAATGCTCTCAATTTAACATATCTTAGAGAATATGCCAAGGACTAATGAAATATCACATTACAAGTTTATTTCATTCAATTTACGACCATGTGAATTAAACTTTCACTAAAGTTAAATATAAAATAAAAGTTACAATTCTCATACAATTAATCCCAATTTTATATACGTGAACAACTATACCTAAGCTTAATTTTCTAGCATGCCACAATTCAATTCCAAGTTGTATATCACCATGAGGATTAAATCTTAAACAAGGAATTTAATTAAATAAAAGGTTTCAAAACCTAACCGAATATGCTAAATCAAATATATGTGAAGCTATATGGCACGTATATCCAGAATATCAAGTCGGAATTTAAATAGAGTAAATAGTGCACTCGGGGCAAATTAATTAATCAAATTAATTAATAATTACTAATTTTCAAAACACCTCCAATTACTTTCAAATTCAACTATGTTGAAGAGCATGCTAAGGCCTAATATAATATGCTAACACATATTAATTTCAAGCTAGTTAAGGCCATGTAAAATAATCTTTCACCTAAGATAAATATTAAATAAAATCTTTAATACTTATTCAAATGTTCCAATTTTAATACACGACAATGAGCATATCAAGGGACAATATAAAACCATGCTACACGTTTAAACCAAGTCATGAGCAACCGGAAAAATTAGATCCCGTACAAGAAAAATAAATAATAAAATCTCTAGATTTTATATTTAATCATGCAAACAGGTATTATAAGCATCACAAACATGCTATATAACAAGAATTTAAACCTAGAACATCCCCTACCTCAATTTGAGATGAAAATCTCAAATGCCATCAAAATGGAATGGCTCCGAATCCGACAAAACTACTAGGTTTTGTCGGGGACAATGCCGTGAACATAACCCCCATGAAAGCCCCATAAAAATCATAACTTGACCTCAAAACCAAACTCAAGAAATGGTCAAAACTGAATTCTAATAAGGGGGAAAGGTAGAGCACGGCGAGGGGAACAACAAACGTTAAGGCCGAAGACTTTCCATCAAGGAAAAGTGAACCAAAAGAGGAGAGAGAAGATGGCAGCACCCCTTGGCTGCCATGGAAGCTCCAGGTCGTGCATGAAGAGGGGAGAAGATGAAAAATGAAATATCTCACCCCCCTTTTATAGAAATCTCAAAAAATGCCCCGAACGGGCCCCGCCGGGTCCGAAAAAGTAAAATTTGAGCAGACGAGCTCAAATAGCAAAACTTTGTGAACGAAAAAGATTTAAAATGATAAAATATGAAAAGCGAAAGAAACAACATTGAAAACCAAGTCCCGAGCAGAAAGTTATGCTCAAAACAAGTTTGGCGAAAAATGGGGCCAGAAACCCTGAAACTGGAAAACATCGACCAGGAGGAAATTCCAAGAGTACACAACTCGACGAAATGTGAAAATGAATCCCATACAAGGATCCAGGCTCAAAGCAAGACATTTTGCAATTACTTTCATTAATTGCAAAATGGCCCCTCCAAAAAGTGAAAACTGCACTTCTGGCCCAGAATGAAAATATCTTCCAAAAATATTTTCTTAAAAACTCTTGAAATAAAATATCTTCAAATGATATTTACGAAAAACACCCCAAGAAAAGAAAATAATTTCAAAGAACTTTGCATCCATGCCCCTATGCACACCGGGAGCAACCAGAATATTTTCTTGCAAAAGTAAAGATATATATTTCGTGGAAACCACTCAAGATGAAGGCATGTGAAGTCAAAAACCAACTCCAAGCATGAGAAGTGAGGTTGTGCCAAAAACTGACAAACGCAGATAAGACAGAATAGGGAAAAGGACGAAATAGCGCATAGTGTCGAAAAATGAAAAATGTGAAAATGACTCGGTCCTCAAAGGAAGTTGTCAATCCACGGAAAAGAGTCTTAGGAACCAATTTCAAGCACTCGAGATGACACTAAGCGACACGAAACAGAGCTCAAAAAAGATAATTAAACGAAAAAAATTCATTCGTAAAATTTCAGGAAAAAGGAAAGGAAGGCAAATGACCGGGTCGTTACAAGATTGGAAAGAGAAATATACATTTTGGGAAAGTTCTTCTACTCATCTAGGGTTTCTACCAAAAACACCAAGGGAGGAAGATGAATTCTACCATGAAGATAGCGCTTGAGGGTTGGATGACAATAGTAATGAGTGGCTAAATTACTCTCTTGGGGCTAGAGATAGCCCTAAACATACCTCCTAGACCTTAACGATTTGTAATTAGTGGGATTTGTGTTGTAATTCTTGTTTTGACCTTTGATATATATATAAATCTTGTTTCTACATGATTTGTGTAGTTTAATACTTCCAATTGATCATTTAATTCTAGCCATATGTCTATGTATGCTAGAATGAATGTTCATGTGTTCTTTTCTAGATTTTGTGACACTGATGCATGTCTATGTGTGTTGATATTATGAATCCAATGATGGTCAAAACATGGTGCTTAATGGATTACTCTTGTGGTTTATTTGATGGTTCATACTTATTTCTTGATGGATTGTACCACCTCCTTAGTTTAATTAGTTTATTTTTTTATGTTATTAGCATAGTTGTAGTATAATTGCTTTAATTTCCTAGATAGGTGGACAATCCATTCTTGTTGTTTGATGTTCCATGCTTATGAGTACAAGTAGTATATTTCTCTAATTTTTTGAGTATGCATTAATTGTGAGCTTATGGAAGGATTAATGGCTTAATTTGATATGCTATGCTATTCACTAGATTGATTAGACAATGTATGCTTACTTTGTTATCCAAGTCTAATAATTCAATTAATGACACACACTCCTTTTGTAACACATAATCCCCCTAATTTATCAAATGTTGAATGTCAAGGAAGGCAATGCTTAGTGGTGAACTCTATATCCCAAGAATCCTCTCTCATTCTTTACACCTCGTTTGTTTTAGTTGTTTTACATAGCATTGCTTTAGCCTAAATTGTAGTATAATTCAACCAAAAAACCCTTCTTTTGATCATTTGACCTACTAATCCAACATTGATTCCGAAGTACTGTTCATTTCCCTTAGGACGATCCCTACTCACTCTAGCTACATTAATAGTTAGTAGTGGTAGTGGCATTCTATAAATTCAAACTTGGCCATATTACATTTCATCACCACACTTTTGAGAGCTTTGGTACTCGGCAACACCATAGTGTATCCTCCTTCTCAATGAAATGTTCCATACTTAGGAAATTAACTGATCTTAGAAATATACCTAAGTCAACTTCATCACTCTAGCCAATGTACCTTTTCAAGTACTTAGTCTTTCTTCCTTTGTGATACCCTTCGATTCTAGAGCCACGGGTGATCAAGTCCGAGCACAGATTCGAGGGATACCAAACAATTAAGTTTATAAACAAGCATAGATTGTAAGAAGAATTGAAAGAAATATATTAAACAAGCTGAAAGAATTATAATTAATAAAACCTTAAAAGTTATATAATCCAATATTGCCAAAACCTCCATATAATTATTACAACTTAGGAATCCATCTTATGAACCCTTAATAATATCCAGCTAGAAAAAAAAAATAACTGAACTAAAGGAAAACCATAACTAAAACATAGATAAGAGTCATACGGAGTCGGAAGAGTGAATAACTATCTCTGCTCGGCACGAATAATCTCTAGGACTGGAACTGTCAAACACCTAAAAAGCAATAGTGGGTCAGGCCCACAAGTTAGTTCCACTCTACTATAATTTAAACAGAGACCCAATATGCAAGTCCATCCTAAACAACTCAAAAATAACTATATAGTTCAAAAATAAATATATCCACACTAAGGGACTCTTATTGGACTACAAGGAGGTCTTAACCTGACTAGTAGGCAACATGCAAAATGCACCTGAAGTGGGCATGAGTACCTAGACCTAACAGGGTACACCACTAACCATCATAGCTAACTATGAATCCCAATGCATAGATGATAAGCACCGAATATTGCATATTCAAGCGCCCTTATTTGCATTAGTTAAGTCCATTAGCTGGCGATAATGTACAATTTTGCTTTATTTGTCTGTTTCCGTTGTCTTTCAGGTCGGTTGCCCTAAATATGGTTAAAGAAGCGTTTTTGTCGATTTACACATGCTGTTACTGGGAACCATCTTTTGGAGCCAAAACTTCTTGAGTCCTCATGTATGTGGGGTGTGACGACCCTAGTTTTTAGGCCAGCGTATCCTGTGATGAACCGTAAGGATGATCCGATAACGGATCCGAATCCGGAAGCGAAAACAGAAAACAATACTCTAAGAATTCAAAGTGACCTTCCATGAGGTCGTGGAACTCAACAAGAACTGATGCGGAAGCAAAAGATCGAAAATATGACAAATAAGCCCCCAGGGGCAAAATAGTCATTTTTGAAAACTGTAGATTCGGGTACCACCGAGCACACCACTGGAAGGGCAACAAAAAACTAATCAAGATGGACTCAAGAATCGCATGATTCGGAGTTCGGACGAAGGAGAAACGGCATGACGAAGAAAAACGAGCACTTAAGGCAAAAATGGTAAACTGGTAATTATCCAGGAAGAACTGGGTGCAAGCGAGCACACCGTTGGAAAGACAGTGAAAAATTAGTCAAGTTAAAAAAAAAAATTCACTTGAATCGGAGTCCGGACGAAAGAGAAAAGCCCAAAAGAAGAGTTGACGTCGCGGAGGCCCGACGAGGGGCCATGGCGCACACGGCGCCCATGCGCGAGCCCACCGGCGTGCACGCCGGCGCCCAAAGACATGGCTGGTGGCAGCCCTTGGCTGTTGCTACATTTTTTTTTTGATCTGCCCAGAACTGAGGCTTGAAACGGAGGTCAAGACGAGTTTTGCTGGAAAAACACGAAGAAAAACCCCCCTTAAATTCGAGTTTTCTACCCGACAGTGCGGACGAAATCGAAAAAGACGTACTGTGAAATCCCGAAAATGCCCCTAGATCAGAACTGAACAAGAGAGTCATAAAGCTGCTAAATGAAAACTGGAAGCTGAAACTTCACGAGGGATTTTCGGTACCAAGACGACATTTTCTAGAAAAACACGAAGAAGAAACCCCCCCTAAAATCATGCTTTCTATTTAACCATATCAAAAGAAGAAAATAAAACTGATGTGAAAGGTCCATAATGCCCCTAGATCAGAATATGCAAAAAAAATGCGAAATGAATTCACAAAAGGCTCAAAACACAAATGATAAGGTTTTACCCGGAAACGACTATGCACACAAACGTAACTTACCTATTTAGACGCGCTACAATGGTCCATGGCTTAAAAATACAGCCGATACAAAATCCAACCCCCCAACGGGCAAAAAGGCAAAAATGGACTTGGAATGGAAAACATGGAATACAAAAATGTAAAATGGAGTCAAATGACCATTTGGCCCTTGACCACACTTCATACAAGATTAATAAGACCCTATAAAAGAATGAGAATGGAATTCCCACACCCGATGCAAACATGGTGAAGCCATGACTTGCAATTTTTCAAGATTTTCACAATATTTCATGAAGTTAAAAAGTACATAGAACACAATATAATGGTCATTGGCCTCCGGCTTCATCTCATACATATCAAATACATTGAAAGAAGTGTACTTAAGTACACATTACATACATGGAATCAAATATACATATTTTGACATATAAGTCTACAAAATGACATTTCATGCTAACATTTGCATGAAATGGAAACTTGAAAGCTACACGACATCCAAGGAATGCTAGGCGTCACGAACCAAGTCTTTGTACCTGAAATATGCCCCAGTATCGTAGGGGTGAGTAACATAAAGCTACTCATAGGAGATGAGCATGCATCGACCTAGCATTTTACAAATTTATCACCTTAAGGTGAAACATGTTAAAGGGGTTCATGCCACTTAACGTCTATGTCCAAGTGAGACTTGGGGAGCATCCTAAGCTACCTTAGAGTCTAAGCAACAAGAATCATGATATATATACATGCATGAAACGAATCATGGTTGGGATAATCCAAAGAACACGACAAGACGAATGCTTGAGCATAAATTAATATGAATTGCATTTTCAATACAATAGAACTAGGTCTAGAGTAATCCATACAACATAACATAAGCATATTTGAATACAAGTTAATAAGAATCACATTATCCATACAATTCAACAACAAAATAGCATGTTATACAATGCAACAAGGTTTAAGTTCTCAAAGCCATCAACTTATAATCTAAAGCACAAAATAACAGTAAATGTTCATGCCACCTAACGTCTATGTTATAAATGAATCAATGGGATCAATCCTAAGCTTTATTAGAACGTCAAAACATGATTTTCAATATCGATGCAATTTAGCCAACATTGGAACTTCCAATACAACGCATAAAGCATAATTTCGCAAAGTTAACATCCTGTAACTTAAAATGGAACGACAAATAAGAAACAACAAGTTACAACATCATCTAGTTATCAACTTGAAAATGAAATGCGAAATCAAATAAAGTGGATACTCGGACGTCACGCCGGATCAGACCGACAACATAGTTACTTTAGGGTTACTAGCCAGTGGGTAACTTCCCTACGTGCGCACTAGACCATATAGAGGGACTATCTCCCATACTAGAACCACGACCTAGCCATAGTCAAACAACGACATCCTCAAGTTTCCAAAATCAACAAGTTGTGCAACAACGTATATATCAACAAGAATATGCACGATAATCAACTATTGACCAAGCACAACCAAATTTGGAAACCTATACAGTACATGCTCTAAGTCCACAACTAATATGATGTGATGAATGTCGAATCTTCAGTGTGCGATTCATTACACGCTATGCATGAATGATGTTAAATACAAAATGTGCAAATCATTACACAAGGCAACAGTATATTCATTAAGGAAAACATATTCTCATGAGTATAAACATAGCAACTATGTTATCCAATGCTCAAAACATAACCAAATGAATATACAACAAGTCCATGTCCAGGATTTTGATATAGAAACGACTTTCAAACACAATCAAATCCATGGCTCAATTCGATAGAATCTAATTAAATAAAAATAATTAAATTCCCTAGATTCTAATTCAATTCCAAATAACCTCAAATTAATACATATTAAAGAACATGACATGGTCATCACCTATATCCATTCTAAAACTCAATTAGGTTATTGGAACAACAAAGTAGAACTCTAATTAAATCATGCTAATTTAATTACCAAGGTTCTAAAGCAACTACAAATTGTCCACAATTAATAAATACTAGTAAACAAGTCATGGCCAATACAAACATCAAGTTAAAACCTTAAGCTAATAGGACCACAAAATAGATTTTAATTACTTCTTTTAATTAAAATCTCTAGATTTTCAAACTTAACCAAATGCTCTCAAATTAACCTATGTTGGAAAGCATGCCAAAAACTAATGTAATATCACATTACAAGTTTATTTCATTCAATTTAAGACCATGTGAATTAAACTTTCACTAAAGTTAAATATAAATTAAAAGTTGCAGTTCTCATGCAATTAATCCCAATTTAATATATGTGAACAACTATACCTAAGCTTAATTTTCTAGCATGCCACAATTCAATTCCAAGTTGTATATCACCATGAGGATTAAATCTTAAACAAGGAAATAAATTAAATGAAAGGTTTCAAATCCTCACTGAATATTCTTAATCAAATATATGTGAAGCTATATGGCATGTAGATCAAGAATATCAAGTCAGAATTCAAATGAAGTGAATAGTGCACTCGGGGCAAATTAATTAATCAAATTAATTAATAATTACTAATTTTCAAAACACCTCCAATTACTTTCAAATTCAACTATGTTGAAGAGCATACTAAGGCCTAATATAATATGCTAACACATATTAATTTCATGGTAGTTAAGGCCATGTGAATTAATCTTTCACCTAAGATAAATATTAAATAAAATCTTTAATACTTATTCAAATGTTCTAATTTTAATACACGACAATGAGCATATCAAGGGGCAATATCAAATCATGCTACACGTTTAAACCAAGTCATGAGCAACCGAGAAAATTAGATCCCGTACAAGAAAAATAAAAATAAAATCTCTAGATTTTATATTTAATCATGCAAACAAGTAGTATAAGCATCAAAAGCATGCTATATAACAACAATTTAAACCTAAAACATCCCCTACCTCAATTTGAGATGAAAATCTCAAATGCCATCAAAATGGAACGGCTCCGAATCCGACGAAACTACTAGGTTTTGTCGGGGACAACGCCGTGAACATAACCCCCATGAAAGCCCCATAAAAATCATAACTTGACCTTAAAACCAAACTCAAGAAATGGTCAAAACTGAATTCTAATAAGGGGAAAAGGTAGAGCACGACGAGGGGAACAACAAACGTTAAGGCCGAAGACTTTCCATCAAGGAAAAGTGAACGAAAAGAGGAGAGAGAAGATGGCAGCACCCCTTGGGCTGCCATGGGAGCTCCAGGTCGTGCATGAAGAGGGGAGAAGATGAAAAATGAATTATCTCACCCCCCTTTTATAGAAATCTCAAAAAGTGCCCCGAGCAAGCCTTGCCGGGTCCGAAAAAGTAAAATTGGAGCAGACGCGCTCAAATGGTAAATCTTTATGAATGAAAAAGATTTAAAATGATAAAATATGAACAACGGAAGAAACGACATTGAGAACCGAGTCCCGAGCAGAAAGTTATTCCCAAAATAAGTTTGGCGAAAACTTGGGCCAGAAACCCTGAAACTGGAAAACATCGACTAGGATGAAATTTCAAGAGTACACAACTCGACGAAATGTGAAAATGAATCCCGTACGAGGATCCAGGCTTAAAACAAAACATTTTGCAATAACTTTCATTAATTGCACAATGGCCCCTCTAAAAAGTGAAAACTACACTTATGGCCCAGAATGAAAATATCTTCCAAAAATATTTTCTTAAAAACCCCTGAAATAAAATATCTTCAAAAGATATTTACGAAAAACACCCCAAGAAAAGAAAGTAATTTCAAAGAACTTTGCATCCATGCCCCTATGGACACCGGGAGCAACCAGAGTACTTTCTTGCAAGAGTAAAGATACGTATTCCGAGGAAACCACTCAAGATGAAGGCACGTGAAGTCAAAAACCAACTCCGAGCATGAGAAGTGAGGTTGTGCCAATAATGTGACATATGGGGAAAAGACAGAATAGGGAAAAAGACGAAACAGGGAAAAGGACGAAAGGCGCATAGTGTCCGAAAAGTGAAAATGCAGAAATGACTCGGTCCTCAAAGGAAGTTGTCAATTCACATGAAAGAGTCTTAGAAACCAATTCTGAGCACTCGAGATGACACTAAGCGACACAAAATAGAGCTCAGAAAAGAAACTTAAATGAAAAAAATTCATTCGTAAAATTTCAAGAAAAAGGAAAGGAAGGCAAATAACCGGGTCGTTACAGTGGGGTTGTGATATTGAGCTCAGGTTAAAGAGTGCATTGACAGATATTTCATTTAAAGTTCGAAAGAGGGCTGAAATTGCTGAGGGATAGTCTCCGCGGGCGCCCGCCGCGGGTGCCCGCCAATCATGTCAGTAGCTATCCTTTATTCGCGGGGCCCCGCAGTGCTCGCGGGCCCCCGCCGCACGTTCTGTGGGCGCCTGTCAAACCCTCCAAAGAGTCCCCTCGTCATGCAAGGACCCACGGGGGCCCGCGGGCCCTAGCCGATTTGCAGACAACTCTGCATTCTTCCTCCCAATGCTATCCCCTTAACTTATTTTTGTGGTTCTAATCCTCCTAGGGTTGGTAGGGCACAAAAATGGAGGGAAATTGAGAGGCTAAGGGATTAATGAAGGGCTTGAGGCTGAAGGAAGATCTATCTCACATTTTACATCAAGATTTCTAGAGAGAGAAAGATTAGAGAGGAGAGTTCTTGGGTGGCTAGGGCTGAGCTCGAAAATGAAGAGCGATTCTTCATCTTCTTCTTCTTCATTCTTTGTCTTCATGGGTAACTAACTCCCTATCTATGGAGGTGATGAAGCTCCATTTTGTAAGCACTGTTTTGTTTTGATTTATATTTGGGGATTTAATGTATATATATATGATCTTTTTATGAACTAGAGCACTCTCTTTGATGTAAAGAACTTCAATGTATATTAATGATCATTTTGAGTTAAATATCTTGTCTTAGATTGTTTCTCTCTTATGATTATATTGCTACATTTTCATAGTGACAATGGAGATGAGTTTATGGAAGTTTTTTTTATTGGCATGATATTTAGGAAATTTGATAATCTATTACTTAAGGCCTTCATTTGATAGGTTATTCTTGATTTCTATTTCATATGCTTTTATTATGTGATCAAGGGCTTGATAACCTTTTGCTTGGTGACCATGTCCAAGGTTACATCTTAGTTTAGGTAGTCAAAACATGTGATGCTTTGATAGGTTATTCTTGCCTATTGATTTCATATATTTCTTGAATGTAATGTAGCAATTTTGTGTTGTTGCATTCTTTGGTCATACATTGATATGTTATTTCCCTAAGTAAATCATGTCCAAGCATGCTTATTCATAGGTAGTGGATTCACTTCCTTAGTCCTCTCTCTCTTTATTATTCTATCTCTTACTTCCTAGCACAATATTGTTTTATGCATTGCTCAATTCTTAATTTTTGTGACAAACCGACAAACCTCTTTACACCCCTTTCATCATTCTAAAAGTGGTTCTAAGTATCTTAGTTGCCATAACCTTGCAGTCCCAGTGGTTTGACTTACCCGACCAATAGCCCTATTTTACAATGATTTGTGCTATTGCAAAAGGGTTGATTTATAATTGTAATTGATCCGTCAATCAATTTTTGGCGCCGTTACCAGGGACTGCAAACGGTTTTGCAACCAAAGTTTTAGGATTACCTTTGGTTTGATTGTTAATACTGTGTCTTATGAATATTTTCTAGTGTTGTTTTGATTATTGTGGCATTTTAAGTGTTTGTAAGATTCTAGATATTCAAGGCTTGCTGAGGAAAGCTAGCAAATTTGTAAGTCTAGACGCCTTTAGGTAAGTTTTCAAAGATCTAGTTTCAAAGTTGTGAATATCTTGCATGTGTTTAGTTTAGATATAGTTAAGTTGTGAAGCCCTTGCCGAGGCTATTTATTTTTCTTTTCAATTGCAAGCATCAGTCCTTGTCGTGGCCATTTACATTTTTGTCTTGATAATTGAGGAAAAAGGGAACATCATATGTGGAGTTGATGTTTGGTCGTAGGTCACTTTCCTTACTAACTCTTAACTCGCCAGTTGACATAAAGTCACTTGAAATAACTCTTAGAAGAAACCTTAGGGAATCTACCAGCATAAGAGAACTTGAAACTGAATTTAACACAATGGCTGAAAATGTAGGAAATGTCAAAAATGAGGGAATTAATAATGATAGGGCCGAAATTGCAAATGTGGTTCCCATGACTCTTAGGGACCATTTCATCCCTACCACTTATGCTTTTCCCTCTTGCATAGTGATGCTAAACATTGAGGCCACTCAATATGAAATCAAATCTAGCACCATCCAAATGCTTTCACCTTTTCATGGCTTTGAAAATGAGGACCCTTATAAGCACCTTGATGAATTCCTTGAAATATGCTTTACCATCAAGCTGAGGGGCTTCCCTGACAATGCTCTCCATTTGCATCTCTTCTTATTCTCCTTAAAAGATAGGGCAAAATATTGGTTGAACTCCCTTGCTACAAATTCCATCACCACATGGGCTCAATTGCAACAAGAATTCTTAAAGAAATATTATCCAGTGAGTAAGACCAATCTAATGAGGCATTCTATTCTTAGCTTTTCACAAAGCGATGGGGAACAACTCCATGAGACTTGGGAAAGACTACAAGACCTCCTTAGGAATTGTCTGCACCACCTAATTCTAAAATGGCAATTGGTGCAAGCTTTCTATACCGGTTTAACCGACACCCATAGATTTATGGTTGACTCCTCATGTGGAGGGATGTTCATGTCTAAAAGTGCAGATGAGGCGTGGACCTTACTAGAGAATCTGAGTGAGAATTCATTGCAACACAATTCTCGTAGGGTTCCAGCCTCAACCAATGCCAAGAACACCAACCCTTGTCAACCGAAGACAATGAGGGAAGAATCATCTTAAGTGGATGCCATAGCTCATAAATTCTATCAATTGATGGCACCACATCTGTCTTCTTCCTTGTCTCAAAATTAAGCTAGTACGGTGTGTACATCATGCACTAGTCCTTTCCATCTCTCAGAAGATTGTCCCACACTAGAACAATTTTCTAATCCCAATCAAGAGTAAGCAAATGCGATGTTCTCAAGGCCCGGAAATAATCGATATTCCAATACCTACAATCCGGGATGAAGAGATCATCTGAATTTCTCGTGGAGGCAACAAGCCCCACAAAATTCCCAATTTTAAAATCAAGGGCACTAAAATCAGCCCTCTTCTCAATTTCAAAATAGGCCATTTCAGGCCTCATTAAGCTACCATCCCCCATATAATCCAAATGTCTCTAATCAACCTCCTACGTTCCCAACTGATGAGATTTTGGCTGCAAATAAGCAAATGATGGAATCTCTAAGCAAGCAAATGATGGAATCCAACAAGAAACTCTTGTCATCTTTGCAGCCCACTCTCCAAATGGTTCATTCCCACACTCAGTCTATTGCTAAACTTGAGAATCAAGTTGGCCAAATAGCCACTTCAATGAACCAACTCCTTCAAAGAGATAAAGGGAAGCTTCCCGCTCAATCATTTGAGAATCCTAGAAGGATTCATGTGATTGATGAAACCCCTCCTCCGAGTGGGCCTACTCATAAACAAGTCCAAGCAATCACGACCCTAAGGAGTGGTCAAGTTGTGGACAATAAGGTTGATGGAGAGAATGATGAAACAACCCTTCCTTCCAAAAATCCAAATCTTTTCTCTAATCCAAAAGTCACTCCTGGAAATCCAAATTCTAGCACTCATGAAAATCCCAAGCTTGTCAACCCAAATGTGGAGACTTCTTATGAGCCTAAGGCTCCGTTTCCTCAACGTCTCTAAGAGTCGACACATTTTGGGAACAAGAATTGCAAAATTCAAGACATGTGGGAAGTTTTCAAGCAAGTAAAGATCAACTTACCTCTCTTAGATGCTATAAAGTAAATCCCTCCCTAAACAAAATTTCTCAAGGATTTATGCACTCAAAAGCGCACCTTCAAAAATCATTTGCCAAAGAAGGTGAGATTAACTGAAAATGTAAGCGCAATCATTCAACACAATTCTCCTCCAAAGTATAAGGATCCGAGCACCCAAACTATCTCGTGTGTCATTTGAGACAACAAGATAGAAAGGGCCCTCCTTGACTTAGGAGCTAGTGTAAATTTGATTCCATATTCAGTTTACTTATAGCTAGGTCTGGGAGATTTGAAGCCAACCTCCGTGGTCTTGTAGCTTGCCGATAGATCGGTTAAGCACCTACGAGGCATTCTTGAGGATGTCATTATCAAAGTGGACAAATTCTACTTCCCGGTAGACTTTGTGGTTCTTGACACGGAACTGGTCCATGACCCAAAGAAGCATATTCCCGTGATCCTTGGTAGGCCTTTCTTAGCTACAGCTAACGCTTCCATTAATTGCCGAACTGGGGTGATGGACATTACTTTTGGAAACATGCAAGTCAAACTCCACATCTTCCATGTAACTCAACATCCTTCCGATGAGGATGATTGATTCCTTATTGATGTGATTGATGAAGTGGTTGAAGAATCTCTCCCCTTCATTCTAAGCAAGGACCCTCTTAAAACTTACATGTCTCACTTTGACTTCTCAAGCTTTAACATTGATCAATCTATCCAAGAAGTAACTCTTTGCTCGACATTAATATCATCATGGATCTTCCTCTTTAGAAAATACCGAGAGAACCACTTCCTCAACTTTCCATTACTCCTCCAGTCCCTTCCTTGAAATCTCCTCCACAACTCGAGTTAAAGCCACTCCCGACTCACCTCAAGTATGTGTTTCTTGGCACAAATCAAACTCTTCCAGTCATCATTGCATCGGACCTTCTTAAGGACCAAGAAACCAACCTTTTAGCGGTGCTTCAAGAGCATAAAGAAGCTATTGGCTTGGCAGTGGCTGATTTGAAAGGAATCAACCCCTCTATTTGTATGCATCGCATTCATATGGGAGATGACACAAAGCCTACTAGAGAGGTCCAGCGCCGGTCGAATCCTAATATGAAGGAAGTGGTCATGAAAGAAGTGATCAAATTGCTAGATGCAGGAATCATCTACCTCATCTCTGATAACAAGTGCGTGAGTCCCACTCAAGTTGTTCCCAATAAATCCGTCCTCACCGTAGTAAAAAATTCCGTAAGAGAGCTCGTGCCACAACGCACCACCACCGGGTGGCATGTGTGCACTGACTACCGGAAACTCAACTCTACCACTAGGAAGGATCATTTTCCACTTCCATACATTGACCAAATCCTAGAGAGGTTAGCTGGCCAAATCTTTTATTGCTTCCTTGATGGTTATTCCGGCTATAACCAAGTGGCAATTGATCCGCAAGATCAAGAGAAGACCACATTCACATGCCCCTTTGGAACCTTTGCTTATAAACGCATGCCTTTTGGGCTATTCAATGCTCCGGCCACGTTCCAAAGATGTATGATGTCCATATTTTCTGATATGGTTGAAAAGTTCTTGGAAGTTTTCATGGACAATTTCTCCATCTTTGGCTCCTCCTTTGACTCATATCTCTACAATCTATCTCTTGTACTCCAAAGATGCAAGGAGACAAATCTAATTCCAAGTTGGGAGAAAAGCCATTTTATGGTTGAAGAAGGCATTGTTCTAGGACACGTCATTTCTGAACGGGGAATTGAGGTGGACAAAGCCAAAGTTGAGTTAATCTCCAACCCCTCCTCTAAATTCTGTCTGTCAAATCTGTTCCTTCCTTGGCCATGCCGGTTTCTATCGGCGTTTCATCAAAGACTTTAGCAAAATTTCTCAGCCCTTGTGTAATCTTCTGGCCAAGGATGTTCCGTTCAATTTTGATGAAGCTTGCATGGAAGCTTTTATGAAACTTTGCACTCTTCTCTCATCCACCCCAATTATGAAACCGCCTAATTGGTCTCTTCCATTTGAGATCATGTGTGATGTATCCGATTATGCATTGGGTGCGGTTTTAGGCCAACGTGTGGATAAACTTCCATACATCATCTATTATGTGAGTAAGACTTTATTTGATGCTCAGTTAAATTACACCACCACTGAAAAAGAATTGTTGGCTGTGGTGTATGCCTTGGATAAATTCCGTTCCTACCTTCTCGGATCCAAGGTCATTGTCTTTTCGGATCATGCTGCTCTTAGGCATTTGCTCACGAAAAAAGAGACCAAACCCTGTCTAATTTGATGGATACTCTTACTTTAAGAGTTTGACATTGAGATCTAGGACAAGAAGGGGACAGACAATGTTGTCGCAGACCATCTCTCTCGTCTACTTATTGAAAGATCTTCTAAATTTGCTGCAGTCCAGGATTCTTTTCCGGATGAGCAACTATTTCAGATTTCCTATTCAAATCTCCCTTGGTTTGTAGACATTGTCAACTACCTTGCAGTAGGCAAAATCCCCTCCAATTGGGCAAAATAAGAAAGAGACCATTTCTTCTCCCAAGTTAAGCATTTCTTTTGGGAAGATCCAGAATCGTTCAAGTACTGCCCAAATCAAATGATCCGGAGATGCATTCCCGACACTGAAACCATAAGTGTCCTAAATTTCTGCCACACTCTTGCTTGTGGGGGACACTTTAGTGCCAGAAAGACCGCTAACAAAGTCCTTCAAAGCTGATTTTATTGGTCATCTTTGTTTCGGGATGCTTATAATTTCTGTAAATCTTGTGAGCGTTGTCAAAAGCTCGGATCCATGTCTACGAGAGACATGATGCCCCTCACTCCCATCCTCATTATTAAAATTTTCGATGTGTGGGGGATCGACTTCATGGAACCATTTCCATCTTCTTATAGCTATGAGTATATCCTTGTAGCGGTGGACTATATTTCCAAATGGGTTGAAGCCAAGGCTACCAAAACTGATGATCATAAAGTTATGATCCAGTTCATTCAATCTAACATTTTTAGTCATTTTGGTACGCCCCAAACAATCATCAGTGACGGTGTATCTCATTTCAGAAATCGTTATCTTAAATCCGTCCTCTCTAAATACTCTGTCATTCACAAGGTTGCCACACCTTATCACCCTCAAACGAGTGGTCAAGTGGAGGTATCTAACTGAAAGATTAAGCATATCTTGGAAAAAATGGTTCGACCAGACCGCAAAGATTGGTCCTTGAGACTAAACGATGCGCTTTGGGCCTACCGGACAGCTTACAAGATGCCCATTGGCATGTCGCCATATCGGCTTGTCTTTGGAAAAACTTGTCATCTCCCAGTCGAATTAGAGCACCGTGCTTATTGGGCTATAAAAAGGCTCAACTTTGATCTCAAACAAGCCGGTTCTACTCACAAATTACAACTCAATGAGCTTGAGGAAATTCGAAACGATGCGTATGAAAGCGCCAAAATCTATAAGGCGAAGACTAAAGCTTTTCATGGCAAGCATATTGTCAAAAAGTTTTTTACCCCTGGACAAAAAGTTTGGCTTTTCAATTATAGATTGCGACTCTTTCCTGGTAAACTCCGTTCACTGTGGGATGGTCCATATGTCGTCACCGCCGTCTTTCCTCATGGAGCAGTCGAGCTTCAAGATCTGGCTGATGGATTTATGTTTAAGGTTAATGGCCAATGGCTTAAGCCTTACATTGACAGCATAGTCCTTATCCGCAAAGTAGAGAAAGTCCTATTAATGGACCCAATTTACAAGGATTAATGCGAAATCCTAATCTCGGTTCATCTAGGTATCGACATTAAAATTAGCATTCATGGGAAGCAATTCTTCCATCTACTGGGATTCCCTCCTTCATGTGCCACTGTGCCAAGAATTTTTTGGGAATTCGCTAAGTTTAACAAAAAATGTACTCTCTTACGGAATCGTCTCCTCTAGCATTCCGGCGGTCACATTCGGTTTTCTTTATCATTTTCAGGTCTCTGTACCATTTCTGGAAGTATTCACAGTCATTTCAGCATTTTTCTTGCCCAATCCAATCCAAAGTTTCATTAGCATTTGGATCTCTTAACTGTTGCTTGTGAGATTATGAGCCCAATACAGTTCCAGTGGTTTTGCATGGTTGCTTAGATCTCCAAAGTGCTTAAGTTCATGACTTTTTTCCCTGAGATCACGTCCCAAGCCTGAAATGCTGAATTAGGCTGCACAAAGCAGCATTTGCACAAGGGCGCCGCGCCATCACAGGCGCTCGCGCAAATGCCAAGTAGCATACATCCTTTACGGGGCCCTGCTGAGCCTCGTAGGCCCCCGCCATCAGTTCTGCGGGCGCCCGCCACCTTCGCTGGTAGGTTTTAAATGGGCATTCAAGCCCATTTCACTCTTTTAATTCTCCCTCTCACCTCTAAGCCCTCGCCCCACAGCTCTTATACCCTCAAGACCTCTCACTTTCTTACTAATCTCATCCCATCATCTTTTCCTCCTCCATCTCCCTCTTCCTTCTCCTTCCAATCCCTCACATCTTCCCTTTATCCCTCAATCTCTTATCCTTCAAGCTTCAAGGAAGTGTGCTCCTCCATTGGGTAAGTTTCTTCTCCCTTCTTTTTCTTTAAATGTAAGATCCAAGGAGGATGGGATTCTAGTTGTAGAGGATTGGTGATTGTTGGGCGTGCTTGCATGTTCATTTTCAGGTTAAATTTTTGGGATTTTCACATCTTTAACCTCATTTTGTCCCTTTTTCCATTTCTTGTGCATGCCAGGTGTTTGTAAAAAGTCCTGAACCAATTTCCTTCCTCCCAATGGCTTCTAAAGTGGCTTCCAAGCGTGCTAGATCGTCCGAGGGCCATTCTAATGCACCTCCAACCCCGAATTGGGCTGAATGGCCAATTGTTCCCGAAGCCAAGTTCACTATCAAAGATGGTTTTGAGCATAATCATGAGACGGCGTGGTCCGTCCGCGACTTGAAGGAGTGTGGTCTTTAAACTCTCTTCAAACCACGTGCTCACTCGTACTAGCCACGCGTGGTCCATCTCTTCTATGCCAACATGTTCTATTCATGTGCGGAACCAGATAAAATTAAAACCACCATTGATGATTATGAGTATGAATTCACCCTTGATAACCTTACTATGGCTATGGACTGCCCATTGGACTCTCCCGTAGAGGGGGCGGGCTTCCCTCTCTATGTTGCTGCCCCTGATGCCACCTTGTCCGACATTGTGGGGGAGATTTACCACGGCTAATTCACCGGCACTAGAACCACAAGCACCAATAAGTCCTTTTTGCCATGCCGGTTGTGGTTCCTTGATTCGGTCCTTGCTAAGAATGTCCTTCCCGTGCCAGGCCATTCCGAACGTAAGGGGGATTTTCTGAAAACCCTTTACAATGGTGAAAAGGGGTATTGGTTTTGCATCCCGTAGCTTGTCTGGGACCAAATGCTAAAAATCTACAATGAATTACTCTTGGTTAGGTCGCGCACTACCACCACATGGGCATTCCCTTTTCCTTACCTTATCACAAGGATGCTTAAAGATACCGGATTCAAAGCACCCCGGGGTGAAGCTAAAGAAAAGACGGTTCTTAACTTTTCTCTTGGGGTCTAGAAGTTGAGCATAGCTTAGCTTCAGACGTCCCGTCAGGTCCGCATTGGGGGCGAGTTGGATTGGGGTGCTTCAGCAACCCCAGTGACTCCTGCTTCGCCTATTCCTAATGCCCTTGCGCCTCCGCCGTTAGATGTCATGACCCGAGCTGACTATTTCGCCCTGAATGCTCGTCTCGATACATTTAGCCTACGCTTTGACGCCATAGAGGGTGCCGTCCAGAAGACTTAGGAGAATTAAGAAATTTGACAAGCTATGCTCTAGTCATTGATTGACCGTGCGCCTGGCACACCTAGTGCTTCCTTCTCCACTCCGATGGTGGAGTGATTTTAAGCTTTCAGTTTTATTTCCCTTTTTCCTATAGTACTATTTTTGACTTCTTTTGGGCCGTGTTTGGCATTTATTTTCCAGTTTCTTTTGAACTTATAACTGCATTCCATTTTGCTTCTTTGCATGGATATTCGCTCTGAAATAAATTGCAGTTATCATGAGTGATTTTTGGCTTCATATGCTTCTTACTCTGTATAGATGCTTTTCACAGGTTTTTGAATTCAAGTTTGGGGGTATGCTCATGGAATTCATAAAGTGGCCTATTTTTGCACCGCTGCTCCATTCCTACTTAACTTGGTACTATTGTTCTTAGCATTCTCCATTTTTATTTTTATTTTTCTTTTCCGTTGTCTTCTCACATTGAGGACAATGTGACATTCAAGTTTCGGGGTGCATGTGCTTACATTCTTATGGTTTTTTGTTCATTTTTTAAGCAAGTTAATTAATAAAATCATGTTAATTGGGAGTGATGATAGTGTAATTTGAGAAATTTTGGAATCGAAACATGTGTTTAATACTTTGCATATAGAAGCCAAGAGATTTTTGAAAATAAAGAATTTTTTTTTTCAATAAGCATGTTGATTCATATCGCTTTGTATAAGTACTTCAATTAGATTTTCGCAGGACTTCATACTCTTTTCTGCTTCACTTTGCACATTTGCACACAGGAAACCTAATTGTGAGTTATGTAACCCAATTGACCTTGACCAGGACTCAGTTGATCTGAATTGATAACCCTAATGAATGGATACCCTTGACACTTTTTTTTTTTTAAATAATAATAATAATAATAATAATAATAATTTGAGAAAAAAAGTAATAATAATAATAATTTGATGACCAGTTTGAGTTCTTAGCCTTTCCAACTCGAGTTATTAAGCCCTAGGAGTGTTTCTACACTTAGCACTTTAAAGCCATCTGGTTTGGGAGTTGTTGGCCTAACACTTGCTACATGGGTTGGTTAGAAAGCTTAAAGGACTTAGACATTGCATGGTCATTTAAAAATAAATATGGTTCGTCGAAGTTCGTAGCCTTTCCAATTCGAGTTATTAAGCCCTAGGAGTGTCTCTACACTTAATAACCTAAAGCCATCTGGTTTGGGAGTTGTTGGCCCAACACTTACTACATGGGTTCGTTAGAAAGCTTAAAAGATTTTGACATTACATGACCATAGTAAGTGATCTCTTGAGTTAATTAATAAAATTGTCATTAAGCAACAAAAGTTATTATGTGAATAAAGTTAAGCCTTGGGGACCTCATTTAGAATGAGATTTAAGGATTTGAAAGTTTGTGTATTTGGGATTGGAAAAAGAGGGTAAAAGTCGCATATTGGAAATCCGGTTCAGTTTCACTGAAGTTAGAGTTGAATTCCATTTTAGAAATGACAATTGAAGTGTTTATATAGGTCTTAATGAGGAGTGCGTAAAAGTTGAAACTTATTTTGCAATGTTGTATATCAAGGCCTCATATATGCAAGGTAGTCTACTTAATGAATCTGTCTCCAATTCTCTGTTGTTCCAAGTTACATTTGAGCTTTGTAGATATTTTTGCACTTGATGATTAATGCATGTTGTTAGCATTTCATATGTTGACATTTTTATTAAATTCTATATTTTGGGTTTGCTATGGGACTAGCAAAATGTAAGTTTGGGGGTGTGATAAGCGCCAAATATTTCATATTCAAGCGCCCTTATTTGCATTAGTTAAGTTCATTAGCTGGCGATAATGTACAATTTTGCTTTATTTGTCTGTTTCCGCTGTCTTTCAGGTCGGTTGCCCCAAATGTGGTTAAAGAAGCATTTTTGTCGATTTACACATGCCATTACTGGGAACCGTCTTTTGGAGCCAAAACTTCTTGAGTCCTCATGTATGTGGGGTTGAGATATTGAGCTCAGGTCAAAGAGTGCATTGATAGATATTTCATTTAAAGTTCAAAGGAGGGGTGAAATTGCTGAGGGATAGTTTCCACTGGTGCCCATTAAACCCTCCAGAGAGTCCCCTCGTTATTCAAGGACCTACGGGCACCCGCCGATCTACATACAACTCTACACTCCTCCTCCCAATGCTGTCCCCTTGACTTATTTTTGTAGTTCTAATCCTCCTAGGGTTGGTAGGGCACGGAAATGGAGGAAAATTGAAAGGCTAAGGGATTAATAAAGGGCTTGAGGCTGAAGGAGGATCTATCTTACATTTTACATCAAGATTTCTAGAGAGAGAAAGATTAGAGAGGAGAGTTCTTGGGTGGCTAGGGCTGAGCTCGAAAATGGATAGGGATTCTTCATCTTCTTCTTCATTCTTTGTCTTCATGGGTAACTAACTCTCTATCTAGGGAGGTGATGAAGCTCCATTTTGTAAGCATTGTTTTGTTTTGATTTATATTTGGGGATTTAATGTATATATATTTATGATCTTTCTATGAACTAGAGCACTCTCTTTGATGTAAAGAACTTCAATGTCTATTAATGATCATTTTGATTTAAATATCTTGTCTTAGATTGTTTCTCTCTTATGAATGTATTGCTACATTTTCATAGTGACAATGGAGATGTGTTTATGGAAGTGTTTTTATTGGCATGATATTTAGGAAATTTGATAATCTATTGCTTAGGGCCTTCCTTTGATGGGTTATTCTTGATTTCTATTTCATGTGCTTTTATTATGTGATCAAGGGCTTGATAACCTTTTGCTTGGTGAGCATGTCTTAGGTTACATCGTAGTTTAGGTAACCAGAACATATGATGCTTTGATAGGTTATTCTTGCCTATTGATTTCATATATTTCTTGAACGTAATGTAGCAATTTTGTGTTGTTGCATTCTTTGGTCATACATATATATATTATTTCCCCAAGTAAATCATGTCCTACCATACTTATTGATAGGTAGTGGATTCACTTCCTTAGTCTTCTATCTCTTTATTATTCTATCTCTTACTTCCTAGCACAATATTGTTTTATGCATTGCTCTATTCTTAATTTTCGTGACAAACCAACAAACCTCTTTACACCCCTTTCATCATTCTAAAAGTGGTTCTAAGTATCTTAGTTTCCATAAACTTACAGTCCCAGTGGTTCGAATTACCCGACCAATAGCCCTATTTTACAATGATTTGTGCTATTGCAAAAGGGTTGATTTATAATTGTAATCGATCCGTCGATCAATATACGCTCCCTAACCATCAATCCTGAGACTCAAACTCATATCGTTGTACCATAAACATATACATATATATAAATCCATTCAACACCAAAGTAATGTCATTCAACTATGCATTGACCTGACACAAATATAAGTAAGACTTAACTTTTATAATTAATCCATTCCCTTATATGAAAATAGGTAGGACTTAGCGTTTTGAGTTAATCCATCCCTAATATGCCACTGTCCCATACCGGTGCATATAATCCACAAAACAATCCAATAATTGACAAAAAATTACGTAATACAATCATCAATTACATCCAGAGATAAACATAATAAGAGTCAGATAATTAATTGAATTTATTACTGCTAATACATAATAAATATTATATACTATCTATAAAATTTCTTAAAAAAAACTTTAATAATGAATTAATCATTAAATCAACATGCAAATTTAATTATAATTTCATATTGATTACTTCCATATCATAAAGGTACAAATTTAAGCATTCTGGGATTTTAACTGTGTTCAGTGTAGCCATAAAAAACCCCCATAACAGTCTAAACCACTTCAGAAGACCCCAATTTCCCAAAACAGTAACCAGAACCCAATCCTGTAGGGTTTCCAGCATAGGAGCCACCTCTCTGATAAGCGCTGAGCACTCGTCTAAAGCCATCCGAACACTCATTCGGCACTCATCAGCACCGAGCAGTTGTCCAAGACCATCCAAACGCTCGTTCGGCAATCATCAGCACGGAGCGCTGGTCCAAATCCATCCGAACGCTCGTTTGGCACTGATCAGCACGGAACGCTTGTCCAAAGCTATCCGAATACTCGTTTGGCACTCATCAGCACCGAACGCTTGTCCAAAGCTATCCAAACGCTCATTCAGCAATTATCAGCACCAAATGCCCGTCTGCTCTTCTCCATGGGAGCCGCCTCCCTCCAAGAGGGAGCCGTCTCTCTTCCTGATATCATCCATCGTTCTCATCTTTGGCGACTTCCAATCATTCCGACCATCTCTGTTAAGATCTCTAATAGTCCTAATGTAATACCCCTAATTTTAAAAGGATAGTCTCGGCATTTTATTTATTGTTTTATTTTATTTTTATGTGATTAATTACGTATTAAATTGGTTGTTTAATTGTTTTGTTATTTGGGTTGTTTTAACTATTTATTTGTAGTTAGTTAATTAGTTGCCTTAACTGTTTTATTAATTATATTACGCGATTAACTAATTGGATTATTTAATTGGGTTCATTTCATTAAATTATATTATCGGATGTATTATTTGATTAATGGTTAATTATTAAATTGGTTTGCTGTTATTTGTTTTATTAAAGATTAGGGTTTTATTTTTAAGATTCACGTTAGCCACTGTAGGTTAAAACTTAGGTTGCTTTATGGGCTGACTTGGATTGGAATTGGGGCTTAGTCTCTAAGTATACATGAACTAGGGTTATTGTTATAAGCCTATAAATGTAAACATTACAATGGTTTTGGGATGGAGAACAGTAAGCATAATTCTGTAAAACAGTGATACAGTGAGATACAAAGAGAAAAACAGAGGAGGGAAGGCTAGGGTTTGGTTTAGACCAAGGTTGGACCAAGGAAGAGGAAGGAGTGGTTGTTCGTTGGCAAAACCAAGAGCAACAAAGCTGGAACAGCAGTCTAGGACATTAACAGAAAATTCAGAGGTGGTGGTTTAGACTTTTAAAACTAAAACTCAAGGTAAGTTTTTATTCTACTTTTTCCCTTAAATCAGTGTTCTATGCATGCCTAGGTAGACTCCAGGGATTGAATAAATGTCAAAATGGATGAAACGAATGTTATAACACATCAATTATGCATGTTTAAACTGTATGTAATTTCATTAAATTATTTGTGTTGTGTTGCTTAAGAATTTCTAACGGAAACCCTGTTGCCATTGTTTTCAAACGTTGGGTTCAATTCATGTCTTGGATGTATACTAATGGTTTAGGATTAATCTAGAACTAAGATTGGACCCTAGAAAAAGCATTAAAAACATTACAGAGCCATTGGGAATCACCGAAGGCGAGGAAGATGAAGCGGAACGGATAGACGGCTCTTCGGGAGAGAGAGCAGGCTCCAGGAAAAGTGGGAGCTAGCTCCATCAAGGCAAAAGCCGACTCCCACATGGATGGAGCCGGCTCCTAGCTCATGAGAGCTAGCTCCTAATGTTAAGGAGCAGGCTCCTAGCTTATGAGAGCTGGCTCCCAATGTTAGGGAGCCGGCTCCTAGTGTGTAGGAGTAGGCTCTCAACTTGTGAGAGCCTGCTCTTGCTCTAAATTTGCGTTTTAATTGTTTTAGGCTGCGTTTTGACTGTTTCAGCGTATTTTTCCTCTATTTAAACTGTATTAAATGTTTTATGGGACTATTGTAGACCTGTAAAATTATGAGGAGATGTAAATTCATAATTAGACTAAAGAATAGAGCAAGAAAAACCTAAGGGAAAAGCTGGTAGGTTGCATACTGTTTATTAGTTTTACTTACTGGAACTCAGCAAGGTTTTTTATATATTATCTAATTATATATAATCATATTTTTTCTGTGTTATAAGTATGGTGAATTAACTATAATTAACTATACTTAGTTTGGATTTAATTGATACTTAAATTGTTGTAATTGTATCAATTTATAGGCTGTTTTGGAGGATTTAAACGCTATGATTTATTTTAACAGTTTAAATAGTTGGTGCATGATTTTTAGGATCTGTAATGATTGTCTAATATCATGATATATGTATTAAACTGTATAATGCATATCCTGGATAGTACTAGATAAAGAACAATTATTGTTTTAACAATTATGCTATGTGGAGGTTTGTATGCACTGGTATGGGATGGTGGCATACTAGGAATGGCTTAGTTCAGAACACTAAGACCTACCTATTCTAGGGACGGATTAGTTCTAATACTAAGTCTTACCTATACTGGAATAAGATGGATTAACTACAAAAGTTAAGTCCTACTTATAACTAAGTGTCAGGTCAATAAACCTTTTTGAATGGCACACTTGGAACAAACTTTATATATCTATGTTATGGTGCCATGGTATGAGCTTGAGTCTCCGGATCATGGTTAGGGTGCGTATATCACCTAGGATGGATAGCTCGACAAAGGTGTTGTTCCCTGGTAGGTCTAGGTACACATGACCACGTTATGTGTGATTTGCATGGTATCTCTACTCAGGCTGAGACAGACCTATTGGACTAGTGAGCATTCTATAATGTGTACTTATACATATATGGACTACTCTAGATATTATTGAGTCTATCTAGGATGTATCTGCGTATCGGGTTTATGTATGGATCGTAGTAGAATAGGACTTGCATGTGGGCTTGACCAACTCTCTTATTTTTCTGGTGCTCGTCAGTTGCTTGATCGTGCAGAGTAGATGTAGACATTCATTCCACCGACTACGTAGGACTATTTTCTTTATTTGGCTTTGGATTATGTTTTCAGTTCGTTTACTTTATAGTTTGGGATATTGTTAGGTGTCCATTTGAGGAATTCCCGAATTGTTAACATTATAAAGTTATTTTAGAGTTTTGGATTTTAATAATAATATTTTGAGGATTTTCAATTAGAGTTCGTTTCAGCCATTTATTATTTATTTCTTATTATTTCCAATTTGTATTCTGTGTTTAATAAATATTAATTGTTTGATATTCCTTCGGGTTTGGGCCTGGGCCTGATCAACCCGTGTCTCAGATCCGAGGGGTATCACAGTTGGTATCAGAGCACTCCAGGTTCAAGTGTCTCTAGGAATCTATCGTATAAGACTTCTACGTAGCGTACTCTATTGTTTAGAGCTTGAGTTTAGGATTCTTTGTATTCCTTCACGGTTCGGTTTAATTGTACTCATGTCTGTTTTTCTATGTTAACCGTATGGTTAACACTCGAAGAGGACAGAACATGAACAGTCGAGAAAGGAGAGCAGCACGCAGGCGGCAAGATCGCTTGCGGCGTCATCAAATCGAGGAAGAGCAGCAACTGCCTAGGCTTCCGGAGAAGGAGCAAGGGGAAGGAGGTCAATTGTGTACTGAGCAGGAGGATGTACAACAGACTCAGGGGTCTCAGGAACGGGGCTACAGTTACGGCAGGAATCTAGAGTTTTCTCCTCAGTTAGGTTATATTATTGCTCAGGTTGTAACTGCAGGCGTAACAGCTGTACTTCAGAATCAGTCACACGTTCAGCGGACACTCAAAGCAGTACCAGTGGTACAGAATGTGGTTCAAGTTCATTGTGTTGGTTGCGGAGTAGATGGGTATACATCCAACCAATGTCCTGGGGTAGCTTAGAGACAGCTGAATGGGGGACCACCTGCAGGACGGGATCAGCCATAGGCTAACCAGTAGAGGAGGCCATTTGGTACTTTTTGGGGTAGTTGCTATGCTTGTGGAGAATACGGCCACACTACCAGGTAGTGCCCTAAACGAGGAGATATCGAGCCGTCCAAGCAGGAGTGTACCGAATCACAAGGAGGAAGACTCTTTTAAGAATAATATTATTGCTAATAGTAGTGGAGATATTAATAAAAGTGTAGTGTGAGTTTAATCATGTACACTAGTATTTTGGTTAAATCATATTTTATGATTATCCATATGACAGTTATGGTTTGGGAAAGTTCTTAATAAAGTGAACTAGCGATTTTGGCTATCTTCATTATTTTTTTGACAGCATTTTTGTGATTTATACACATATGGTTTTATTAAACTGTATTGGAATGTGTATGTTGCGATAATAGATAATTATCACAATAGAGTGATTGGGTTTGTAGGGCAAACAAGTATTTGCTTGTAAGCACGTTGTGTTGAGACAAGATGATTACCAAGGGGTTTATAAAAAAACCTGTGTAAATCAATATGGTAGGTTTGGTTTAGAAGGAGGAATTCCTGGAATGGAATGATAATCTAAAAGTGGGAAGATTTTAGGGCATTTTTGTTATACTTTATGTGTTTTGCTCTACAGAGTATTTAGAAACATGAGATTTTCATAGATTGGTTGGTGACACACATATGTAATAGCCCTAAGGATATTTTTACACCGTTGAGTAATACTGCCATTTTTCATG
Source organism: Cornus florida (assembly GCF_030987335.1). NCBI lineage: Eukaryota > Viridiplantae > Streptophyta > Magnoliopsida > Cornales > Cornaceae > Cornus > Cornus florida. Next base: position 76,526,393 of record NW_026775573.1, on the reverse strand, counting down.
AGAGTGATGGGCCTGTGACACTAGATATTGGTAGACTCAAATTCTAGCCAATCTTTTGGTCCTAGACATGCACACTTACGATGTGGTACTTGGTATGGATTGGTTATCGCATTACCATACCCAAGTTAAGTGTTATGATAGGGTAGTTATTTTCACTATACCTGGTTAGGACATGTACATTGTCACTATGCCGCATTCTAGCAGGGTCACTAGCACCTATTTGTTCCATGCGGAGGAGGAAATGGAAGAGGGGGTTACTATATCTTTGGATAACATACCAATTGTACAGGATTTTCCGGATGTATTTCAGGAGATTCCAGGGTTGTCGCCTAGTCGTGAGATCGACTTTATGATTGACTTAGTGCCAGGCACTATGCCTATTGCTAGGGCACTGTACAGGATGGAACCAGTGGAGATGTGAAAGTTGAGGGATCATATTCAGCAGCTACTCAGCCAGGGTTTTATTCGCAGGAGTACTTCACCCTAGGGAGCACCAGTTTTGTTTGTGAAGAAGAAGGACAGTTCATTTCGGCTGTGTATAGATTACAGGGAGTTGAACAAGGTTACTATTCGTAACAAGTATTCGTTACCCAGGATTGATGATCTTTTTGACTAGTTGAAGGAAGCAACGTACTTCTCTAAGATTGATCTGCGGTCTGGATATCATCAACTTTAGGTTTGGGAGCAGGATGTTCTGAGGACAGTGTTTCTTATAAGATGCGGATCTTATGAGTTTCGAGTGATGCCGTTTGGGTTGACTAATGCACCAACAGTTTTTATGGATTTAATGAATAGAGTCTTCAGGGCTTACTTGGATCAATTTGTCATTGTCTTCATAGACGACATTTTGATTTACTCGCGATCAGAGGACTATCATGCTATAAATCTTCGGATAGTCTTGCAAACACTTCGTAAGCACTAGTTGTAGGCCAAGTTCGAGAAATGTGAATTTTGGCGGTGAGAGGTGACATTTTTTGGTCACGTGGTGTCAGAAAGGGGAATAGCGGTGGATTCAGCCAAGGTTTCAGCGGTGGTTGAGTGGGGACAACCTACTTCACCTATTGAGATTTGGAGTTTCCTCGGTTTGGCAGGATATTACAGGAGGTTCATCCAGGGGTTCTCAAAGATAGCGGGACCACTCATTCATCTGACTAAGAAGGGTGTACAGTTCGTGTGGGATGAACATTGTCAGTAAGCTTTTGATAAGCTGAAGACTAAGTTGACTTCTACACCGATTTTTTCTACCCCACAGAGCGGAATATTGTATCTTGTATACACAGATGCTTCTTTACAGGGTCTTGGATGTGTTTTGATGTAGGAGGAGCAATCGATTTCGTATAGATCTTATAAGCTTAAGCCTCACGAGCTTAATTATCCAACACGTGACTTGGAGTTGGCAACTGTGGTCTTTGCCTTACGTATTTGGAGGCATTATCTGTTGGGTGAGTCCTTTAGATTATTCAGTGATCACAAGAGTCTGCAGTATTTGTTCACTCAACGGGAGCTAAATATGAGACAGCGTAAATGGTTGGAGTTTATGAAGGACTATCACTTCTCTATATAGTACCATCTAGGAAAAGCGAATGTGGTGGCGGATGCACTCAGTCGCCAACCTGTTGGTAGTCTTTCTGCTCTATTCACTACTGAGTGGAATGCATTGAAGAAGGTGGATGAGTTGTCGAATGCTTTCATGGCTTGCATGGTAGTTACACCTTCTATCATTCACAAGGTTTTGAAGGCACAACTCATGGATCAGCAGTGCATTGACAAAGTTGCAGAAACAACTTCCGGTGAGGTCCCATTTTACTATGTCAGGACTGATGGAGGTTTAAGGTATAAGGGACGGTTAGTGGTACGTTCTGCTAATGATCGGAGGAAGGATGTGATTACTGAGACTTACCACTCTGAGTTCTCTATTCATCCAAGAGGAGATAAGAAGTATCAGGATATGAAGAGGCAGTTTTGGTGGGCAGGTCTGAAAAAGGACATTGCTATTTTTGTCTCCCGATGTAGCACTTGTCAGATGGTCAAGATTGATCATCAGAGGCCGCCAGGAGCTCTATAGCCACTACCGATACCGGAGTGGAAATGGGAGAGCATTTCTATGGATTTTGTGGAAGGGCTGCCAAATTCCTTCAAGGATCACAATTCCATTTGGGTTATCATGGATAGATTGACAAAATCAGCTCATTTCTTGCCTATTTGCACTGACTTCACTTCGGAGCAGTTGGCGAGACTTTACATTGCAGAGATTGTGAAGTTGCATGGAATTCCATTGTCTATTATATCGGACAGGGATTCGAGCTTTGTGTTAGGGTTCTGGAAGAGTTTTCAGTAGGCTTTGGGTACTGAATTACACCTTAGTACTGCTTATCATCCTCAAACTGATGGACAGACTGAGAGGGTTAATCAGATTATTAGGGATCGCATGCGCACTGCCTAGAGTAGGCAGAAGAGTTATGCGGATCGTTGCACTCGTGCTTTGGAGTTTCAAGTTGGGGATCAGGTTCTACTCAAAGTGACTCCTATGAAGGGTGTCATGCACTTTGGGAAGAAAGGGAAGTTGTTTCCGCGATTTGTCGGTCCATTCATGATTACAGATCGAGTTAGAGCTGTCGCTTATCGGTTAGCACTTCTGGATAATTTGGATCGCGTACATACCGTCATCCATGTTTTTATGTTGCAAAAATTTCTATGAGATGAGGATTGGTACTAGCATATCAATGTTGGGAGATTGAGTTGCAGCCAGATGCAACCTATTTGGAGCCACCGTGTCGTATTGTTGACCGTCGGGATCAAATCCTTTGTAATAAGGTTATTCCTTTGGTACATGTTCAGTGGAATCATCACAATGAGGCTAAGCCCACTTACGAATGGGAGGATGTCATTCGCTCATAGTTTCCTAAAATATTGGAAGAAGGTAAGAGCGAATTACGAGGACGAAATTCCTTTTGTTAAGGGGAGGAATGTAATACCCCTAATTTTAATAGGATAGTCTCTGCATCTTATTTATTGTTTTATTTTATTTTTATGTAATTAATTGCGTATTCAATTGGTTGTTTAATTATTTTATTATTTGGGTTGTTTTAACTGTTTATTTGTAGTTAGCTAATTAGTTGCCTTAACTGTTTTATTAATTATATTCGTGATTAACTGATTGGATTATTTAATTGGGTTCATTTCATTAAATTATATTATTAGATGTATTATTTGATTAATGGTTAATTATTAAATTGGTTTGCACTAAGCTGTTATTTGTTTTATTGTAAATTAGGGTTTTATTATTATGATTCACGTTGGCCGCCGTAGCTCACAACTTAGGTTGCTTTATGGGCCGACTAGGATTGAAATTAGGGCTTAGTCTTTAAGTATACATGAACTAGGGTTATTGTTATAAGCCTATAAATATAAACATTACAGTGGTTTAGGGTTGGAGAACAGTAAGCGTAATTCTATAAAACAGTGATACAGAGAGATAGAGAGAGGAAAACAGAGGAGGGAAGGCTAGGGTTTGGTTTAGACCAAGGAAGAGGAAGGAGTGGTTGTCCATTGGCGAAACCAAGAGCAACAAAGGTGGAACAGTAGTTTAGGACATTGACGGAAAATTCAGAGGCGGTGGTTTAGAGTTTCAAAATTGAAACTCAAGGCAAGTCTCTGTTCTACTCTTTCCTATAAATCTGTATGCTATGCATGTCTAGGTAGACTCCAGAGATTGAATAAATGTTAAAACGGATTAAATGAATGTTATAACACATCAACTATGCATGCTTAAACAGTATTTAATTTCATTGAATTATCTGTGTTGTGTTGCTTAAGAATTTCTAACTGAAACCCTACTGCCGTTGTTTTCAAACGTTGGGTTCAATTCATGTCGTGGTTGTATACCAATGGTTTAGGATTAATTTGGGGCTAATATTGGACCCTAGTACAAGTATTTAAAACATTACAAAGGCCTTGGGAATCACCGGAGGCGAGGAAGACGAAGCGGAACGGACAGACGGCTCTTCGAGAGAGAGAGCAGGCTCAATGAAAAGAGGGAGCTAGCTCCCTCAAGGCAAGAGCCAGCTCCCACATGGATGGAGCCTACTCCTAGCTTATAAGAGCAGGCTCCCAATGTTAGGGAGCCGGCTCCTAGTGTGTAGGAGCAGGCTCTCAACTTGTGAGAGCCTGTTCTTGCTCTAAATTTGTGTTTTAATGGTTTTAGGCTGCATTTTGACTGTTTCAGTGTACTTTTCCTCTATTTAAATTGTATTAAATGTTGTATAGGACTATTGTAGACCTGTAAAATTATGAGGAGACATAAATTCATAATTGGACTGAAGAATAGAGCAAGAAAAACCTAAGGGAAAAGTTGGTAGGTTGCACACTATTTAGTTAGTTTTACTTACTGGAACTTGGCAAGGTTTTTATATATAATCTAATTATATATAATCATATTTTTGCAGTTTTATAAGTATGGTGAATTAACTAAAATGTACTATACTTAGTTTAGATTTAATTGATACTTAAATTGTTGTAATTGTATTAATTTATAGGCTGTTTTGGAGGATTTAAACACTATGATATATTTTAGCAGTTTAAATAGATGGAGCATGATTTTTAGGATCTGTAATGATTTTCTAATATCATGATATATGTATTAAACTATATGATGCATATCCTAGATAGTAGTAGATAAATAACAATTATTATTTTAACAATTATGTTATATGGAGGTTTGTATGCACTGGTATGGGACGGTGGCATACTAGGAATGGTTTAGTTCGGAACACTAAGACCTACCTATTCTAGGGACAGATTAGTTCTAATACTAAGTCCTACCTATATTGGAATAAGATGGATTAACTACAAAAGTTAAGTCCTACTTATAACTAGGTGTCAAGTCAGTAAACCTTTTGAATGACACACTTGGAACGGACTTTATATATCTATGTTATGGTGCCATGGTATGAGTTTGAGTCTCAGGACAATGGTTAGGGTGCGTATATCGCCTAGGATGGATAGCTGGATAGAGGTGTTGTTCCCATAGGTCTAGGTACACACGACCACATTATGTGCGATTTGCATAGTATCTCTACTTAGGCTAAGACAGACTTATTGGACTAGTGAGCGTCTTATAGTGTGTACTTATACATATATGGACTACTCTAGATATTTTTGAGTCTATCTAGGATGTATCTGCGTATTGGGCTTATGTATGGATCGTAGTAGAATAGGACTTGCATGTGGGCCTATCCCATTCTCTTATTTTTTTGGTGCTCGTCAGTTTCAGGGTTAGAGCTTGATCGTGCAGAGCAGATATAGACATTTATTCCACTGACTACGTAGGACTATTTTCTTTATTTAGCTTTGGATTATGTTTTCAGTTCGTTTACTTTATAGTTTGGGATATTGTTAGGTGTCCATTGAGGGATTCCCGAGTTGTTAACCTTATGAAGTTATTTTAGAGTTTTGGATTTTAATAATTCTCTTTTGAGGATTTTCAATTAGAATTCGTTTCAGCCATTTATTATTTATTTCTTATTATTTGCAATTTCTATTATGTGTTCAATAAATATTAATTGTTTGATATTCCCTCGGGTTTGGGCCTGGGCCTGATCAACCCATGTCTCGGATCCGAGGGGTATCACACCTAACTAAGTCCCAGATTATTCCAAAAAATACTTAATTCCATTACGCATTGTTAACATTAAGTAAAACCAATAATCATGCTCTCAGATGCAGCCATGTATAAAATTTGTTTTCGGGAGGGGTTTCTTCTTCATGTTTTTCCAGAAAAATTCGTTTGATAGCCCGTTTTTGCTCTCAGATGTGGACAGATACTGTAGCAACTTTTTGGCCCTCTTGAGCACTTCTGATCTAGGGGCATTTCGGGAATTTCATAGTGATTTTTTTTTTTTTTTAATTTTATTCATCATGCCGTTTCTCCTTCATCCGGACTCCGAATCATGTGATTCTTGAGTTCATCTTGATTAGTTTTTTGTTATCTTTACTACAGTGTGCTCAGTGGCTCCTAAATCTATATTTTAAAAAATGACTATTTTGCCCTTGGGCTATTTTTGCCTGATTTTTCTTACTTTCCGCTTCTGCTACTTTCTTTTGAGTTCTGTGACTTTATGGGAAGTCACGGATGTGTCTCGAGAATGATTTACATTCTAGGGACGTTATTTCCATGTAAAATGACTATTTTGCCCCTAGGGGCTTAATTGTTATTTTTTCGATCTTTTGCTTCCGCATTAGTTCTCATTGAGTTCTACGACCTCATGGAAAGGTTATCAAAGTGTCTTAGAGGTGTGTTGTGCCTTAGAAGACCATTGTCTTGTTTCTTGCTTCTGCATCTGGATCCACTATCGGGTCAATCTTCGGTTCATCACAAGACGCACTGGGTTGAAAAAGCAGGGTCGTGTAATAAGCTGATCATTTTCTTTCCTTTCCTTTTCTCAGATTTTCACGGATATTTTTGTTCCGTTAAACTTTTCCTTTCTGAGTTCGGTTTCTCGTCACTTAGTGTCATCTTGAGTGCTCGAGGATGGTTTCCAAGACTCTTTTCCTTGGATTGAGGACTTCCTTTGAGGACTAAGTCATTTTCACATTTTCACTTTTATGACACTATTCACTTTTCGTTTTTTTCCCGGTTGTCACTTTGTTGGCATAACCTCACTTTTCGTGTTCAGATTTGATTTCGGTTTTACATGCATGCACGATATTTAAATTCCATGCTATGTGTATTTTTACTTTTGTAAAAAAGCATGCTAGTTATGTACTTTCTTCCTTAGGGGTGTGGATGCACATTTCTTTGGAATTTTCCATTCTTTTGGGGTCATTTGTGTAATTACTGTAAAGTAATTATTTTTCATCTTAGAGACCATTTTGTAATTTTATTTGGAAGATATTTTCAAAAAGGACCTTTTTGCAATTTTTGGAAAGTGTAACTAGTGTCACACTCTCATTGGTCCACTTGTAGACATTTGTGTGAAACACTTTGAGGCCTTGGATGAGGATATGTGGAGGGTGGAGACTTAACCACTTGTTCACCTAGGATAGGTACACTTATTGGCTTAGATGGTTGACAAGTGTAGGCTTAGGATTAAGTCTACAATGGATGCTTGGATGAGTGACAAGTGTATGCTCCAAATTAAGTCTTACAATTAATTTTTGGGCCACTTTGGGATTATGGTTTTAAAGAAGGGTTTTTGTCCAATTAACCATAAATGTGTGTGTTGACCATGGTGTAGGATCACCTAGTGAGTGGAGGATTTCTAATTCCTCCACTCACACTTTTTCACATTATGTCATTAGTTTCCTCACCACAAACCCTAGCCTCTATGGATGGAGCTTGAAATCTTAGGCCTTGACCTTGATTTTTGATGGCCTTCCACTCACCTTAGACTATGAAGCTTGGAACACTTTTTGTTCCCCTCATCCTCCTCTACATAACCCTTAAAGGGTTTGCCATTTTGTGTTGATTTGCCTTGGATTCTAGAGAGACTCTTCTCTAGTGAGGTAGGGGGTGTTATAATTTATTTTCCAAGTTGTTTTACTTGCTCTTGTATGAAATATAAATTATATGCACAACTTTTGTTAAATTGAGAAATTAGAGATTTATCATAGCTTGCATATAACTCATTTTAGACTTGGTAAATGGCATGACCATGAGTTGATCTTTGTTATATATTAAATTGGGAAGATTTAAATGAGTTTTCAAATCTAGAGATTTAATGAATTTAATTTGATTTAAATTCTAGTTAATTGTGTTTTGCTTGTATTCCATTTTAGACTTGATATATAGTATTAGCATGACTTAGTGCTTGATATATATTAACTTTAGATCATTTGAACAACTTTTGAAATCTAGAGATTTAATTGATTTAAATCAATTAAATTCTACGTGATGGTATCTTGCTCACTTTGCACTTTTGATTTGATATATGTAATGACCATGATATGTTGTTTAACATATATTAATTTGAGGCTAATTGGAATTGATTTTAAATCTAGAGAATTTAATTATTTATTTAATTTAATTATATCTAATTGCTCCATGGATTTAATTTTGTAGTAGAAGTTGTTTCTATATTTAAATCATGGATTTGGACTTGTTGTGTATTCACATAGTTATGTTTTGAGCATTGGATAACATTGTTGTTATATTTATATTCAAGAGAACATGTTTTCGTTATGAAATATATTGTTGCTTTGTGTAATGAATTGTACACTTTGTAATTAACATTATATATGCCATTTTAGAAATTAAACTCTAAGGCAAGGATTGTGTGGTTTCAACCTACTTGTGCATGGAAGGTGTTTTGGTGCATTATATAAATTATGTATAAGTTGTGAACTTATTTGGTTTATTTTGGAGTCTTGGGATATTGTTGTTACAAGTGATATGGCTAGAGTTTGGCTCTAGTGCGGGAGGTATGAGTTCTCCCTAATTGAGATAGTGCGCATTGGGGGTGGTATGACCTGCGGGTTAGTGCCCAAAATAACCATTGAGGTCTCGGCAGAATTTTGAGCTTTGATGTCCAAGTCTTCCACTATTTTGTTTCGCATTCAATTCCAAGTTGACAATCATGTTTAATTGTGACTTGTGGTTTTGGTTATTGGCGATTTTGATGTTGTTAAGTACATCCGAGCTTTATGATTTTAATGAATCATTTTAAATTTAAATGTTATTAAGTATATCAGAGCTTTATGATTTTAATGAATCATTGTAAATTTTGATGTTGTTAAGTACATCTATGCTATATTGTTCAAATGCAACTTAGGAATGATCCTATAGATTCATTTGGAACATAGACGTTAGGTGGTATGACCCACTTTTTTCGTTTTCGTATTTTAGATTTCAAGTTGATAACCTTGAGAATTTATATCTTGTTGCTTTATATCGCAAGTCCTTATGTTGTTTGGAATTGCATGAAGGGTGTGAATTATGCTAGAAATGAGCTAAGGTAGCATAGGATGCTCCCTGAGTTTCACATTCGACATAGACATTAGTTGGCATGATCCTTTTGAACTGTTTCATGTTAGCCTAAAAATCTCTAAAGAAATCGAGTCTATGCATGCTCATTCTCTACGAGTAAACTTGTTTACTCACCCCGAAGTTACTGGGGGGGCTGTTTCAGGTACGAAGACTTGGTGTGTGACGTTCATCATTGCTTAGATGATAGTTGACTTGAAGGCTTTAATTTTTGTAAAGGTTGGCTTGAAATGTCATTTGTAGCCTCAGTTGTCAAAATGTGTATATTTGATTCCATTTATGTAGTGTGTACATGAGTACACTTTTTACAATGTATTTGACATGTATGAGATGAGGCTGGAGGCCAATGACATGTATTTTGTATCCTATGTAATTTATGACTTCATGAAATATTATGAAATTATTGAAAAATGTCAAGTTATTGTTTCACCATGTTTGCATCGAGTGTGGGAATTCCATTTTGATTCTTCCATAGAATCTCATTAGTCATGTATGTAGTGTGGCCAAGGGCCAAACTGTCATTTGAAACCATTTTATAATTTTGGTTTTCATATTTTCCATTTCAAGTTCATTTTTGCCTTTTTGGCCGTCGGGGGGTCGGATTTTGACTTGGCCATTTTTGGGAGCCGCGGATCATTCCCACGCATTCAAAATCACTATTTACATTTGCATGCATGATCGTTTTCATGGAAAACCCTTTTGTTTGTGTTTTGAGCCTCCTATGGACTCATTTCACCAATTTGTTGAAAAATCTAACCTTAAGGGAATTTTAGGGATTTCTTTTGGCCAATAAATTCCGTTCTCGACTCCATCACATAGAAAATGTGATTTAGGAGGAGTTTCTTCTTCGTGTTTTTTCGAAAAATGTCATCTTAGCCTCATAAACCGCGCTTCAAGTTCAATTTTCTACTAAAAACACTATTTCTGCACTTTTGGAAGTTCCAGCCCATGCCACTGCCGCATTTGGCGGGCCCCCGTAGCTTTTGGGCGGGCGCCCATGAGTACTATTCCTACTCCATACACCTATCTTTAACGGGCCATATCTCACTTGTTTTAACTCCGAATTGGTCTGTTCTTTCATCTAAACTGATCGCATCGAAATAAGCTTTCCAATGCTACCAATTAAAGCTTCAGATTCCATTTGTAACTCAATTTATTCATGTTTTAGTCAGGTAGTGTTAGAATTTGGTTCTAACCGGGATAGGGTTTTCCTTCCTTCGTCTTCGGGACTTGATATCTTTTCTGTCCGCACTCCGAATCAGGTGATTCTTGAGACCAACTTCATTAATTTTTTATTGTCTTTCCAATGGTACCAATTTTAGTTTCATATTTTTATCCTAGCTCAGGATATCCTTGTTTTAGTGAGAGGGTGTCGGATTTGGTTTGAACCAGGATAGGGTTCATCTGGGATTTCTCTTCCTTTGGCTTTGGGACTTCATGTGAAGTTACCAAAGGATGTTTTAGATCTAATTTTACTTGTTGAAAGTTAAATTCCTTCCTCTTAGGGTAAAATGACCATTTGATGCCCTTCTCTTCATTTTATTTCCGTTGAGTCTTGGAATTCTTTGAGAGTCCATTCTTGTGCCCTAAGGATGACGTACATCTCTAAGGACTTGTCTTTATTTTGCTTCCATACTTTATGTAATGACCTGCTCATTTTCTTCCTTTTCCCTTTTTCCTCAAATTTTGCGGATAAATTTTTTCCGTTGTCTTTTCTTTTTTATAGATGGTTTTTCGTCGCTTAGTGTCATCTTGAGTGCTCAGAATTGGTTTCTGAGGCTCTTTCATGTGAATTGACAACTTCCTTTGATGACCGAGTCATTTTCGCATTTTTCATTTTTGGACACTATGCGCTATTTCGTCTTTTCCCTATTATGTCATTTTCCCTATTTTGTCTTATCTTCGTTTGTCAGTTTTTGGTAGAACCTCACTTCTTGTGCTCGGAGTTGGTTTTTGACTTCATATATCCTTATCGTGAGTGGTTTCCACGAAATACGTATATTTACTTTTGTAAGAAAGTACTCTGGTTGCTCCCGGTGCCCATAGGGGCATGGATGCATAAATCTTTGGAATTAATTTCATTTCTTGGGGTGTTTTTCATAAATATCTTTTGAAGATATTTTATTTCAGGGGCATTTAAGAAAATATCTTTTGGAAGATATTTTCATTCTGGGGCAGTTTCGCAGTTAACCCTTTTTGTAGGGGTCATTGTGCAATTAACGAAAGTTATTGCAAAATGTCTTGTCTGGAGCCTGGATCCTCGTACGGGATTCATTTTCACTGTTTGTTGACTTGTAAATTCATAGAATTCTATTCTGGTTATTTTTCTCCAGTTTCAGAGTTTTTGGACCCGATTGCCGCTGAATTTGTTCAGGGCATAACTTTCTGTTCGCGACTCGGTTTTCAGTGTCATTTCTTCCATTGTTTATATTTTCTCATTTTGAATCTTTTTCGTTTACGAATTTTTTCCATTTGAGCGCGTTTGCTCAAAATCCACTTTTCCGGACCAGGCGCCTTAAAGAAGAAAAATCAGATTTTCTTCTTCTTCCTCCTCTCCTTGCACGACCAAAGGCAGCCATGGATGCCCATGGAGCTGGCATCTTCTCTCCCCTCCTTTAACCTACTTTTCCTAAGTGAAAATCCTTCGGCCTTTGCATTTGTTGCTCACCTTGTCGTGCTCTACCATTACCCCTTATTAGAAACCATTTCTAACCAAATTTTGGGTTTGGGATTTAGGCCAAGTTTGGATTTTCATGGGGCTTCTTTGAGATTCATATAGATCGTGTTGTCCCCGACAAAACCTAGGAGTTTTGTTAGATTCGGAGCCGTTTCGTTTTGATGGCTTTTGAGATTTTCATCTCAAATTGAGGTAGGGGGTCTCTTAGGATTATATTTGTGTCGTATTGATGATTATATATGCTTATACAACTTGTATACATGTTTTGTACAAATCTTGGAATTTAATTTTAATTAATTTCTTTGTAAAGGATTTAATGCTCAAGGATATGTATGACTTGGAATTGAATTGTAACATATTAGGAAATTATGCTTGGATATGTTGGTTAACATATATTAAATTTGGCTCATTTAAATAAGAATTACAACTTTTATTTAATATTTATCTTTAGTGAAAGTTTAATTCACATGGTTGTATCAAGCATGAAATCAAGTTAAAATGTGGTATTTAAATAGGCCTTGGCATGTTCTCTAATATAAATTAAATTGAGGGCATTTGGAATTGTTTAAAAATCTAAAGGAAATTAATTAATTAGCTTGATTAATTTTGTTTTAAGTGTTTTAGTCACTTAACTTGTCATTTGATGATATATATGTGATGACCATGACATGTCCTTCAAAATATATTAAATTGAGGTTATTTGGGATTAACTTGGGATTTAGAGAATTTAACTATTTATGTTTAATTAAATTCTATTTTATTACTCCATGGATTTAATTACATTTTGGAAGTTGTTTTTATATTTAAATCATGGATTTGGATTTGGTGTATGTTCACTTGATTACTTTTGAGCATTGGATAACATAGTTATTACTTTTATATTCATGATAATATATTTTTCCTTATTGAATATATTGTTGCTATGTGTAAGGAATTGCACACTTTGTATTTGACATCTTTCATGCCATAGTAGTTGTAAACTTTGAGCATGTATTGTATAAGTTTCCAAAATTGGATTGTGCTTGGTAAATAGTTGATATCTTGTATATTCATGTTGATATATATATACGTTGTTGCACAATTTGTTGATTTTGGAAACTTGGGGATGTCGTTGTTTGGCTACGGCTCGGACTTGGTTCTAGTACGGGGGATTGTCCCTCTATATAGTCTAGTGTGCACATAGGGACGTTATCCATGGGCTAATAACCCTAAAGTAACTATGTTGTCGGTCTGATCCGGTGTGACATCCGAGTATCCACTTTGTTTGATTTCGTATTTCATTTCAAGTTGATAACTAGATGATATTGTAACTTGTTGTTCTTTGTTTGATTTCCCATTTTAAGTTGCAGGATGTTAACTTTGAGAAATCATGCTTTAAGCGTTGTATTGGAAGTTCCAATGTTGGTTAAATTGCATCGATATCAGAATTTGTGTTTTGATGTTCAAATGTAGTTTAGGAATGATCCTATAGATTCACTTTGAATATAGACGTTAGGTGGCATGACCCACTCTTGTTGTTTTCATATCTTGGATTTCAAGTTGAAGACTTTCAGAATCTATATCTTGTTGCTTTGTATAACATGTTTCCATGTTGTTTGAATTGCATGAACAATGTGATTATGCTAGAATTGTTTTAAGGTAGCTTAGGATGCTTCTTGAGTCTCATTTTGACATAGACGTTTGGTGGCATGAACCCCTTTGATATGTTTCACCTTAAGGTGATAAAATTGTAAAATGCTAGGTCGATGCATGCTCATCTCCTACGAGTAGCTTTATGTTACTCACCCCTACGATACTGGGGCATATTTTAGGTACAGGACTCAAGACTTGAAGATTTCATTGCCTTGGATTGTTTGGTAGCTTTATGTATCAAACTTGTATTCAATTGTATTCAATTGGTGCCATATTTTGCTTGAAAATGTATTTTTATCAACTATGGAGGCTTTGTATGCTAAAACTTGTTAATGGAATGTAAAGAGGCTTTAGGCAATGTTGGTACATCTATTTTATCATATTCCATGCACTTGCATACTCACTTTGGCAAACAACACCATCCTTGATGAAACAAAAACTCTAAGTAGCATTTTTATGGAGTTTTACCCTATTCTGTTCCAGAGGCATTTTGGGTATTTCACAATGCATTTTCTTCATTTTTCCTCGCGATTCATGTAGAAAACTCAATTTTGAGGGGGGTTTTCTTCTTTGTGTTTTTCAAGAAAATGCCATTTTGGCCTTCAAAAATCCATATTTGTCCGAAAAATCCTTGCTGCCAGGTTTTGCAGATTTTTAGTTCAAATGTACTTGGTACTATTCATCAACTTTTTTTTGAAAAGTGTGACGACCGATCCAAAACTTCCGGGGGTCTTGTGGGTGTATTTTAAGATTGCATTTTCAATTTAGGCAATTTAAAAACCTCCCGAAGCCCTATTTCCTTTCCTTGTGCAGTAGCTCGGAGAAATTTTTACCCCCTTGACCAGATTTTCTTGGGGGCATTCTGGGCATTTTACAATGCATTTTCTTTGTTTCCGTCCATAATTAGGGTAGGAAACTCAATTTTAGGGGGGGTTTCTTCTTTGATTTTTTCCAAAAAAGTCCGTTTAGATGCCCATTTTTACTCTTAGTTGCAGCAGTAGTGGGTTGTCCTCGTCGGGCCGCCACGACATCATTTTTGTTTTTGACCTTTCTCCTTCGTACGGACTCCAAACAATGAAATTCTTGAGTCCATTATGTTTAATTTTTCATTGTCTTCCCAACGGTGTTCCCGATAGTACTTGAATTCACTTTTGTAAAATGACCATTTTGCCCCTAGGTTCCTTTTTGTCCGTTTTTGAAACGACACTTCCGCATTTGTTTTCCTTTGGGTTCCATGACCTCATTGAGGGTCACATTGGTGTCTTAGAGATGCATTGTATCTTTACAGACCGTTGTTTCACCTTTTGCTTCCGCATTTCGGATCCGTTATCGGGTTATCTTTTGGTCATCACTGACGCACCGGGTTTATAAAACATGGGCCATCACACTTTATTCATTTGAATTCCGTGGCTTTATAGGGAGTCATCGTGGTGCCTAGGGATGGCGTACATCTCTTGAGGCCATTTCACTTCTTTTGTTTCTGCATCTTGGATCTGGTTCGGGTCATCACAGGACACACTAGGTTGAAAAATCCAGGGTTGCCACAGGTCGTCATAAAAAATCTTCCAGAATCTTGACACAAAGCTTGAATCCTTCTCTGATATAATAGATAACGGAATGCCATGTAACTTTACAATCTTTGTAATGTAAAGTCTCGCCAACTATTTTGAAGTGAAATCAATGCGAATAGGCAAGAAATGAGATAATTTAGTTAACCTATCACCGATGACCCAAATAGAATTGTGATCCTTAAATGAATTAGGCAATCCCTCCATAAAATCTATAGAAATGCTCTCCTACTTCCACTCTGGTATAGGTAGTGGCTGTAGAGCTCCTAGCGGCCTTTGATGATCAATCTTGACCATCTAACAAGTACTACATTGAGAGACAAAAATATCAATGTCTTTTTTCATACCTACCCACTAAAACTTCCACTTTATATCCTGATACATTTTATCTCCTCCTAGATGAACAGAAAACTCAGAATGATGAGTCTCAGTCATCACATTCGTCCTCAAATCATCAGCAAAAGGTACAACTAAATGCCCTTTGTACCTCAAACCTCCGTCAGTCCCAACATAGTAGAATAGAACTTCTCCTGAAGCTATCTTTGTAACTTTGTCAATGTACTACTGATCCATGAGTTGTGCCTTCAAGTCCTTGTGAATGATAGAAGGTGTAACTATCATGCAAGCCATAAAAGCATCAGACAACTCGTCAACTGTCTTCAAAGCATTCCACTCAGTGGTGAATAAAGAAAAAATACTAGCATAGGGTCGACGATTGAGTACATCTGCCACCACATTCGCTTTCCCTGGATGGTACTGTATAGAGAAATGATGGTCCTTCACAAACACTAACCATCAGCACTGTCTCATATTTAGCTCCCACCAGTGAACAAATACTACAGACTCTTGTGATCACTAAATAATCTGAAGGACTCTCCCAACAGATAATGCCTCCATATACGTAAGGCAAAAACTACAGCTGTCAATTCCAAATCATGTGTCGGATAATTAAGCTCATGAGGCTTAAGTTTACAAGATCTATATGAAATTGGTCATTTCTCCTACATTAAAACACACCCAAGACCTTACAAACAAGTATCTGTGTAGACAAGATACTCTATCTCACTCTGTGGAGTAGATAGAACTGGTGCAGAAGTTAACTTGCTTTTTAGCTTTATCAAAAGCTTCCTGATAGTGTTCATCCCATATGAACTGTACCCCCTTCTTAGTTAAGTGAGTGAGTGGTCCCATTATCTTTGAGAACCCCTGAATAAACCTACTATAATATCCTGCCAATCCGAGGACACTCTAAATCTCAGTAGGTGAAGTAGGCTGTCCCCACTCTATCACTGCTGAAACCTTGGTTGGATCTACCGTTATTCCTTTTCTAACACTACATAACCAGAAACTTCACTTCCCGCTGCCAAAATTCACATTTCTTGAACTTAGCATATAACTGGTGTTCACGAAGCGTTTGCAACACTGTGCAAAGATGTCTGGCATGATCATCCTCCGACGTAGAATAAATCAAAATATCATCAATGAAGACGATGACAAATTGATCTAAGTAAGCCCTAAAGACTCTGTTCATTAAATCCATGAAGACTGTTGGTGCGTTAGTTAATCCAAAAGGCATACCACAAAACTCATAAGAATCATGTCTAGTGAGAAATACCAGTAGGCTCGTGGCTTAGTGGTACAAGGCTCCTACTTCCCAAAGGGAGGGCTAGGGGGTGAGTCCTAACTAGGAAAAAAAAAATATCTAGTGAGAAACGCTGTCCTAGGAACATCCTGCTCCCCAACTCGAAGTTGATGATATACAGAACGCAGATCAATCTTAGAGAAGTATGTAGCTCCCTTCAACTGATCAAAAAGATCATCAATCCTGGGTAAATGGTACTTGTTACGAATAGTAACCTTGTTTAACTCCTTGTAATCTATACACAGGCGAAGTGAACCATCCTTCTTCTTCACAAACAAAACTGGTGCTCCCCAAGGTGAAGTACTCCTACGAATAAACCCTAATTAAGCAATTGTTGAATCTAATCCCTCAGCTCTCGCATCTCCAATGGTGCCATCCTGTATGGTGCTCTAACAATAGGCATAGTACCTAGAGCTAAGTCAATCACAAAGTCTATCTCTCGACTAGGTGGCAACCCTGGAATCTCTTAAAAAACATCCATAAATTCCTATACAATTGGTATGCTATCTAGTGACATAGTAATCGCCTCCTGAGTTTCCTCCTCCATATAAAACAAATAAGTGTTAGTAACCCCGTTAGAACATGGCATAGTGACGACGTACATATCCTGACCAGGTATGGTGAAAATAATACACCTATTATAATAATTAACTTGGGCATGGTAGTGAGATAACCAATCCATCCCAAGTATCACATCATAAGTGTGCATGTCTAGGACCAATAGATTGGCTAGAAATCTAAGTCTACCAATATCTAGTGTCACAAGCCCATCACTCTCATGTAAAATGGCAGTATTGCCCAAAAGTGTAGAAATACCATGAGGTCTATCGCATACTCGTGTCGTCATCCCAGATAATGCAACAAATGATTTAGAAAAAAATAAATGTGTAATACCCTTATCAAATAAAACACAACCCTATGTATCATGAATAGGAAACATACCCTTAACATCCTGTGGCATGGGGTTGTATACCCTACCATAATGCAACTGCTGCGGTGCCTGTCCTTGATGCTATGGCAGTGCTGGTAAAGCTGGATATGTCTGTCTCTGAATCTGTGGAATCTATGGAGCGGGTAAAGGTAATGGTGCCCTCTGTCCCTACTACACATGTTATTCTTGTCTAGCTCTAGGACACTGCTTAAAAGTGTGTCAAAGCTCTCCGCAAATGTAACAACTACCCTTGAAGGTGCTAAACTGTCTTCTCTACAATCCATCTTACAGAATTGATTCCCACGAGTTTCTTTTATAAACTCATTGGTAATCGTCCCATCATAGCACTATATACCTATAAGAAAATATTTGTTTTCTTGCACAAATACCATTTACTCCACTATGTTACTCCTTTATTTTCACAACCTACATTTTCCAGTACAATTTAATAAAATCATTCGTACAAATATCACTAAAATGCTCTCATGAAACACAATAGAGAAACCAAAACCACCGGTTCACTTTACTAAGAACTTCTTTAAACCATAACCTTCCAAAAGAATAATCTTAATATATTCTTTAAAATAATACTAGTGCACATGATTTAACTAGTACTACACTTCTAATAATATCACCACTACTACTAGTAATAAAAATCCCTCTTAAAAGAGCATTCATCCTTTAACTCCGGTACCCTCCTTTTTGGATGCTTCAGTATCTCCTCCATTACGATCTTCTTCGAGGTCCTCCTCTCCACTTGACTCAGCTTCGAGCAACACTGAAGTTGTGTTGGGTCTACAGTATGGTGGCCAATCCTGCACACAAGAAATCTTCCTTGGCTTATACTCCCAAACAACACTTACTGGAAATAATTCCTTGGTCCCCAATGCTGCCTTCTTAGTCTGCCTTTGCAGGGGAATCGTTGGAGTAAACTTTTTCTTCTTTGGGTCTTTTTTTGCTTTCATCGCGGACCATATCCTTTTCTTAGTGCCAATCATTCTGAAATTACAGAATAAAATTGACATCAGCACGTTCTAAGCGAATCGTAAAGGAATACAATAAATCCTAAACTTAAGCTCTAAACAAGAGAATACGCTACGCGGAAGTCTTGCTACGAAATAACCCTAGAGACATTTGAACCTGGAGTGCTCTGATACCAACTGTGATACCCCTCGATTCTAGAGCCATGGGTGATCAAGTCCGAGCACAGATGCGAGAGATACCAAACAATTAAGTATATAAACAAGCATAGATTATAAGAAGAATTGAAAGAAATAAAATTAAACAAGCTGAAAGGATTCTAAGTAATAAAACCTTAAAAGTTAAATAATCTAATATTGCGAAAACCTCCTATATTATTACAATTTAGGAATCCATCTAGTAGACCCCTAATAATATCCCAGCTGGGAAAAAAAATAACTGAACTAAAGGAAAATCAAAACTAAAACATAGATAAGAGTCATACATAGTCAAAAGAGTGAATAACTGTCTCTACTTGGCACGAACAATCTCTAGGACTGGAACTGTTGAACACTTAAAATCAATAGTGGGTCAGGCCCATGAGCAAGTTCCACTCTACTACAATCCAAACAGAGAATCGATACGCATGTACATCCTAAATAACTCAACAATAACTATACAGTCCATATATATATATATATATATATATATATATATATACTAAGGGACTTTCACTGGACTACAAGGCAGTCTCAACCTGACTAACAGGCAATATGCAAAACGCACCTAAAGTGGGCATGAGTACCTAGACCTAACAGGTACATCTCTAACCATTATAGCCAGCTATGCATCCCAATGCATATATGCTCCCTAACCATCGATCTTGAGAGTCAAACTCATATCGTGGTACCATAAACATATATATATATATAAATCCATCCAACACCAAAGTAATGTCATTCAACTATGCTTTGACCTGACACAAATATAAGTAGGACTTAACTTTTATAGTTAATCCATTCCCTTATATAAAAATAGGTAGGAATTAACGTTTTGAGCTAATCCGTCCCTAATATGCCACCGTCCCATACCGTTGCATATAATCCACAAAATAATCCAATAATTGATGACAAATTAAGTAATACAATCATCAATTACATCTAGAGATAAGCATAATAATAGTCAAATAATTAACTAAATTTATTACTGCTAAAACATGACAAACATTATATACTACCCATGAAATTTCTTAGAAAAAACTTCAATAATGAATTAATCATTAAATCAACATCCAAATTTAATTATAATTTCATATTGATTACCTCTATATCATTAAAGTATAGATTTAAGCATTCTGGGACTTTAACCATGTTCAGTGTAGCCATATAAAACCCCTATAACAGTCTAAACCACTTCAGAAGACCCCAATTTCCTAAAATAGTAGCCAGAACCCATTCCCGTAGGGTTTCCAGCAAGGGAGCCGCCTCTCTGATAAGTACCGAATGCTCATCTAAAGCCATCCGAACGCTCATTTGGCACTCATCAACACCAAGCGCTTGTCCAAAACCAATCGAATGCTCATTCACCAATCATCAGCACTGAGCACTTATCTAAATCCATCTGAACGCTCGTTTGGCACTCATCAGCACCGAAAGCTTGTCTAAAGCTATCCGAACGCTCGTTTGGCACTCATCAGCATCAAACGCTTGTCTAAAGCTATTCGAATGCTCATTCGGTAATCATCAGCACTGAACGCTCATCCGGCTCTTCTCTATGGGAGTCGCCTCCCTCCAAGAAGGAGTCGTATCTCTCCCTGATATCATCCATCATTCTCATCTCCGGCGATTTCCAATCATTCCGACCCTCTCTGTTAAGATCTCTAATAGTCCTAAGTCCCAGATTATTCTAAAAAACACTTAAATCCATTACGCATTGTTAACAATAAGTAAAACAAAAATCATGCAAGTAAAATCAAAATCAAGTATTTAAAGTTGCTTTAACATACAAACTACTTTAATAAAATTCAACATGCATGAAAGATCAATTTTAATATTCAATTACTCTTGGAATTGTTTAGGCATGTAAAGAATATGAAGCCTAAGGGAGAGAGTTAGATATAGAATTTGTCGTAAGTTTCAGTTTGAAACCTTAAACCATCTTCTCTGATTCCCGGCAATTCCTTGACTGTGCTCAACTCCTCCACTGCTCCTGGTTTAACCCACAAGCAAACTTCTTTCTTCCTCCTTGGTCCAACCTTTTATCTATAGCCGAAACCCAAACTCGTTTCTCTCAGTTTTCTCTCAAATCTCTCTGTATATCACTCAGCCTCTACGTATACGTGAATAGGGTTTTTAACCCTTGGTAGACATATAATGATATATATATAGGCTTATAATTTAACCTCATTCTAGCTACTTAAGGAAAAAGAAAAAGAATTATAATATAACCAAACTATATATATATACGTCGGCACCCTAATCCAACGTGATATCATATATATATAAAAAAATAAACCAATATAATTATATAATATATATCATATACTGAATATCACTATAAATTTAACCATTAATTCTAAATAGTAATTAACATAATCCTATATACATATATATACCTATATATATATATATATATATGTATAACTATCTATGGATAAAACCATACCCATTTAATCCCCTATCAAAGTAATCCATGAGACCCAAATTGCTGGTCCATTACTACTATCTAAGCCTAACTCCTTGCAATAAAATAAACATTTAATTCAAGTCCACATAAGCATATAATATCAATTAAACAAATAAACCAATTTAAATGTAGAATTTTAATTAAACAAATAAATCACTTTAAATAATTAATCAATTAAACAAACAGCCAAATAAACAAATAATACATATAAAATTGCAATAAAATCATAAAAGAAAAACCGAGACTATCCTTTTAAAATTTGGGGTATTACATCCTTGAAACGAATTCTTCATACATTTTGACTTAACTATTATAATAGCCAAAGTGTAGCTGGTGTCGTCATGAACCAACAAGTTAAAATGTGTTAAAGAGTGGCTAACTTTGAATTTATAAAGTGCCACTACTACCTTTAACTACTAATATAGCTAGGGTGAGTAGGGATCGTCCCAAGGGATTGGAAGCAATGTTGATATGGAAACAAGGTCGGACTAGTAGGTCGAGTGATCAAAAGGTAGCTTGATTGGTTAATTAAACTACAATGTAAACAAATTTAATACAAAGCAATTAAAATAAATAAAGGGTAGAGAACAAGAGAGAGGGATCTTGGGATTTAGAGGTCACTACTAAACATCACATTTCTAGATACTCAATGTGTAATGAATGAAGGGAAATATATGTTGCAACACTAATACGTGTGATTGATTGAATCAACAAGCATGGATGACTAATTAGGTATACATTGTCTAGACAACCTAATGAATAGCACAATATATCAAACTAAGCCATTATTCCTCCCTTTAAGCTCACAATCAAACACTTTAACAAGCTAGAGAGTTATACTACTTGCATTCATAAGCATGGAACATCAAATAACAAGTATGGATTGTCCTCCCATCTAAGAAAATAATGCAATCACACTACACCTAAACTAGGGATATGAAAACTAAACTAATTTGTAACGACCCGGTCATTTGCCTTCCTTTCCTTTTTCTTGAAATTTTACGAAAGAATTTTTTTCGTTTAATTTTCTATTCTGAGCTCTATTTCGTGTCGCTTAGTGTCATCTCGAATGCTCGGAATTGGTTCCTAAGACTCTTTTCCGTGGATTGACAACTTCCTTTGAGGACCGAGTCATTTTCACATTTTTCGTTTTTCGACACTATGCGCTATTTCGTCCTTTTCCCTATTTTGTCTTATCTCTGTTTGTCAGTTTTTGGCACAACCTCACTTCCTATGCTCGGAGTTGGTTTTTGACTTCATGTGCTTTCATCTTGAGTGGTTTCCTTGAAATACGTATCTTTACTTTTGCAAGAAAGTACTCTAGTTGCTCCCGGTGTCCACAGGGGCATGGATGCACAATTCTTTAGAATCTTTTTCATTTCTTGGGGTATTTTTTGTAATTATCTTTTTAAGATATTTTATTTCAGGTGTATTTAAGAAAATATCTTTTGGAAGATATTTTCATTCTGAGGCAATTTCGCTGTTAACCCTTTTTGTAGGGGTCATTATGCAATTAACGAAAGTTATTGCAAAATGTCTCGTCTGGAGCTTAGATCCTTGTACGGGATTCATTTTCACATTTCGTCGAGTCAAGGACTCTTAGAATTTCCTTCTGGTCATTTTCCCCAGTTTCAGAGTTTCTGGACCCGGTTGCTACCGAACTTGTTCGGGGCATAACTTTCTGTTCGGGACTCAATTTTCAATGCTGTTTCTTCCGTTGTTCAAATTTTCTTATTTTAAATATTTTTTGTTCATGGAGTTTTCCCGTTTGAGCGCGTTTGCTCAAAATCCACTTTTCCGGACTCGGTGGGGCCCTTTCAGGGCACTTTTTGAGATTTCTATAAATAGGTTGCCCTAATTTTTAAAATTAGATTTTCACACCTTCTTCCTCCTCTTGGCTGGTAGCCATGGGAGCCCAAGGGGATACCTTCACTCTTTCTTCTCCTCCACTTGATTTCCTTGGTAGAAATCCTTCGGCCTTAGCATTTATTGCTTCCCTCGACGTGCTCCACCTTTTGCTCTTATTAGAATTCATTTTCAACGATTTTTCGAGTTTGGGTTTGGAGTCAAGTTGAGATTTTCATGGGGATTCTTACGGATTCTTGTTCATGGTGTTGTCCCCGACAAAACCTCTCGGTATCGTCGAATTCAGAGTACTTTTATTTTGGTGGGCCTTTGGGATTTTCAACTCAAATTGAGGTAGGGGATGCTCTAGGTTTAAATTCTTGTTATATAGCATGCTTGTGATGCTTATACTACTTGTTTGCATGATTAAATATAAAATATAGAGATTTTATTATTTATTTTTCTTGTACGGGATCTAATTTTTCCGGTTGCTCATGACTTCGTTTAAACATGTAGCATGATTTTATATTACCCCTTGATATGCTCATTGTCGTGTATTAAAATTGGAACATTTCAATAAGTATTAAAGATTTTATTTAATATTTATCTTAGGTGAAAGATTAAATCACATAGCCTTAACTAGCTTGAAATTAATATATGTTAGCATATTATATTAGGCCTCAGCATGCTCTTGAACATAGTTGAATTTGAAAGTAATTAGAGGTGTTTTAAAAATTAGTAATTAATAATTAATTTGATTAATTAATTTACCCCGAGTGCACTATTCACTCCATTTGAATTCCAACTTGATATTCTTGATCAACATGCCATATAGCTTCACATATATTTGATTTAGAATATTCGATGAGGTTTTGAAACCTCACATTTAATTAATTTCCTTGTTTAAGATTTAATCCTCATGGTGATATACAACTTGCAATTGAATTGTGGCATGCTAGAAAATTAAGCTTTGGTGTGGTTGTTCACATATATTAAATTGGGATTAATTGCATAAGAATTGCAACCTTTATTTTATATTTAACTTTAATTAAAAGAATTAATTAAAATCTATTTTGTGGTCGCATTAGCTTAATTAAGATTTTAACTTGATATTTGTATTGGTCATGACTTGTTTACTAGTATATATTAATTGTGGACCATTTGAAGTTGCTTTAGAACATTGGTAATTAAATTAGCATGATTTAATTAGAGTTCTACTTTGTTGTTCCAATAACCTAATTGAGTTTTAGAATGGATATAGGTGATGACCATGCCATATTCTTTAATATGTATTAATTTGAGGTTATTTGGAATTGAATTAGAATCTAGGGAATTTAATTATTTTTATTTAATTAAATTCTATCGAATTGAACCATGGATTTAATTGTGTTTGAAAGTCATTTCTATATCAAAATCCTGGACATGGACTTGTTGTATATTCATTTGGTTATGTTTTGAGCATTGGATAACATAGTTGCTATGTTTATACTCATAAGAATATGTTTTCCTTATTGAATATATTGTTGCCTTGTGTAATGATTTGCACATTTCGTATTTAACATCATTCATGCATAACGTGTAACGAATCGCATACTGAAGATTCGACATTCATCACATCATATTAGTTGTGAACTTAGAACATGTATTTTATAGGTTTCTAAATTTGGTTGTGCTTGGTAGATAGTTGATTATCTTGCATATTCCTGTTGATATATGCGTTGTTACACAACTTGTTGATTTTGGAAACTTGGGGATGTCATTGTTTGACTATGGATAGGATGTAGTTCTAGTACGGCGGATAGTCCCATTATATAGTCTGGTACGCACATAGGGAGGTTACCCATGGGCTAGTAACCCTAATGTAACTATGTTGTCGGGCTAATCCGGCCTGACGTCTGAGTATTCACTTTGTTTGACTTCGCATTTCATTTTCAAGTTGATAACTAGATGATGTTGTAACTTGTTGTTCCATATTTGTCGTTTAATTTTAAGTTACATGATGTTAACTTTGCGAAATTATGCTTTATGCGTTGTATTGGAAGCCCCAATGTTGGTTAAATTACATCGATATTAAAAATTGTGTTTTGACGTTCTAACATAGCATATGATTGATCCTATTGATTCATTTAGAACTTAGACGTTAGGTGGCATGAACCACCATTGTTATTTTGTGCTTTAGATTCTAAGTTGATGGCCTTGAGAACTTATACCTTATTGCATTGTATAACATGCTCTTTTGTTGTTGAATTGCATGGATAATGTGATTCTTGGTAACTTGTATTCAAATATGCTTTTGTTATGTTAAATGGATTACTCTAAACCTAGTTTAACTGTATTGAAAACGCAATTCATGTTAATCTATGCTCAAGCATTCTTCTTGTCCTGTTCTTAGATTATCCTAACCATGATTAATTTCATACACGTATGTATATCATGATTCTTGTTCTTAGACTCTAAGGTAGCTTAGGATGCTCCCCGAGTCTCATTTGGACATAGACGTTAGGTGGCATGAGCCCCTTTAACATGTTTCACCTTAAGGTGATAAATTTGTAAAATGCTAGGTCGATGCATGACTCATCTCCTATGAGTAGCTTTATGTTACTCACCCCTACGATACTGGGGCACATTTCAGGTACGAAGACTTGGTTCGTAACGCTTAGCATTCCTTGGATGTCGTGTAGCTTTCAAGTTTCCATTTCTTGCAAATGTTAGCATAAAATTTCATTTTGTAGACTTACATGTCAAAATATGTATATTTGATTCCATGTATATAATGTGTACTTAAGTACACTCATTTCAATATATTTGATATGTATGAGATGAGGCCGGAGGCCAATGACCATTATATTGTATTCTATGTACTTTTTCACTTCATGAAATATTGTGAAAATCTTGAAAAATCGCAAGTCATTGCTTCACCATGGTTGCATTGGTTGTAGGAATTCTGTTTTCGTTCTTTCATAGGGTCTTATAAATCATGTTTGAAGTGTGGCTAAGGGCCAAATGGTCATTTGATCCCGTTTTGTATTTTTGTATTTCGAGTTTTCATTCCAAGTTCCATTTTTGCCCGTTGGGGGAATGGATCTTGCATCGGTGGTATTTTTAAGTCGTGGACCATTGTAGCATGTCTAAATAGGTATGTTACGTTTGCGTGCATGGTCATTTCTAGGCAAAACCTTATCGGTTGTGTTTTGAGCGTCTTGTGATTCATTTCGCACTTTTTTTGCATGTTCTGATCTAGGGGAATTATAGACTTTTTACGGTGGTTTTATTTTCTTATTTCAAAAGGGTTGAATAGAAAACATGATTTTATGGGGGGTTTCTTTTCTGTGTTTTTCCAGAAAATGTCGTCTTCATATCGGAAATCGCTTACGAAGTTCAGCTCTCAGTTTTTCAAAATAGCAGCTTTTGGACCTCAATGACCAGATTTCATGGAGGGGCATTTTGGGCCTTCTACGTTCCGTTTTTTTTGAATTCTTTTGCGAGTCATGTAAAAAACTCAATTTTGAGGGGGGTTTATTCTTTGTATTTTTGCAAAAAAGTTCATCTAGGCCTTCGAATTCAGCCTCTGTTTTGTCTTCTTTTTGAAAAAAAAATCACATAGCAGCTTTTGTGCTGCTGCCAGCCATGGTGCACCCAGCACGCACGCGGCGTGCATGGGCGCGCGCATGGGGCTGTCATGGCCCCTCATCGGGCCGCCACGACGTCAATTCTTCTTTTGGGCTTTTTTCCTTCGTCCGGACTCCGATTCAAGTGAATTTTTTTTTTTAACTTGACTAATTTTTTGCTGTCTTTCTAACGGTGTGCATGGTTGCACCCAGTTCTTCCTGGATAATTACCAATTTACCCTTTTTGCCTTAAGTGCTCGTTTTTCTTCGTCATGCTGTTTCTCCTTCGTCCGGACTCTGAATTATGCGATTCTTGAGTCCATCTTGATTAGTTTTTTGTTATCCTTCCAGCGGTGTGCTTGGTGGCACCAGAATCTACAGTTTTCAAAAATGACTATTTTGCCCCTAGGGGCTTATTTGTCATATTTTCGATCTTTTGCTTCCGCATCAGTTCTTGTTGAGTTCCACGACCTCATGGAAGGTCACTTTGACTTCTTAGAGTCTTGTTTTCTATTTTCGCTTCCGCATTCGGATCCGTTATCGGATCATCCTTACGGTTCATCACAGGACACGCTGGCCTAAAAACTTTGGTCGTCACAGGTGGTATCAGACCATCCAGGTTCGAATACCTTGGACGACGGGTTTTGGGTGCATATCATGCTTACGTTGTTTTGATTTGATGTGTCATTTATATCTTGATAACATGCTTTATTTGATAACATGTCTTGTATGATAAGATATTCACATGCTTTGGTGTTTTGAGACATCTATTATTTGTTAAGCATACTTTATGTGTATATATGCTCTTGATAACATGTTTTGATTTGATAACATGTCTGTTTGATTATGTGGCACCTTGAGTAGATAGTCCATTGCTATGTTGCATGCTAGCTACTTCCTTTATGTCAGGTTTTAACATTGTCTCATAGGATTTGTCGTATTCCTTGGATGCATTTTTTTTTCACGAGTTTCTTCCTTGGATAGGAGAAATTCATTCTGTAAGCACCCATGTCGGGAACCTTCTTATCTGTTTTGTTGATGCGAGTAAGGCTCATGTGAGTGTAGAATCACAGTTCTTGTCTGGTAGACTGAGACGTGGGCCAGGGAGGCACCGTTTCATTTCCTTTTCCTTCGTGGCTTCTAGATCTAAGGCCTTAAGCATAATGGTGCCAGTGTTGTTGTTGTCAGAGTTTTGAGATTAGCTACCCCAACTCTCGTAGATGCCTGGTTCTCGCAGTGCTTTTGGCAATGATCATTCTGACATTGATGTCATCCGTATCAAAAGTTTTCTCAGAGTTGACCTGGTTTGGGGTATGTTACGGACTAGTGCCTTATACCGTCATACTGCCTTGTTACTCTCTCCTTTCATTGTGATTCAACATTCCTTTGTCTTGGGATTCTCTCGGTGGTTGACGTTGAGTTAACGTGCCGGTTTGTATGAGGTGTTGTCTTAGTTCATGGTTTCGCGTTCCTTCAGTTGATCTTTAGACTTCAGGATTTGTCCTTCAGTGCGTTGTGAGCTGTCCTTTGATTTGACCTTTTGTTCGGCCATTATTCTGTTCCCTCTGGTATGTTCCTAATTTCGGGGACGAAATTCCTTTAAGGAGGGTAGGTTGTAACGACCCGGTTATTTGCTTTCCTTTCCTTTTTCCTAAAATTTTATGAATGAATTTTTTTCGTTTAATTTTCTTTTCTGATCTCTGTTTCCTGTCGCATAGTGTCATCTCAAGTGCTCGGAATTGGTTCCTGAGACTCTTTTTCGTGGATTGACAACTTCCTTTGAGGACCGAGTCATTTTCACATTTTTCGTTTTTCAACACTATGCTCTATTTTGTCCTTTTCCCTATTCTGTCTTATTCTGTTTGTCAGTTTTTGGCGCAACCTCACTTCTCATGCTCAGAGTTGGTTTTTGACTTCACGTGCCTTCATCTTGAGTGGTTTCCTCGAAATACGTATCTTTACTTTTGCAAGAAAGTACTCTGGTTGTTCCCGGTGTCCATAGGGATGCACAATTGTTCAGAATCTTTTTCATTTCTTGGGATGTTTTTCATAAATATCTTTTGAAGATATTTTATTTCAGGGGTATCTAAGAAAATATCTTTTGGAAGATATTTTCATTCTGGGGCAATTTCGCTGTTAACCCTTTTTGTAGGGGTCATTGTGCAATTAACGAAAGTTATTACAAAAGGTCGCGTCTGGAGCCTAGATCCTTGTACAAGATTCATTTTTACATTTTGTTGAGTCATGGACTCTTAGAATTTCCTTCTGACCATTTTCCTTAGTTTCAGAGTTTTTGGACCCGGTTGCTGCCGAACTTGTTCGGGGCATAACTTTCTGCTCGGGACTCAGTTTTTAACGTTATTTCTTCCGTTGTTCATATTTTCTTATTTTAAATCTTATTTGTTCATGGAGTTTTGCCGTTTGAGTGCGTTTGCTCAAAATCCACTTTTTCGGACCCGACGGGGCCATTTCGGGGCACTTTCTGAGATTTCTATAATTAGGTTGCCATAATTTTTAAAATCAAATTTTCA
This sequence comes from Cornus florida, assembly GCF_030987335.1. NCBI lineage: Eukaryota > Viridiplantae > Streptophyta > Magnoliopsida > Cornales > Cornaceae > Cornus > Cornus florida. The sequence goes on along the minus strand of NW_026775573.1, from coordinate 76,497,334 downwards.
AACCTTCTTCCTCCTCTTGGCTGGCAGCCTTGGGAGCCCAAGGGGCTGCCTTCACTCTTTCTTCTCCTCCACTTGATTTCCTAGGTAGAAATACTTTGGCCTTAGCATTTATTGCTTCCCTTGACGTGCTCTACCTTTTGCCCTTATTAGAATTCATTTTCGATGATTTTTTGAGTTTGGGTTTGGAGTCAAGTTGAGATTTTCATGGGGCTTCTTCGGATTCTTGTTCACGGTGTTGTCCCCGACAAAACCTCTTTGTATAGTCAAATTCGGAGCACTTTTATTTTGGTGGGCCTTTGGGATTTTCATCTCAAATTAAGGTAGGAGATGTTCTAGATTTAAATTCTTGTTATATAGCATGCTTGTGATGCTTATACTACTTGTTTGCAAGATCAAATATAAAATTTAGAGATTTTATTATTATTATTTTTTTATACGGGATCAAATTTTCCCGGTTACTCATGACTTAGTTTAAATATGTAGCATGATTTTATATTGCCCCTTGATATGCTCATTGTCGTGTATTAAAATTGGAACATTCGAATAAGTATTAAAGATTTTATTTAATATTTATCTTAGGTGAAAGATTAATTCACATAGCCTTAACTAGCTTCAAATTAATATGTGTTAGCATATTATATTAGGCCTTAGCATGCTTTTCAACATAGTTTAATTTGAAAGTAATTGGAGGTGTTTTGAAAATTAGTAATTATTAATTAATTGGATTAATTAATTTGCCCCGAGTGCACTATTCACTCCATTTGAATTCCGATTTGATATTCTTGATCTACATGCCATATAACTTCACATATATATGATTTAGAATATTCGGTGAGGTTTTGAAACCTCACATTTAATTAATTTCCTTGTTTAAGATTTAATCCTTATGGTGATATAGAACTTGCAATTGAATTGTGATTAATTACATGAGAATTGCAACCTTTATTTTATATTTAACTTTAGTGAAAGTTTAATTTACATAGGTGTAACTTGCATGAAATAAGTTTATAATGTGATATTACATTAGTCCTTGGCATGTTCTCTAAGATATGTTAAATTGAGAGCATTTGGCTAAGTTTGAAAATCTAGAGATTTTGTGGTCCCATTAGCTTAATTAAGATTTTACCTTGATATTTGTATTGGCCATGACTTGTTTACTAGTATATATTAATTGTGGACCATTTGAAGTTGCTTTAGAACCTTGGTAATTAAATTAGCATGATTCAATTAGAGTTCTACTTTGTTGTTCTAATAGCCTAATTGAGTTTTAAAATGGATATAGGTGATGACCATGCCATGTTCTTTAGTATATATTAATTTGAGGTTATTTAGAATTGAATTAGAATCTAGGGAATTTAATTATTTTTATTTAATTAAATTCTATCGAACTGAGCCATGGATTTAATTGTGTTTGAAAGTCGTTTCTATATCAAATTCCTGGACATGGACTTGTTGTATATTCATTTGGTTTTGTTTTGAGCATTGGATAACATAGTTGCTATGTTTATACTCATGAGAATATGTTTTCCTTATTGAATATATTGTTGCCTTGTGTAATGATTTGCACATTTCGTATTTAACATCATTCATGCATAGCGTGTAATGAATCGCACACTGAAGATTCGACATTCATCACATCATATTAGTTGTGGACTTAGAGCATGTATAGTATAGGTTTCCAAATTTGGTTGTGCTATGGTAGATTGTTGATTATCTTCCATATTCCTATTGATCGATGCGTTGTTACACAACTTGTTGATTTTGGAAACTTGGGGATATCGTTGTTTAACTATAGATAGGACGTTGTTCTAGTACGGGAGATAGTCCCTTTATATAGTCTAGTGCGCACATAGGGAGGTTACCCATGGGCTAGTAACCCTAAAGTAACTATGTTGTCGGTCTGATCTGGCGTGACATCTGAGTATTCACTTTGTTTGACTTCGCATTTCATTTACAAGTTGGTAACTAGATGATGTCGTAACTTGTTGTTCCTTATTTGTTGTTCAATTTTAAGTTACATGATGTTAACTTTGCGAAATTGTGCTTTATGCGTTGTATTGGAAGTCCCAATGTTGGTTAAATTACATCGATATTAAAAATTGTGTTTTGACGTTCTAACATAGCATATGATTGATCCTATTGATTCATTTAGAACTTAGACGTTAGGTGGCATGAACCACCACTGTTATTTTGTGATTTAGATTCTAAGTTGATGGCTTTGAGAACTTATACCTTATTGCATTGTATAACATGCTCTTTTGTTGTTGAATTGCATGGATAATGTGATTCTTGGTAACTTGTATTCAAATATGCTTTTGTCATGTTAAATGGATTACTCTAGACCTAGTTTAATTGTATTGAAAACGCAATTCATGTTAATCTATGCTCAAGCATTCTTCTTGTCTTGTTCTTAGATTATCCCAACCATGATTTGTTTCATACACGTATGTATATCATGATTCTTGTTCTTAGACTCTAAGGTAGCTTAGGATGCTCCCCGAGTCTCATTTGGACATAGACGTTAGGTGGCATGAGCCCCTTTAACATGTTTCACCTTAAGGTGATAAATTTGTAAAATGCTAGGTCGATGCATGACTCATCTCCTACGAGTAGCTTTATGTTACTCACCCCTACGATACTGGGGCATATTTTAGGTACAAAGACTTGGTTCGTGACGCCTAGCATTCCTTGGATGTCGTGTAGCTTTCAAGTTTCCATTTCATGCAAATGTTAGCATGAAATTTCATTTTGTAGACTTACATGAGAAAATATGTATATTTGTTTCCATGTATATAATGTGTACTTAAGTACACACATCTCAATGTATTTGATATGTATGAGATGAGGCCGGAGGCCAATGACCATTATATTGTATTCTATGTACTTTTTAACTTCATGAAATATTGTGAAAATCTTAAAAAATCGCAAGTCATTGCTTCACCATGGTGAATCGGGAGTGGGAATTCCATTTTCATTCTTTCATAGGGTCTTATAAATCATGTTTGAAGTGTGGCTAAAGGCCAAACGGTCATTTGATCCCGTTTTGTATTTTTGGATTCCGAGTTTTCATTCCAAGTTTCATTTTTGCCTTTTTGCCCGTTGGGGGGTCGAATTTTGCATCGGGGGTATTTTTAAGTCGTGGACCATTATAGCACGTCTAAATAGGTAAGTTACGTTTGCGTGCATGGTCGTTTCCGGGCAAAACCTTATCGTTTGTGTTTTGAGCCTCTTGTGAATTCATTTCGCACTTTTTTTGCATGTTCTGATCTAGGGGAATTATAGACTTTTTACGGTGGTTTTATTTTCTTCTTTTAACACGGTTGAATAGAAAACATTATTTTATGGGGGGTTTCTTTTCCGTGTTTTTCCAGAAAATGTCATCTTCATATCGGAAATCGCTTACGAAGTTCAGCTCTCAGTTTTTCAAAATAGCAGCTTTTGGACCTCCATGACCAGATTTCATGGAGGGGCATATCAGGCATTCTACGTTGCGTTTTTTTTTAATTCTCTCGTAAGTCATGTAGAAAACTCAATTTTGAGGGGGGTTTCTTCTTTGTATTTTTGCATAAAAATTCATCTAGGCCTCCGAATTCAGCCTCTTTTTTGTCTTCTTTTTGAAAAAAAAATCACATAGCAGCTTTTGGGCTGCTGATAAGCGCCGAATACTGCATATTCAAGTGCCCTAAATTACATTAACAAAGTCCATTAATTGATTATTTTATGTAGATTATCTCCATTTGCATGTTTTTGTACATTTTCAGGTTAAATTGCAAAAAGGAAGCAAAAATGATGCCTTGTGGAATTTTGAACAAAAAGGGTGCCAATTCTGAAATTCTGGCAGCAGTAGAACCTGACTTTTGTCGCCATTTTTGACCTAGAAAACTCAAGAAATGGACTTCAATCATAACATGAAAGATTTAGAGCTCTGAATTAGATTTCCAAATCTTCAAGCGGTTCATCATTCGGAGTTCGGAGCAGAGAGTTATGATCTTCTTACCAGAGGTGCGCAGAACTGCCTGTCAACACTGAAGTGCTGCCTTTCTCCCCATTTTCGACCAACCAAACTTGAGAATTGGGTCTTCATCAAAACATGAAGTTTTTAAATCTCCGAACTAGCTCTCCAAATCTTCAAACATATCATCATTCGGAGTTTGGAGCACAAAGTTATGGTCATTCTTCCACAGTGGGTCAGAGATGGGTAAGAATTGCATGTTGCTCATTACACTAATTTTGAGTGCTCGAGACCACCCTTCGAGTGCTCGAAATTCTGGCAGATTGCACTCAGAAATGGCTCAATTTCAGCCACTTGCACATTGGTTTCCTCAATGCCACCTTCCTTCTTTACGAAGTGGTTGGAGGTGTTCCTTGGAGGAGAGAGAGCCTTGACTTGAGCTTGATAAGGGAGAGGGAGGACCACATAGATGTTATCATTCATTCTTACAAGATTAGAGGAGAGAGAATGGAGCAAGGAAGAGAGTGTTCTTGAGTGCTACAGTAGAGCTCGAAAATGAAGTTGTATTCTTCGTCTTCTTCTTCCATTTTTGTATCAATGGAGAGCTAAACCTCCATCTTGGGAGGTGATGAAGCCTCCTCTTTTAATCATGTTCTAGATTAGGCTATACTTTTGGGGACTATAATGTATAATGTATGGTAGTTTCATAGTCTAAGAGCATATTCCTTCTTGTAATGAATTTTAATGTGTAAATGGTTGATGTAAGTTCATTGTCATATCTTTGATGATTCTTGGATCAATCTTATTTCTTTTATTTTCATAGTGACATTGAAAATATAGACTATGAATGCTTTTCAAGGCATGTTGATTTTGAAACTTGATATTCCATTGCTTAGGTACCTCCTTTGATGGTTTATACTTGATTCCTACCTTCATGTGTTTCACCATTTGATTGAAAGCTTGATGGTCTTTTGCTTGAGATAGTGTATTTGATTCTACACCTTAGTTTAAGTAGTTCAACTATGGTAGCTTTTGATGGATCATTCTTGTTTTGATTAAGTGAACTTCCTGATGATTATTAAGCAACGGAGTTGCTTCATATTTCTTGACCATTGCATATATGCTATTTATCCCCAAATTTAGACCTAATCTAGCATGTACTTAGAGTGTAGTGTGGATTCATCTCCCTAGTCTTCTTTACTTGTACTTCACTCCCTTGAATTCTTGCAATTTATTGATTTATGCACTTTTAATTTCCTAGCTTAAGTGACATCCAACAAAACCTCTATAAACCCTTCATCATTCTAAGAATGATTCAAGACATTTAGGTTCTATTAGACTAGCGCAGTCCCAGTGGTTCGACTTACCCGACCAATAGCCCTATTTTACAATGATTCATGCTATTGCGAAGGTTGATGTATAATTGACCAACCGATCAGCTGCTGCCAGCCATGGTGCACCCAGCACGTGCGCGGCGTGCATGGGCACGCGCATGGGCGTGCGCATGGGGCTGTCATGGCCCCTCCTCGGGCCGCCGCAACACGCTGGCCTAAAAACAATGGTCGTCACAGGTGGTATCAAAGCATCCAGGTTCGAATACCTTGGACGACGGGTTTTGGGTGCATATCATGCTTACATTGTTTTGATTTGATGTGTCATTTATATCTTGATAACATGCTTTGTTTGATAACATGTCTTGTATGATAAGATATTCACATGCTTTGGTGTTTTGAGACATCTATTATTTGTTAAGCATACTTTATGTGTATATATGCTCTTGATAACATGTTTTGATTTGATAACATGTCTGTTTGCTTATGTGGCACCTTGAGTAGATAGTCCATTGCTATGTTGCATGCTAGCTACTTCCTTTATGTCAGGTTTTGACATTGTCTCATAGGATTTGTCGTATTCCTTGGATGCATTTTTTTTTCATGAGTTTCTTCCTTGGATAGGAGAAATTCATTCTGTAAGGACCCATGTCGGGAACCTTCTTATCTGTTTTGTTGATGCGAGTAAGGCTCATGTGAGTGTAGAATCACAGTTCTTGTCTGGTGGACTGAGACGTGGGCCAGGGAGGCACCATTTCATTTCCTTTTCCTTCGTGGCTTCTAGATCTAAGGCCTTAAGTGTAATGGTGCCAGTGTCGTTGTTGTCAGAGTTTTGAGATTAGCTACCCCAACTATCGCAGATGCCTGGTTCTCGCAGTGCTTTTGGCAATGATCATTCTGACATTGATGTCATCCGTATCAAAAGTTTTCTCAGAGTTGACCTGGTTTGGGGTATGTTACGAACTAGTGCCTTATACCGTCATGCTACCTTGCTGACGAGTAAGTGTGGGCGGGTTCTGGTTGCTGTTCGTACTGGCTTGTTACTCTCTCCTTTCATTGTGATTCAACGTTCCTTTGTCTTGGAATTCTCTCGGTGGTTGACGTTGAGTTAACGTGCCGGTTTGTATGAGGTGTTGTCTCAGTTCATGGTTTCGCGTTCCTTCAATTGATCTTTAGACTTCAGGATTTGTCCTTCAGTGCGTTGTGAGCTGTCCTTTGATTTCACCTTTTGTTTGGTCATTATTTTGTTCTCTCTGGTATGTTCCTAATTTTGGGGATGAAATTCCTTTAAGGAGGGTAGGTTGTAACGACCCGGTCATTTGCCTTCCTTTCCTTTTTCCTGAAATTTTACGAATGAATTTTTTTCTTTTAATTTTCTTTTCTGAGCACTGTTTTGTGTCGCTTAGTGTCATCTCGAGTGCTCGGAATTGGTTCCTGAGAGTCTTTTCGAGGATTGACAACTTCCTTTGAGGACCGAGTCATTTTCACATTTTTCGTTTTTCGATACTATGCGTTATTTCATCCTTTTCCCTATTCTGTCTTATCTCCGTTTGTCAGTTTTTGGCACAACCTCACTTCTCATGGTCAGAGTTGGTTTTTGACTTCACGTGCCTTCATCTTGAGTGGTTTCCTCAAAATACGTATCTTTACTTTTGCAAGAAAGTACTCTGGTTGCTCCCGGTGTCCACAGGGATACACAATTGTTTGGAATCTTTTTCATTTCTTGGGATGTTTTTCGTAAATATCTTTTGAAGATATTTTATTTCAGGGGTATCTAAGAAAATATCTTTTGGAAGATATTTTAATTCTGGGGTAATTTCGTTGTTAACCCTTTTTGTAGGGGTCATTGTGCAATTAACGAAAGTTATTACAAAAGGTCTCGTCTGGAGCCTAGATCTTCGTACAGGATTTATTTTCACATTTTTTCAAGTCATGGACTCTTAGAATTTCCTTCTGGTCGTTTTTCTTAGTTTCAGAGTTTCTGGACCCGATTGCAACCGAACTTGTTTGGGGCAAACTTTCTGCTCGGGACTAAGTTTTCAATGCCGTTTCTTCCATTGTTCATATTTTCTTATTTTAAATCTTATTTGTTCATGGAGTTTTGCCGTTTGAGTGCGGTTGCTCAAAATCCACTTTTCTGTACCCGACGGGGCCCTTTCGGGGAACTTTTTGAGATTTCTATAATTAGGTTGCCATAATTTTTGAAATCAGATTTTTGGACCTTCTTCCTCCTCTTGGCTGGTAGCCATGGGTGCCCAAGGGGCTGCCTTCACTCTTTCTTCTCCTCCACTTGATTTCCTAGGTAGAAATCCTTCGGCCTTAGCATTTATTGCTTCCCTTGACGTGCTCTACCTTTTGCCCTTATTAGAATTCATTTCCGACGATTTTTTGAGTTCGGGTTTGGAGTCAAGTTAAGATTTTCATTGGGCTTCTTCTAGATTCTTGTTCATAGTGTTGTCCCCGACAAAACCTCTCTGTATCGTCAAATTCGGAGCACTTTTATTTTGGTGGGCCTTTGGGATTTTCATCTCAAATTAAGGTAGGAGATGTTCTAGGTTTAAATTCTTGTTATATAGCATGCTTGTGATGCTTATACTACTTGTTTGCATAATCAAATATAAAATTTAGAGATTTTATTATTTATTTTTTTTGTACGGGATCAAATTTTCCCGGTTGCTCATGACTTGGTTTAAACATGTAGCATGATTTTATATTCCCCCTTGATATGCTCATTGTCGTGTATTAAAATTGGAACATTCGAATAAGTATTAAAGATTTTATTTAATATTTATCTTAGGTGAAAGATTAATTCACATGGCCTTAACTAGCTTCAAATTAATATGTGTTAGCATATTATATTAGGCCTTAGCATTCTCTTCAACATAGTTGAATTTGAAAGTAATTGGAGGTGTTTTGAAAATTAGTAATTATTAATTAATTGGATTAATTAATTTGCCCCGAGTGCACTATTCACTCCATTTGAATTCTGACTTGATTTTCTTGATCTACATGCCATATAAATTCACATATATATGATTTCGAATATTCGGTGAGGTTTTGAAACCTCACATTTAATTAATTTCCTGGTTTAAGATTTAATCCTCGTGGTGATATACAACTTGCAATTGAATTATGGCATGCTAGAAAATTAAGCTTTGGTGTGGTTGTTCACATATATTAAATTGGGATTAATTGCATGAGAATTGCAACCTTTATTTTATATTTAACTTTAGTGAAAGTTTAATTTACATAGGTGTAAGTTGCATGAAATAAGCTTGTAATGTGATATTACATTAGTCCTTGGCATGTTCTCTAAGATATGTTAAATTGAGAGCATTTGGTTAAGTTTGAAAATCTAGAGATTTTAATTAAAAGAATTAATTAAAATCTATTTTGTGGTCCCATTAGCTTAATTAAGATTTTAACTTTATATTTGTATTGGCCATGACTTGTTTACTAATATATATTAATTGTGGACCATTTGAAGTTGCTTTAGAACCTTGGTAGTTAAGTTAGCATGATTTAATTAGAGTTCTACTTTGTTGTCCCAATAACCTAATTGAGTTTTAGAATGGATATAGGTGATGACCATGCCATGTTCTTTAATATGTATTAATTTGAGGTTATTTGGAATTGAAATAGAATCTAGAGAATTTAATTATTTTTATTTAACTAAATTCTATCGAATTGAGCCATGGATTTAATTTTGTTTGTAAGTTGTTTCTATATCAAAATCCTGGACATGGACTCGTTGTATATTCATTTGGTTATGTTTTGGGTATTGGATAACATAGTTGCTATGTTTATACTTATGAGAATATGTTTTCCTTATTGAATATAATGTTGCCTTGTGTAATGATTTGCACATTTCGTATTTAATATCATTTATGCATAGCGTGTAACGAATCACACACTGAAGATTCGATATTCATCACATCATATTAGTTGTGGACTTAGAGCATGTATTGTACAGGTTTCCAAATTTGGTTGTGCTTGGTAGATAATTGATTATCTTGCATATTCCTATTGATAGATGCGTTGTTACACAACTTGTTGATTTTGGAAACTTGGGGATGTCGTTGTTTGACTATGGATAAGACATGGTTCTAGTACGGGGGATAGTCCCTTTATATAGTCTAGTGCGCATATAGGGAGGTTACCCATGGGCTAGCAACCCTAAAGTAACTATGTTGTCGGTCTGATCCGGTGTGAAGTCTGAGTATTCACTTTGTTTGACATCGCATTTCATTTTCAAGTTGATAACTAGATGATGTTGTAACTTGTTGTTCCTTATTTGTTGTTCAATTTTAAGTTACATGATGTTAACTTTGCGAAATTGTGCTTTATGCGTTGTATTGGAAGTCCCAATGTTGGTTAATGACGACGGCCGTTCCAATACGCCAAACTAAATGTAGTGAATGTGTGGTTCAAGAAAAGCCTTTTATGTCAAATTTAAATTTATAAAAACGACTACCAACACCACTACTAACGTAGCAAGAGTGAGTAGGGATCGTCCCAAGGGATAATACGTGTTGGAATTTCAACTTCGACTTTAGCGAACCAAATGATTGCAAAAGAGAGTTGGGTTGGTTGATTACTTCTAGAAAAGAATTAATTAAAATGCAATAAAAATAAAACTAAGTAGAGATAGGGATTTAAGAGATGAGAAGAGAGGACTTAGGCTGTTGGAATCACCACTAAGCTCATGTAATTAACCACTTGCTTTCCATTAATGGGGAATACATTGTTGTGAACAAAATTGATTCGACTAGCAAAGGTGACTCAACAAGTGTATAATGTCTAAACAACATGTGAAAGGCTACAATATATCTATTGGAAGAGGAATATATTGTCTAGACAACATGTGAAGAGAACAAAATATCAAATCAAGTCATTAAACCTTTCATTAAGCTCATAGTCCAAATAATTCACAAGGATGACTTAGTTAAACATGTATTGTCTAAACATCATGTGAGAGGCCACAATTTATCTATTGGGAGAGGAATAAATTGTCTAAACACATGTGAAAGATACAACATATCATAACTAGTCATTAATCCTTCATTAAGCTCAAAATTCCATTACACCACAATATTAGAGCATATGCTTCTTGCATTCAAAAACATGGAACATCAAAGAACAAGCATGAATTGTCTCCCCCATCTAACACTACACTACAACTACACTACTAGCATGAAAATAAACTAAAGGAGAGGCACAATCCATCAAAGAATAAGTATGAACCATTAAGAGACATAACAAGAGCATTGCATTAAGCACTAATGTCTAGCCATCACTAGATTTTCAATCAATCACACATAGACATGCAATTAATATAGAAAAACTAGTGTAGAGATCAATTCCCCAAATAATCACACATAAGACAACATGTAATTAAAATAGAGAATCAATGGAAGAATTAACCCATATGAATCATGTGAGACATAATTTCTAATTTAATCACACATAGACATGTAAATAAACTAGAGAATTAATAGGAAGAATTAGTCCATGGAAATCATAGAAATATACCAAGATTCATGACATTCACAAGGCTAGAACACTAATCACAACAATATATATAAAAATCCCCAAAAATAGAAATACAAGGGTTTAGATTACACAAGACTTAGGGCTCATCCAAGCCCTAAGTGTAGATCTAGTCAATCATGGAGGAAGTGGATGTAGTCATGGAATCAAGCTCCAAACATGGCTCCATCTTCTTCTTCCTCTTCTTCTTCTTCTTCTTTGAAGCTCTAGAGATGGAGAGATAGTGGATTTAGAGATGTGTTCTTGAGATGTGCCTCCACTTCTCGCTTTTCTTCTAACCCTAATCTCTAACTTTTCTAGAAAGAGAAATAAAAATTACAATGTAGAAAATAAAATGATAAAAAGCCTAAAGAATCCCCTTTTACAAATGGGTTGCTTCCCTTTATATAGAAGGTCCTTTTCTTAGTCACTAAGTTTAGAATATATGCCCAAAAATATCTAATCCCGCAACTTTTTGGTAGGTGAACTTTTGGGCGCGCACGGAAAAAGTGACAGCTTGCTGCCAGCATGTCCAGTTCGATCGATCCAACTTATTTTCAATCGATCCAATTTTTTCGATCGATCCAACTTATTTTTCGATCGATCCAACTTTTCTGATCGATCTAACTTTTCTGATCGATCCAACTAAAAGTTCAATCGATCCAACTTTTTTTGCTATCCATCCAACTTTTCAGCTTTTCAGTATCAGCTTCTTTTTGCTCCAAATTAGCCTCTTTTTGCTCCGAATCATCGCTAAGACTTAGTTTGACTCCAAAAAGGCCTTAAGAACTCATTTTTAGCCTATTTTAACATTATTGACCTGAAATAGACAAAAACACAAATAAGTACTAAAACGGGTAAATAAGATAGATAAAGGTTCTAAAATACTCAAGCTTAAGGGGTTTAAATGTGTACTTTTCAGCTCTCATCACACCCCCAAACTTAAATATTGCTAGTCCCTAGCAATGAACTATGAAGTAAGGAATGAAATGAATAACTAAACAACTATGAACTAGAAAGCAATAAAATGATAGTGCCACTTTCGTAGGGAACACGATTGCATTTAGCATATGCAACAAGCCTTTTAAACCCCTAGGTTACCCCTAGTGGACGAGTAAAGTCTCATGAGGGTTTTCAGAATTGGTACTCACAAACATTAAGCTCATTCTTTCAAAAGAGCACCAATATTGCAAACAAGCATTGGGAGAAAACTACCTCAAGTATGCAATTTTTCAACCATTTCCAAGCAATCTCCCAAAATCTCAACATCAAACAAGCAAGTATGGTCCTCCACACATCAAGAAAATGATCATGAAAATCGAAACAAGTCTAGAATCCATGTGAGAGGTCCAGCATCAAGTGTGTTGCTATCTTAGCCAACTAGAGAAGTAATCACATCCTTACCCTCAAACTAGCACACAAATCTAGTACCGATCATCAAGATAAGATAGTGTACTTTTTATTAAAGCTTTATTCTTCTAGGTGCGCTTATTCTTTTCACTCTATTTTTTTTTTTTTTTTTTTTTACTGAGGATCAAAGATGGAAATATTGTGCAATGTGTTGATCTCTTAAGCTTTCTAGAAGATTCATGTAGCGAGCATTAGGTCAATGACTCCCAAACCAGATGGCTTTAGGGCATTAGGTGTTAAGACACCCCAACGGACTTACAAACTCAAATCAACTAGGCTACAAATCAAGACAACAACCATCTAATCATTTTCCACTCCTCGCCTTTTTGGAGAAGTCCTCACTTTTATTGCTTTTTGCAACTTTTTTTTTTTTTTTTTTTTTTTTTCAATTATTAACCTAGAGTTTGGGCCCTCCACCTTTTGGCGTGAGAACTTCACTGCTTAATGAGGCAAAAATCCCGGCTACTCAATGAAAAGGGGTTGTTATCCACCTTTATCAAGAATGAAAGCTTTCAATGCACTACTAACCCAATTGGGATATAACCAATTCAATAATCAACAAAGCATGTACCCCACAAATGAATGCTAGTGTGCACCGGTGCTAGTGTAGAATCCTAGAATGAATCTCAAAACAATCACAAATTCAGGATGATGTGGACCACAAATGCAAGCAAGATATCAATCTTTTGAAAAATTTACTCCTAAATGGCATCCTCAAGGCATACAAGGAGTATTGGACTCTCAAGTCGAGCAATTTTTAAATTTTAAGCAATATAGTTCTCAAAAGATCAAAATCATAGCTAACATCAATCTCAAATCTCAATCATGCATTTAAAGCTCAAATCTTAAGTAGAATGCAACAAGACACCTTACCCCCAAACTTAAACCGCACATTGTCCTCAATGTGCAATGAGAACAATGGAAAAAAAATGGGAAGAGTATACCGTGGTGGTGTAAACATGAAGCCCGGTCATGATCCAATTCGAAAGACGTCTCCCCCAAACTTGGAATCAACAACCTACTTGAATAACCACGCTAGCAAACTCACATCAAATATCAAATGGGATAAGAATAATCAAATCAAGCATTCTAAGGCAATGTAACACATGATGCAAGAGAGATATAAGATCAAGCCCTAACTAAAGCATAAAGTATGCATGACTACACATAAGGGCACAATGATGAATCTTTTTATATTTTTCATTTAATGAAAGCAAGTATATATAAAATGTAAGAAAAATAAAGAATAAAATGCATGAACAAAATATAAAAAGAAAATTAAATAAGGCAAAATGTAATGAAAGAATATGTTCAATGCAAGAAATGAAAAAGGAATATGTACAATGCAAAAAAAATGGAAAGAATATGTACAATGCAAATATATACAAAATTTTCTTAAGTTTTGTTTTTCATTTTTTTTTTTTTTTTATATATATATTTTTTTCGAAATTAAAAATTAAAGTTAAACAAAATATTTTTGGATTTTTGGAAATAAGATAAAAGGAAATAAAATAAAAGAAAAGAAATATTATTATTATTTTTTTTATTTTTTATTTTTATATATAATACCAAGATAGAAGTAACTAAATAAAATAAAAGAAAATAAAAAATAAAATAAAATAAAATAAAATAGAAATAGAAATAGGAAAAAGTCAAAAAGTGAAAGGGTCAAAGGGGCAAAGTTGTGATCGATTGAAGATGAAGTTCGATCGATCGTACATAGCTGTGATCAATCCGAGATGAAGTTCGATCGATCGAACATGTAAAATTTTAGAGATCCTGAGAGCATGCATTTTGGAATTTGGAGGCAGGTCCAAAAATTTTCTAAGTGTTGGGACTCATGATCGATCAAACCACATGTTGGATCGATCGAAAGGTAGTTCGATCGATCGAATCCATAGTTGGATCGATCGAAGAACAATTCAATCGATCGAAGGTGCTCTTGTGATCGATCGAACTGGCACCAAATGCCTAATTTTGAACTGAAAGTGCAGAAAATCCTATGCTAAGCCCGAATGATGGTAACAAGAATGAAAATTTGAAAAATAGATGGAAGAATGTACACAAGAATGAAAAATAAAAAGAAATGAGGGAGGAATAGAGTTGTGAAACTCTACGAATTCTAGTGTTTAACGTCTCTAGCAAGACGTTAGGTCAACTCACTAATCAAACGAATCAAAAACTGGATATGAAACATCCTTATTGACCCTCTTTTCACTTTTCTCATTTAATGTCCCACTTATGACAATAAAATCATCCTCCAAAAGAATGACTTGAAAAGAAATAAAAGAGATGATATTGTTCCTTTCATCCACGGTCTTGAAAACAAAATCAATCATGGTTAGGCTTGCCTCTTTGTTGTGTTCTTGAAACACATTCAAATGATCATCCATATTGATAATTGGTGAGGCATTGCCTTTCAAAGACTCATTTGGATTAATAAGAAACACCCTCTCTTCATCCCTCTTCTCCTCCACATAAATTACCATTTCCTCACCTTCTAAGTAAGCTAAGGAGTCCATTAGAGAGTTTATTTCATTTTTAGAGCTTTTAAAGTCAAAACCACAATTTTTATACATTTCCAAAAGACACTCCTCAAGAGGGTCATTAGAGATAATAGAAGGAAGGCCCTCTTCAACAAGTTCCTCCTCCTTCTCTCCTACCTCAAGTGTGGTCAACATCTCCTCACTCTCTAGAGTAGCCATATCATAGATAAAATCATAATCAAAACAAGGAAAGTCCTCATTAATCATGTTATGTTCTATTGGATTAGCCACTAACTCACTTGCCACTTCCTACTTTATACAAGATAGAGTGATAGGCATTAGCTCACTTATTTCATTCTCCTCACTCTCATCATCCTCATCTATATACATTGAAGTTCTTGCCATTTTTTCATTTGCCTCTTCCTCCTCCTCTTGATGAGAAAGAGTACTTGCAATTTGCTCAACTTG
The DNA here is from genome assembly GCF_030987335.1 of Cornus florida. Lineage (NCBI taxonomy): Eukaryota > Viridiplantae > Streptophyta > Magnoliopsida > Cornales > Cornaceae > Cornus > Cornus florida. The sequence continues at coordinate 76,482,158 of NW_026775573.1, read as the reverse complement.
AGCTTCTAAGTTGGCTAAAGTTTGAGAATGAGAATTAATAAGTGAAGTGTGTGAAATATGCACATCAAGTAAAGCTAACACTTTTTCTTCAAATCCGGGTGAGTACTTAGAAGGTGGTGGAATTGATTCATCATAAAATGGTGGTGGAGGGCAATAGTCATAAGAAGGATTAAATGAGTGATCAAGTCCATAATAAGATGATGCATGAAATGAATTGGACTCAATCTCATAAGGATTAAAATGTGATGGAGGAGCATAAGGTGAAGGGATGTAATTCCCCCCCAAACTTGGATCAAACAATTCCTCCATTCACAATTAAAACCCAAATGCAAGAAAAAATTGGCCTCAACAAGGGCCTACGCTTGGACAAAAATTTAGCAATAAAATGAACCTCAACAAGGGCTATCACAAGCATATAAAGAAGTAAAACAATTAAAATACAAGAGTGCCAAGAATTGCTCACAATGGTCCTTTAGCACTTCAACTCCAAATTTAGCTTTTAAGCTCCAATGATTGCTTTAAGTTCCAAAGTTCGCCTTCCTTGTAGTCAAGTACCTAATTGAACAAATAATAATGAGAATCAAGAGAAAAGAATATATAATAGAAAATAAAATAAAAATAGAAGCAATCTAATGAACACTATTGTCTAGTTTAATTCCAACAAAACCGTTAATCCCCGGCAACGGCGCCAAAATCTGACGACGGCCGTTCCAATACGCCAAACTAAATGTAGTGAATGTGTGGTTCAAGAAAAGCCTTTTATGTCAAATTTAAATTTATAAAAATGACTACCAACACCACTACTAACGTAGCAAGAGTGAGTAGGGATCGTCCCAAAGGATTATACGTGTTGGAATTTCAACTTCGACTTTAGCGTACCAAATGATTGCAAAAAAGAGTTGGGTTGGTTGATTACTTCTAGAAAAGAATTAATTAAAATGCAATAAAAATAAAACTAAGTAGAGATAGGGATTTAAGAGATGAGAAGAGAGGACTTAGGGTGTTGGAATCACCACTAAGCTCATGTAATAAACCACTTGCTTTCCATTAATGGGGAATACATTGTTGTGAACAAAATTGATTCGACTAGCAAAGGTGACTCAACAAGTGTATAATGTCTAAACAACATGTGAAAGGCTACAATATATCTATTGGAAGAGGAATATATTGTCTAGACAACATGTGAAGAGAACAAAATATCAAATCAAGTCATTAAACCTTTCATTAAGCTCATAGTCCAAATAATTCACAAGGATGACTTAGTTAAACATGTATTGTCTAAACATCATGTGAGAGGCCACAATTTATCTATTGGGAGAGGAATAAATTGTCTAAACACATGTGAAAGATATAACATATCATAACTAGTCATTAATCATTCATTAAGCTCAAAATTCCATTACACCACAATATTAGAGCATATGCTTCTTGCATTCAAAAACATGGAACATCAAAGAACAAGCATGAATTGTCTCCCCCATCTAACACTACACTACAACTACACTACTAGCATGAAAATAAACTAAAGGAGAGGCACAATCCATCAAGGAATAAGTATGAACCATTAAGAGACATAACAAGAGCATTCCATTAAGCACTAATGTCTAGCCAGCACTAGATTTTCAATCAATCACACATAGACATGCAATTAATATAGAAAAACTAGTGTAGAGATCAATTCCTCAAATAATCACACATAAGACAACATGTAATTAAAATAGAGAATCAATGAAAGAATTAACCCATATAAATCATGTGAGATATAATTCCTAATTTAATCACACATTGACATGTAAATAAACTAGAGAATTAATAGGAAGAATTAGACCATGGAAATCATAGAAATATACCAAGATTCATGACATTCACAAGGCTAGAACACTAATCACAACAATATATATAAAAATCCCCAAAAATAGAAATACAAGGGTTTAGATTACACAAGACTTAGGGCTCATCCAAGCCCTAAGTGTAGATCTAGTCAATCATGGAGGAAGTGGATGTAGTCATGGAATCAAGCTCCAAACATGGCTCCATCTTCTTCTTCCTGTTCTTCTTCTTCTTCTTTAAAGCTCTAGAGATGGAGAGATAGTGGATTTAGAGATGTGTTCTTGAGATGTGCCTCCACTTCTCTCTTTTCTTCTAACCATAATCTCTAACTTTTCTAGAAAGAGAAATAAAAATTACAACGTAGAAAATAAAATGATAAAAACCCTAAAGAATCCCCTTTTACAAATGGGTTGCTTCCCTTTATATAGAAGGTCCTTTTCTTAGTCACTAAGTCTAGAATATATGCCCAAAAATATCTAATCCCGCAACTTTTTGGTAGGTGAACTTTTAGGCGCGCACAGAAAAATTGACAGCTTGCTGCCAGCATGTCCAGTTCGATCGATCCAACTTATTTTCGATCGATCCAACTTTTTCGATCGATCCAACTTTTCTGATCAATCCAACTTTTCTGATCGATCCAACTAAAAGTTCGGTCGATCCAACTTTTTCTGCGATCCATCCAACTTTTCGGCTTTTCAGTATCAGCTTCTTTTTGCTCCAAATCAGCCTCTTTTTGCTCCGGATCATCGCTAAGACTTAGTTTGACTCCAAAAAGACCTTAAGAACTCATTTTTATCCCATTTTAACATTATTGACCTGAAATAGACAAAAACACAAAAAAGTACTAAAACGGGTAAATAAGATAGATAAAGGTTCTAGAATACTCAGATTAAGGGGTTTAAATGTGTACTTTTCAGCTCTCATCAGTTAAATTACATCGATATTAAAAATTGTGTTTTGACGTTCTGACATAACATATGACTAATCCTATTGATTCATTTAGAACTTAGACGTTAGGTGGCATGAACCACCACTGTTATTTTGTCCTTTAGATTCTAAGTTGATGGCTTTGAGAACTTATACCTTATTGCATTGTATAACATGCTCTTTTGTTGTTGAATTGCATGGATAATGTGATTCTTGGTAACTTGTATTCAAATATGCTTTTGTCATGTTAAATGGATTACTCTAGACCTAGTTTAATTCTATTGAAAACGCAATTCATGTTAATCTATGCTCAAGCGTTCTTCTTGTCCTGTTCTTAGATTATCCCAACCATGATTTGTTTCATACACGTATGTATATCATGATTCTTGTTCTTAGACTCTAAGGTAGCTTAGGATGCTCCCCGAGTCTCATTTGGACATAGACGTTAGGTGGCATGAGCCCCTTTAACATGTTTCACCTTAAGGTGATAAATTTGTAAAATGCTAGGTCGATGCATGACTCATCTCCTACGAGTAGCTTTATGTTACTCACCCCTACGATACTGGGGCATATTTCAGGTACGAAGACTTGGTTCATGATGCCTAGCATTCCTTGGATGTCGTGTAGCTTTCAAGTTTCCATTTCATGCAAATGTTAGCATGAAATTTCATTTTGTAGACTTACATGTCAAAATATGTATATTTGATTCCATGTATATAATGTGTACTTAAGTACACTCATTTCAATGTATTTGATATGTATGAGATTAGGCCAGAGGCCAATGACCATTATATTGTATTCTATGTACTTTTTAACTTCATGAAATATTGTGAAAATCTTGAAAAATCGCAAGTCATTGCTTCACCATGGTTGCATCGGGTGTGGGAATTCCATTTTCATTCTTTCATAGGGTCTTATAAATCATGTTTGAAGTGTGGCTAAAGGCCAAACGGTCATTTGATCCCGTTTTGTATTTTTGGATTCCGAGTTTTCATTCCAAGTTCTATTTTTGCCTTTTTGCCCGTTGGGGGGTTGGATTTTGCATCGGTGGTATTTTTAAGTCATGGACCATTGTAGCACGTCTAAATAGGTAAGTTACATTTGCGTGCATGGTCGTTTCTGGGCAAAACCTTATCGTTTGTGTTTTGAGCCTCTTGTGAATTCATTTCGCACTTTTTTTGCATGTTCTGATCTAGGGGAATTATAGACTTTTTATGGTGGTTTTATTTTTGTTTCTTTCAGCATGGTGGAATAGAAAACATGATTTTATGGGGGGTTTCTTTTCCGTGTTTTTCCAGAAAATGTCGTCTTCATATCGGAAATCGCTTACGAAGTTCAGCTCTCAGTTTTTCAAAATAGCAGCTTTTGGACCACCATGACCAGATTTCATGGAGGGGCATTTCGGGCATTCTACGTTATGTATTTTTTGAATTCTCTCGCGTGTCATGTAGAAAACTCAATTTTGAGGGGGGTTTCTTCTTTGTATTTTTGCAAAAAATTCATCTAGGCCTTCGAATTCAGCCTCTTTTATGTCTTCTTTTTGAAAAAAAAATCACATAGCAGCTTTTAGGTTGCTGCCAGCAATGGTGCAACCAGCACGCACGCGGCGTGCATGGGCGCGCGCATGCGCGTGCGCATGGGACTGTCATGGCCCCTCGTCGGGCCGCCGCGACGTCAATTCTTCTTTTGGGCTTTTTTCCTTTGTCCGGACTCCGATTCAAGTGAATTTTTTTTTGAACTTGACTAATTTTTCGCTGTCTTTCTAATGGTATGCATGGTTGCACATTGTTCTACCTGGATAATTACCAGTTTATCCTTTTTGCCTTAAGTGCTCGTTTTTCTTTGTCATGCTGTTTCTCCTTCGTCCGGACTCCGAATCATGCGATTCTTGAGTCCATCTTGATTAGTTTTTTGTTGTCCTTCTAGCGGTGTGCTCGGTGGCACCTGAATCTACTATTTTCATAAATGACAATTTTGCCCCTGGGGGCTTATTTGTCATATTTTCGATCTTTTGCTTCCGCATCAGTTCTTGTTGAGTTCCACGACCTCATGGAAGGTCACTTTGACTTTTTAGAGTCTTGTTTTCTATTTTCGCTTTCGCATTCGGATCCGTTATCTGATCATCCTTACGGTTCATCACAGGACACGCTGGCCTAAAAACCAGGGTCGTCACAGGTGGTATCAGAGCATCCAGGTTCGAATACCTTGGACGACGGGTTTTGGGTGCATATCATGCTTACGTTGTTTTGATTTGATGTGTCATTTATATCTTGATAACATGCTTTGTTTGATAACATGTCTTGTATGATAAGATATTCACATGCTTTGGTGTTTTGAGACATCTATTATTTGTTAAGCATACTTTATGTGTATATATACTCTTGATAACATGTTTTGATTTGATAACATGTCTGTTTGCTTATGTGGCACCTTGAGTAGATAGTCCATTGCTATGTTGCAAGCTAGCTACTTCCTTTATGTCAGGTTTTGACATTGTCTCATAGGATTTGTCGTATTCCTTAGATGCATTTTTTTTTTCACGAGTTTCTTCCTTGGATAGGAGAAATTCATTCTGTAAGGACCCATGTCTGGAACCTTCTTGTCTATTTTGTTGATGCGAGTAAGGCTCATGTGAGTGTAGAATCACAGTTCTTGTCTGGTGGACTGAGACGTGGGCCAGGGAGGCACCATTTCATTTCCTTTTCCTTCGTGGCTTCTAGATCTAAGGCCTTAAGCGTAATGGTGCCAGTGTCGTTGTTGTCAGAGTTTTGAGATTAGCTACCCCAACTCTCACAGATGCCTGGTCTCACAGTGCTTTTGGTAATGATCATTCTGACATTGATGTCATCCGTATCAAAAGTTTTCTCAGAGTTGACCTGGTTTAGGGTATGTTACGGACTAGTGCCTTATACCGTCATGCTACCTTGCTGACGAGTAAGTGTGGGCTGGTTCTGGTTGTTGTTCGTACTGCCTTGTTACTCTCTCCTTTCATTGTGATTCAACATTCCTTTGTCTTGGGATTCTCTCGGTGATTGACGTTAAGTTAATGTGCCGGTTTGTATGAGGTGTTGTCTCAGTTCATGGTTTCGTGTTCCTTTAGTTGATCTTTAGACTTCAGGATTTGTCCTTCAGTGCGTTGTGAGCTGTCTTTTGATTTCACCTTTTGTTCGGTCATTATTCTGTTCTCTCTGGTATGTTCCTAATTTCGAGGACGAAATTCCTTTAAGGAGGGTAGGTTGTAACGATCCGGTCATTTGCCTTCCTTTCATTTTTCTTGAAATTTTACGAATGAATTTTTTTCGTTTAATTTTTTTTTCTAAGCGCTGTTTCATGTCGCTTAGTGTCATCTCGAGTGCTCAGAATTGGCTCCTGAGACTCGTTTCCGTGGATTGACAACTTCCTTTGAGGACCGAGTCATTTTCACATTTTTCGTTTTTCAATACTATACGCTATTTCGTCCTTTTCCCTAATCTGTCTTATCTCCGTTTGTCAGTTTTTGGCACAACCTCACATCTCAAGCTCGGAGTTGGTTTTTGACTTCACGTGCCTTCATCTTGAGTGGTTTCCTCGAAATACGTATCTTTACTTTTGCAAGAAAGTACTCTGGTTGCTCCTAGTGTCTACAAGGATGCACAATTATTTAGAATCTTTTTCATTTCTTGGGGTGTTTTTCGTAAATATCTTTTGAAGATATTTTATTTCAGGGGTATCTAAGAAAATATCTTTTGGAAGATATTTTCATTCTGGGGTAATTTCGCTGTTAACCCTTTTTGTAGGGGTCATTGTGCAATTAACGAAAGTTATTACAAAAGGTCTCGTCTAGAGCCTAGATCCTCGTACAGGATTCATTTTCACATTTCTTCTAGTCATGGACTCTTAGAATTTCCTTCTGGTTGTTTTTCTTAGTTTCAGAGTTTCTGGACCCAATTGCTGCCGAACTTGTTCGGGACATAACTTTCTGCTCGGGACTCAGTTTTCAACGCCGTTTCTTCCGTTATTCATATTTTCTTATTTTAAATCTTATTTATTCATGGAGTTTTGCCGTTTGAGTGCGTTTGCTCAAAATCCACTTTTCCGGACCCGATGGGGCCCTTTCGGTGCACTTTTTGAGATTTCTATAATTAGGTTGCCATAATTTTTAAAATCAGATTTTCAGACCTTCTTCCTCCTCTTGGCTGGCAGCCATGGGAGCCTAAGGGGTTGCCTTCACTCTTTCTTCTCCTCCACTTGATTTCCTAGGTAGAAATCCTTCGGCCTTAGCATTTATTGCTTCCCTTGACATGCTCTACCTTTTGCCCTTATTAGAATTCATTTCCAACGATTTTTTGAGTTTGAGTTTGGAGTCAAGTTGAGATTTTCATGGGGCTTCTTGCGGATTCTTGTTCACGGTGTTGTCCCCGACAAAACCTCTCTATATCGTCGAATTCGGAGCACTTTTATTTTGGTGGGCCTTTGGGATTTTCATCTCAAATTGAGGTAGGGGATGTTCTAGGTTTAAATTCTTGTTATATAGCATGCTTGTGATGCTTATACTACTTGTTTCCATGATCAAATATAAAATCTAGGGATTTTATTATTTATTTTTTTTGTACGGGATCAAATTTTTCCGGTTGCTCATGACTTGGTTTAAACATGTAGCATGATTTTATATTGCCCCTTGATATGCTCATTGTTGTGTTTTAAAATTGGAACATTCGAATAAGTATTAAAGATTTTATTTAATATTTATCTTAGGTGAAAGATTAATTCACATGGCCTTAACTAGCTTCAAAGTAATATGTGTTAGCATATTATATTAGGCTTTAGCATGCTCTTCAACATAGTTGAATTTGAAAGTAATTGGAGGTGTTTTGAAAATTAGTAATTATTAATTAATTGGATTAATTAATTTACCCCGAGTGCACTATTCACTCCATTTGAATTCCGACTTGATATTCCTGATCTACATGCCATATAACTTCACATATATATGATTTAGAATATTCGGTGAGGTTTTGAAACCCCACATTTAATTAATTTCCTTATTTAAGATTTAATCCTCATGGTGATATACAACTTGCAATTAAATTGTGGCATGTTAAAAAATTAAGCTTTGGTGTGGTTGTTCACATATATTAAATTGGGATTAATTGCATGAGAATTGCAACCTTTATTTTACATTTAACTTTAGTGAAAGTTTAATTTACATAGGTGTAACTTGCATGAAATAAGCTTGTAATGTGATATTACATTAGTCGTTGGCAAGTTCTCTAAGATATGTTAAATTGAGAGCATTTGGTTAAGTTTGAAAATCTAGAGATTTTAATTAAAAGAATTAATTAAAATCTATTTTGCGTTCCCATTAGCTTAATTAAAATTTTAACTTGATATTTGCATTGGCCATGACTTGTTTATTAGTATATATTAATTGTGGACCATTTGAAGTTGCTTTAGAACCTTGGTAATTAAATTAGCATGATTTAATTAGAGTTCTACTTTATTGTTCCAATAACCTAATTGAGTTTTAGAATGGATATAGGTGATGACTATGCCATGTTCTTTAATATGTATTAATTTGAGGTTATTTGGAATTGAATTAGAACCTAGGGAATTTAATTATTTTTATTTAATTAAATTCTATCGAATTGAGCCATGGATTTAATTGTGTTCGAAAGTCGTTTCTATATCGAAATCCTGGACATGGACTTGTTGTATGGTCATTTGGTTATGTTTTGAGCATCGGATAACATAGTTGCTATGATTATACTCATGAGAATATGTTTTCCTTATTGAATATATTGTTGCCTTGTGTATTGATTTGCACATTCCGTATTTAACATCATTCATGCATAGCGTGTAACGAATCGCACACTGAAGATTCGACATTTACCACATCATATTAGTTGTGGACTTAGAGCATGTATTGTATAGGATGCTCCCTGAGTCTCATTTGGACATAGACGTTAGGTGGCATGAGCCCCTTTAACATGTTTCACCTTAAGGTGATAAATTTGTAAAATGCTAGGTCGATGCATGACTCATCTCCTACGAGTAGCTTTATGTTACTCACCCCTACGATACTAGGGCATATTTCAAGTACAAAGACTTGTTTCGTGACGCCTAGCATTCCTTGGATGTCGTGTACCTTTCAAGTTTCCATTTCATGCAAATGTTAGCATGAAATTTCATTTTGTAGACTTACATGTCAAAATATGTATATTTGATTCTATGTATATAATGTGTACTTAAGTACACTCATTTCAATGTATTTGATATGTATGAGATGAGGCCGGAGGCCAATAACCATTATATTGTATTCTATGTACTTTTTAACTTTATGAAATATTGTGAAAATCTTGAAAAATCGCAAGTCATTGCTTCACCATGGTTGCATCGGGTGTGAGAATTCCGTTTTCATTCTTTCATAGGGTCATATAAATCATGTTTGAAGTGTGGCCAAGGGCCAAACGGTCATTTGATCCTGTTTTGTATTTTTGGATTCCGAGTTTTCATTCCAAGTTCCATTTTTGCCTTTTTACCCGTTGGGGGGTCGGATTTTGCATCGGTTGTATTTTTAAGTCATGGACCATTGTAGCATGTCCAAATAGGTAAGGTACGGTTGCGTGCATGGTCGTTTCCGGGCAAAACCTTATCGTTTGTGTTTTGAGCCTCTTGTGAATTAATTTTGCACTTTTTTTGCATGTTCTGATCTAGGGGCATTATAGACTTTTCACGGTGGTTTTATTTTCTTTTTTCAACATAGTTGAATAGAAAATATGATTTTAGGGGGGGTTTCTTTTCCGTCTTTTTCCAGAAAATGTCGTTTTGATATCGGAAATCGCTTACGAAGTTCAGCTCTCAGTTTTTCAAAATAGCAGCTTTTGGACCTCTATGACCAAATTTCATGGAGGGGCATTTCGGGCACTCTATGTTGTGTTTTTTTTTTAATTCTCTCGTGAGTCATGTAGAAAACTCAATTTTGAGAGGGGTGTTGTGTTTTTGCAAAAAGAATTCATCTAATCCTCCAAATTCAGCCTCTGTTCTGTCTTTTTTTTGAAAAAAAAATCACATAGCAGCTTTTGGGTTGCTGCCAGCCAGGGTGCGCCCAGCACGCGCGCGACATGCATGGGCGCACACATGGGCATGCGCATGGGGCTGTCATGGCCCCTCGTCGGGCCGCCGTGACGTCAATTCTTCTTTTAGGCTTTTCTCCTTCGTACGGACTCCGATTCAAGTAAATTTTTTTTTTAATTTAACTAATTTTTCGCTGTCTTTCCAACGATGTGTTCGGTTGCACCCGATTCTTCCTGGATAATTACCAGTTTACCCTTTTTGCCTTAAGTGCTCGTTTTTCTTCGTCATGCCGTTTCTCCTTCGTCCGGACTCCGAATCATGCGATTCTTGAGTCCATCTTAATTAGTTTTTCGTTGTCCTTCCAGCAGTGTGCTCGTTGGCACCCGAATCTATAGTTTTCAGAAATGACTATTTTGCCCCTGGGAGTTTATTTGTCATATTTTCGATCTTTTGCTTCCGCATCAGTTCTTGTTGAGTTCCACGACCTCATGGAAGGTCACTTTGAGTTCTTAGAGTCTTGTTTTCTATTTTTGCTTCCGCATTCGGATCCATTATCGGATCATCTTTACAGTTCATCATAGGACACGCTGGCCTAAAAACTAAGGTCGTCACATAATTAAACTAAGGTAGAGGCACAATCCATCAAGGAATGAGTATGAACCATCAAACAAGCCACAGGAGTATTCTATTAAAGCACAATGCCTTGACAATCTCTAGATCCGTAACATCAACACACATAGACATGCATCAATATCACAAAACCAAGAGATAAATACATGAACATCTATTCTAGCATACATAGACATGTGAATAGAATTAAATGATCAATTGGAAGTATTAAACAACATAAATCATTGTAGAAACAAGATTTATATATAAATCAAATGTCATAACAAGAATTACAATATAAATCCCCTTAAAATACAAAACATCAAGATTTAGAACGCATGCTTAGGGCTAACTCTAGCCCCAACAAGAAGTTTAGCCACTCATTGATGTAGTCATCTAACTCTCAATGGCCATCTCCATGGTAGGATTAATCTTCTTCTCCTTGATGGAAACTCTAGATAAATGGAAGAACTCCCAAGTGGTGCATGTGCCTCTAATCTCTAGGCTCTCTCTTCTATTCTATTGTTGTATGATGATATATTGTAAAAATCGCTCAAAATCCTTATACAGGTAGCTCCAATGTCACACCCAATGGTCAGGTTTTGTGCACTAGGGCCCCTTCAACGATTACACCACGAGCCATCTTTTAATGAGTTGGACTATGTTTTATTTCGAACTTGAGGAGATTTGATCGATCGAAGTCTAATGAGATCGATCGAAGTATGACCAGATCGATCAAACCTTGGCATCGCCTTTTTGGAATAAGACAAGTCTGAGATATTTTTGGGATATTTTGGGAAAAAGACAAAAGTGGTAGGTGGGGATAAGATCAAAGAAGTTCGATCGATTGTAAGAAAAGTTAGATCAATCGAAGATAGAAATTCTTGAGGATAAGGGCAAGGGGTTTGATCCATCTTGGTAGGGCTGGATCGATCACTGTGAGATCGATCGAAGATTGGTTTGATCGATCGAGACTTGCTGTTTTCCATCACTTTGCCCTTGCCCTTTTCTTCCATTTAGCTTGAGATTGCTTCTTTTATACTCTAATTTGGCTAAATTGGTTTATTTTGGGGATAAGCGCCTAAAAAGGGCAATAACATGAAATAAGTCTAAAATAGGAAAATAAGATAGATAAAGGTCCTAGAATACTCGAGCTTAAGGGGTTTAAATATGTACTTTTCAGTGTTCATCACACCCCGACACCTAAATATTGCTAGTCCCTAGCAATAAACTACGAAGTAAAGAAAGAAATGAACAACTAAACAACTATAACTGGAAAGCAATAAATGGATAACGCCACTTTCGTAGGGAATACGATTGCATTTAGCATATGCAACATGCCTTTTAAACCCCTAGGTTACTCCTAGTGGACGAGTGAAGTCTCGTGAAGGTTTCCAGAAATGATACCCACAAACATTAAGCTCATTCTCACAAAAGAGGCACCAATATTGCAAACAAGCATCAGGAGAAAAGTACCTCAAGTATGCAATTTTTCAACCATTTCCAAGCAATCTCCCAAATTTTCAACATCAAGCAAACAAATATGGTCCTCTACACATCAAGAAAATGATTATGCAAATCAAAACAACACTAGAATCCTTTTTGAGTGGACTGGCATCATGCTATATAAGCCAACTAAGAAATGATCATATCCTTACCCTCAAACAAGCAGACAAATCTAGTACCGATCATTAAGACAAAGAGTGGACCTTTTATTAAAGTTTTATTGATTTAGGTGCGCTTATTCTTTTCACTTGAGTTTTTTATTTTTTTTCTAATCCTAAGGATCAAAGATGGAAGTATGGTGCAATGTGTTGATTTATTAAGCTTTCTAGCGATCCATTAGGTCGAGGGTTAGGTCAATGACTTCCAAACCTGACGGCTTTAGGGCATTAGGTGTTTAAACACCCTTAAAGACTTACAAGATTTATTAACCTAGAGTTTGGGCCCTCCACCTTTTGGCACGCGAAATTCAATGCTTGATGAGGCTAGAATTCTGGTACTCAATGAAAAGGGATTGTTATCCACTTTTGTCAAAATGAAATCTTTCAATGCACTACTAGCCCAATTGGGATATAACGAATTCAATAATTAACAAAGCAAGTACCCCATAAATGAATGCTAGTGTGCGCCTGTGCTAGTGTAGAATCCTAGAGTGAATCTCAAAATAATCACAAAATTAGGATGATGTGGACCATAAATGTAAGCAAGACATCAATCTTTCAAAAAATTTACTCCTAAATGGCATCCACAAGGCATACAAGAAGTATTGGACTCTCAAGTGAAGCAATTTTTAACCTTTAAACAATATAGTCCTCAAAAGATCAAAATCATCGCTAACATGGATCTCCAATCTCAATCATGCATTTAAAACTCAACTTTAAGTAGAATGCAACAAAGTCACCTTACCCCCAAACTTAAACCGCACATTATCCTCAATATGCAATGAGAACAATGGAAAAGATGGAAAAAGTATACTATGGTGGCAAAAGCATGAAGCTCGGTAGTGAACCAATTTGAAAGACATCTCCCCCAAACTTGTAATAAAAAACCTACGTGAATAACCACACTAGCAAACTCAAGAACTATGAGTAAAATTGTTGGTCATCGCAATCTAAGGCAATAGAGCACAAGATGAAAGAGAGATATGAGATCAAGCCCAAGATAAATCATAAAGTATGCATGACTACATATAAGGGCACAATGATGAAAAGTTTTTATATTTTTTTTCTTTTTATGAAAGTATGTACAATGAAACAAAATGTAAGAAAGATAAAGAACATGGACTATACAAGAGATAAAAGACACAATGTGTTATGTGGGTGCTAAGTTTAATGTCTCTAGCAAGATGGAATGCTGCTTTAAGGTGTTGAAATACATATTTTTTTTTAGAATGAAATGGAAAAACATCCTAATCGATCAAAGAATGATCGATCCAATTTCGATCAATCCAAAACCTGAAAAGCTGTAGATAGCTTCGAATGATACACATAGAGAAGAAATATGCAAGGATCCAAAAATTTTAGAAGTATAGAACTCCGATCGATCCAAAGGAAACTGGATCGATCGAGAAAGAATTGGATCGATCAGGAAGGAAGTTTGCACGATGGAATAGAGAGCTGAAATATGCAGGAAATTTTTGCACGATAGGACAGAGAGCTGGTTGGATGTAGAGATGATGTTCGATTGATCGAATCTGTTTTGCTCCTTTCTTCCATCCAGCTTGAGTTAGCTTATTTTAAGCTCTTATTTGGCTGAATTAGCTTATTTTAGGGATAAACACCTAAAAAGGACAATAACATGAAATTAGCCTAAAATGGGAAAGTAAGATAGATAAAGGTCCTACAATACCTAAGCTTAAGGGATTTAAATGCACACTTTTCAGCGCTCATCACACCCCCAAACTTAAATATTGCTAGTCCTTAGCAATGAACTATAAAGTAAAGGAATGAAATGAACAACTATACAAATATGAACTAGAAAGTAATAAATGGATAACGCCACTTTCGTAGGGAACACGATTGCATTTAGCATATGCAACAAGCCTTTTAAACCCCTAGGTTAACCCTAGTGGACGAGTGAAGTCTCGTGAGGGTTTCCAGAAATGATACCCACAAACATTAAGCTCATCCTCACAAAAGAGGCACCAATATTGCAAACAAGCATTGGGAGAAAACTACTTCAAGTATGCAATTTTTCTACTCTTTCCAAGCAATTTCCCAAAATTTCAACATCAAGCAAGCAAGTATGGTCCTCCACACATCAAGAAAATGATTATGCAAGTCAAAACAATACTAGAATCCTTTTGAGTGGACCAACATCAAGTATGTTGCTATCTAAGCCAACTAAAGAAATGATTACATCCTTACCCTCAAACTAGCATACAAATCTAGTCCCGATCATCAAGACAAAGAATGGACCTTTTATTAAAGCTTTATTGATCTAGGTGCGCTTATTCTTTTCAACTTTTTTATTTTATTTTATTTATTTATTCATTTGCTTTTACAACTCTTTTTTTTTTTTTTTTTTCAAGTTCGATTATTAACCTAGAGTTTGGACCCTCCACCTTTCGGTGCGAGAAATTTAGTGCTTGATGAGGCTAGAATCCCAGCTACTCAATGGAAAGGGTTTGTTATCCATTTTTATCAAGATGAAAGCTTTTAATGCACTACTAGCCTAATTGGGATATAACCAATTCAATAATTAACAAAGCATGTACCCCATAAATGAATGCTAGTGTGCACCTGTGCTAGTGTAGAATCCTAGAGTGAATCTCAAAATAATCACAAAATCAAGATGATGTTGACCATAAATGCAAGCATGATATCAATTTTTCAAAAAATTTACTCCTAAATAGCATCCATAAGGCATACAAGGAGTATTGGACTCTCAAGTCAAGCAATTTTTAAATTTTAAGCAATATAGTCCTCAAAGATCAAAATCATAGCTAGTTATGGACCAATTATAGACAATCCCTCAAATACACAAGTCATGCTTAAAATTTGAATTGAAAGCAAATACTGCAATTAACACCATTACCCCCAAACTTAAATAGCACAATGTCTTCAATGTACTAAGAGAACCAAAGAAAGAGTATACCAGTATAGCTATGGCAAAGAATGGTTGGGACATAAGTATCGAAAGTGGGTGGTATAACCCCCCCAAACTTAGGATTAACTATGGTCCTAAAAAGATGGCACTTGGATAAAACTCATTAAATAAGAAAAGGGATGATAATAGTGCGCAGTGAACATGCAAGTGTAAATGGGACAAGAATTGAAGTAAAGAGAGAGTAAAAAGGGTGGTCCTAAAAATTTGGGCAGCACTATCTCTCGCTGAAGTCACTGGGATGCACCTGATGGAGTAAATAAAATACAGATATATCAATACAAGGTATAACATCCAAAGTATAATATGTATAGAAAGATAAAAATAATGTAAAAATAATGTACATAAGAATGTCTGGGCCAACAGACTGGCCGTAAAAATATGATATCAGTAGCAAAAATAACAAATATCAGAGATATGTAAAGCAGGTAATAGAGAGATGTGAAGATCAAGCTGAGGAGGTAGGACGGGCAGGGCGTGGTTCCCTGATATCTCTGGATATGCCCTGTAGCGCAGTTATGACATCGGAGTGAAAAGATGCCATATCTGACCGAAGAGAGACAATTGCATCCTCCGTGGCTTGGATACGCTCTCTAAAGCCATGTGTCAGTGCTGGAGCCTCAGGTATGATTGGATTAGGAAAATGATGTGCGTCTTGAACCTGCTCCTGGAAATGTAATGGTGACCCCACAGGAGAGTGATGTGGGATCTCCTATATTGGAGGCTCCTGCTCTAAGTCTATATCCATATGTATGGTGGTCGGATTAACTGTTGGGTCGTCTACTACAACTGCTACGGCTGTTGCCATCTCCTCCTCCTTAGCCTCCTCAGCTGCTATCAGAGCGTCCTCCATAAGACTCTTGATAAGAGCATTATAGCTCTTATTCTAGTCATTCTTGCCAAAGTGGCTAGTTCCTGTCTCTATGCGCTAATCTGGATGGAATGGATAGCGCTGATCTCTCAAGATCTGAGTGATAAGGTGGCCAAAGGAAGGTACTTAGCCCGCTTGGGCTTGGCCTTACTGATGTAGTTCGCGTAGAGATTCATCATGACACTCCAATATAAGGCCGGAATAGAAACCCAGTACCCTGTGTAGAAAGCATACAGGGCTGTCAAATAGTCACCTAGCCTCTGGACCTTATAGCCCGTCATACATACATTTCGGTACAAGACTGAATCAAAGAACCACAAATCATCTGGCAAATAGGTCCAAGTAGCAAATGTCTCACGCTCACTATAATGGCCTGTAAGTGCCACAGCCATGTCTACATAAGAAGGCCTCCTCTCCAGAATGGGATAAACGAGCTCAAGCTTAGGAGGGCAAATATGTGGGCATCGGTAAGATCTGGCCAGAGTCTCCACTGTAATGCTGATACAATGTGCATCAACGGTAGTGCGTAGCTCCACCAGATTACTCGGGGCAAGTCGGAGGTTCTGGAAGAGCATCCGAACAAGCCTCGGGTAAACTGGGGATATGATAGGGGCTAGAATGGTTGAAATGCCCCTCCAGTCTATGTCCTCATAGGCTTCCCGAGTCAGAATGTACCGAGAGAAGAAAGAGATGTCAAAAACTGACTCATGCACCACTGTAAGATATGAATATCTCAACAGAGGTATGTCTAAGGCCTGGCCCGGCTGTGCATGAGACAGAGATGAAGAAGGTGATGGTGTATGCTCAACCTCATCATGAGATAATGAAGATGCAGAAGCAGAAGACTATAGTCTACTATCTGATGAGGACTGGGCTGGAGCTGGTGATGCAGGCTACTCTGAATCCTAGACATGAGATGGCCCTACCTGCTCCTCTAATCTAGGCTTGACTCAGCGATGATAATGTCCATGGGCAACAATCTTGACCCTAGCCATGGCCTGCAAAACAGAAAGAAAAACACTTGTAATATAACTTAGTATTGGCATAAAGAAGTGAAGCATAGTATATAGAGACATGTATGTCAAATAAAATAGACAAGACGTGAATCTACGCAAGTGATGATGTGGCTAAATAAGCAGTGACATTTAGTGAAACATACTAAACAATATAAGTATAGAATGCATCCAATGTGGAAAACATAGGTATTGGGCATGTGTGAGATAGTATGGAATCACAAAAGAGAGTGTGTGAAGTGTAGGATGCAAATATGTGAAGTTCGATCGATCACAAAAATGTGAGATCGACCTCTTTGAGATCGATCTGAGATAAGTTCGATTGATCTTTTAGTGATCGATCAAAGAAAACTTCGATCGATCGAACTAGGACGGGAAATTCGAAAAGTCACAGATCTGTGACATGGATGGCACGGAGGCACCCAAGCAAGCTTGTGGGGCCCTCTCACATAACAACAACACAATATGGGTCACTTGTTTGGCCCGTGACCCCCAAAAATTGATTCAAAAAAATGAAGTATATACAAAACTATATATATATATACACGTATATATACACATGCCCAAAACGTCAAGAATGGAAGGAATCAAACATGGCAACCCAAGATCTAACATGTAAAGCTTAGATTCTTGAGGATTGAAGGTCAAAACTTATAAGAAAATGTAAAACTTACCAAATTAGAGAGACAAGTGGATATTGAAGGGAGATGATGAAATCTGAGATGAGGGAGAGAGATTCGAGGCTCGGGATGGTCGCCAGAGGGCTCGCCGGAGATCGGAGAGGTAGGGTTTGCAGCGGTGAGGGCTATGAGGGCTTAGATCGATCTTGAAATCGATCTAATGACTCTAGGGTTTTATTTTTAAAAACAAGTCCCGATAAGTTTGATTAATCAGGGAAAATTTCTGATCGATCGAATATATATCGATCCGAAAAATGTTGAGATCGATCTCACCTTGACAAATATTTTTTTTTTTTAAATATTTTGAATTTTTGGAAATAAAATAAAAAAAATTTAAAATTAAAATTAAAACTATTTTTTTGAATTTTTGGAAATAAAACAAAAGAAAATTGTTTTTGGGATTTTTGAAAATTTTAAAATGAAAATAAAATAAGTAATTGAAAATAAAAGTGAAAAATAAAATAAAAATCTTTTTGGAGTTTTTGAAGGTAAAATAAAATAAAATATGCACTAAAAAAAAAAAAAATGTAGTCAAAGTCAAAGTTTAGGTCACAAAGGGTAAAGATCGATTAAGCTGAGATCAATCGAGAAGATGGTTCGATCGATTAAATAGGTAAAAACCTGCAGAGAAGCTCGAACGATGCACAGAAAGGCCTTTTTCATGGACCACAAAATTTTTTCTAAGTGTGGAGTGAAGATCGATCCAAGAAAAAGTTGGATCGATCTAGGAACTTTCAGATTGATCCAAAGAAATTCTTGAACGATACATAGAGGGCTGATTTATGTAGGAAATTTTAGATCGATGGAACAGAGCAATGATTGGATGCAAGAATGGGTGTTCGATCAATCGAACCTCTTTTGAGATTGATCGAACAAGTACAAAATGCCTATTTTCAGAATGAAAGTGCATGCATACTCAATCAAAATTCTTAGCCATGTGTATGAATTCCAAAACATATCTAGACGACGCAAGAAATGAAAGATAAAATAAAAATGAGGGAGGAATAGGGTTGTAAACCCTACGAAGCCTTTACTAGTCTTTAACGTCTCTAGCAAGACTTTGGGCTCTTTTAGCCCAGATCAAACATCTTGTAGTGCATCCCCTCCTTAATGGGGTGATAAGTACTTTGAATTCCAACCGACAAACGGTTTCCTAAAGAACTTGTTGGATTAGGTTCAAAGGAATTTGTTGGTCTTTTGTCAATGTAAGCTTTGGGCTTCCATGCCCTCTCGAAGCAAGATTTTGAAACATCATTCTTTAGACGCAAGGTCAAAGATGAACTTTTTGAAGTTTTGGTTTCAAGCAAAGACTCCATTCTTTCACATCCATGGTCTAGACATTCTCCTACAACATTTACTTCTTCATGCTTATTAAATGAATTTGGGGTTAGATTGAAGATATTCAACTTCACTTTCATATGCCCAAATGAGATTTTCATTACCCCCGTCCTACAATTGATGTTGGCATTTGCGGTTGCCAAGAAAGGATGGCCAAGGATAATGGGAATTTGGCTCTTGGGATTTGGAACTAGTTCCGTGTCAATGACAACAAAATCGACTGAGAAAAAGAATTTATCAATTTTAATCAAGACATCCTCAATGATACCCCTAGGCTTTTTGATGGATCGGTCGACAAGTTGTAAAGCCACCGACGTCGGTTTTAAGTCTCGTAAGCCTAATTTAACATATACCGAGTATGGAAGAAGATTAACACTTGCTCCTGAGTCTAGAAGAGCCCTATTAATGACATTGTGACGGCCCAAGTTTTGTAAACTCGGTGCGTTAGTGATGACCAAAAGATGACCCGATAATGGATCCGAAATGCGGAAGCGAAAGGTGAAATAACGGTCTCTAGAGATATAATACATCTCTAAGACACCAATGTGACCCTCAATGAGGTCACAGAACCCAAAGGAAACAAATGCAGAAGTGTCGTTTCAAAAACGAACAAAAAGAACCTAAGGGCAAAATGGTCATTTTTATAAAAAGTGGATTCAGGTGTTATCGAGCGCACCGCTAGAAAGACAATGACAAATTAGTCAAGTTCAAAAAAAAAGTTTACTCAATTTGGAGTCCGAACGGGGGAGAAAGGTCAAAAACAAAAATGATGTCGTGGCGGCCCGACGAGGAGAACCCACCAATTCTGCAACTGAGAGTAAAAACGGGCATCTAAACGGACTTTTTTGGAAAAACTAAAAGAAGAAACCCCCCCTAAAATCAAGTTTCCTACGCTGTTAGGAGACGGAAACAAAAAAAATGCATTGTAAAGTGCCCAAAATGCCCCTAAGAAAATCAGGTCAAGAGGAAAAAAACTAATCCGAGATACTGCCCAAGTTTTGGAAATAGGGCTTCGGGAGGTTTTTAAATTGCCTAAATTGAAAATGAAACCTTAAAATGCACCCACAAGACCTCCAGAAGTTTTGGATCAGTCGTGACGATTTTCAAAAAAAAGTCGATGAATAGTACCAACTACATTTGTACTAAAAATTTGCAAAACCTGGCAGTAAGGAATTTTCGGAAAAATATTGATTTTTAAGGGCCAAGATGATGTTTTCTGGAAAAACATAAAGAAGAAACCCCCAAAAAAATTAAGTTTTATACGTGACTCTCAAGGAAAAATGAAAAAATGCATTGTGAAATATCCGAAAGGCCCCTGGAACAGAATAGGGTAAAACTCCCTAAAAATGCTACTTAGAGTTTTTGTTTCATCAAGGAAGGTATTGTTTGCCAAAGTGAGCATGCAAGTGTATGTAATATGGTAAAATAGATATGCTACAATGGCCTATGGCCTCATTACAATACATTTACAATATTTGACATGTCAAATCTCCAAGTTAGAAAAATTACATTTCATAGACAAATCATGAACATGCTAACACTTGCATGTGAACAAGAATGCTTCTAAAGAAGCTCAACTCAGCAAATCACCCAAGCAATTGCAATCTCCAATCTTGTATCCTGTACCTGAAATATGCCCCAGTATCATAGGGGTGAGTAACATAAAGCTACTCGTAGGAAATGAGGATGCATCGACCTAAAGTTTTACAAGTTGCATGATTTAATTATTGTGGTTCATTCCACCTAACGTCTATGTCAAGGTGAGACTCAGGGAGCATCCTAGCTACCTAAGATCATTTCTAGCATCAATCACCTCATTCATACAATTTTAACAACATAGGGTCATGCTTACACAAAGCAACAACATAGGAGCATGCTTTCACAAAGCAACAACATAGTGATTCTTAAGGTTATCAACTTGAAGTCTAAAATGCAACATCAACTAAATATAACAATTTAGCATAATTATAATATCTAATACCACACATAAAGACATAGATTCTCTAAGTTATCAACTAGAAATCTAAAAGTGTGAAATCAACTAAATATAACAATTTAGTATAGATGTACTTAACAACATCAAATCGCCGATAGCCAAAACCACAAGTCACAATATAAACATGATTGCAAACTTGGAATTGAATGCGAAAACAAATAGTGGAAGACTTGGACATCACGTCTTGGACTAAACCAAGAACAAATTGGTTATTCCGGGCATTAACCCGCTGGGAAGACCACCCTAGTGCGCACTATCTCAATTGGGGAGAACTCATACCTCCCGCACTAAAGCCAAACTTTAGCTATATCACAGTAACAATGTCCGAAGACTCCAAAATAATTAAGTTAACAACTTATATACGTATTAAACAGTACACGAAACTACCTTCATGCACAAGTAGGTTGTAACCACATAACACATGCTCTAAATCCACCACTACTATAGGATGACAATGTCGAATCTTTAGAGCGCGATTCATTACGCACTATAATAACATCACATGTCGAATCTTCAGTGTGCGATTCATTACACGCTATAACAATATAATTCAATATTGGAACATAAAACTCATAATTCCATTATAAGCCTAAAATCATGCCTTAAACATATTATCAATGTCAATTACATGATTCAATCAACGGTGCAACAAGGTAGAATTTAATTACATCATGATAATTTAAACTCTCAATTCTAAAACAACTCTAAATGGTCCCCAATTAACATATGCTAGTACATAAGTCATAGTTATCACAAATATCAAGCTAAACACTCAATTAGGCCAACGAAACCCTTAATTAGATTTTAATTAATCATTTTAATTAAAATCTCTAGATTTTCATATTTGTCCAAATACTTTCAAATTAAAGTATGTTAAACAACATGCCAAGACATAATTTAAAAGCATGTTACAAGTCAATTTCATGCAAGGTACGGCCGTGGGATTTAATCTTTCACAAAAGATAAATATTAAATAAAATATGTAATTTTTATTCAATCAATACCAATTTAATATATGTTAACAAATATATTAAAACATGATTTTCTAGCATGCCACAATTCAAATCAAAGTTATATATCATCATGAATTTTAAATCTTATACAAAGAAATAAAAATTACTAACTTTCTAAATTTGATACAAGGCATACATATAAGTTGTATAATCATGAGAAATACTCAATACAACACATATAAAATCCTAAAACATTTCCTACCTCAATTTCAGATGAAAATCTCAAAAGCCACCAAATGGAAACCGCTTCGAATCTGACGAAACTTCTAGGTTTTGTCGGGGACTACACCGTACACATAACCCCCAAGGAAGCCCCATCAAAATCACAACTTGACTTCAAACCCAAACTCAAAGAATGGTCAAAAATGGGTTCTAATAAGGGTGAAAGAAGTGCGTAGTCAACACGAACACTAATATTCTCCGAAAAAAAAAAAACACGAACACTAAACGCAAAGGCCCTTCTACGTTCTGACGAAGGAATGAAGCTCAAAAGAGGAGAGAGAAGATGGCAGCCTCCCTTGGGCTGCCATGGGAGCTTTAGGTTGTGCATGAAGAGGGGAGAAGATGAAAAATGAAATATCTCACCCCTCTTTTATAGAAATCTCAAAAAGTGCCCCAAACGGGCCTCGCTAGGTCAGAAAAAGTAAAATTTAAGCAGACGCGCTCAAATAGAAAAACTTTGTGAATGAAAAAAATTCAAAATGATAAAATATAAACAATGGAAGAAATAACGTGTGAAAACCAAGTCCCGAGTAGAAAGTTATGCCCAAAACAAGTTTGGCGCAAACCGGGGCCAGAAACCCCGAAACTGGAAAACATTGACCAGGAGGAAATTCCAAGAGTACACAACTCGACGTAATGTGAAAATGAATCCTGTATGAGGATCTAGGCTCAAAACAAGACATTTTGCAATAACTTTCATTAATTACACAATGGCCCCTCCAAAAAGTGAAAACTGCACTTATGGCCCAGAATGAAAATATCTTCCAAAAATATTCTCTTAAAAATTTACTAAAATAAAATATCTTCAAAAGATATTTATGAAAAACACCCCAAGTAAAGAAAATAATTTCAAAGAACTTTGCATCCATGCCCCTATGGACACCGGGAGCAACCAGAGTACTTCCTTGCAAAAATAAAGATACGTATTTTGTGGAAACCACTCAAGATGGAGATACATGAAGTTAAAAACCAACTCCAAACACAAAAAGTGTGGTTACGCCAACAAAGTGTCAAACAGGGAAAAGACAAAATAGGGAAAATGACGAAATAGGGGAAAGGACGAAAAGTGAATAGTGTCTAAAAACGAAAAATGTGGAAACGACTCGGTCCTCAAAGGAAGTTGTCAATCCACAGAAAAAATTCTCAGAAATCATTCCAGAGCAGTCGAGACGACACTAAGCGAAGAGGAACCGAACTTAGAAAGGAAAGACAACGGGAAAAAAATATCAATGAAAATTCGGGTCATTACAGACTTGGTCACCAATGATGCAAACGGTAGTAGGTGAACCGGGATCCTTAAACTTTAGTTGGGTGTTATGTTGCAAGATTGAGCTCACTTGCTCGGTCAAGACCACTTTCCTTGGTGCTTGGCTCTTGTTCTTCCTCTTTTGGGTGCAAAGATCTTTTAATAACTTGGCATAAGCCAGAATTTGCTTAATTGCATCCAAAAGTGGAAGATTAATCTTTACTTGCCTAAACATTTCTATGATTTCATTGGTTTTGGTCTTTTGTTTATCAAGATAAATGGATCCTTTCAAGGCATCCGGAAATGGAGCTCTTGGCTTAAAAACTTTTTCAAAACTTTTCTTTGAAACATCATCAACACAAGAATTTTTAAAATCCTTTTTTCAAAGCTTTGTTCACTTCATCTTTCAAATCAATTTTGGACTCACTTTTCAAATCACTTTCTAACACTTTCTCATTTGAATGATCATGCATATGCAATGAAGGAGGAATATGATAAGAAACGGGACGGGTGTCAACTTTTGGTTGCACTGGTTCACTCTCTTTATTGGGAATGCCTACTTGGTTGTCCACAATCTTCCCACTTCTTAAGGTTATCACCACATTGACATACTCAATTGTGTGCCCTTCCGATGAGGAATGATTCTCCACAACACATTGTTACTTTGGTGGGGCATTTAAAGGCATCTTCCCCTTCTCTCTAGCATTTAAGGTACTAGCTAATTGCCCTACTTGGGTTTCTAGCTTAGCAATGGATTGAGAGTGAGAATGAAACAATTGAGTGTTTGCCTCTAGAATGCCTAGAGCAATTAAAACTTTCTCTTCAAAGGCGGGACTCCTAGAGTTTCCTTGAGAATATGATAGTTGATTAAGGAAATGAGAATTAGAAAATTGATTGCCATGTGATTAGAATGATGATGATTTAAAACCTTGGGAACTTTGGCCTTGCATTGGTGGCGGAACATACTTCCCTTGAAAACCACCTTAAGGAGGGTTTGAGCCTTCCCTTTGGCTTTTCCAAGAAAAGTTTGGATGGTTCCTCCAACTTGAATTGTAATGATTGCCATACAGATTATTCCCTTGATTAAAAAATGTAACATTGACTTGCTTATGGGGCTCACTTTGAACATGTCCATGTGGACAATTGGAAGTAGAATGCAAGACACTTGAACAAGTCATGCAAGATTCATTAGATGCACGATGATGAATATGAGTAGGGGAGGAAGATACTTGATTCACTAAATTTTGGTTGATTAAAAATTGATCAAACCTTTGAGATAAGAATTTTATCTCGGTAGCTATGTCATTGGAGTTGTCAACTTGATGTAAGCCAACACTCTTCCTTCCACCTAGGTTTCTACCATTTTTAGAAGATAAAGACCTATGCATGGAATTTTCACTCATATTTTCATACAATTACCACACATCATTTTCATGCTTATCAAGATAAGAACCACCCATAGATGCATTAACCATACCCTTGTGATTATCTGGTAAACTTTCAAAGAAATATTGAACTAGTTGCCACTTAGGTATGTCATGATGAGGGCACTTTCTAAGCAAATCATTAAACCTTTCCCATGCCTCATGAAACATTTCCCCATCCCCTTGAGAAAATTCTCTAATTGAAGTTCTCATAGCATTGGTCTTAGAAACCGGATAGTACTTTTTCAAGAACTCTTGTTGCATTTCTACCCAAGCGGTTATCAAAAAAGGCCTAACATTGTTGAACCAATATTTTACCTTGTTTTTAAGGGTGAAAGGAAAAAGTTTAAGTCTTAAAACTTCTTCTGGCATGTCCGTGTATTTTACGGTGGAACAGACTTCAAGAAACTCATCCAAATGCTTATAAGGTTCTTCACTTGGAAGTCCATGATAGTTAGGAAGCATTTGAATGGTTTGTGGTTTGATTTCATAGTGATGTGCTCTAAATGGAGGCAATTGAATGCAAGTGGGTGCATTATATTCATTAGGCACATAATGGTCTCTTAATGCAATGGGAGGATTCACAATTGGTGGTGCTACATGAACACCTTGATTAGCTTGAACCATAGGAGATTGTGGAGCAAAGATTGGTTGAGGCATTCCCAATGGAATTTGGCCTTGTTATTGTGTGGAATGAATGGTCTAGGCATGCCTAATGGTACTTGAACATTTTCATGTTGCACATTAGGGTGGAGGATGCCTTGTTGGTCTATGCTACCAAGGTTCTCCACGTGGTCGTCATTCAAATTCTCCATTGGTGAAATGGAGTGATGAGAACTACCTCTTCCCCTAGGATTACGAATAACCAATTCAAGATGAAAATTAAGAGGGATAAGAGTAGGATTTAATAACCTACGACCATGCATGCACTAGCAAAGACAAATAACAAACAAATAAGCAAGTAACAAATAATTCGCCTGCACAACAAATCAATCAACAAATCTCCACATACAATGATCCCATGCTCCCATGCTTGAATAATATGCAAAGAAAAGTAAATAGCCTCCACGCAGGCTCACAATTTATCTAAGAAATGAAAAATAAGCCTCCATGCGGGCCGACGATTTAACTAGAGATTGAGTTAGAAAGATCTCACAAAGGGTCCTTAAGCAACTTCAATTCATTTTCAACTTCCAAGCTTTGCTATGCTTTGCATTTTTTTAAAGATTTTTAGTCCTTTTTGTGCTCACCTTAGCTCCTTGCTTTGAATTCTCCTTTGCTCAACTTCCTTCACTCAATTCACCTAGCCAAATAAGAATAAACACAATAAGTAACCAAAAATAAAAATAAAATAAAGACACGATCAAAAGAGTACTAATCCTTAATTATTTCCAAAACACGGCGTTTGCCAATTCAAAGTCCCCGGCAACGGCGCCAAAATTTGACGATGGCCGTTCCTATACGCTAAACTAATGTAGTAAATGCACAGTTCAAGAAAAGCCTTTTAGGTCAAGTTTAAATTTATAAAAACCACTACTACCACTACTACTAAAGTAGCAAGAGTGAGTAGGGATCATCTCAAGGGATTAGAGGGCTACTAGTAATGGAAACAATGCTTAGGGTTAGTAGGTCGAGTGATCAAAGGTAGATTGTTTGGTTGATTAAACTACAATTAAGATTAAGCAAGCTCAAAATAAAACAAGTAATTAAAGGATAGAGAAAACAAGAGAGAGAGGTCTTGGGACTTAGAGATCACCACTAAGCATCACTTTTCTATACACTCAATTTGTAATTAATGAGGGGGGAAAACATATGTTGCAACAATAGTGAGTGTGTGTGGTTGTTTTAACAAGCATGGATGACCAATTGAGTATATATTGTCTAAACAACATAATGAATAACACAATACATCAAACTAAGTCATTAATACTTCTTTAAGCTCACAATCCCAAGCACATCACATAATTAGAGAAATATACTACTTGCATTCATAAGTATGGAACATCAAACAACAAGTATGGATTGTCCTCCCATTTAACAACTAAGGTAACTACACTACATCTAAGCTAATGACATGGAAATTAAACTAATTAAATTAAGGGACAGGCACAATCCATCAAGAAATGAATATAAACCATCAAATAAACCATAAGAGCATTCTATTAAGCACTATGTCTTGACAATCTCTAGATCTATAGCACCAACACACATAGACATGCATCAACAACATACGAAATTGAGATAAACACAAGAACATCTATTCTAGCATACATAGAAATATGGATAGAATAAAATGATCAATTGGAAGAATTAAACCACTTAAATCATTGAATAAATGAGATCTATGTATATAAATATGTCAAAACATGTATTTCAACACAAATCCCCTCAAAAATACAAAAATCAAGGTAAAAAAAAGGGTGCTTAGGGCTAACTTTACCCCAAGAGGATGTCTATCCACTGATGAATGGTGTCCTCCAACACTCAAGGGCTATCTCCATGGTAGAAGTGCTCTTCTTCTTGAGGAAGATGGAAAACCTCTCAAGAATGTGTCTCTAGCATCCTCTTCTCATTTCTTCCTCTCTAAGAATGGTATCTCTCTACTCTAAAAAGCATATCAAAAACTATGTGTAAAAGTGGCACATATTCCTTATATAGGTAGCTCAAATGTCACACCCAATGGTCTGGCCTCGTACACAAGGGCTCCTCGAATGATTGCATAATGAGATAACTTTTAATGAGCTGTGTTGACCTTAAGGATTTCATCCAATGACAATCTAGGTGTTTTGATGATAACAAACTATTAATGGTGTTTAAGGACTAATGTTTACATTGAGTGTTATATAGATTATTCACATTCAAAGAATGACCTCAATGAAGCACCAAAGATCATTCAAAGTATTCCATTACTCAAGATCACATAAAGGAAAGAAATGGATACAATGAAGACATGAAGTTGCAAGGAACAAAATGCAATGTCCAAAGATAGCTTGGACTTCAATGAGCAAGAAAGCAACTCAAAGGAAGAAAGAAAGTAATACTACCTCAGGCCTAAACGATCATGGACAATGCATGAAGAAAAGGGGTAGATAGGATGGTGAGTGTTTTGGATTCAATGTCAAAGTATTTATGGATCCATTTGAAGCTCATCTCTATAGGATCATGCATATTATCATCATTCACATATTCCTATATCCTTAGTAATAGACTTTGCACTTCATTCATAGATATTGTCATATGAAGTCTTTGCTAAGAAAGGGTTAGTTCAAGCTTGTATAAGCTTTGAAAGAACTCACAAATTAAGCTAGAAATGCTAGGACCATGCACATTAATCATAAGATTTACTTTGGTGTCTAGAAAGAAAAGGAAAAGGCATTGAACTTAATATTTTATCTTTAAAGCCTTTGTTGCCATAATTTGGTAAATGACTCTAGGACACAATGCACTTGAAATTTATCATCTCCATATGTCCCTAGACTCTTAGAAATAGGTCTTGAACAAAATTGAATCATTCATCAAAGTCCTAGGTGTTAGAAAGATGGATATCTCAAAAGAAGCTATTTTCAGCCTAGAAAATTTCAGACCAGCTTGCACTAAAACTACTATAACTATTTGTGTAGTTAGAATTTTTACACAAGGCCAGTGGCATTGGAAAGCGGACTTCAAGTCCTTGAGTTTAGACTCAAATTTCACCTAAATTCGATAAAAAATGACTGAGATATGAGCTTCACAAAATACATGATTCTGCTCTGCAAAAATTCTGACCAGGTTGCACTTAAATAGCCATAACTTCTTCTGTGTTTGGAATTTTTGAGCAAGGCCAGTGGATTTAGAAAGATGACTTCAAGGCAATAAATTTGGACTTAAATTTCACCTCATTTGGAGTTTCATGGACTGAGTTATGTCCATTTGAAGTCATGCCATTTTCTGTCAAAATCCAAAACAAGGTGTTGCCTCCATGAAAACTAAAGCAAGCACATTTTATCAATTGGAGCCACCTCCCATTTTTATTGGAGCCGCCTCTCATTTTTATTGGAGCCGCCTCCCAATTATAGGAGCCGCCTCTTTGCACTCCAGTAGCCAAATTGTGTGTCGTAGAATGCATTTTGTGAATTGGAGCCGCCTCCCAGTTATTGGAGCCGCCTCCCATTTATTGGAGCCTCCTCCAATTTTTTGTAGAGCCGGCTCTTCTAAGATATTTGAATCTACAATGGCACTTTTCTGCATTTAAGTCTTCCAACTACTTCTAACAGACATATTAAGCTACAGCTGTCTATATAAGGAAGACTCATTTTGCTGAAGCAAAGAGACCACCATTTTTGAGAGACATAATATTACATTTCAAGAGAGCTTTTGTTCTCTCATCTTCTCATCTCTCTCATTCACTCTTATTCTATCTTGAGAGATTCTAGCAAAGATTAAAAGGGCTTTTGCTCTTGCTTTAATCTTCATAGAGTTTTTGCTCTATTATTCACTTGAGAGATTATAAAAGCTTACATTGTTCACTTATATCATCTTCTCTCATTCATATCATTTATAGAGTCTGAGCTTCACTTATATTCATATATACTCTAGTTGAGAGCTAAAGTTTGTACATCAATCTTTGAGAGATATTTCTTGTGAGCTTGCACTTGTATATCTATCTTGAGAGAGATTCAATCTTGTATTTCAATTACAATCTTTTCTACAAACTTGTAAGGGTTGGTGTGACCCAAAAGAAGCCTAGGAGAAGGGTGTTCTCCTAGCAAGGAAAAGAAGCAAGGTCTTGCTTCATGTAAAGGTTTGCTCTCCACCCGCAAGGAGAAGCTATATTGGATTGGGAAGTCTCAAAAGGGATCTTGAGCCGAGGAGTAGGAGTTTCCGAACCTCGCAAAAATCGCCGTGTTGTAGTTTGCAATTTCTCTTCCCTTATCTCTCTTATAATTATGCTTTAATTGCTTATTCCATATCTTGATCTCATATCTTGATTATTGCATAATTACTTAAATTGTTGAATAGAAATTGTATTTCTATATATTGCGAAAATTATCCATTGTTTGGCATTGACTCTATTCACCCCCCCCCCCCCCCTCTAGAGTCAATTCTTGGGCAACAATTGGTATCAGAGCCTAACTCTAATTAAAGGACTTAATCGTCTTAGAGTACGATCATGGCCAACAATGGTAGTATCACCCACTTAGAAGGACAACCCAATGATAAACCTCCTAGTTTTGATGAAAATGATTATATCTATTGGAAAATTAGAATGAGAGAGATGAGAAGATGAGAGAACAAAAGCTCTCTTGAAATGTAATATTATGTCTCTCAAAAATGGTGGTCTCTTCGCTTCAGCAAAATGAGCCTTCCTTATATAGACAGCCGTAGCTTAATATATCTGTTAGAAGTAGTTGGAAGACTTAAATGCAGAAAAGTGCCGTTGTAGATTCAAATATCTTAGAAGAGCCGGCTCTACAAAAAATTGGAGGAGGCTCCAATAAATGGGAGGCGGCTCCAATAACTGGGAGGCGGCTCCAATTCACAAAATGCATTCTACGACACACAATTTGGCTACTGGAGTGCAAAGAGGCGGTTCCTATAATTGGGAGGCGGCTCCAATAAAAATGAGAGGCAGCTCCAATAAAAATGGGAGGTGGCTCCAATTGATAAAATGTGCTTGCTTTAGTTTTCATGGAGAAAACACCTTGTTTTGGATTTTGACAGAAAATGGCATGACTTCAAATGGACATAACTCAGTCCATGAAACTCCAAATGAGGTGAAATTTAAGTCTAAATTTATTTTCTTGAAGTCAGCTTTCTAAATCCACTGGCCTTGCTCAAAAATTCCAAACACAGAAGAAGTTATGGCTATTTTAGTGCAACCTGGTCAGAATTTTCGCAGAGCAGAATCATGTATTTTGTGAAGCTCATATCTCAGTCATTTTTAATCCAATTTAGGTGAAATTTGAGTCTAAACTCAAGGGCTCGAAGTCAGCTTTCCAATGCCACTGGCCTTGTGTAAAAATTCCAATAACACAAATAGTTATAGTAGTTTTAGTGCAAGCTGGTCTGAAATTTTCTAGGCTGAAAATAGCTTCTTTTGAGATATCCATCTTTCTAGCACCTAGGACTTTGATGAATGATTCAATTTTGTTCAAGACCTATTTCTAAGAGTCTAGGGACATATGGAGATGATAAATTTCAAGTGCATTGTGTCCTAGAGTCATTTACCAAATTATGGCAACAAAGGCTTTAAAGATGAAATATTAAGTTCAATGCCTTTTCCTTTTCTTTCTAGACACCAAAGTAAATCTTATGATTAATGTGCATGGTCCTAGCATTTCTAGCTTAAGTTGTGAGTTCTTTCAAAGCTTATACAAGCTTGAACTAACCATTTCTTAGCAAAGACTTCATATGACAATATCTATGAATGAAGTGCAAAGTCTATTACTAAGGATATAGGAATATGTGAATGATGATAATATGCATGATCCTATAGAGATGAGCTTCAAATGGATTCATAAATACTTTGACATTGAATCCAAAACACTCACCATCCTATCTACCCCTTTTCTTCATGCATTGTCCATGATCGTTTAGGCTTGAGGTAGTATTGCTTTCTTTCTTCCTTTGAGTTGCTTTATTGCTCATTGAAGTCCAAGCTATCTTTGGACATTGCATTTTGTTCCTTGCAACTTCATGTCTTCATTGTATCCATTTCTTTCCTTTATGTGATCTTGAGTAATGGAATACTTTGAATGATCTTTGGTGCTTCATTGAGGTCATTCTTTGAATGTGAATAATCTATATAACACTCAATGTAAACATTAGTCCTTAAACACCATTAATGGTTTGTTATCATCAAAACACCTAGATTGTCATTGGATTAAATCCTTAAGGTCAACAATTTGTGACACCTAGATTTTCTTAGGGATCATGTTTCTAAGGGCAATATTGATCTTATATTTGTGACTACTGAAAAGCAATTAGCTGACATCTTCACAAAACCACTCCAAGAGGAGAGATTCTGTCTACTCAGAAGAGAAATTGGAATGATCACAGAGCAGAATGTCATGTAGTAAAGTAGCAGCTGCAGAGCCGGCTCCAATCTAAATAAGAGCCGCCTCTATAGAAAACAAGAGCCGGATCATCTCATTCAAGAGCCGCCTCTCCAACCTGCATCCAAGAAAATCACAAATCCTAACTCTCGGTATCTCTAGAGCCGGATCAACAAAATTCATGAGCCGGCTCCCCAAACCTGCATACAAACATTATGTCTCGGGATCTCTCAAAAGCTCAAAAGAGCCGGCTCCAATTTTCCTTGAGCCGGCTCCAAAAACTAAGAGCCGGCTCCAATTTTCCTTGAGCCGGCTCAAATCAACTAAATCTCTTTATATTACTCTCGGCACTTCATCATGTGAGTTCTCACCTGAAATTCTAGAGAGCAAAACTGACTTGGGGCTTCATCTTGTTTTGAGCATTTCAATTGAAAGTGAGCTGACATGAAGAACACTCGAGAGAAAGATATTTTTCTGAGTGTTTAATCTGCCAAGAGAGATGAATTTGATCTGCGTATAGCTCTAGCATGCGTGTACAGTTTGAAGATGAATAGTAATGCTGATTGGTGCTGATTTTCTTGTGAAAAGAGAGGCTGAGGTGATTCAAATTTTGCTGTGGACACTTCTAAAGGTTGAACAAAATCTGAGCACACATAACTTGGTGATATACAACTGTTGGAGGGGCTTAGGACTACATATTGTAGCTGGTATTTTCTATATCTCAAACCTCAAGCTTTGGTTATTTTCTGGTTTAAGTTTCTGGAGCTGAGTATATATTGTCATAATCTTGCTATGCTATGATTTTTAAACATCTGAGCATGATTAAAATGCTGTTTTAGGGCTACCAATGTTGAGTTTTGAACTAAGGAGTGACCTACACTAGTTTTGTACCTTGAACCACACATGTTTTAGCTTGTAGTAGTTTTGCAAGGCTGGTTTGGATGTTGAAAATGCATTATATTACTGTGATTGTTGTGCTACTCATTTGAGCATGAATATATAGTTAATATACACTTGAGAAAACCATAATCCAAAATTTTGAAGTGGTGAAAAACCAAAAATACCCTTATAATAGTGCTGCAGCAAAAATCTGGTATATATGCTGATTTTGGGCTTTATAGTGATGAAACCTTGCTATAATCTGAGAGGCAATGAAGGACCAGCCACGAAATTATAGATTTGCCCTCTAAAACCTAAAGGAAACAGGTGCAGCAAATTCACCTGCTGCAAGCTGTTGTTTGCTGCCCTTTTTGTGCTATAAATTGTTGATTCATTGATCCTAAATTATGTCCAAGCTTCAGTATAAGTGTATTTCATCTATGTCAAGCTGAGGGAACCTTTGACAAAAGAGAAGTTGACTATTTTACCCCTCAAACCATAAAGTTACAGGTGTAGCAAATTGCACCTGCTGTGAGTTATTATTTTGTTATTTTATTAGCTGCAGTGTTAAGCCCTTGTTGATATAATTTGTCTTAGCTATAGAAAAATTTTAATTCATTATTTTCAAGCTGAGGGAGTCCTTGGTTGTTGAAGTGTTTGTGTCTTCAAAGGCAGTGCTTGATAAAACTAAGATTTATGGTTTTTGGCTCTAATAGTGCTGCTGTGAGCTTAATATATATCATACCTTGCTATATAATTTGTTCTGAATTTATAAGTGTATTTGGCATATTGAAGACTGGGGGAGCAGTGTTTGGGTGGTCCTAGAGGCTAAATTACAAACTTACCCTTGAGAGGTGAAGTTGAGGGTTTTGAAGAAGAAAAGGCTATTGTGCACTTATTTTGAAATACATTGCTTCATTGTTCAATTAGTTGCATAATCTTTGAATAATATATGATGTAAATGGAAGCATATTGATAGGGGGAGATTATTAGTAATCTCTTGTGAATGAATATTGCATATTTTACTAAGCTTCATTGACTTATCTTGAAATTGACAAGCATGCTACAAAATGACTTTTTGGTCATTAGATTCATTCCTATGAACTTTCATGACTTTGATAATATTTCCCTTTTTCTTGAGGATATCAAATGTGAAGAAATATATTACGGTAGAAGTAGTCTTGAGTTCTAAAATTTGCCTCTAAAAGGTTGTTTGCCTTTAGGCTTATTCTAGTTTATGCTTCATTTTTGTTTTATGTTTGATTATGTATACTTTTGTATATGACATGAACCTTAAATGATGATTCGAACTCATGTTGTCAATGAAATTGGCCTCTTATGATATAATTGTTTATATGTTTCATCCTAAAACATATTATAGTAACAACTACTACTGCCAATTCTTGATTATCATTACGTCACCATGTCAATTCTCTATGCTAAATGATCAATACTAAAAGAAGATGTTTTGACCTCCCACCTTTTTGAGATGCCAAAGGGGGAGAGAAATGTGATGTGTTAAATGATCTAAAATGATTTATGATATATCAAGCATGCCATTTTATAATGATATATCAAGCATGCCATTTTATAATGATATATCAAGCATGCCATTTTATAGTGATATATCAAGCATGCCATGTTCAATGAATGCACTTTGATAGGGGGAGCATTTTTCAAATGCTACTCCATTTGCTTATGAACACATCAATGTTTTGTCATCATCAAAAAGGGGGAGATTGTTGACCTTAAGGATTTCATCCAATGACAATCTAGGTGTTTTGATGATAACAAACCATTAATGGTGTTTAAGGACTAATGTTTACATTGAGTGTTATATAGATTATTCACATTCAAAGAATGACCTCAATGAAGCACCAAAGATCATTCAAAGTATTCCATTACTCAAGATCACATAAAGGAAAGAAATGGATACAATGAAGACATGAAGTTGCAAGGAACAAAATGCAATGTCCAAAGATAGCTTGGACTTCAATGAGCAAGAAAGCAACTCAAAGGAAGAAAGAAAGCAATACTACCTCAAGCCTAAACGATCATGGACAATGCATGAAGAAAAGGGTAGATAGGATGGTGAGTGTTTTGGATTCAATGTCAAAGTATTTATGAATCCATTTGAAGCTCATCTCTATAGGATCATGCATATTATCATCATTCACACATTCCTATATCCTTAGTAATAGACTTTGCACTTCATTCATAGATATTGTCATATGAAGTCTTGCTAAGAAAGGGTTAGTTCAAGCTTGTATAAGCTTTGAAAGAACTCACAACTTAAGCTAGAAATGCTAGGACCATGCACATTAATCATAAGATTTACTTTGGTGTCTAGAAAGAAAAGGAAAAGGCATTGAACTTAATATTTTATCTTTAAAGCCTTTATTGCCATAATTTGGTAAATGACTCTAGGACACAATGCACTTGAAATTTATCATCTCCATATGTCC
This sequence comes from Cornus florida, assembly GCF_030987335.1. NCBI lineage: Eukaryota > Viridiplantae > Streptophyta > Magnoliopsida > Cornales > Cornaceae > Cornus > Cornus florida. Next base: position 76,446,950 of record NW_026775573.1, on the reverse strand, counting down.
CTAGACTCTTAGAAATAGGTCTTGAACAAAATTGAATCATTCATCAAAGTCCTAGGTGCTAGAAAGATGGATATCTCAAAAGAAGCTATTTTCAGCCTAGAAAATTTCAGACCAGCTTGCACTAAAACTGCTATAACTATTTGCGTAGTTGGAATTTTTACACAAGGCCAGTGGCATTGGAAATCTGATTTCGAGCCCTTGAGTTTAGACTCAAATTTCACCTAAATTGGATTAAAAATGACTAAGATATGAGCTTCACAAAATACATGATTCTGCTCTGCGAAAATTCTGACCAGGTTGCACTTAAATAGCCATAACCTCTTCTGTGTTTGGAATTTTTGAGCAAGGCCAGTGGATTTAGAAATCTGACTTAAAGCCAATAAATTTGGGCTTAAATTTCACCTCATTTGGAGTTTCATGGACTGAGTTATGTCCATTTGAAGTCATGCCATTTTCTGTCAAAATCCAAAACAAGGTGTTGCCTCCATGAAAACTAAAGCAAGCACATTTTATCAATTGGAGCCGCCTCCCATTTTTATTGGAGCCGCCTCTCATTTTTATTGGAGCCGCCTCCCAATTATAGGAGCCGCCTCTTTGCACTCCAGTAGCCAAATTGTGTGTCGTAAAATGCATTTTGTGAATTGGAGCCGCCTCCCAGTTATTGGAGCCGCCTCCCATTTATTGGAGCCTCCTCCAATTTTTTGTAGAGCCGGCTCTTCTAAGATATTTGAATCTACAACGGCACTTTTCTACATTTAAGTCTTCCAACTACTTCTAACAGACATATTAAGCTACGGCTGTCTATATAAGGAAGGCTCATTTTACTGAAGCAAAGAGACCACCATTTTTGAGAGACATAATATTACATTTCAAGAGAGCTTTTGTTCTCTCATCTTCTCATCTCTCTCATTCACTCTTATTCTATCTTGAGAGATTCTAGCAAAGATTAAAAGTGCTTTTGCTCTTGCTTTAATCTTCATAGAGTTTTTGCTCTATTATTCACTTGAGAGATTATAAAAGCTTACATTGTTCACTTATATCATCTTCTCTCATTCATATCATTTATAGAGTTTGAGCTTCACTTATATTCATATATACTCTAGTTGAGAGCTAAAGTTTGTACATAAATCTTTGAGAGATATTTCTTGTGAGCTTGCACTTCTATATCTATCTTGAGAGAGATTTAATCTTGTATTTCAATTACAATCTTTTCTACAAACTTGTAAGGGTTGGTGTGACCCAAAAGAAGCCTAGGAGAAGGGTGTTCTCCTAGCAAGGAAAAGAAGCAAGGTCTTGCTTCATGTAAAGGTTTGCTCTCCACCCGCAAGGAGAAGCTATATTGGATTGGGAAGTCTCAAGAGGGATCTTGAGCCGAGGAGTAGGAGTTTCCGAACCTCGCAAAAATCGCCGTGTTGTAGTTTGCAATTTCTCTTCCCTTATCTCTCTTATAATTATGCTTTAATTGCTTATTCCATATTTTGATCTCATATCTTGATTATTGCATAATTACTTAAATTGTTGAATAGAAATTGTATTTCTATATATTGCAAAAATTATCCATTGTTTGGCATTGACTCTATTCACCCCCCCCCTCTAGAGTCAATTCTTGGGCAACAAGCTGGAAATATATTTTTTTCGGACTTGAGGAAGTTTGATCGATCGAACTGTGTTAAGATTGATTGAACATGGCTGACATCTATCAAACTTTGGCTGGATTGATCCTCCAATGGCGGCACCTTTTTGGATAAGGACAGATCTGAGATATTTTGGGGAAAGAGACAAAAGTGGTAGGTAGGGTGGTACAATAGGATAAGATGGAATCTTTTCGATCGATCTGAAAATTATTGGATTGATCGAACTTTGTGGGATCTTTAGATAAGGACAACAAGTCTTGGATCCATCTTGGAGAGTCTAGATCGATGAACTTTCGATCGATCGAAGTATTTTTAAGATCGATCGAACATGTCGATTTCCACACTTTGCTTCATTCTGCTTCCACTTTGCTCCTTTCTTCCATCTAGCTTGAGTTAGCTTCTTTTAAGCTCTTATTTGGTTGAATTAGCTTATTTTGGGGATAAGCACCTAAAAACGACAATAACATGAAATTAGTCTAAAATAGGAAAGTAAGATAGATAAAGGTCCTAAAATAGACAAGCTTAAAGGGTTTAAATGCGCACTTTTCAGCGCTCATCACCCTTCAATGTAGGGCTTCAACCTTTATCCATTCACTTTGAATATAGTTTCATTTTTCAAACTTTGTATTTTAACCGCCCCATGAGGCGCAACTGAAATGATCTCATATGGGCCTTCCCATTTGGTCCGTAACTTCCCAAGAAAGAGTTTTAATCTAGAGTTGAAAACCCATGCTTTTTGACCGGGTTCAAAATATTTCTTCACAATGAGTTTATCATGAAAAGCCCTAGTTTTTTCTTTATAAAATTTGGCATTATCATAAGCATTATGTCTCAACTCTTCTAACTCATTCAATTGAAGTGAATGGTTTTCTCCGGCTTTATCAAGGTCAAGATTTAGCTTTTTAACTGCCCACATAGCCTTGTGTTCTAACTCAACCGGAAGGTGGCAGGATTTTCCATATACAAATCTGTAAAGAGACATGCCAATGGGAGTCTTATATACCGTCTGGTAAGCCCACACGGCATCATTTAATTTCCATGACCGATCTTTCCGGGTTGTGTTCAATATTTTCTCAAGTATATGTTTAATTTCCCTGTTTGAAACTTCTACTTGCCCATTTGTTTGAGGATGATAAGGGGTAGCAACTTTACATGAGACAGAGTATTTGAGAAATAGTTTCCTTAAAAATTGATTGCAAAAGTGCTTCCCCCTGTCACTAATCATTGCTCTTGGCGCAAAACGAGTGAAAATATTGGATTTAATGAATTGAACAACCACAAAGTGGTCATTTGTTTTAGTAGCACAAGCCTCTACCCACTTAGAAACATAATCAACGGCAAGTAAAATGTATTGAAAACCATAGGACATAGGGAAAGGACCCATGAAATTAATGCCCCAAATGTCAAATATCTCAACCATAAGAATATTTGTTAAGGGCATCATGTCTCTTCTTGACATTGATCCAATTTTTTGACATCTTTCACACTCCTTGCAAAAATTTTAGGCATCTTTATGGATGGTGGGCCGAAATAGCCCACTTTGAAGCACCTTCAAAGCAGTTTTCTTCGCACTAAAATGCCCACCACATGCAAGGGTATGATAAAACACAAGGACACTTAGAATTTCACTCTTTGGGATGCATCTTCTCATAATTTGATCCGGGCAATATCGATAAAAGATAGGATCCTCCCAATAGTAATTCTGGATGTTGGCAAAGAAACAGTTCTTTTCGTTCTTTGACCAATTAGTTGGAAGCTTGCCAATTGCCAAAAAAATTCACAATGTCGGCAAACCAAGGCATTTGTCCATTAGACATTTGAAAGAGTTGCTCATCTAGAAATGAATCATGAATTGGTGGACTTTGGGAAGATTTTACCATTAATCTTGAAAGATGGTCGGCAACCATATTTTCGGTGCCTTTCTTGTATTTGATTTCAAAATCAAATTCCTGAAGAAGCAAAATCCATCTTATCAAATGAGGTTTTGTTTCCTTCTTAGTCAAAAGATGCCTCAAAGCAGTATGATCAGAATAGGCAATGAATTTTGACCCTAAGAGATAAGACCTGAATTTATCAAGGGCATACACTACGGAAATTAATTCCTTCTCAGTAGTGGAATAATTCAATTGAGCTCCCGAAAGGGTCTTGCTTGCATAGCAAATAGCGTACGGAAGTTTGCCTACCCTTTGTCCCAACACTGCTCCTATGGCATAATTAGAGGCATCACACATGATTTCAAATGGTAATGACCAATTGGGAGGTTGCATAATAGGAGCAGATGACAATAAACTACGTAGTTTATGAAAAGCATCAAGGCATGCTTGATCAAAGACGAATGGTGTTTCCTTGGCAAGAAGATTGCACAAGGGTCTAGCAATTTTGCTAAAGTCTTTGATGAAACGGCGATAGAAACCGGCCTGACCTAGAAATGAGCGAACCTCTTTCACTTTAGAAGATAGAGGCAATTCAGAAATGAGCTCAACTTTTGTCTTATCTACCTTAATTCCTCTTTTTGAGATGACATAACCCACAACAAGACCTTCTTAAACCATGAAATGGCTCTTTTCCCAACTAAGAACAAGGTTTATTTTACGACATCTTTTAAGCACCAAATTTAGATTTTTTAGGCATGCATCAAATGAAGACCTAAAGATAGAAAAATCATCCATAAAGACCTCTAGGTACTCTTCCACCATGTCCAAAAAAATTAACATCATACACCGTTGGAATGTGGCAGGGTCATTGGACAAACCAAATGGCATCTGTTTATAAGCAAATGTGCCAAAAGAACAAGTAAAGATGGTTTTCTCTTGGTCTAAAGGGTTAAAAGCTACTTGGTTGTAACCCGAATAGCCATCCAGAAAGCAATAATATTGTTGCCTAGCCAATCTCTCTAAAATTTGATCAATAAATGGCAAAGGAAAGTGATCTTTTCTAGTGGCGACATTCAATTTGCGGTAGTCAATGCATACACGCCATGAATTGGTGGTATGCTTAGAAATTTCCTCCCCTTTTGAATTTTCAACCACCGTAATCCCTGATTTCTTGGGAACTACTTGAGTTGGACTCACCCATTTGCTATCAGAGATTGGATAAATTATACCAGCATCTAAAAGTTTAACAACTTCCTTTTTGACCACCTCTTTCATGTTTAGATTCAATCTCCTTTGAGCATCCCTAAAAGGTTTTGCATCCTCTTCCATAAGTATGCGATGCATACAAATAGAAGGGTCAATTCCCTTTAGATCCGCCATACTCCATCCAATAGTTTCCTTATTTTCTTTAAGCACATTTAAAAGATCATTCTCTTGGTCCTCTTCAAGGCTTAAAGAAATGATGACTGGTAGAGTCTCTTTTTGGCCCAAGAAGGCATACTTGAGATTGGAAAGAAGAGTTTTAAGCTCAAGAATGGGTGGAGAAACTAAAGATGGGACCGGTAGAGTGCTAGAGAGTGGATGAAGAGATTCTTTTGGAGCTTTCCAAGGTGGAAAGTCTAAACTTGCAACGGATTCCATTAAATCATTTACTTCACTCATTGATCCTTCATTATCAAACCCACAATTACCATACATTTCAAGGAGACAAGATGCAAGAGGGTCCTCAGAAAGGAGGGATGAAAGATTATCCTCGGTTGGTTTTTTCATTATGATGGAAGGAATGGACTCCTTAACAACCTCATCCAAGACATCTATGAGACAATACTTGTCTTCATCTATGGGATGTCAACTTGCATTGAAAACATTAAGCTTAACCATCATGTTACAAAAAGAAAGGTCCATAACCTCAGATCTACAATTAATGGTAGCATTTGCGGTAGCAAGAAATGGCCTTCCTAAGATAATTGGAATGTGGTTAGTAAGATTAGTAGCCAGTTCGGTATCAAGAACCACAAAATCAACCGGGAAATAGAACTTGTCAACCTTAATGAGAATGTCCTCAACCATGCCCCTAGGAGTTTTGATGGATCTATCAGCTAATTGGAGCACCACCGAGGTTGGCTTCAACTCATTCAACCCTAGTTGGACATACACAGAGTAAGCAATCAAATTAAAACTCGCTCCTAAGTCAAGAAAAGCTCTATGAACTTCATAGTTTCCGATCACACATGAGATGGTCGGAGCACCAGGATCTTTGAACTTAGGTGGAGTGTTATGTTGAATGATAAAGCTCACTTGCTATGTGAGAAACACTTTTTTAGGACCTTGTCCCTTGCTCTTCCTTTTTTATGTGCAAAGATCTTTTAAAATTTTTGCATAAGGCATAATTTACCTAATTGCATTCAAGAGGGGTAGGTTTATGTTCACTTGTTTAAACACCTCCATCATGTCATGGATTTTTCCTTCTTGCCTCCCAAAAGGCGAAGTTTCTTTTAAGGCATATGGAAATAGAGCTTTTGGCTCATAAGACCTTGTAACTTGAGGGGATGATGGTGAGGGTTGAGAATTCTTGATGGTGACATTTTCATCCAAGGAAGTAAGAGTGGGACTTAAAATGGGATGGGTGTCAATTTTGGGTTCCACCAATTCACTATCTTCACTTGGTTGTTCAACCCTATTGTCAACTTGCCCACCACTTCTCAAAGTGGTAATTGCTTGCACTTGCTCTTGGGAAGGGCTCCCACAAAAAAATGGGCTTTTGGGTTCCTTTTGGGTTGGCTAGGCAATTTACCAATTTCTATTGTATTCAATGCATTAGCTATTATCCCAATTCGAGACTCAAGCTTTGATATCGATTGAGAATAACAATGCAACAAATTGGTGTTCATTTCCAAATTACCCAAAGCCACTAAGACCTTATCTTCAAATGTGGAATTGCTAGAAAATGCATGAGGATAATTAGAGCTACTTTGAGAATTAAAACCTTAAGGATGGGAGAAATGATTCATTATTTGATGATAAGAAGAAGGTGAAACAAATCCTTTTGAACCTTTATTTCTTTGATGAGGAGGAATATATCGGTTTTGAAAATTTTTAGCTTGAAAAGGATTTGAATGGTCACTCCACACCGAAACTTAAACATTCGAAAGAGGGTAAGTAAATGCGGTATTGACTTGTTCATAGCGTTCATCAAGCACATGTCCATGGGGACAATTGGAAGTGGTGTGCAATACACTTGAACAAGTCATGCATGGCTCATAATAATGAGAAAGATGATGATGATTAAGAAAAGGAGATGAATGAATTACCGGTTTTTTACTCAATAGAAATTGTTCAAGTTTTTGAGTGAGAGTTTTGACCTTGGCAACAATCTCCATTGGACTCTCAATTTGACAAACTTTTAAATTTATCTTTTTGTTAGTAGAATCATGACTCAGCTGAGAAGTGTGAGACTTATGCAATGAATTTTCACTCATTTTTTCAAAAAGGTGCCAAACATCATCCTCATATTTTCCGAAACATAAACCTCCACATGATGTATCAATAATGTCCTTATGAGTGTCAGATAGACTTTCATAAAAATATTGAACCACTTGCCATTTAGGAATGCCGTGGTGTGGACACTTCCTAAGCAAGTCATTAAATCTTTCCCATGCCTCATGTAAAAGTTTTCCTTCCCCTTAGGAAAATTCTTTAATGGCGATTCTCATTGAATTGGTCAAACTTACGGGGTAAATTTTTTTCAAAAATTCATTTTGCATTTGTATCTAAGAAGTTATTGAATTCACCCCCAAGTTGTTAAACCAATGTTTCGCCTTATTTTTAAGAGTAAAGGGAAAAAGGAGTAACCTAAGGACTTCCTCCGAGACATTCATGTACTTCACGGTGGAGCATATTTCAAGAAATTCATCAAGATGTTTATATAGTTCCTCACCATCTAAGCCATAGAAAAGTGGACACATTTGAATAGTCTCGGCCTTAATCTCATATTGGTCGGCTCTAAAATTAGGAAGCATGATACAAGTTGGTGCATGGTATTCATGGAGATTATAATGGTCTTAAAGGATCATTAAAGGAATTGGAGCTTCAACTCTGGGAAGAAATTGGTTGAGAGGAGGGTGTTCCATGAAATGCGGGTCTTAATAACTAAAATTACCCTCTAGATTTTCCATTAAAATGCCTAGAATGAAGGGTAGGGAAAGGACCACACAAAACTTCAAGTAACACACCCACAAAACAATAAAATCAAACACTTCACCCCCGCAACAATCAATCAGCAATCCTCCACATACGATGACCCCATACTCCCATGCGTTGAACAATATGCAAGAAAAATTAGATTCCCTCCATGCGGGCTCATGATCTATCTAAGAATATGAAAACTTGCCTCCACACGGGCCGACAATTTAACTAGAGATTGAGTTAGAAAAAGCTCACAAAGGGTCCTTAAGCAACTTCAATTTAGTTTTCAAGTTTTGTTATGCTTTGCAATTTGTTTAGAATTTTGCCCCTTTTATGCTTAGCTTAGCTCCTTGCTTTTCCAATTCTCCTTTACTTCATTACCTTCTCAATGCACCTAGCCAATCAAGAAGAAACATAATAATTGATCAAAATAAAATAAAGTAAAAACACGATCAAAAGAGTACTAATTCCTAATTGTTTCCAAAACATGGCGTTGCCAAATCAATTCCCGGCAACGGCACCAAAACTTGGTGTCATCGTGAACCAACAAGTTAAAATGTGTTAAAGAGTGGCCAAGTTTGAATTTATAAAGTGCCACTACTACCTGTAACTACTAATATAGGTAGGGTGAGTAGGGATCATCATAATGGATTGGAAACAAGGTTGGACTAGCAGGTCGAGTGATCAAAAAGTGGTTTGATTGGTTAATTAAACTACAATGTAAACAAATTCAATACAAAGCAATTAAAGTAAATAAAGGGCAGAGAACAAGAGAGAGGGATCTTGGGATTTAGAGGTCACCACTAAATGTCACCTTTCTAGATACTCAACGTGTAATGAATAAGGGGAAACATATGTTGCAACACTAATATATGGGATTGATTGAATCAACAAGTATGATGAGTAATTAGGTATACATTGTCAAGACAACCTAATGAATAACACAATATATTAAACTAAGCCATTATTCCTTCCTTTAAGCTCACAATCAAACACTTTAACAAGCTAGTGAATTATACTACTCACATTCATAAGCAAGATGGTGTTACTTCGGGTGTCGCACACCAAAATCCAAAGTTTGTGCACCAAAAGATAATGGTGTAGAGCTATGATGAATGTGGCCAAGTTTTACATTTAGAAATTGCTAATACTACCTTTGACTAAAAATATAGTTAGGGCAAGTAGGGATCGTCCCAAGGGATTGGTGAGTCATATTAAGTTGTGGAATCGAGATTTGGGTTAGTAGGTCGAGTGATCAAAAGATTGGTTAGTGGTTGAATTACGCTAAGATGCAATTTAAACTAAAGTAGGCAATTAAATATAATGGAGAGAAAATAAGAGAGAGATCTTGGGGTTTAGAGATTACCACTAAGCATACCTTTTCTACACCCATAATGAATGATTAATGAGGGGGAAAATGTAATACTCCTAATTTTAAAATGATAGTCTCGGTATTTATTTATTTATTTTTATTGTATTTTAATTGTTTAATTGATTATTTGACTAATTGTTTATGTGTTTAATTGAATTAAGTGTTACTTGATTAATTGGCTACTTATTTATGTGTTATTTGTATTTTGTCTAGGTGTTATTTGTATTATTTGTTTAATTAGATTGTGTGCTTAAATGATGTATTTGATTAATTGTAATTAATTGTAAATTAAATGATTAAATGTTTTATTTTATTTTATGGTTATGGTTAGTGGTAAAGGGCTAAGTAATTGGGTCCCATGGACTACTTGGATAGGAGGTTGGATGGGTATGGATAATTACCCAAGGATAGTTCTATATGTATATATATAGATATATATGTATATACATATATATAAAAAGGAAAGTAATTTATTAATATTATAGTAACTTTAGTATTAATAAATAATCTGATGTATATATTTTATTTATTTAATGAGGATATAGATAGATTATATACGTAACATGTTTTAAGTTACCTTTTAATATTATGGTAACTTTAGTATTAATAAATAATCTAATGTATATATTTTATTTAATTAATAAAGATATACATAGATTATATACGTAACATATTTTAAGTTACCTTTTTAATATTTGTATTTTTATTTTTCTTTATTAAGTTGACTTGGATTGGGAAAAGGAATAGGGTTATTATTTAGCCTATAAATACACAACTATAGGTTGAAAAAGGAGTGAAAATATATCACGTAATATATTCTAGAGAGAGAGAGTTAGAGAGAGAAGGAGAAAGAGGAAGGAAGGAGGAGAAAACCCTTTAGAGAGAAGATCAAGGAAGAAGAAGTTAAACTTTCAATCCGAAAGTTTAAGGCAAGTTCTTCTTCTATCTCTTTCCCTTTGATTTGTGTTTCTATACATGCCTAGGAAATTTCAGGATTTATTAAACACATAAAATTAAATAATTATGCATGTTTAATTGGATTAGAACATAGGTTTTATGAATTTAGTTCATATCTGTTCTTGTGTTTTGAATTGATAAATGCATGATTTTGATTTGATTTTCGGTGTGAATTTTTACATGTTTAAATTATGTATATTTCATATCGGTGGAATGATGGAACGTAGAAACATGCCTAGGATTCCTGAACATTAAATAGGAACTATGTTTGGGTTTAAATAAATTTAAATAGACTCAATCATAATGATGCTTGCTATTTGAATGTTTTAAATAAACGAATGAATTTAATCTTTTAATATGTTTTAACAATTGAGATTAAATGTGTAGGATGAATTGGATATGGAGAATGCTTATTTGACGGTATAATAAAATATCATCATATGTATAAGATTCAGTTTATGTAGGACATATGATATAGGAAACTTAAATAAATAATAAGTCATTCCTATTTTGTGATAACTTGAAGTTATATTATCATAGTTATTTCTGGATTGTTTGATGTATTTCCTTAATCGTTACATCAATTGTTGAATTGTGTGATTTAATGCACCGGTATGGGATGGTGGCATTCTAGGGACGGATTAACTTATCAGTTAAGTCCTACCTATTTTATATAAGGGAATGGATTAACTAAAATGTTAAGTCCTACTTATATCCAAGTCAAGTCAGCTGAACAAGTTGAATGACTTATGGAGGATTAATTTATTATATAAGGGAATGGATTAACTAAAATGTTAAGTCCTACTTATATTCAAGTCAGGTCAGATGAACAAGTTGAATGACTTATGGAGGATTAATTTATACTGGATAGGATGGTTACTAGATTATATATATATAAGTATGGTGCCATGATATGAGCTTGAGTCTCAGGATCAATGGTTAGGGCGCGTATATCGCCAGGGATGTGTAGCTAGATATAGTGTAGTTGTGTACCCTGGTAGGTCTAGGTACTCATGCCCACTATACGTGCGTTTTGCATGTTGCCTACTATTCAGGTTGAGACAACCCTATAGTCTAGTGAGGTTCCTTTAGTGTGTGTATATATATATACAGACTACTAGTTACTGTTGGATTGACTAGGATGTATACGTGTATCGGATCTCGGCTTGGACTGTAGTAGAGTAGAACTTGTTTGTGGGCCTGACCCACCATTATTTTTCAGGTGTTCGTCATGAGTAGAGGTTGTTTGTGCTAAGCGGGGATCAGTCTACTTCATTCTTCCGATGCTACATAGGAGTTCCTTTATGATTCAGTTTCCTGTTTTAGATTACTGTCATTTGTTTAGTTTGGATTTTCTAAAGGTCCACACAATATGGATTCCCAAGTTGCATTTTGGAGGATCAGTTGTATCAGAATAGTTTATTAATAAATGGAAATATATTATGAGGTTTATTATTAGATTATCATTTTAGTTTCTTGTCAGCATTTTATTTATTATTCTTTATTCTTTTGTACTCTGTGTTCGTTTATTATCAATTTGTTTTGATATCCTCGGGTATTCGGGCGTGAGTCTGGCCAACCCGTATTCAAAAATCCGGGGGTATCACAGAAAACATGTATTGCAACATAGTGTGCGTGTGTGTGTGGTTGTTTCAACAAGCATGGATGACAAATTAAGCATATATTGTCTAAGCAACATGGTGGATAGCATAATATATCAAACTAAGCCATTAATCCTTTCTTTAAGCTCATAACCCAAACAAATCACAAGGTTAGAAACATGTGCTACTTGCTTTCATAAGTATGGAACATAAATCAACAAGCATGGATTGTCCTCCCATTTAACATCTAAACTACAACTACACTACAATTAAGCTAATGACATGAAATTAAACTAATTAAACTAAGGAAGAGGCACAATCTATAAAGAAATGAGTATGAACAATCAAATAAACCACAAGAGCATTCCATTAAGTACTATGTCTTGACAATCTCTAGATCTATAGCATTAATACACACAGACATGCATCAATAACATAAGAAATAGCGACAAACACATGAACATCTATTCTAGCATACATAGACATATGGATAGAATGAAATGATTAATTGGAAGCTTTAAACCACACAAATCATTGAATAAATAAGATCTATGTATATAAATATGTCAAAACATCTATCAAAATACAAATCCCCTCAAAAATGCATAAATCAAGATCTAGAAAACATGCTTAGGGCTAACTCTAGCCCCAAGAGGATGTCTAGCCACTCATGGATGGTGTCCTCTAACCCTCAAGGACTAACTCCATGGTAGAGATTGCTCCTCTTCTTGGTTGGTGGAAGAACTCCACGCTTGTGTCTCTAGCCTCCTTATTTCTTTTCTTTCTCTTTAAGAATAGGGAAATTGTGTCTCTATCTACTCTCAAGTATATCCTCTCAAAAAGTGGCTCATATTCGTTATATAGGTAGGTTAAATATCACCCCACATGAGCTGGGCTCGTACACCAATATTCCTTCCAATGATTAGATATTAGAAAACTTTTAATGAGCTGGAAATTGGATTTTGTCGGGCTTTGGGAGGTTCGATCGATCGAACATGGTTGAGATCTATTGAATTGAAGCTGGATCAATCCTCTATGGCCGCACCTTTTTGGATAAAAACAAATCTGAGATATTTTGAAGATACTTTTGGGAAAGAGACAAATATAGTAGGTAGGGTGATACAAGTGGATAAGATGGAATCTTTCCGATCGATCGGAATAACGTTGAATTGATCAAACTTTGAGGGATCTTTGGATAAGAACAAGAGAGCTTGGATCCATCTTGGAATGCTGAGATCGATGAACTTACGATCGATCGACTATTTTCTGAGATCGATCGAACTTGCTGAATTTCCACCACTTGCTTCCTTTTGTTCCCACTTAGCTCCTTTCTTTGATTCATCTCAAGATTGCTTCAATTATGCTTTTATTTAGCTGAGTTAGCTTATTTTGGGGATAAGTACTTGAAAATGGAAATAATACAAAATCAATCTAGAGCGGAAAAATAAGATAGATAAAGGTTCTAGAACACCTAAACTTAAGGGGTTTAAATGCGCACTTTTCAGCTCTCATCACACCCCTAAACTTAAATATTACTAGTCCCTAGCAATGAACTAGAAAGTAAAGGAATGAAATGAACAACTATACAACTATGAACTAGAAAGCAATAAATGGATAACGCCACTTTCGTAGGGAACATGATTACATTTAGCATATACAACAAGCCTTTTGAACTCCTAGGTTACCCTAGTGGATGAGTGAAGTCTCGTGAGGGTTTCCAGAAATGATACCCACAAACATTAAGCTCATTCTCACTAAAGAGATACCAATATTGCAAACAAGCATTGGGATAAAACTATCTCAATTATGCAATTTTTCAAACATTTCTAGCAACTTCCCAAAATTTCAACATCAAGCAAGCAAGTATGGTCCTTCACACATCAAGAAAATGATCATGCAAATCAAAACAACTCTAGAATCCTTTTTGAGTAGACCAGCATCAAGTATGTTACTATCTTAGCCAACTAAAGAAATGATCACATCCTTACCCTCAAACTAGCACACAAATCTAGTACCAATCATCAAGACAAAGAGTGGACCTTTTATTAAAGCTTTATTGATCTAAGTGCGCTTATTCTTTTCACTCGATTTTTTTATTTTTATTTTTATTTTTATTGGATCAAAGATGGAAGCATGGTGCAATGTGTTGATTTATTAAGCTTTCTAGCAATTCATGAGGTTGAGCGTTAGGTCAATGACTCCCAAACCAGATGGCTTTAGGGCACTAGGTGTTCAAACACCCCTACTTACAAGCTTAAATGAACTAGGCTACAAATCAAGATAACCTCCATCTAATCATTTCCCACTTCGCACCCTTTGGGAGAAATCCTCACTTTTCATTGCTTGTGCAATTTTTTTTTTTTTTTTTCAAGTTCATTTATTCACCTAAAGTTTGGGCCTTCCACTTTTCGGCGCGAAAAGTTCAGTGCTTGATGAGGTTAGAATCCTGACTACTTAGTGAAAAGGGGTTGTTATCCACCTTTATCAAGAATGAAAGCTTTCAATGCACTACTAGCCCAATTGGGATATAACCAACTCAATAATCAACTAAGCATGTACCCACAAATGAATGCTAGTGTGCGCCTGTGCTAGTGTAGAATAGTAGATTGAATCTCAAAACAATCATAAGATCAGGATGATGTGGACCACAAGTGCAAGCATGATATCAATGTTTCGAAAAAATTACTCCTAAATGGCATCCACAAGGCATACAAAGAGCATTGGACTCTCAAGTCAAGAAATTTTTAAATTCTAAGCAATGTACTCCTCAAAAGATCAAAATCATAGCTAGTTATGGACCAATCATAGAAAATTCCTCAAATACACAAGTCATGCTAAAATTTTTGAATTGAGAGCAATACTGCAATTAACACCATTACCCCCCCAAACTTAAATAGCACAATGTCCTCAATGTGCAAAAAGAACAAAGGTAAGAGTATACCAGTGCAACTATAGCAAAGAATATCCAGGACATAAGTATCCAAAGTAGGTGACATAGCCCCCCCTCCCCCCAAACTTGGGATTGACTGTGGTCCTGAAAGTTCGGCATTTGGAAAAAAACTCATCAGATAACAAAAGGGATAATAATAGTGCACAGTGGACATGCAAGTGTAAATGGGATAGCAACTGAAAATAGAGAGAGGTATAAGGGTGGTCCTGAAAATTTTTGGCAGCACTCTCTCTCTCTTATTGAAGTCACTGGGATACACCTGATAGAGTCAGTCACAGATAGATATATCAATAGAAGAATATGACATTCAAAAGATCATGGATAAAGTAGAAAAAAGAATAAAGTACCGTACATCCAGTCAGATATCAAGGCCAACAAACTGGCTATAAAAAAAATAATATAACAGTATAAAAAATATGCAGATATCACAGATATATAAGAGGAATAAGAAGAATGGAAAGATCAAGTGGAGGAGGAAGGATGGGTAGGGCGTGATCCGCGTATGTCTCTGGATATGTCTCGGAATGCAGCCATGACATCTATACGAAGTGAAGTCATATCAGCTCGGATAGAGACAGTGTCTGCTCGGATAGAGACTACGGCATCCTCCAAAGCCTGGATGCGCTCTCCAAAGCTGGGTGTCTGTGCTGGAGCCTCGGGTACCACTGGAGCGAGAGAGTGATGATCCTGAGCTTGCTCCTCTTCCTGCATGGGCGACCCAACTGGAGAGTGATACTCTAGGTCCTCTGCGGGCTGCTCTAAGTCAATATCCATGTGTATGGTAGGCAGATCGACTGGTATATCGTCCGTCGCCTGCTCTGCTACTGCTGCCACTGCCTACTCCTGCTACCGCTGCCTGCTCCAACTCCTCTCTCTAACTCCTTAGCTACATCAACAGCGTCATCCTGTAGGCTCTTGATAAGAGCCTGGTAGCTCATATCCCAATCCTTCTTCTTGAATGAACAGGCCCCAGACTCAGTACGCTCTCGTAGCTGGAAGGGATAGCGCTGGTCTCTCAGAATCTGTGTTATGAGATGGCCGAATGGGAGATACTTAGCCCTTTTGGGCTTGGCCTTGCTGATATGGTTAACATATAGCTTCATCATAATGCTCCAGGTGAGTGTAGGAATGGATATCCAGTGCCCTGTTGTCAGAGGGTCATTCCTACACGCTAAATTGATGTAGTGAATGTGCGGTTCAAGAAAAGCCTTTTTGGTCAAGTTTAAATTTATAAAAACCACTACCACCACTACTACTAACGTAGCAAGGGTGAGTAGGGATCGTCCTAAGGGATTGGAGTTGTACTAGCTTGTGGAATCACAATTAGGGTTAGTAGGTCGAGTGATCAAACAAATGGTCGGTTGGTTGATTAAACTAGAGAGCAAATTAAACTAAATAATTGAATGCAATAAAGAGTAAGTAAGAGAGAGGAAATCTTGGGGTTTAGAGGTCACCACCAAGTAATGTTTTTCTACACCTTTAACTAGTGACTAATGAGGGTAATGTGTGTTGCAATATTGATGTGTGTGTGTGTTTGGTTGATTCAATTAGCAAGGGTGACCAATTAAGCATACATTGTCTAATCAACATGTGAAAAGCACAATATAACTAGCAATTAAGTATATATTGTCTAAATAGCATGTGAAAAGCACAACATAACTAGCATGTCATTAATCCTTTCATTAAACTCACAAGTCAAATACATCACAAGGTTAGTGTAACGCCTCGGATTTTTTTCTAAATAAATAAATTCCTCGTTTTCATTAAATCAAAATACTTCATAAAAGACACCCAGGATCTCAAAAGAAATAAAATACCCTTTATTGATACAAAATCAATCAAATTTCCTCAAATAAACAAGATAACATCTCAAATTAATTAAATTGATACTAAATCAATTTCCTCAAATAAATACATAAAAATCTCTAAATAAAATAATTTAATTCCCCAACACTAACTCTTCCACCTAAGCCCGCAGCTAAAAATCCTCAAGCATCCTCGCTACCTAAAACTGTAGGGGGGTGAGACGGGGAAGTCCCAGTAGGAATACCATAACAAGGATTTCAAGAAGTTTCATACAAAATTAGTTCCACAAAAATATACATATATATTTTAAAAAAATAAATATCATTCAATAAAATAACTGAAACAAATCATCTAAGTCATTCAAGGTATGATAATCCCTACCCTATAACAGAAATAATCACTAGACCATCAAATCTCGGCCCTTTGTGCCACCTTGCTGGCTGTGATTGTTTCCTCAAGTCTCTGTATTTTTTCTCTAATTTTTCTCTTCTGCAATTCCTCTCCAAAGTCACTAAACTGATACAATTATAAATAGGCAATTTGAACCGACACTAGCCCACCTTCTGCTCACCAAACAAATGCCATCATGCATAAAATATCAAAAACTTTTATCATCATCTTATCAACCCACGTACACAAAGTCATGTACAATACAAAAAAATCAAAACCAAAAAGTGAATTTGGCAAACAAATCCTATTTCGCTTCCTCGCGGGTCCCGCCACTATCACACTAACTTTCTTTATCTCTTTATCCCACCAAAATTGGCAGACACTTGCCGCCACTTCATTCTCATCATACCAACACGTAAAACAAACATATATATATAAATGGGACAAACCAAATTCAACCCCAAATAACATTCAAGAAGGACCGGCACAAGGACTCACTTCCATTTCATTTTTTTCCTCTAAATTTGGCAGGCAGGAAGCTTCTTCCACCATATATATATATATATATATATAACTAATCAAACCCATTTCTCTTTCACTTTACAAACAAACAGCAACTAATTCTCTCTCACTCAAATTCGGCCACTGCTCCTTCATTCCAACAAAATGCAAAATGTATATTTATATATATATACACTAATTTAACATAATAAAATCTAAACAACTCCATTAAATATCATCTTAATGGGCCTCACAAAAATAATCACAATTTCAATTCTCTTTCTCTCAATTCGGCAGCCAAGTGCATCCTCCCTTCCATATATAATATGCAACAAAATATTAAATCAACTCATTAAATCTACTTTCACCAATTTGGTCCAAAAATCAAAAGCAATAAATATTTAAATTGAGTAAGTCTCCAAATAAAAAAATTAAATTATCAACTATTACAATTTGTCATGAAATAAATTAAATTTCAACTCTTAAAAATTCGGGTTGTTACAGTTAGAGACATATGCTACTTATATTTAAAAGTATGGAACATCAAACAATAAGCATGGATTGTCCTCCCATCTAACAACTATGCTACCACTACACTACAATTAAGCTAATGACATGAAATTAAACTAATTAAGCTAAGGGAGAGGCACAATCTATCAAGAAATGAGCATGGACCATCTAGAAAATCACAAGAGCATTCTTTTAAGCACAATGTTTTGACAATCTCTAGATCTATAGCATTAATACACATAGACACACATCAATAACATAAGAAATAGAGACAAACACATGAATATCTATTCTAGCATACATAGACATATGGATAGAATGAAATGATCAATTGAAAATATTAAACCACATAAATCATTGAATAAACAAGATCTATATATATTTAAGTGCCAAAACATGTATTACAACACTAATCCCTCAATAATACACAAAATTAAGATGTAGAAAGCATGCTTGGGGCTAACTCTTGCCCCAAGAGGATGTCTAGCCACTTATGGAAGTGCTTCTCCAACCCTCAAGGGCTAACTCCATGGTAGAGATTTGCTCCTTGGATGATGAAGAGTCTCCAATGGTGTCTCTAGCCTCCTCATCCTCTAAGCTTGCTCTCCAAGAGATGATATGATATGATATTGGCTCTCCCTTGTAAAAAGTAATCCTTATCCTTATATAGGTAGGTCAAATGACACCCAAAATGAGCTGGGGTCGTGCACACAATATTCCTTTATGATTGGATAAAGGACAACTTTCAATGAGCTAGAAATTTAACTTTTTCGCACTGGAGGAAGTTCGATTGATCGAACCTTGGTCTTGGATCGATCGAACTTCGCTAAGATCTATCAAACTTAGGCTGGATCGATCTTCAATGGTAATGCTTTTTGGATAAAGACAAATCTGAGATATTTTGAAGATATTTTTGGAAAAAGGACAAAAGTGGTTGGTAGGGTGGTACAACTAGATAAGATCAATCATTTGGATAAGGACAAAGCAGTTCGATCGATCGAAGAATGGTGTTGGATCGATCAAACTTTTGAGATCTCTGAAAATGTCAACATGGCTCTGATCCATCTTCAAGTGTTGAGATCGATCATGTTGGATCGACCGAGCTTTGATCTGAGATCGATCGAAGATGTTGATTTCCACCTTTTTATTCCTTTTGCTTCCATTTGGCTCCTTTTTTTAATTCATCCCAGAATTGCTTCAATTAAGCTCTTATTTGGCTGAGTTAGCTTATTTTCGGGATAAGGGCCTGAAAATGGAAATAATACAAAATCAATCTAAAACAGTAAAGTAAGATAGATAAAGGTACTAGAATGCCTAAGCTTAAGGGGTTTAACTACGCACTTTTCAGTGCTCATCACACCCCCAAACTTAAATATTGCTAGTCCCTAGCAATGAACTAGAAAGTAAAGGAATGAAATGAACAACTATACAAGTATGAATTTGGAAAACAATAAATGGATAACGCCACTTTTGTAGGATACACAATTGTATTTGGCATATGCAACAAGCCTTTTAAACCCCTAGGTTACCCTAGTGGACGAGTGAAGTCTCATGAGGGTTTCCAGAAATAATACCCACAAACATTAGGCTCATTCTTTCAAGAGAGGTACCAATTTTGCAAACAATTATTGGAAGAAAACTACCTTAGGTATGTAATTTTTCAAACATTTCCAAACAATCTCACAAAATCTCAACATCAAGCATGCAAGTATGGTGCTCCATACATCAAGAAAATGAACATGCAAATCAAAACAACTCTAGAATCCTTTTTGAGTGGACCGGTATCAAATGTGTTGCTATCGTAGCCAACTAGAGAAATGATCACATCCTTACCCTCAAACTGGCACACAAATCTAGTACCGATCATCAAGACAAAAAGTGAACATTTTATTAAAGCTTTATTGTTCTAGGTGCGCTTATTCTTTTCACTCGATTTATTTATTTATTTAATATTTTTTTTTATAGGATCAAAGATGGAAGCATGGTGCAATGTGTTGATCTATTAAGCTTTCTAGTGATTCATGAGGTCGAGCGTTAGGTCAATGACTCCTAAACCAGACGGCTTTAGGGCATTAGGCATTCAAATACCCCTGCAAACTTACAAGCTCAAATCAACTAGGCTACAAATCAAGACAACCTCCATCTAATCATTTCCCACTTCTCACCTTTTGGGAGAAGTTGATAAGCGCTGAATACTATATATTTAAGCGCCCTAAATTGCATTAGTTAAGTCCGTTGTTTGTTTAATTAAGTAGATTATCTTCATTTGTGTGTATGTATATATTTTCAGGTCCATTTGCCAAAAAAGGAGCAAAATCAAGGCTTTGTGGAGTTTTGGCCATCAAAAGGCACAAGGCTGAATTTCTGGCAGCAGTAGAACCTGGGCTTTGCTCGCCATTTTGACCTTCCAAACTCAAGAACTGGACTTCCCTCATAACATTAAAGATTTAGAGCTCTGAATCAGCTTTCTAAATCTTCAAACGGTTTGTCATTCGGAGCTCGGAGCAGAGAGTTATGGCCTTGTTACCAGAGGCGCGCAGAACTGCCTGGCAGCAATGAAATTCTGCCTTGATCTTCATTTTCGACCAACCATCCTTGAGAATTGGATCTCCACCAAAACATGAAATATTTAGAGCTCTGAATTAGCTTTCCAAATCTTCAAACAGTTCATCATTCGGAGTTTGGAGTGCAAAGTTATGGCTGTTTAACCAAAGTAGGTCTGGGCGGAGCAAGTGAAGCATGGGCATTTTTACACTAAATTCGAGTGCTCGAGGCCTTGCTTAGAGTGCTCGAATTTTGGGCAGAATGCCCTTCGGAAATGGCTCATTTCAGCCCACTTGCACCTTGGTTTCTTCACTTTAACTTCCTCTTTAATGAAGTGGTTGGAGATGTTGGTTGGTAACCTTTTGGTGGTAGATAAGGCAAGGGAAGCCACACAATAGGATTGAGCTTCATTTTACAAGATTAGAGGAGAGAGAAGAGAGCAAGGAGGGTGTGTTCTTGAAGCCAAAGGAAGGGAGCTCGAAAATGGCTTATTCTTCCAAGCTTCCTTCTTCCATTTTTGTATCCATGGATAACTAAACCTCCATCTAGGGAGGTGATGAAGCTCTCTCTTGTAAGCATGCTTTAATTTCATCTAATTTGGGGAATGATTCATGTACATGGTAGTTTCATGATTTAGAGCACTTACACTTGTTGTAATGGATTTCAATGCCTATAAATGATCATGTTGAGTTCTTATCTTGTCTTAGATTTTATCCTCTCATGATTATATAACTTGCATCTTCATAGTGAGAATGGAAATGAAATTGTGAAATGGGTTTAAAGGCATGTTGTATGAGAAATTTGTTAATCCATAGCTTAAGACTTCCTTTTGATGGATTAATCTTGTATCTTGACTTCATGTGCTATTACCATAGTGATTAAGGGGTTTGATGGTCCCTAGCTTAGTGAGCATGTTATGGCTACACCCTAATCTAGGTAGTTCTAGCATGTGGCTCTTTGAGGGATTATACTTAAATCTTGATCCTATGATTTTCTTGAGGATAATGTAGCAATCTAGTATTACTACATATCATTGCCATGTAGTGAAATTGTTTCCCAAGTTAATAGAAATTTAGTATATTTATAGGATTGGTGGTGAATTCACTTCCCTAGACCTCCTTTTCTAGACTTCTTCTTCTTAAATTCCTTGCATTTATTTCTTTAAGCACATTTCAATTCTAGTGACTAAGTGACAAACCAACAAAACTCTATATACCCCCTCATCATTCTAAAAGTAATCTAGACTCTTAGGTTGCCATAGACTAGCGCAGTCCCAGTGGTTCGACTTACCCGACCAATAGCCCTATTTTACAATGATTCGTGCTATTGCGAAGGTTGATGTTTAATTGACCAACCGATCAATTTTTGGCGCCGTTGCCGGGGACTGCAAACGGTTTAGCAACCAAAGTTTAGGGTTAATTTTAGCTTGATTGTGCATATTGTGTTTTGTGAATATTTCTTGTGTGTTTTAACCATCTTTGTGTTGTAAGTGAGATCCTAGGGACTCGAAGCTCGCCGTGGGAATGCTAGCAAATTGTAAGTCTAGAGGACCCCAGGTAAGTCTCGTGACTTCTAGTTTCGAATTGTGAATATCGTGCATGTGTTAAGCTTAGAAGTAGTTAAATTGCAAGCCCTTGTCGAGGCTATTTCAATTGTTTTAAATTTCATGTTCAAGCATTGGTCCTTGTCGTGGCCATTTACATTTTTTGTCTTGATAATTGAGGAGAATGGGAACATTGTATGTGGAGGTTATGGTGATGAAGTGTTGTGTTGATTGCTTTGTGTGTTGTTGAATTACTCATAGATGGAGAATAGTTATCTTCCAACTCAATTCTACACACCACATGAGTTTTGTGCATTTTGCTCTAGTCATACACATCATACAAGAGAATGTCTTCCAACGAGACAATTCTCGGACTTCTATCTAGAGCAACCAAATGAAAATTTCTTTGAACCGGGTAGTGATCCATACTTCAATGGTTATAACTCGGGTTGGGGAGACCAACAAAACTTCTTGTGGCATGACATAGGAAATTCAACCCCACAATCTCATATGCAACCTTTTCAACCCAATGATCATCCTTTCCCGCCCTCTTCTCCTTTTCCACCGTCTCCATTGGATGAGCTAATTGTTGCTAACAAACAAATGATGGAGTCTATGCACACGCAAATGATAGACTCCAACAATCAACTATTGGCTTCCCTTGCTAGCATGCAATCCACAGTAGAGTCTATCAATCAAGTGGTACCATATCACCAGTCCCAAGTTAGTGCAATGATAGATGATCAAATATCTCAAATTCAACAAAGAATTAATGCTAAAAATCATGAAGAGGAGGAGACATTTTCATTTGAATTTATGGCCAATCCAAAAGAAAATTCTATGAATGATGAGATTACTCCTAGTAACTTTCATCATGAGAATGATCAAGTGGTTGTTACATGTGAAAATGATGAAATGGTGGTTAAAGATCAAAGTGTTGCCACACATCAAAATGAAGCAATTGTGGTTCAAAATGGGAAAAATAATGATGTAGAGATTGTCTACCCTACTCCAAAACAGCCCCTACATAATCCTTTGCTTGATGCACCTCCTTTAATGGAGGATCCTCTAAAAGCTTGTTTGGCTCATTTCAATTGTGAGGATTTTAATGTTGACAATTCCATTTCAGAGGTGAATTCTTTGCTTAATATTCATCCACATATTCATTCTTTTCCTTTGTCAACATCAAATGTATCTCTTTCTTGGGAGCTTGCATCTCATCCCATTCCCTCACTTGAGTTATCTCAAACTGTTGAGCCCGAACCACCGGATAAGTGTGGGGAGGATGTTGAAAGTTTGAAGGACAATTCTCCGGGCATTCCCGTGCTAAATATGATTTTTCAAAACCCTTTGCTAGGTGTGCCCTCACTTGATCCATCTTCCCATAATCCAAATCATCCCCATAGTCCAAAGTTCTTCATTGAGAAAGAAGAGTGGGTTGAGGTCTTTCCGTTACCTCTTTTCCACTTTTGTCTTCAAAGTCTTCCTCCTCCACTTTTAAAAGAATTATCCTATTTGGGGACCTATGACTCTCTAGAGAGACATGGTATAGGGTAAGGAGGATTAACCTGATCTCGGTGCGTCTAGCTATCGACGTTAAATTTAGCACCCTTGGGGAGCAATTCTTTCGACTTCAATGCCTCCCTAATGATCAATTGCCTGAGCCATGAAATTTTATAGGAAATGGTTAAGAAATGCCAAAATTTAACTTTCTCTGGAACTATCTTAAGTTGTGTTCCACATTTTTAGACTGACTTCTTAGACCTTCTCCACTCTTGTTTTCATTCCCGGAAGTTTCTGGCTCTATCAGGCAATTTTCTCGGACTTTCGACATGGCACTCACATGCATAGCCTCTCATCTTCAATGCATTGTTGGATCATGGTTTCTCAAAATCATCCATGCGTTGGAAAGGTGCTACATTTTGAAAAACTTTCCAAATTGTCCATGCATTAGAAAGAAGTTGAAAAGTTTTCAAAATTTTCCATCCATGCATTATATTGGAATGAAAGTGCAAAGTTTAAATTTTTCCATGCATTGAATTAAAATGGAGTTGCAAAGTTTAAAAAAAAAAAAAATATTTCCATGCATTTGAGATGATTGCAAAGTTTGAAAAAAAAAAAAAAAAAACTGCAAAGTTTAAAAACAAAATTTTCAAAATTTTCCATGGAATGGAATGAAGTTCATTGGAGGAAAATTGCACAATCTGAAAAATTTTCAAAATTTTCCATGCATGCAAGGTGAAAATAATCCATCCATGCATTGATTTGGAAGCATGTTGCAAGGTTTTATCAATTCTTCAGCTCTCAGTTGATCATGTATACATTCACAATGCATAAGAATGAGGCACCTAATGGAATGACATGCAAAGTTCATCTCTCAACCTCACTGCATAATGTTACAATGCATGCAAAAGTTCATCTCTCAACCTCAATGCTACTGCCTTCATTTCGAGCACTCTATTTCCTCTTTGGAGTGCTCGAAAGCTCTATGAAGCTTGCACAAAACCATTCCGAGGCTACTGCTTGTATTTCGAGCGCTCTAAGTCCATTTTCGAGTGCTCGAAATGTAAGCCTCTTCATTTTCCCGAGCTTACTGATCCAATTTCGAGCACTCGAATTGGCATTTCGAGTGCTCGACATCCCTCCACATCTTGGCCATTCTCTCTGCCCCAAGCTCGAGCACTCCAGCTTCCTCTTTGGAGTGCTCGAATTTTGCTCCATCCCATACTAACCTCTCTCAATCTCACTGCCTCATTTTCGAGCCCTCTATCTCCCATTTGGAGTGCTCGAAAACTCCATGAAACTTCTCAATCCATTCCGCGGCCACTGCCTTCACTTCGAGCACACACTCACCTTCCAACCATCCCTCATCTCTCACAACTCGCTTCACCAAACCATAACCCTTACCAGCTCTCGGCATCAACCATTTTCCCCATCCCCCTCACCTGCAAACCACCAACTCAACCTCAACCCCACACACCACCTTCCTCCCTCTCGGCATCTCCTCAGCCAACCTATCTCGGCTGGCTTCAATTCGAGTGCTCGCAGGCTCAGTTCGAGCACTCGAATCAACCTCCTCACCAACCCAGCCTCAATCACTCTCGGCTTATCTCCATGCAAACTGCAACCAACCTCCACAGCAGACAACCATCCTCACCACCCTGCATGTCTACGGCAAACCCACTTCCCTCAACCAATTTCGAAATCCCACCATCAAGCCCACGGCCTCCATACATGCATGCACACCCCATGCATGCATGCCACCCACAACCTACCTAAACCTAATGCAACACCATGCACCCACATCTATCCAAACCCACCACCTCATGCATGCCTCCATAACCACACCACCACACAAGGACATGCATTCATGCATGCACCACCACTTCCACCCCACATTTCCCACCATGCATGCATGCATGCACCTCCCCATGCATGCTTACCCACCCATCTATCAATCTCTCATCCATATCTTCCATTAACCACAAAATAATGGGCCTTGTGTTCTCCATTGTTGGGTAAGTGTCTACCTCTTTTTCTTTTACTTTTTGATCCATGGAGGATGGGATTGCTTGTGTGAAGGATTTGTGATTGTTTGGGAGTTGTGTATTGCAATTGCAGGGCCAAATTTTTGGATTTTCTCATCTCTAATCAACCTTTGGCCCTCTACCTTTTTGTCTTGCACACCACGTGTTTGACGAATTGCCTAAGCCAACTTTATCTCTCTAAATGCACGGCTTTTGGCATTATTTTGTTTTCCATTTTACACTTATGACTCATGTGTGCCAATTTGTATTTTGTATGGATTTTTACCTTGCAATCACATTCAGGTTAGTATTTTTCTTTCTGTTTTGATTTTTCTTACGAGACCTATGCTTTCACCTGTGTACATTAGTTCTCTTTTGATAGGTCTTCATGTCCAAGTTTGGGGGACGCCGTTGCGCACTCACATGGCTGAACATCTACGTCGTCGTCACTCCACTTGGTATTATTGTTCTTTTACCCTCTTTGCGCTTATTTTGATTTACTTGTCTTCTCACATTGAGGACAATGTGACATTCAAGTTTGGGGGTGCATTTATGTATTTTTGGTTTTACATTTTTGCTAAGCAGTGATAATGGAATTTGAAACCTGTTGGAGATGAAAGCATATGTTTAAAACTTTGTGTATAGAAGCAGCTGATATTTTTGAAAATAAAGAAAATTTGAGTTGAAATGATCATGTAGATTCAAATTAGTCTGTATAAATGTCTCAATTAAATTCTCGCTGGATTTGACACTCTTTTAAGCTTCACAATGCACAGATGCACATTGGAAACTTAACTGTGAGGCATGCAACTTGATTGACCTTGACCTTGCCCTAGTTAATCTAATTTGATGAACCTAATGGATGAATATCTTTGGCATGATTTAAGTTGTCTAAAAAAAAAAAAAAAAAACTGAAAAGGAAAGAAAATAATGACCAGTTGACGTTCGTAGCCTTTCCAACTCGAGCTATTAAGCCCTAGGAGTGTCTCTACACTTAACACCCTAAAGCCATCTGGTTTGGGAGTTGTTGGCCTAACGCTTGCTACAAGGGTTGGTTAGAAAGCTTAAGGGACTTAAACATTGCACGGTCATTCAAAAAATAAACTGGTAATAAACATGGTTCGTTGGAGTTCGTAGCCTTTCCAACTTGAGCTATTAAGCCCTAGGAGTGTCTCTACACTTAACACCCTAAAGCCATCTGGTTTGGGAGTTGTTGGCCTAACGCTTGCTACATAGGTTGGTTAGAAAGCTTAAGGGACTTCAGCATTGCACAACCATTCTATGTTTCACTTATGAGTTACAATAAATTGTCAATAAGCAACAAAAGTTGTCTTGTAAATAAAATCATGCCTTAGGGACCTCATTTAAAGGGGAATTTAATGATTTGAAAACTTGTGCTTTGGAATTGGAAAAGAAAGTAAAAGCCGCATGTTGAGAATCCAATTCACTTTCACTGAAGTGAGAGTTGATTTCCATTCAAGAGATGATAATTGAGTTATTTATATAGACTTTGATGTTGATGCATGTATGTGGAAATGTATTTAGCCAATTTTTGTATCAATGCTTCATATATGCAAGGTAGTCTTCCCAATGACCCCATCTCCAGCTCTTTTTCTATTTCAAGTTATTTTTGAGCAATGTATATATCTTATTTTACCATGGATGATATTTTTGCAGTAGCAAGCCCATGGTTGTCTTTTCATTAAGTTTTTCATTGTAGTTTTGCTAAGGGACTAGCAAAATGTAAGTTTGGGGGTGTGATAAGCGCTGAATACTATATATTTAAGCGCCCTAAATTGCATTAGTTAAGTCCGTTGTTTGTTTAATTAAGTAGATTATCTTCATTTGTGTGTATGTATATATTTTCAGGTCCATTTGCCAAAAAAGGAGCAAAATCAAGGCTTTGTGGAGTTTTGGCCATCAAAAGGCACAAGGCTGAATTTCTGGCAGCAGTAGAACCTGGGCTTTGCTCGCCATTTTGACCTTCCAAACTCAAGAACTGGACTTCCCTCATAACATTAAAGATTTAGAGCTCTGAATCAGCTTTCCAAATCTTCAAACGGTTTGTCATTCGGAGCTCGGAGCAGAGAGTTATGGCCTTGTTACCAGAGGCGCGCAGAACTGCCTGGCAGCAATGAAATTCTGCCTTGATCTTCATTTTCGACCAACCATCCTTGAGAATTGGATCTCCACCAAAACATCAAATATTTAGAGCTCTGAATTAGCTTTCTAAATCTTCAAACGTTTTATCATTCGGAGTTCGGAGTGCAAAGTTATGGCTGTTTAACCAAAGTAGGTCTGGGCGGAGCAAGTGAAGCATGGGCATTTTTACACTAAATTCGAGTGCTCGAGGCCTTGCTTAGAGTGCTCGAATTTTGGGCAGAATGCCCTTCGGAAATGGCTCATTTCAGCCCACTTGCACCTTGGTTTCTTCACTTTAACTTCCTCTTTAATGAAGTGGTTGGAGATGTTGGTTGGTAACCTTTTGGTGGTAGATAAGGCAAGGGAAGCCACACAATAGGATTGAGCTTCATTTTACAAGATTAGAGGAGAGAGAAGAGAGCAAGGAGGGTGTGTTCTTGAAGCCAAAGGAAGGGAGCTCGAAAATGGCTTATTCTTCCAAGCTTCCTTCTTCCATTTTTGTATCCATGGATAACTAAACCTCCATCTAGGGAGGTGATGAAGCTCTCTCTTGTAAGCATGCTTTAATTTCATCTAATTTAGGGAATGATTCATGTACATGGTAGTTTCATGATTTAGAGCACTTACACTTGTTGTAATGGATTTCAATGCCTATAAATGATCATGTTGAGTTCTTATCTTGTCTTAGATTTTATCCTCTCATGATTATATAACTTGCATCTTCATAGTGAGAATGGAAATGAAATTGTGAAATGGGTTTAAAGGCATGTTGTATGAGAAATTTGTTAATCCATAGCTTAAGACTTCCTTTTGATGGATTAATCTTGTATCTTGACTTCATGTGCTATTACCATAGTGATTAAGGGGTTTGATGGTCCCTAGCTTAGTGAGCATGTTATGGCTACACCCTAATCTAGGTAGTTCTAGCATGTGGCTCTTTGAGGGATTATACTTAAATCTTGATCCTATGATTTTCTTGAGGATAATGTAGCAATCTAGTATTACTACATATCATTGCCATGTAGTGAAATTGTTTCCCAAGTTAATAGAAATTTAGTATGTTTATAGGATTGGTGGTGAATTCACTTCCCTAGACCTCCTTTTCTAGACTTCTTCTTCTTAAATTCCTTGCATTTATTTCTTTAAGCACATTTCAATTCTAGTGACTAAGTGACAAACCAACAATACTCTATATACCCCCTCATCATTCTAAAAGTAATCTAGACTCTTAGGTTGCCATAGACTAGCGCAGTCCCAGTGGTTCGACTTACCCGACCAATAGCCCTATTTTACAATGATTCGTGCTATTGCGAAGGTTGATGTTTAATTGACCAACCGATCAGAAGTCCTCACTTTTTTTTATTACTTTTGCAACTTTTTTTTCTTTTTTTTTTTTTTGGAACAATCAATTATTAACCTAGAGTTTGGGCGCTCCACTTTTCGGCATGAGAAATTCAGTGCTTGATGAGGCTAGAATCCCGGCTACTTAGTGAAAAGGGGTTGTTATCCACCTTTATCAAGAATGAAAGCTTTCAATGCACTACTAGCTCAATTGGGATATAACCAATTTAATAATCAACAAAGCATGTGCCCCATAAATGAATGCTAGTGTGCGCTTGTGGCAGTGTAGAATACTAGAGTGAATCTCAAAACAATCACAAAATCAGGATGATGTGGACCACAAGTGCAAGCAAGATATCAATATTTCAAAAAATTTACTCCTAAATGGCATCCATAAGGCATACAAGGAGTATTGGACTCTCAAGTCAAGCAATTTTTAAATTTTAAGCAATGTAGTCCTCAAAAGATCAAAATCGTAGCTAGATATGGTCCAATCATAGAAATATCCCTCAAATACACAAGTCATGCTCAAAATTTTAAATTTAAAACTAACACTGCAAAGCACCATTCCCTCAAACTTAAATGGCATAATGTCCTCAATGTGCAAAAAGAATAAAGGAAAGAGTATACTAGTGCAACTAAGAAAGAATGATCAGGACTGAAGTATCCAAAGTGGGTGGCATGCCCCCACCCCCAAACTTGGGATTAACTGTGGTCCTGAAAAGATGGCACTTGGATAAACTCATCAGATAACAAAATGGGATAATCAGTGCAGATAAAGAGATGAGAGAGGTATAAGAGTGGTCCTGAAAATCGGGTAGCACTCTCTCACTAAAGTCACTGTGATGCACCTGATGGAGTCAAACATACAAATATGAGAATATAATATATGACATCCATAATAAAAGCATGCATAAATAGAAAATAAAGTACTGGAACATCAAAAGATCTAAGCCGATAGACCGGCTGTAAAAATAATAGTACTATACAGTGACAAAAGTAAAGTATCAATAATAGAGAATGATCATGAAAAGATAGAAGAAATTGGAATCTCAGGAAGATTAGGCAGGACAGGAAGGTCGGGCTCCGCGGATATCTCTGGATAGATCTCGGAACATAGTCGTGACATCCGTACGGAAGGTAGCAAAATTAGCTCTGTGGTCTGTAAGATCAGCTCGTATAGCAACAACAGCATCCCCAAGAGTCTACAGGCATAGTCCAAAGCCGGGGGTCTGATCTGGAGCCTCAAGTATAGAAGAGTCAGAAAAATGAAAATCCTGAGTCTGCTCTTGTTGGGGAGTGTTGCTCTGTATCATCTGTAGGTCGCTTCAAATCAATATCTATATGCTCGGCAGCTGGACTGACTGGTACATCATCCACTGCGGGATCTACTACTGCTGCCTCAGCTACTGCCTCTGCCTCCTCAGCCTCTAGCTCCTCTACAGCCACTACTGGTGGTCTTGCAGTCTGGTAATGATGGCATTGTAGCTCTTATCCTAGTCCTTCTTTAAGAAGTGATAGGAACCTTTCTCAGGGTGCTCCCGAGGATGAAAAGGATAGCGTTGGTTAATTAGAATCTGAGTGATGAGGTGGCCAAAAGGGAGAGACTTAGCCCGTCCGGGCTTCTCCTTGCTGATATACTCATCAAATGGCTTCCTCATCAAGCTCCAGATGAGCGCGGGAATAGATACCCAGTGGCTTGTGTAGAATGCGTAGAGGGCTATCAGATATTCTCTTCTCTGTTGGATCTTGTGCCCGGCCATATATATATTCTGAAAGAGAACGGAATCGAAGAACCATAGGTCATCTGGAAGGAATGTGTGGGTGGCAAAAGTCTCGCCATCGGCATGGTGACCGGTAAGAAATACTGCCATGTCAGCATAAGAAGGCCTGTATAGCCTCGGATATAGCTCCTATAGCTCCGGAGGGCATCGGTGTGGACAATGGCATGATCTAGCTAGTGAGTCCACAGTGATTATGATCTGATGGCCATCTATGGTAGTGACCAGCTCTACTATGGTACGCGGGGATGGTCGGAGGTTCTGCAAGAACAACCGTACCAGCCGCGGGTAGACTGGCTCTGTAACTGGGGCAAGAATAGCTGTAATGCCCCTTTTAATAATGTCGTGGTAAGCTGATCGGGTCAGCACCGATCTGGAGAAAAATTCTGTGTCGAACATTGACTCATAGTCTACTGCCATATGTGCATATGTAGGCGCGGGCCTATCGCGCTCCTGAGCTGGCTGGCGTGGTGGAGATGGTACTGGTGAATGCTCAGCTCCAGCATGTGGTAGAGATGGTGATGGTGTAAATGCAGCTTGAGCTATAGAGGTGGATGGAATATGAGCATCCTCAGCCTCATGAGCAGGTGACTGAGGTGGAGTAGGCTGTACTGGCTCCTCCTGTGCCTGAGAGGGCTCTACTGGCTCCTCTATCCGTGGTTTGATATGTCTCTGAGGCTTGTGTTGCCCCTTGGCAACAGTCTTATGCTTAGTCATAGCCTGAAAAATAATTTAAAAACTTGCAAGGGGAGTTAGTACCAGAATTAAGAATTGAAGGCACAAAATAGAAACATGCATGTCAAATAAGATAGACAAATCATATAGATGACATGAATCTATGCAAGTGATAGGATATGAAATATGATAAACAATGTAAGTATGAAATGCATCTAATGTGGAATGTCACAGGCATTGGGCATATATGAGATAGCATGAACATAATGCATGATGAACGAAGTGTGTGTATGACATCTGTGAAGTTCGATCGATCACAAAAAGGTTTGAGATCTATCTCAAAACTTTGATCGATCTGAGAAATTTGAAAAAATAAGTTCGATCGATCTCTCAAGATCGATCTGAGATAGAAATTCGATCAATCGAACTGTGCGAAGATGAAAATTGAAAAGTCACAGATCTGTGACGTGGATGGCACGGGGCCTTCACGACATGATCGTTGGCCCATCATCACAACAAATCATCAATTACCATCACCTAAACAAGGTTTATACTCCCAAAATTGAATCTGAATACACAAATATATACATAGCATATACACATATATACATATATAAACTCAGTGTTTCGAAGCTCATCAATGGCAGATTTATCATGAAAATGGCATGGATTGAACATGTAAAGCATCTATGTATAAAATCTAAGCTTCAAAACCTAAATGAAGCCTCAAATCTTACATCAACCGAAGAGAGAAGTGGAGACGAAGAAGGAGTGAGATTCGGGGTGAGCTTGATGTCACCGGAGATGAGGAAGATGGAGAGTGCATAGTGGCGATGACGAAAGAGAGAAGGGGGGTTAGAGTTTGAGAGAGTTGGATCGATCTTTGTAATCGATCTCACAACTCTCGGTTTCTATTTTAAAAACATCCCCGACAGAGTTCGATCAATCGAACCTCAACTGAGATCGATCGAACTTTGTCTTTTCTCTTTTCTTTTTTTCTTTTTTTTTTAATTGAATAAACAATAATAATTAAAAACTAAAATAAACTAAAATATTTTTGTATTTTTGAAAACTTTTTGAAAAATAAAATAAAATAAAATGAAATGAAAATAAAATAAAATAAAATAAAAATGAAAATATTTTTGGAGTTTTGAAATTTGAAAAGTCAAAATAATGAAATGAAGAACTGAGATCGATCAAAACAAGAGTTCGATCGATCAGACAGAGAGTAAGAATATGCAGGTTTATGGCTCAAAAAATTGGCTAAGTGTTGGAACTTGAGATCGATCGAAGTTGAATATTCAATCGATCGAAGAACTCTAAATCGATTTTGAAATGTTTTCGATCGATGAGTTAGGGAGTTGAAATATGTAGGTTGATGCAGGCTCAAAATTTTCTAAGTGTTGGAGCACGAGATTGATCAAACTTTGAAGTTGGATCGATCTAAGGTCTTTTGTTCGATCTGAGAATTAGTTCGAATGATGGGACAGAGAGGTGATTTGGATGCAGGTGGATGCAGGTCAAAAAATTTTCTAAGTGTTGGATGCAAGTGGAAGTTCGATCGATCGAACTCTCATTTAAGATCGATTGAACTTATGCAAAATGCTCAATTATAACACAAAAATTCATGCAATCCTAATCACAGTTCCTATCACTGCATATAAACCAAAAACAAGTATCTAGACTTTGCAAGAAATGAAATTTAAGATAGAAATGAGGGAGAAATAGGGTTTTTACACCCTACGAAATATTTTTGCTAGTCTTTAACGTCTCTAGCAAGACATTGGGCTCTTTTAGCCTGGATCAAAGATCTTATAATGCATCCCCTCCTTGTTGAGGTGATAGATGCTTTGAAGTCCACCCAACAAATGGTTCTTTGAAGAACTTGTTGGATTAAGCTCAAAAGAAACTTTTGATCCTTTGTCTATGCAATCACAACCTTCGGGCTTCCATGCCCTTTCAAAGCAAGAATTTGAAACAACACTTTGAGAATGCAAGGTTAAAGATGATCCTTTTGAAGTTTTGGTCTTACATAAAAGCTCACTTCCTTGACACTGAAGATCATGACATTTATCTACAACATTAACCTCTCCTTCATATTTGTCAAATGAATTGGGTGTGGGATTGAAGATATTCAACTTCACCTTCATGTGGCCAAATGAGATTTTCATTATCCCCGTCCTACAATTGATGTTGGCATTAGCGGTTGCTAAGAAAGGACGGCCAAGGATAACGGGAATTTAGCTTTTAGGATTAGGGACCGGCACCGTGTCTATGACAACGAAATCAACCGGGAAGAATAATTTATCAATTTTAATCAAAACATCCTCAATGACACCCCTAGGCTTCTTGATAGATCAGTCGGCAAGTTACAAACCTACCGACGTCGGTTTTAATTCACCTAGGCACAATTTGACATAAATCAAGTATGGAAGAAGGTTAACACTTGCTCCTAAGTCAAGAAGCACCCGATTAATGATATGGTCACCAATGATACATGAAGTAGTTGGTGAATTAGGGTCCTTAAACTTTGGTAAAGTGTTATGTTGCAAAATTGAGCTTACTTGCTCGGTCAAGACCACTTTTGTTGGTGTTTGGCTCTTGTTCTTCCGCTTTTGGGTGCATAAGTCTTTCAAGAATTTGGCATAAGTCGGAATTTGCTTGATTGCTTCCAAAAGTGGAAGATTAACTTTTACTGGCCTAAACATTTCCATAATTTCATTGGTTTTTGCCTTTTGCTTTTCCTTCGAAATAGACCCTTTTAAGGCATCCGGAAATAGAACTTTTTCAAACACTTTTTCAAAATTTTCTTTTGAACTCTCTTCAACACAAGAAGTTTTCAAATCACTTTATTTCAAATCATTTTTCAGCAAAAATTTTTCAACATTATTTTTCAAAACTTCTTTTTCAAACACATTTTTCAGGACTTTCTCATTCACAAGATCATGTATATACAATGAAGGAGGAATGGGATGTGAAACGGGACGGGAGACAACTTGAGGTGCACCTGTTCGCTCTCTTCATTGGACACTTCTACTTGATTGTCCATAACCCTACCACTCCGCAAGGTAGTCGCCGCATGAACATATTCAATGGTGTGGCCTTTCGATGAGGAATGGGTTTCCACAACACATTATTACTTAGGTGGGACATTAATAGGCATCTTTCCCTTCTCTCTTGCATTAAGAGTGCTTGTTATTTGCCCTACTTGGGTTTTTAGCTTCGCAATAGATTGAGAGTGAGAATGGAGCAATTATGTGTTAGCCTCTAAAGTGCCCAATGTATTTAAAACTTTTTCTTCAAAGGCGGGACTTCTAGTATTTCCTTGGGAATAAGATTGGTTAGGAAAATGAGAATTAGCAAATTGATTCCCTTGTGATTGATAAGGTCTATAACCTTGGGATCCTTGGTTTTGAAGTGGAGGTGGAATGTACTTCCCTTGAAAACCGCCTTGGGAAGGGTTTGAGCCCTCTCCTTGGTTTTTCCAAGAGAAATTCGGATGATTCCTCCAACTTGGATTATAATGAGTACCATAAGGATTGTACCCTTGGTTCACAAAAGCTGCATTGACTTGTTCATTAGGTTCATTTTGCACTTGTCCATGAGGACAATGAGAAGTAGAATGAAGAACACTAGAAAAAGTCACACATGTTTCATTTGATGCACGATGAGAATGGTTAGCGAAGGAAGATACTTGGTTCCCCGAGTTTTGGTTAATCAAAAATTGATCAAACCTTTGGCATAAAGACTTCATTTCGGCGGCTATTTCATTTGAATGGTCGACTTGATGTAAGCCAACACTCTTCCTACCTTGTGAATTTCTACCATTCTTGGATGATAATGTTCTATGCAAAGAATTTTCACTCATGCTCTCACAAAGACGCCACACGTCATCCTCATGCCTATTAATGTATGAGCCACCCATGGAAGCATCAACCATACCCTTATAATTGTCCGATAAGCTCTCAAAGAAATATTGAACTAATTGGTATTTGGGCATGTCATGATGTGGACGCTTCCTAAGCAACTCATTGAAGCGTTCGCATGCCTCATGAAACGTTTCTCCATCCCCATGTGTAAATTCTCTAATTGAAGTTCTCACAGCATTGGTTTTTGAAACTGGATAGTACTTCTTCAAGAACTCTTGTTGCATTTCTGCCCAAGAAGTGATTGAAAAAGGCCTAAGATTGTTAAACCAATACTTTGCCTTGTCTTTTAAGGTGAATGGAAAAAGTTTGAGTCTTAAGACCTCTTCCAGCATGTTCGTATATTTTGCGGCGGAACATACTTCAAGAAACTCATCCAAATGCTTGTAAGGTTAAAGTCTATGATAATTAGGAAGCATCTGAATGGTTTGTGGCTTAATTTCATAATGATGTGCTCTAAATGGAGGCAATTGGATGCATGTAGGTGCATTATACTCATTAGGCACATAATGGTCTCTTAAAGCAAGAGGTGGATTAGCTACTTGAGGTGCAACATGAACACCTTGGTTTTGAATTCCTTGATTGATGATGGGAGGTTGTGGAGCATACATTGGCCTTGGCATTCCATATGGAGCTTGGCCTTGTTGTTGAAGTGGTTAGTGAATGTATGGCCTAGGCATGCCTAATGGTATTGTATATTCTCTTTATGCACATTTGGATGAAGGATACCTTGTTGGTCTATGTGACCAAGGTCCTCAACATGATCATCATTATGGTCATCCATTGATAGATTGGTTCTATTTAAACTTCTTCTTCCCCTAAGATTTCTCAAGATGGATTCAAGATGCAAATCTAAAGGGACAAGAGTGGGTCTCAATGAACGATGTCCATGCATACACAATGCAAAACACAACAAGCACAAAGAATGAAAAACACTATGCCTTCACAACAATGCAATTAGACTTCTTCCACAAACAATTAATTCATACTCCCATGCTTTAACAACAATGATGCAAAGAACAAATAAGAATGCCTCCACGCGGGCTCACGATTTGTCTAAGGGATTGAGTAAAGAAAGTCTCACAAAGGTCCTTTAGCACTTCAACTCCAAATTTAAAGCTTAGCTTAGCAAATTTTTTAAATTTTTAGCTTTTTACTTTCTTTGCTTTGCTTGAATGCTCCTTTGTTTGCTTCCTCTCCAACAATGCACCTAGTCAAGTAAGAACAACACAATAAGTAATCTAAAGAAAAATAAAAATAAAGTAAAGACATGATCAAAAGAGTACTAATTCCTAATGAACTCCACAAATACGACGTTGCCTAATCCTCGGCAACGGCGCAAAAATTTGGTTAGAGGGCCGTTCCTACACGCCAAATTGATGTAGTGAATATGCGGTTCAAGAAAAGCCTTTTTGGTCAAGTTTAAATTTATAAAAACCACTATAACCACTACTACTAACGTAGCAAGGGTGAGTAGGGATCGTCCCAAGGGATTGGAGTTGTGCTAGCTTGTGGTATCACAATTAGGGTTAGTAGGTCGAGTGATCAAACAAATGGTTGGTTGGTTGATTAAACTAGAGAGCAAATTAAACTAAATAATTGAATGCAATAAAGAGTAAGTAAGAGAGAGAGAAATCTTGGGGTTTAGAGGTCATCACTAAGTAATGCTTTTCTATACCTTTAACTAGTGACTAATGAGGGTAATGTGTGTTGTAATATTAATGTGTGTGTGTGTTTGGTTGATTCAATTAGCAAGGGTGACCAATTAAGTATACATTGTCTAATCAACATGTGGAAAGCATAATATATCTAGCAATTAAGTATATATTGTCTAAATAGCATGTGAAAAGCACAACATATCTAGCAAGTCATTAATTGTTTCATTAAGCTCACAAGCCAAATACACCACAAGGTTAGAGACATATGCTACTTGCATTTAAAAGTATGGAACATTAAACAATAAGCATGGATTGTCCTCTGATCTAACAACTATGCTACCACTACATTACAATTAAGCTAATGACATGAAATTAAACTAATTAAGCTAAGGGAGAGGCACAATCCATCAAGAAATGAGCATGGACCATCTAGAAAATCACAAGAGCATTCTTTTAAGCACAATGTTTTGACAATCTCTAGATCTATAGCATTAATACACATAGACATGCATCAATAACACAAGAAATAGAGACAAACATATGAACATCTATTCTAGCATACATAGACATATGGATAGAATAAAATGATCAATTGAAAGTATTAAACCACATAAATCATTGAATAAACAAGATCTATATATATATAAGTGCTAAAACATGTTTTACAACACTAATCCCTCAATAATACACAAAATTAAGATGTAGAAAGCATGCTTGGGGCTAAGTCTAGCCCCAAGAGGATGTCTAGCCACTTATTGTAGTGCTTCTCCAACCCTCAAGGGCTAACTCCATGGTAGAGATTTGCTCTTTGGATGATGAAGAGTCTCCAATGGTGTCTCTAGCCTCCTCCTCCTCTAAGCTTGGTCTCCAAGAGATGATATGATACAATATTGGCTCTCCTTTGTAAAAAACAATCCTTATCCTTATACAGGTAAGTCAAATGACACCCAAAATGAGCTGGGGTCTTGCACACAATATTCCCGAATGATTGGATAAAGGACAACTTTCAATGAGCTGGAAATTTAACTTTTTCGCACTGGAGGAAGTTCGATTGATCGAACCTTGGACTTGGATCGATCGAACTTGGTTAAGATCTATCGAACTTAGGCTGGATCGATCTTCAATGGTAGTGCTTTTTGGATAAAGACAAATCTGAGATATTTTGAAGATATTTTTGGAAAAAGGATAAAAGTGGTTGGTAGGGTGGTACAACTAGATAAGATCAATCATTTGGATAAGGACAAAACAGTTCGATCGATCGAAGAATGGTGTTGGATCAGTCGAACTTTTGAGATCTCTGAAAATGTCATCATGGCTCTGATCCATCTTGAAGTGTTGAGATCGATCATGTTGGATCGATCGAACTTTGATCTGAGATTGATCAAAGATTTTGATTTCCACCTTTTTCTTCCTTTTGCTTCCACTTGGCTCCTTTCTTTGATTCATTCCATAATTGCTTCAATTAAACTCTTATTTGGCTAAGTTAGCTTATTTTCGAGATAAGTGTCTGAAAATGGAAATAATACGAAATCAATCTAGAACGGTAAAGTAAGATAGATAAAGGTACTAGAATGCCTAAGCTTAAGGGGTTTCAATACGCACTTTTCAGCGCTTATCACCCTATATAGAAGGTGCATAAAGCTGTCAGAAAGTCACCACGCCTCTGTATCTTGTGGCCGGCCATGAAAACATTTTAGTATAACATCGAATCGAAGAACCATAGGTCGTCTGGCAAATAAGTCTAGGTGGCGAAAGTCTCGCCACTAGCATAGTGACCTGTGAGTGCAATGGCCATGTCTGCATATGAGGGCCTCCATAGAGTAAGATAGGTATCCTAGAGATAGGGAGGGCAGACGTGTGGATAACGGCAAGATCTGGAAAGAGTGTCCACCGTGATACTGATATGGTGGCCGTCAATGGTAGTCCGCAGCTTCGCCAGGTTACTCGGGGCAGGTCAAAGGTTCTGAAAGAACATCCGGACCAACCTCGGGCATATTGGGTATGTGATAGGGGCTAGTATGGCTGAGATGCCCCTACGGTCTATATCACCATATGCTGTTCTAGTAAGAACAGACCGGGAGAAGTAGTCTATGTCAAAAAACTGACTCGTGCGCCACCCAAAGGCATGAGTATCTTGGCAATGGCCGGTCTAAGTGCTAGGCTAGCTGAGCTGGTGGTGGTGATGGAGATGGTATGTGCTCAGCCTCAGCGTCAGCCTATGAAAAAGATGCCTCGGCTGAAGACTGTATTATACTATCGGATGGGGACTGAGGTGGAGTGGGCTCTGCTGGCTCCTCCTGAATATGAGAGGGCTCTGGCTCGGACTCATGATGGGGTCTTGGGCATGAGATGGACCTGCCTCATCGTCCAATCTTCGCCTGGCCCTACGGTGGTAATGTCCGTGAGCAATAGTCTTTACCCTAGCCATGGCCTGCAAAATAAAAGGAACACTTGCAAAAAGGAAGTCAGTGCCGGTATAAAGACTTAAAACACAATTGATAGAATCATGTATGTCAAATAAGATAGACAAAATAGATAAGGAACATGAATCTATGCAAGTGACAAGGAATGAGTGGCATGATGTGAAGCATGCTAGACAGTATAAGTATGGAATGCATCAAATGTGGAAAACACAGGCATTGAGCATGTATAAGATAGCATAAATCATAAGAGATAGTGTGTGAAATGTGTGATGCAAATCTGTGAAGTTCGATCGATCATAAAAATGTGAGATCGATGCAAGTTCGATCGATCGGGAATAAGTGAGATCGATCCATTACAGATCGATTGGAGAAAAAGTTCGATCAATCAAACTATGAGGTGAAACTCGAAAAGACACAGATCTATGACGTGGATGGCACGGGGGCCTCAAAAACAAGCTTGTGGGCCCCTCTACACAACAAATCAACATAGATGGTCACTTTCCTTGGCCTGTGACCCCCAAAATCGAAATTAAAATCAAGAAATATAAAACCTATATATAAATTTATATACACATATATACATAGCTTCAAGCTTCATTAATGGCAAGAGTTTTCTTCAAAACACCTTAGATCAAACATTTAAAGCATGGATTCATAATATTAGAGCTTAAAATCAAAAGTGAGGGTTTAGATCTTACCTCAAACTGAGAGATGAGATGAGATGAAGATGAGATTTGAGATCCGAGATGAAGTGGAGAGATTCGAGGTTAGATGGAGTTGCCGGAGGGTTCACCGGAAGTGGGGAAGTACGTTGCAGCGGCGAGGGATGAAGGAAAGGGTGTTAGATCGATCTGTGGTATTAATCTAACAACCCTAGATTTGATTTTTAAAAACATTCCGTTACCAGTTCGATCGATTGAACTGAAATCTCAGATCGATCGAACTGTGATCGATCTCTCCTCACTAAAAGATAAATTATTTTTGAAGCTTTTGAAATTTTTATTTATTTATTTTTTTTAATAAACAAAAATAAAAATAAAAGAAAATAAAATATATATAATTTATTATTATAAATTTAAAATTCAAAACAAAAAGAAATCAAACTGAAAACTAAACAGTAAATTAAAGAACATAGATCGATCTCTTCAAGATCTATCGAAGAATGACTCCGATCGATCGAATATGCAAAAATTTGCAGACATGTTCGATCGATGGGATAGAGAGCCTTTTGATGCAGGTTGGATGCAGGTTCAAAAATTTTCTAAGTTTTGAGACTGCAGATCGATCCAAAATGAAGTTAGATCGATCGAAGAGCTAAAGATCGATCTAGGAACAAGTTCGAACGATGGGACAGAGAGCTGAAATATGCCGGTTTTCTTCGAACGATTGGACAGAGAGGTGATTAGATGTAGGTGGATGCAGGTATGGAGTTCGATCAATCGAACCTCCTTGGAGATCGATCAAACTTATGCAAAATGCTCATTTTTAACATGAAAGTGCATGTAATCCTAATCACAGTTCCTAGCAATGTATATGATCATAAAGTAAATATCTAGACTTCGCAAGAAATGAAATTTAAAATAGAAATGAGGGAGGAATAAGGTTGTGACACCCTACAAAATGTACTAGTCTTTAA
Source organism: Cornus florida (assembly GCF_030987335.1). Classification (NCBI taxonomy): domain Eukaryota; kingdom Viridiplantae; phylum Streptophyta; class Magnoliopsida; order Cornales; family Cornaceae; genus Cornus; species Cornus florida. Next base: position 76,405,974 of record NW_026775573.1, on the reverse strand, counting down.
CGTCTCTCGCAAGACGTTGGGCTCTTTTAACCCCGATCAAACATCTTATAATGCATCCCCTCCTTGATGGGGCGATAAATGTTTTGAACTCCACCCAACAAATGATTCCCTAGAGAACTTGTTGGATTAGGCTCAAAAGAAATTTTTGGTCATTGGTTACAATGATCTTTGGGCTTCCATGCCCTTTTAAAACAAGATTTTGAAACAACTTTCTTGGAATTCAGGGATGAAGATGGACTTTTTGAAATTTTGGTTTTACACAAAGACTATATTCCTTCACATTCAAGGTCATGATATTTATCTACAACATTCACTTCTTCATGCTTGTCAAATGAATTGGGGGTCGGATTAAAGATATTCAACTTTACCTTCATGTGGCCAAATGAGATCTTCATTATCCCTGTCCTACAATTAATGTTGGCATTCATGGTTGCCAAGAAAGGACAGCTAAGGATAACGGGGAATTTAGCTCTTAGGATTCGGGACCGGTTCCGTGTCAATGACAGCGAAATCAACGGGGAAGAACAATTTATCAATCTTAATCTATACGTCCTCAATGATACCCCTAGGCTTTTTGATGGATCGGTCAGCAAGTTACAAAACCACCGACATCGGTTTCAAGTCTCCTAAACCTAATTTGACATATACCGAGTATGGAAGAAGATTAACACTTGCTCCTAAGTCAAGAAGAGCCCGATTAATGATTTGATCTCCAATGATGCATGAAGTGGTAGGTGAACCGGGGTCCTTAAACTTCGGAAGTGTGTTATGCTGCAAAATTGAGCTTACTTGCTCGATTAAGACCACTTTCCTAGGTGCTTGGCTTTTGTTCTTCCTCTTTTGGGTGCATAAGTCTTTCAAAAACTTCGCATAAGCCAGAATTTTCTTGATTGCATCCAAAAGTGGAAGATTGACTTTCACTTGCCTAAACACATCCATAATTTCATTTGTTTTGGCACTTTGCTTGTCCATTGAAGTGGATCCTTTTAAGGCATCCGGGAATGGAGCTCTTCGCTCAAAAACCTTTTCTGAAATTTTCTTTGAAGTCTCTTCAACACAAGGAGTTTTGAAATCATTTTGCAAATTTATCTTTTCAAAATCACCTTTCAAATCACTTTTTAAGATAGTCTCATTTGAAAGATCATACATATGCAATGGAGGAGGAATAGGATGTGAAACGGGACGGGTGTCAACTTGTAGTTGCACCAGTTAACTCTCTTCATTGGACATGCCCACTTGGTTGTCCACAATCTTCCCACTTCTCAAGGTAGTCATTTCATTGACATGCTCTATTGTGTGACCTTCCGATGAGGAATGATTCTCCACAACACATTGTTGCTTTTGTGGGGCATTCAAAGGCATTTTCCCTTTCTCTCTAGCATTTAAAGTACTAGCTATTTGCCCTACTTGGGTTTCTAACTTAGCAATGGATTGAGAATGAGAATGAAGCAATTGAGTATTCGCCTCTAGAGTGCCTAGAGCGGTCAAAACTTTCTCTTCAAAAGCGGGACTCTTAGCATTTCCTTGAGAATATGATGGTTGATTTCCTTGTGATTGAAATGATGATCTAAAACCTTAGGAACCTTGGCTTTGCATCGGAGGTGGAACATACTTCCCTTAGAAACCACCTTGGGGAGGTTTTGAGCCTTCCCCTTGGTTTCTCCAAGAGAAATTTGGGTGATTCCTCCAACTAGGATTATAATGATTGCCATAAGGATTGTTCCCTTAATTAACAAAAGTTGCATTGACTTGTTCATGATGCTCACTTTGCGCATGTCAATGGGGACAATTAGAAGTAAAATGTAAAACACTTGAACAAGTTATACATGTCTTATTGGATGCATGATGGGAATGGTTAGGGATGGAAGATACTTGATTTGCCGAGTTTTGGTTGATCAAGAATTGATCAAACCTTTGAAATAAGGATTTCATCTCGGCGGCTATTTCATTGGAATGGTCGACTTGATGTAAGCCAACACTCTTCCTTCCACTTGAATTCCTACCATTCTTAGAAAATAAGGTTCGATGCAGAGAATTTTCACTCATGCTCTCATAAAGATGCCACACGTCATCCCATGCCTATCAATGTAAGATCCACCAATGGAAGCATCAACCATGCGCTTATAATTGTCCGATAAGCTCTCGAAGAAATATTAAACTAATTGCCATTTGGGCATGTCATGATGTGGACACTTCCTAAACAATTAATTGAATCTTTCCCATGCCTTATGGAACATTTCCCCATCCCCGTGTAAAAACTCTCGAATTGAGGTTCTTATGGCATTTGTCTTAGAAACCGGATAATACTTTTTCAAGAACTCTTGTTGTATTTCTGCCCAAAAAGTTATTGAAAAAGGCCTGAGATTGTTAAACCAATATTTTGCCTTACCTTTAAGGGTGAATGGAAAAAGTTTAAGCCTTAAGACCTCTTTTGGCATGTCCGTGTATCTCACGGTGGAACATACTTCAAGAAACTCATCCAAATGCTTGTAAGGTTCTTCACTTGGAAGTCCATGATAGTTAGGAAGCATTTGAATGGTTTGTGGTTTGATCTCATAGTGGTGTGCTCTAAATGGTGGCAATTGAATGCATGTGGGTGCATTGTATTCATTAGGCACATAGTGATCTCTTAAAGCAAGGGGAGGATTAGCAATTGGAGGTGCAACATGAGCACCTTGATTACTTTGAATGATGGGAGGTGGTGGAGCATAGATTGGCCTTGGCATTCCCAATAGAACTTAATCTTGTTGTTGTGGTGGGTGAATGAATGGCCTCGGCATTCCTAATGGTACTTATATGTTATCATGATGCACATTTGGGTGGAGGATGCCTTGTTGGTCTATGTGAGCAAGGTCCTCAACATGGTCCTTATTATGTCATTCCATTGATAAAATGGATTGACTAGAACTTTCTTTTCCCCTAGGGTTTCGAACAACGGATTCAAGATGAAAATTTAGAGGGACAATAGTAGGTTTCAATGATCTACAACCATGCATGCACAACAAACACAACAAGCAATAAGTAATGAACAATCACTTCACCTTCGCAACAAATCAACAATCAACAAACTTCCTCCACGTACAATGTTCCCATACTCCCATGTTATCAACAATATGCAAAGAAAAGTAAATTGCCTCCACGTGGGCTCACGATTTATCTAAGAATTGAAATACAAGCCTCCACGCGGGCCGACGATTTAAGTAGAGATTGAGTTAAGAAAGCGCTCACAAAGGGTCCTTTAGCACTTCAATTCAATTTTCAATTTTAGCCTTGCAAATTTTTTAGATTTTAGCTTTTTCCTTGCTTTTACTTAGCTCCTTACTTGAAATGCTCCTTTGCTCACCTTCTAACTCAATGCACCTAATCAAACAAGAACCAACACAATAAGTAACCAAAATGAAAATTAAAACAAAGTAAAGACACGATCAAAAAAGTACTAATTCCCAATTTATTCCACAAATACGACGTTGCCTTCAATCAATCCCCGGCAATGGCGCCAAAAACTTGGTGTTACTTCGGGTGTCGTACCCCAAAATCCAAAGTTTGTGCACCAAAAGATGATGGTGTAGAGCTATGATGAATGTGGCCAAGTTTTACATTTTGAAATTGCCACTACTACCTTGGACTAAAAATATAGTTAAGTCAAGTAGGGATTGTCCCAAGGGATTGGTGGGTCATATTAAGTTGTGGAATCGAGATTTGGGTTAGTAGGTCGAGTGATTAAAAGATTGGTTGGTGGTTGAATTACACTAAGATGCAATTTAAACTAAAGTAGGCAATTAAATATAATGGAGAGAAAATAAGAGATAGATCTTGGCGTTTAGAGATTACCACTAAGCATAGCTTTTCTACACCCTTAATGAATGATTAATGAGGGGGAAAACATATATTGCAACATAGTGTGTGTGTGTGGTTGTTTCAACAAGCATAAATGACAAATTAAGCATATAATGTCTAAGCAACATGGTGGATAACACAATATATCAAACTAAACCATTAGTCCTTTCTTTAAGCTAATAATCCAAACACATCACAAGGTTAGCAATATATGCTACTTACTTTCATAAGTATGGAATATCAAATAACAAGCATGGATTGTCCTCCCATTTAACATCTAAACTATAACTACACTACAATTAAGCTAATGACATGAAATTAAACTAATTAAACTAAGGGAGAGGCACAATCCATCAAGAAATGAGTATAAACTGATGAGCACTGAAAAGTGCGTATTTAAACCCCTTAAGCTTAGGCATTCTAATACCTTTATCTATCTTACTTTACCATTTTAGATTGATTTTGTATTATTTCCTTTTTCAGGCACTTATCCTGAAAATAAGCTAACTTAGTCAAAGAAGAGCTTAATTGAAGCGATTCTGGGATTAATCAAAGAAAGGAGCAAAGTGGAGAAAGAAGGAAGCAAATGAAGCTAAAGGTGGCAAGCAGCAAAGTTCGATCGATCTAAGTTCAAGGTTCGATCGATCGAATAATGATCGATTTCAGCACTTCAAGATAGATCCAAGCCTTGACCCAAAAGCATAAGTTCTAAAAGTTCGATCGATCCAACACCATCCTTCGATCGATCGAACACTTTTGTCCTTATTCAAATGATTGATCATATTCACAGCTGTACCACCCACTAACCACTTTTGTCCTTTTCCCATTTATATCTCCCATAAATATCTCAAATTTATCTTTTTCCAAAAAGTTCAGCCAGTTGGATTGATCCAGCCTAAGTTCGATCGATCTCACTTACTTTCGATCGATCCAAGTTCAAGGTTCGATTGATCGAACTTCCTCCAGTGCAAAAAAGTTAAAATTCCATCTCATTGAAAGTTGTCCTTTATCCAATCATTAGGTAATATTGTGTGCACGACCCCAGCTCATTTTGGGTGTCATTTTGACCTACCTATATAAGGATAAGGATTGCTTTTTTAAGGAGGAGCCAATTTAATTTTTCATATCATCTTTTAGAGAGGAAGCTTAGAGGAGGAGGCTAGAGACATCATTGGAGACTCTTCATCAACAAGGAGCAGATTTCAACCATGGAATTAGCCCTTGAGGGTTGAAATATCATCACCATGAGTGGCTAGACATCCTATTGGGGCTAGAGTTAGTCCCAAGCATGCTTTTTATATCTTAATCTTGTGTATTATTGATGGATTAGTGTTGTAACTAATGTTTTGACACTTTTATACATATAGATCTTGTTTATTCAATGATTTATGTGGTTTAATGCTTCCAATCAATCATTTAATTCTATCCATATGTCTATGTATGCTAGAATAGATGTTCATGTGTTTACCTCTATTTCTTGTGTAATTAATGCATGTCTATGTGTATTAATGCTATGGATTTAGGGATTGTCAAAACATTATGGTTAAAAGAATGCTCTTGTGATTTTCTAGATGGTTTATGCTCACTTCTTGATGGATTATGCCTCTCCCTTAGCTTAATTAGTTTAATTTCATGCCACTAGTTTAATTGTAGTGTAGTGATAGCATAATTGTTAGATGAGAGGACAATCCATGCTAGTTGTTTGATGTTCCATACTTTTGAATGCAAGTAGCATATGTCTTTAACCTTGTGGTGTGTTTGGCTTATGAACTTAATGAAAGGATTAATGACTTGCAAGATATGTTGTGCTTCTCAAATGTTATTTAAACAATATATACTTAATTGCTAGATATATTGTGCTTTTCACATGTTGAATAGGCAATGTATGCTTAAATTGGTCACCCTTGCTAATTGAATCAACCAAGCACATACACACAAATATTGCAACACACTTTACCCTCACTAGTCACTAGTTGGAAGTGTAGAAAAGCATTGCTTGGTGGTGACCTTTAAACCCCAAGATCTCTCTCTCTTTCTTGCTTACTCTTGTTACATTCAATCACTTAGTTTAATTTAGTTGTTCTCTAGTTAACTTAACCAACCAACCATTTGTTGATCACTCGACCTACTGACCCTAGTTGTATTTTCACATTCAAGTACGACTCCAATCCCTTGGGACGACCCCTTCTCACTCATACTACATAGTATAGGTGTTAAGCGGTTTATAAATTTAACTATGATGCCCACTTGACACTAATTTCCAAACTCAAGGTATTGTGCATTATTTTGTGCACACCTAGGGTCGAGCCACCATGAACCATCAAATAAACCACAAGAGCATTCCATTAAGCACTATGTCTTGACAATCTCTAGATCTATAGCATTAATACACATAGACATACATCAATAACACAAGAAATAGAGACAAACATATGAACATCTATTCTAGCATACATAGACATATGGATAGAATGAAATAATCAATTGGAAGCATTAAACCACACAAATCATTGAATAAATAAGATCTATGTATATAAATATGTCAAACCATCTATCACAATACAAATCCCCTTAAAAATACATAAATCAAGATGTAGAAAGCATACTTAGGGCTAACTCTATCCCCAAGAGAATGTCTAGCCACTCATGGATGGTGTCCTCCAACCCTCAAGGGCTAACTCCATGGTAGAGATTGTTCTTCTTCTTGGTTGGTGGAAGAACTCCAAGCTTGTGTCTCTAGCCTCCTTTTTTCTTTTTTCCCTCCCCAAGAATATAGAAATTGTGTCTCTATCTACTCTCAAATATATCCTCTCAAAAAGTGGCTCATATTCCTTATATAGGTAGGTTAAATATCACCCCAAATGAGCTGGGCACGTAAACCAATATTCCTTCCAATGATTGGATATGAGACAACTTTTAATGAGCTGGAAATTGGATTTTCTCAGGCTTTGGGAAGTTCGATCGATCGAACTTATGGTGAGATCGATCGAACATGGTTGAGATTTATTGAATTTAAGCTAGATCAATCCTCTACAGCGGCGCCTTTTTGGTTAAAAACAAATCTGAGATATTTTGAAGATATTTTTAGGAAAGAGACAAATGTGGTAGGCAGGGTGGTCCAAGTGGATAAGATGGAATCTTTCCGATCGATCGGAATAACGTTGGATCGATCGAACTTTGTTGGATATTTGGATAAGGACAATAGAGCTTGGATCCATCTTGGAATGCTGAGATCGATGAACTTTCGATCGATGAAATATTTTCTGAGATCGATCGAACTTGCTAAATTTCCACCACTTGCTTCCTTTTGCTCCCACTTTACTCCTTTCTTTGATTCATCTCAAGATTGCTTCAATTATGCTCTTATTTAGCTGAGTTAACTTATTTTGGTGATAAGTACCTAAAAATGGAAATAATACAAAATCAATCTAAAGTGGAAAAATAAGATAGATAGAGGTTCCAGAACACCTAAGCTTAAGGGGTTTAAATGCGCACTTTTCAGCGCTCATCACATAGAACATCAAACAACAAGTATGGATTGTCCTCCCATCTAGGAAAATAAGGCAACTACACTACAACTAAACCAGGGACATGAAAATTAAACTAATTAAACTAAGGTAGAGGCACAATCCATCAAAGAATGAGTATGAACCATCAAACATGTCACAAGAGTATTCTATTAAAGCACCATGCCTTGACAATCTCTAGATCTATAGCATCAACACACATAGACATGCATCAATATCACAAAACCAAGAGATAAATACATGAATATCTATTCTAGCATACATAGACATATGAATAGAATGAAATGATCAATTGGAAGTATTAAACAAGACAAATCATTGTAGAAACAAGATTCATATATAAATCAATTGTCAAGATAAGAATTACAACATAAATCCCCTCAAAATACAAAACATCAAGATCTAGAAGGCATGCTTAGGGCTAACTCTAGCCCCAAGAAGATGTTTAGCCACTCATTGATGTAGTCATCCAACCCTCAAGGGCCATCTCCATAGTAGGATTAATCTTCTTCTCCTTGATGGAAACCCTAGATGAATGGAAGAACTCCCAAATGGTGCGCGTGTCTCTAATCTCTAGTCTCTTTTCTCTATTCTATTTTTATATGATGATATATTGTAAAAATGGCTTAAAATCCTTATATAGGTAGCTCACTGTTAACTGCTCAGTGGTGAGAGTCTCTAGAATTCCAAACCTATGTATAATGTGCTTCTTGATAAAATTAGTCATTGTTAACTCCTTACAAGTCTTTAGTGGAATCGCCTCTACCCACTTTGTGAAGTAATCTGCTGCCACCACAATATAAGTATGGCCATCTGCAGATGGTGGCCCTAACTTTCTAATAAAGTCCAAAGCCCACCCTCTAAATGGCCTAATTTTCACTATTGGCTGCATGTTTATAGCTGGAACTCTTTGGACTGGGCTATACTCTTGACATGCAATGCATGTTTTTGCAAACTCTATGTAATCCTTCAATATGCGTTTTCAATAATAACCGTACCTTCTAAGAAGTCATCTCATTTTGATTCAGGCTTGATGAGCTCCGCATATTCCAAGGTATGATTCTATCATCACTCTCATAGACTCGTTCCGACCAAGACATCTTAGCAAGAGTCCATCTTCTTTGTTCTTTTTGGAAAGATCTCCATCAATCAAAATATAATGTGGTGCCACAAGTTATACTCTCTTATCCACATTGGCACTAGGATCTTAAAAAAAATGAATAGTTGGTACTCTCCAATCATCCAAGTCTAATCCATCTATATCGATATTGAAAATCTCCCATGTCTACTTGGCTCATTAGCCTAGAAATGACTGCCATATCATGCCGTGACTCTACAGAAGGAAGAGTCTTCCTTTTGATTGTGATTAATGTCTCCTCTACACCTAGTGGGACTTTTACTCGAGAAGCCAACTGGGCTAGATCATCAACCTCCGTGTTCAAATGCCTTGGCCAATATTTGAGCTGGAAATCATCAAACTGGCATAGTAATTCCAAGGCCAATGAGTGGAAAGGCCTCAGATGCCAGTTAAGACATCTATATTCCTTAGAAAGTTGGCTAAGTATCAGGTTGGAATATCCAATAATCTGAACTTTATCCATCTTAGTTCTAACAAGATTTCCAGCCTGACGATTAGTGCTTCATATTCGTCTTAGTTGCTTATACACTTGAAGTCTAAGAAGAAAGAAAATGTGGTTTTTCTTCCTTTTGGTGAAATGATTACAATTCCAACTCCTCCTCTACCGTGATTGTTTGATCTATCAAATATGAGGGTCCAAGGTGTAGTCAAGGTAAAGATTATCCACTTCATCATATACTATTAAATCAATCTTGGTAGAAGGATGGTCGGCTAGAAATTCTGCCACTGCCCTTCCTTTAATTGCCTTTTATGGAATATACTTGAAAAAAAACTCCATTAAGGCCAATAACCATTTTCCAATATGTCTAGTGATCAAGGCCTTAAGAGCATATACTTAATCAAATCTGTTTGAGAAATGATATACACGGCCACTGGCAACATGTAAGTTCTCAACTTCATAGACGCATAATACAAGGAAAGGCATAGCTTTTCAATAAAAGTGTATAGACATTCCACTAGAGTGATCAATCTACTTAGATAATAAATAGCTTGCTCTTTCCCCCATTCATTATTCTGGGCTAAAAGAGTTCCAATTGATTCATCGCAGGCCGATAAGTATAATCTTAAAGGCCGCTTCTTGATTGGAGGCATCATCACTGGAGGGTTGGCAAGGTAGCCTTTCAACCCTTTAAATGCTTGCTGGTGTTGTTCCGTCCACTTGAATTTTTCAGCCCCTTTTAATTTCAACAATGGGGAGAAAGCATGAGTCTTTCCAGCATGGTTTGCAATAAACCTTCTTAAATACCCCACCTGGCCAAGAAATCTTTGCAATTCGTTCTTATTGGCTAGTGGCTTTGCTTCAATAATGGCCTTTGTTTTAGTCTAGTGTACCTCAATACCTCTTTGCTCGACTAGAAAACCTAGGAAATTTCTTGCCGAGACCCCAAAGGCGCACTTCAAGGGATTCATCTTCAACTTACCCTGCCTTATTATTTCAAAAGCCAACTTAAGATTATATAGATGTTGAACTTTAGCTGAAGACTTGATAACTACATCATCGATATATACTTCCATAAAATGGCCGATTATGTCTTGAAAAATGGCATTCATGTCCCTTTAATATGTTGCCCCACTATTCTTCAACCCAAATGGCATGACAACCCATTCAAAGGTTCCAATGGATTTTGTACATTTGAAATCTTTCTTGGCAATATCTTTCTCTACAATATAAATCTGGTTGTACCCGAAATGTCCATCCATGAATGAAAAAATCTTGTTTGTAGCAGCAGAATCTACCAATTGATTAGCAACAAGCATAGGGTACTTGTCTTTTGGAGTTGCAAGATTTATATTTTGGAAATCCACACAAACTCTTAGCTTGCCATTTTTTTTTAATAACTAGAACTATATTGGAAATCTAATCAATCTACCTGGCGGTCCTTATAAAACCAGCCTTGTGTAGCCTTTCAATATCTTCCTTAACCTTTACAACAACTTCTTAGGACATCCTTCTTGGAGGTTGCTTGAAAGGATTAAAACCTTCCTTAATTGGTAGCTTATGCTCTACCAACTCTCTAGAAAGTCCTTGCATTTCCTCATACGTCCATGCAAAGCAATCTTTGTATTCTTGAAGTAAAGAAATCAACTCTTCTCTAAAGGTTGGTTCCAAAAGCTTACTGATGTAGGTGGGCCATGGGTCTTGCTCCGTTCCAAGATTAACCTCCGAAAGTGGATCTTGTACTTCGGCTTGGAGATCATCCAACTTCATTGGGGCTGCCTTCAAGTCTATCAACTGGATAGCATCCAACTTATCTTCTGTTTCTTCTGTAATCTCCAAAATATTGGTTGAAGGTGAGGTACTAGTGGCTTTAGCTCTTTCTAGTTGTAATTCAGCAAGATATGCTTTTAACCTGGTAAGGTAGCAATTAACCACCTGGCCAAGTTTTCTATCTTCTTTAGGTTTCTTGTCCATAAAAACTTTTGTTTAAAATGTAGTGTTGAACACCGGCCTTGGGTAGAATTGTTGGCCTTGGTGTTCTTTGGAAGAGCTCCTTCACGTCTTCTTCTGTGAGAGTTCGCCTCATTGTGGCCTTCCTTAGATGGCCTTTGCTACTTTTCCAATAAATTTGATTGGAACGAATTCTTTACTGTATAGCTCGGCATTTGTATGGTAGACCCTTGCCATAAATGGCCGATTATCAGCCTCCACTATTTTTACCTCATTTCCATCCCAAAATATAAGCATTTAATGGAACGAAGATGGAATGCAAAAATTTGGGTGAAATCCATTCACGGCCTAAAAGCAAGTTATAGGCCACTGTAGACTCAACGACAAAGAAGGCTATAATTGAAGTTCTATCTCCCACCGTTAATTCCAATAGTAAAATGCTTAGGTAAAAAAAGGAGAATAAACAACTCCGTCTAAGAATGGTTAAACCTCGTATCTCATAACTTGAGAGGTGGAAGAGGGTAGACCATCCCAAGTTTCCCATTCAAAAAGATTCTCCTTAACCCGCACACAAAAGCAAAAGCAACAGAAGAAGAGAGCTGATAGAAGGAAGTTATAGGAAAAAGACCATGGGTGGCCCAAAGGACTAAAGGAAATAACAAAGCCATCAGACTTATCAGAACGTCCATCTAGAGGAAAAGATCCTAATGACTTACTGGACATTGTTTCAGAGGTTGGAGAATCCTTGATTGTAGACGACCCTCCTATAAAAGATAGAACAGACATGGAAATCTCCAACAGCTTTAGCAGCAACAAGAAGATCTATTTTAGTAGCCTTTCAGGTAAGTTTATTTATAATATGGTAGTAGTGCTTCCTTTAGTTTTTGAGCCACAGCCAAATTAGCCAACTTCAATGGAAGAAGTTGTGTTAAGTACAAGTCATCCCATGGAATGCCTTGGACAGTCTAATTTTGAGCCAATGATACTGGAACCGGATAATGATATCCAAGTAGAAGAAATCTTTAAGGTGAAGCTGAGCATCGATGTTCAGAAATTAAAAGGAGCTATGATTGAAAAACCATCGTATGTCATGACTCAACAGCTCAAACCTCTGTACATAAAAGTGCTGGTGGAAGGGAGACCCTTGGCAAGAGTTCTAGTTGATAACGATTCAGTATTGAACATTGATCCAATCAATGCCGTATGTATGCTTGGAAAGTCACCTGAAGACATCATTCCGAGTGATGTATCCATCAGTAGATCCACGGGAGGAACAGTGAAGACACAAGGCATTTTGTCGTTGGAACTAATGGTGGGGGATAGAACTTCCATTATATCCTTTTTTGTCTTTGAGTCAACAACGTCCTATAACTTGCTTTTAGGCCGTGAATGAAAAAACAAGGATATTGATAAGCGCCGAATATTGTATATTCAAGCGCCCTAAATTACATTAACAAAGTCCAGTTATTAATTATTTTATGTAGATTAACTCCATTTGCATGTTTTTATGCATTTTCAGGTTAAAGTGAAAAAAGGAAGCAAAAATGATGCCTTGTGGAATTTTGAACAAAAAGGATGCCATTTCTGAATTTCTGGCAGCAGTGATCCTGACTTTTGTCGCCATTTTCGACCTAGAAAACTCAAGAACTAGACTTCCATCATAACATGAAAGATTTAGATCTCTGAATCAGCTTTCCAAATCTTCAAGTGGTTCATCATTCGGAGTTTGGAGCAGAGAGTTATGATCTTCGTAACAGAGGTGCGCAGAACTGCCTGGCAGCACTGAAGTACTGCCTTTCTCCCCATTTTCGACCAACCAGACTTGAGAATTGGGTCTTCATCAAAACATGAAGTTTTTAAAGCACTGAATCGGCTCTCCAAATCCTCAAACAGATCATCATTTGGAGTTCAGGGCACAAAGTTATAGCAGTTTTCCCAAAATAGGTCAGCGCTGAGCAAGAGGAACATGTTACACATTGCACTAAGTTAGAGTGCTCGAGATCACTTTTCGAGTGCTCGAAAATCAGGCAGATTGCACTCGGAAATGGCTCAATTTCAGCCACTTGCACATTGGTTTCCTTAATGCCATCTTCCTTTTTTATGAAGTGGTTGGAGGTGTTCCTTGGAGGAGAGAGAGGGTGTGTTGGAGAATAAAAAGCTACCAAAGGCCACACATTTGCTATCTTTGATCTTTAGCAAGATAGAGGAGAGAGAAGAGAGCAAGGAGAAGGGTGTTCTTGAGTGCTACAGTAGGAGCTCGAAAATGGAGATGGAGTCTTCTTCTTCCTCTTCCATTTTTGTATCCATGGATAACTAAACCTCCATCTAGGGAGGTGATGAAACTCCTCCTTGTAAGCATGTCTAGTTTTTGATTTATTTTGGGGAATGAAATGTGTATTTGACTAGTTCCATAATCTAGAGCATGTTACATAATGTAATGGATATTTTAATGTTCTAAAGATCATGTTGCATTAAATACTCTTGTCTTAGATGATTTAATCTCATGGTTGTATGGCTTGTAGTTTCATAGTGACAATGGAGCTAAGACTATGGAATGGTTTTAATGGCATGATTTTGAGTAGCTTGTTAATTCATTGCTTAAGAATTTCTTTTGATGAATTAACCTTGTGACTTGTTATCATGTGCTCTCATCAATTGGTTACTTGTTTGACAATCTCTAGCTTAGTGAGCATGTTGAGGATTGCACCATAGTTTAGGTAATTTAAGCATGTGGAACTTTGATAGGTTGTTCTTACATTTTAATTAATTGAATTTCTTTAAGATGATATAGTAGTTATGAATTGCTATTCATCAAGGTCATTTCTACATTAATTCCCTAAATCAATCATATAATTAGCTTGTGTAGAGGTTTGGAGTGGATTCACTTCCCTAGACTTCCTTCTCTAAATCTTCTCTTTTAATCTCCTTCAATTTATTGTGTATGCATTCTGAATTTGTAGTTAAGTGACAACAAACACAACCTCTATGAACACCCCTTCATCATCCTAAGAATGACTCTAAACACTTAGGTTGCCTTAGACTAGCGCAGTCCCAGTGGTTCGACTTACCCGACCAATAGCCCTATTTTACAATGATTCGTGCTATTGCGAAGGTTGATGTATGATTGATCAACCGATCAGATATCTTAAGGTAAAAATACAATCTAAAGCTCTAATTAGTACCATTGGAAATCTTATTTTGACACGGTCAATTTAGACTCAAGAACGGACCAATTCGGAGTTAAAACAAAGGAGATACATCAACTTGAAGTCTGAGGTCCAATGCTAAACCAAGACAGACACACACCCATGAACAGTACGGACGAGCGCTCATCCAAGGGCGAAGAGTGCTCATAAATGAGCACACCTAGGGCAAAAACCCGTCGCCCTATTTACGAGCGCTCATCCCCCATGGATGAGCGCTCATCCTACAGACATGCTTACTAGCTTTTTGAGTTTAAAATGTAATTTTAAGGACTTTCTGGGCCTTTTTGAAAAAAACACAAAGAATAAACTGTTGCCCAAGTTTAAACTATAGGAGGGGGGTGAATAGAGTCTATGCAAACTATGGTCAATTTTTTATCTTAAAATATTAATTAAAGACAAACTTAATTTCTTTGACAAATAATGAATGATGCAATTTGAATTTTAAGCTTCAATAGTCAACATTAATGAAGAGGCATATTAAGACATACATAAACCAATAAGTATAGAGATAGAGATAGAAGTTGCAAACATGTACTCAGTGATTTTTAGCGAGGTTTGGAAACTCCTACTCCTCGGCTCAAGACCCCTCTTGAGACTTTCCAATTCACTATGGTTTCTCCTTGCGGGTGGAGAGCAAACCTCTTACAAGAAGCTCTTCCTAGTTTCTAAGTGCTAAGAGAAACACCTTCTCTTAGTCTTCCTTGGGCCACACCAGCTCTTACAAGTTTTGAAGTATATTGATGGAATACAAGATGATCTCTCTCTCAGATTTGAAGTACAAGATTTAGCTCACTCAAGAGTATATATGAATAAGTTGAAGCTCAATACTCTTTTGATGAAAATGAAGTGTGTGTGTATGATAAAAGTTTTATGATTGCAAGACTTTCTTTCTTAATGTATGCAACAACTTTTAAATGAAGTTCTGAAGTGTTTTTATAGACTTTTAGACATGTCTGATAATGTTATAGCTGTTGGACACACATCCCAAGAATAAAATGCCCGTTTGAATTTTGAAACAAGCAGTTTTGGTAGACCGAAGTAAAGCCTCGTTTTGTTTCGGTTGACCGAAATGATTCAAGCTTGAATATCGTACTCTTAGTACTCTTATTTCGGTAGACCAAAGTAAAGCCTCATTTTGTTTCGGTCGACTGAAATGATTAAAGCTTGAATATCATACTCTCAGTACTCTAGGTTCGGTAGACCGAAGTGATCTCTCAGTTATTTCGGTCGACCGAAATAACTATTAGTTGGATCTATATATTCATTTTGGTAGACCAAAATGAAACAATGATTTATTTTGGTAGACCGAAATAACTTGAAGCTTTGATCCTAACTCTTGGTTCATTTTCAGATAAGGATATGCTTAAGTCCTTTGTTCCTTAGTAATGGTGAATGAGATGATATGCATAATGTTGGAGAGTTTGAGCTTCAAGATGTTCATATACACTTTAACAACGCTTCCTAAGAAACTCACCAACCTAGCTAACCCCATTTTGATGTCTTGTGATGACTTGACTTTGACTTTTGATTGCTTAATCCTTTGCTCATTCCTTGGTGTTGCTTCTTCAGTTTTGTCCTTGTATTGTAGTGCTTGTTTTGATGAATGCTTTGCTCTATAATTTCACTCAAAAAGACATTAGTAATCATAGAACATCATTAATGAATTATGATCATTAAAAACCTTTGATTGAAGGTCAACAATTACCCTTTTTTATGATGACAATTCATTGATGTGTTCGTTAAGTGAGAAAAGGTATGTGAGTGATTCTCCCCCTATCAATGTGCATAGTCTTGATATATAAGAGATTTACAAAACTTCCCCTTTCTTTGTGCAATCATTTAACCATCATTAGAAGTGAAAGCATAACATATTTAAGGCATACAACAAATCATAAAGGAATTGAAGGCATGAAAGCATATACATTTTAATTGCCAAAAACATGTATTTTCATTGATTCACAAAATAAGGTCAAGATACATCATATATTCCCCAATGACCACTATAACCAATGTTTCAATTACAACTACAATCAGCATTACCATTACCATCTACAACCTACATAACAGCTCTATCAGTTTTTCAATAGTCACAAAAGTCACACCAACATCAACTACCAGTAACAACATTAGCAACAATAACCACCAAGAATATCAACTACCAACAACACATCAAATTCTCCCCCTTTGGCATTCATCAAAAAGATAAGGGGGGGAAATGAGGTCATAAAAAATGAGGAAGTCCAGTGGCACGGAGATCGGCAAGGTCTTTCTTCACGAGATCAATTTCATTTGCTACTTCCTCTAGTCGAAGGCATAGATCGAGAATGTGTTCCTTGTTCTCTTTGCCAAGGGCAATTTGTCCTTTAGAGAGAGCAAGATTCTCAAGTAGAAGCTCACGAATGGACCGTTCATCGGAGGGAGGGATATGCATGGATTCTTGTTCTTCCTCTTCTTCTTCTTCAACCTCAGCTTGTTCTACTTCCCTTTCTTCATTTCTATCTCCTGCAACCTCTTCTGCCTAAGGTTCAGCCATATCAATATCATGGCCCTCATACACTGGATCTCCATGTTTGGGATCATACCAAATATTGTGTGCGAATTTTTTGAAACCCATTCAACTTAGCAATTCTCAGTCGATTCTATAGAGGTTAGTGAGCTCCTTTTTGTCCTCGCCTTCTATTCGCACTTTTAATGCTTGGAAGATTAGGGTAAGCGATATTGCATAGAAGAGGTGAGTTTTTTCTTTTTTGGCGCAATCGATCATATGATGAAAGATGAGAAAAGTGAAATCAAATTTCTTGCCATTCAGAACACACCAGGTAAGAAATGCCTCCATAAATGAGACATCGGAGCGACCACCAGATTTAGGAAGGATGCAATGGATGATGACATGATAAATGAGACAGGCTTGTACCGTTAATTGACTTGCATAGATTTTGTCAATATTGTAGGTAAGAAATTGGCTCATTTGTTAAACGGCTTGGTAAGGGTCAAACCCTTCCCCATCATACCAATCATAGGCAGTGTAGTAGGTGATATCTCTATGAGGAAGGTTTAGAATGTGACGAATGGCTGATAGAGGGAGTGTGATTTCGGTACCTACAACGAATGAAAGGAAGGTGTTCTCTCCTACGACCCTCTGAAGATGAGTATAGAATAGCCTAACCAATTTGGGGTAGATAGGAACTTTGATAGACACAAATTCACTTATCCCTATGGCTTTAAAGAGAGAAAAGGTATGTGTGATGAGTTCCTCAGTGTCATGTTCCTCAAAAAAATTTCCTTTTTTAACTATTTTGTGGAGAAACTTGGTTTCGTAGATTTCTTTTAACTTAGGCTCACATAGTAGACGCATAGCTGGAGCAGGGTAAGGGTCGGAAAGAACAGGATTTGAGGGGTTAGACCTTCCAGCTTCAATGTCATGTGTGAACTTAGATCTTTTCTCTTTATCAGATTTAGAAGAATTCTTTCTAGGTGCCTTTAATTTCTGTTAATAGATTTGAGTGAATATGAGGTGATAACAGAACTGAAAACACCTCAATCTATCTTACAGTGATGCAACAAGATGATATTGACTGAAGGAAAACACTTCTAACTTAGAATAAAGCAAAGGAGTTTTAATAATCTCAGTAGATGAGTCCTTTAAATAGATGATAATTAGAGATGATAAAACTCAGGAGAGAATATGACGAAAAGATGAGAGAGTTTAAAGTATATCTTACCTTGAGAGATAGTGAGAGATTCGTATAAGAGGATGAAGGAGGAAAATCGCGGAAGTTTTGCACGATGAGAGGCACCTCAGGGAGAGAGAGAGATAGAGTTTTGAGGTTTGAAGGTAAGAATGAGATTCACGGGTCTTTAACATTCAAAGATAGGCCATATGTGATGGGGCCCGAAGGTTCGGTCGACCGAAATGGCTGGTGAGAGAAAACTTCATTCTTATTTCGGTCGACCGAAGCATGATTTCGGTCTACCAAAATGCTGATCCTGAGAGCAAAGTTTTAAGTGTTGATTCTGAGGATTAGCTGCTGCTATGTATCTCACTCTCTATAGCCATTCCGATTTCTCGCCAAAGAGTGCAAAACCTATCTTCTTGAAGTGGCTTTGTGAGAATATCCGCCAATTGATTCTCGGTGTCGATGAACATCAGATCAATATCGCCTTTAGAAACATGATCACGTAAGAAATGATATCTGATCTCAATATACTTAGTTTTAAAGTGCTGAATGGGATTCTTTGATATGCAAATGCCGCTGGTGTTATCACATTTGATAGGGATTTTGTTAAAAAATAAACCAAAGTCTTCTAGCTGTTGTTTGATATAGAGAATTTGTGCACAATAGCTACCAACAACAACATATTCAGCTTCAGCGGTGGATAATGCAACTGAATTTTGTTTCTTGCATGACCAAGAAAAAAGTGATTGACCTATAAAGTGACACACGCCGCTTGTGCTTTTTCTTTCAACTTTAGAACCAGCAAAATCGGCATCCGTAAATCCTACGAGTTCAAAAGATGTGTGCCTAAGATACCATAAACCAAGGTTAATAGTACCATTCAAGTATTTAAAAATGCGTTTGACGGCATTCAAATGAGATTCCTTGGGACAGGATTGAAACCTAGCACATAAGCACACACTAAACATTATGTCCGGCCTGCTACCCGTTAAATAAAGAAGACTTCCGATCATTCCTCTATATTTCTTAATAGCAACTTCCTTGCCTTTTTCATCCTTATCAAGTTTTAAGGAAGAACACATGGGAGTTTTAGCATGTTTGGCATCTTCCGAGCCAAATTTCTTTAGTAAATCTTTGGTGTACTTTGATTGGGAAATGAAGATTCCATCAAGAGTTTGTTTGATTTGCAGCCCCAAGAAGAAGTTGAGTTCACCCATCATGCTCATTTCAAACTCGTTTTACATGGAGGAGGCAAACTCTTTACTTAGAGTGTCATTTGTTGATCTAAAAATGATGTCATCAACGTAAATTTGAATGATCAACAAATTTCCATTTATGATTTTAGTAAAGAGTGTGTTATCAATCTTACCTCTACAAAACCCACTTGTAAGTAAGAACCCACTAAGTCTTTCATACCAAGCTCTAGGAGCTTGCTTCAAACCATATAAAGCTTTTGTTAATTTAAAAACATGGTTTGGAAAATCGTAGCTTTCAAAGCCTGGTGGTTGTTCAACATATACTTCTTCATCAATAAAACCATTTAAGAAAGCACTTTTTACATGAAATAATTTGAAATTTTTGTAAGATGCAAATGCAAGTAGCATTCTTATGGCCTCAAGTCTAGCAACGGGAGCAAAAGTCTACTCATACTCTATACCTTCTTCTTGGTTATATCCTTTTGCAACAAGTCTAGCCTTGTTCCTAATGATAGTTCCCGACTCATCCTTTTTGTTTCTAAAATATTTTGTCCCAATAATTGTTTTATTTTGAGGTCTTGGGACAAGATTCCAAACCCTGTTCCTTTTGAATTGAATGAGTTCTTCTTGCATTGCCAAAAGCCAAGATTCATCATTTTCAGCCTCATGTATATTTTTAGGTTCGAATTGAGAAACGAATGCCACGAAATTGCATACATTTCTTAATTGTGACCTTGTGCTGACACCTTTGGATGGATCACCAATGACTTGGTCAATGGGATTATTATATACTAACTTCCATTCATTTGGAGCAGTTTTGTTTTGAGAGGTATCATCACTTGAATTGGAACTTTGATAGATATCAATAGGAGACTCATTTATGTTGAGATCATTGATACTCTTCTCAAGCTCTATAGGGGACCTATTTGTATCAAGTTCATTGGTACCCTTTTCAAGTTCAACTTCTTCATCATTGACCATCACACTTTTTGTGGGAGAGTTTGGGGATTCATTAAACACAACGTGTATTGATTCAACCACAACTAAGGTCCTCTTGTTATAAACTCTATATGCTTTACTTCTAGAGGAATATCCAAGAAAAATGCCTTCATCAGATTTAGCATCAAACTTTCCTTGATTATCCTTGTCATTGAGGACAAAGCATTTACACCCAAAAACTTTGAAATAGCCTATATTAGGTTTTCTTTTGTTCCATAACTCATAGGGTGTTTTGTTGAGAATCTTTCTAATGACAACTCTATTTATAACATAGCATGAAGTATTTACGGCTTCGGCCCATAGAGATCTAGGTGATTTATGCTCATTAAGCATGGTTCTAGCCATTTCTTGAAGAGATCTATTTTTCATTTCAACAATACCATTTTGTTAGGGAGTCCTAGGTGCCAAAAGATTGTGATTGTAGCCATTTTCGTCGCAAAACCTTTCAACGTCTTGGTTGTCAAACTCTCTACCCTTATCACTTCTAATGGATTTAATTTTATATTCCTTTTCATTTTCGACTCTTTTGCAAAATTTTGAAAGAATTGAATGAGCCTCATTTTTGCATGCAAGAAAAAATACCCAAGTGAATCTAGAGTAGTCATCTATGATCACAAAGACATAGATTTTACCACCAAGGCTAGCAATTTTCTCCGGTCCAAAAAGATCCATGTGGAGCAATTCAAGTGGTTTTGAAGTGGTTATGTCCTTTTTTCTTTTGAAAGAAGACTTGATTTGTTTACCAATTTGGCAAGCACTACACGTTTTGTATTTTGAAAAATTTGTCTTGGGGAGACCTTTGATTAATTCATTTTTAGACAATCTTGAAATTAAATCCATGCTTGCATGACCTAACCTTCTATACCACAACCAACTATGTTCATTGGATGACATGAAACATTTAACATCTTGTTCTTGAAGTTCACCTAAGAGCAAGGTATATACATTACCACTTCTAGGAGCATAAAATATTTGGGATTCATTTCTTTTAACAATGCATTTATCCGATTTAAAAGTCACATCAATTCCATTATCACAAAGTTGACTAACACTAAATAGATTATGCTTTAGATCCTCAACGAGTAAGACATGTTCAATGATAAGGAAGGAGAAATACCTATGCTCCCAATGCCAATTACCTTGCCTTTAGAGTTATCTCCAAATGTAACACTTCCTCCATTGTATGCTTCTAGAGAGGAGAATTTTGTGTGGTCTCCCGTCATATGCCTTGAACATCCACTATCTAGAAACCATTTGTCCTTGGAAGATGTGGAGACTTTGAAACCATCCTACAAAAGAGATTTCAAACATTTTCACTTGGTACCCAAATCTTGTTGGGTCCATGGGAGTTAGCTAAGAGCATATATGTTCCTTTAAGAACCCACTTCTTTATGAACTTTAGCTTTCTCTTTGAGCATTCTTGAATAAGATGACCTATTCTTTTACAATAATTACATCTAGAACTTTTACTTTTGCTTTTAACAAAGTAGTTGGTCAAAGGCTCTCTCTTATTCAATAGACATGCTTTCTTGTCAAAAGGGTCATAACCTAACCCGTTTTTATTAAATAAACTTCTTTGAGCACCTAGCATAAGTTCTAGATTTTTGGTACCTTGAGTTAACTTTGCTAGATCATCAATTTGGTTTTCAATAACTAACTTTAAGGAAGCATTTTCAAAGATGAGCTCAGGAGATCCTGTTTCTTTAAGCAAGGTGCATTCCTTTTTCAAGCACTCATTTTCATTAAGAAGATTTTGAATTTTGTTTTCAATGATAAGTTTCTCTCTTCTTTGAGAAGCACATTTTTTGACCATTTTACCTAGTTCGTCTTGTAATTCTTTAAAACCATCAAGTAATCCATTATATGCATCAACTAAGTCATCATAAGACATTTCACATTCAGAGGAAGATTCATAATTTGAGTTTACCTCATCCCTATTTGCCATGAGACAAAGAATTGCCTTTTCCTCATGACTTTTGGATCCATTTGAGTCGTCATCTTCCCAAGTGGCTTGCATTGCTCTTCTCTTTTTCTTTTCCTCTTTGTAGGCATGACAATCAGCTTTAAAGTGTCCCGGTTTTCCACAGTGAAAACAGGTAGAGGTATCACATTTGCCTTGCTCATTAGATGATTCTCCCTTTTTGAACCTTCCCTTGTTGAATTTCTTCCTATGAAGAAATCTTTTGAAGGAATGAGTGATGATCATCATCGTCTTCACTTTCGTTGTCGACAACTTCCTTTTCTCTTAAAGATACTTTGAGAGCAATTTCCTTCTTTCGATGATGATCTCCTTCTCTATCTTTTAGAGTGATTTCCTATGTGAGAAGAGAGCTGAGAAGTTCATCCAATTCAAGTGTGTTGAGATTGTGAGCTTCTTTGATTGCCGTTGCTTTTGCATCCCATTTTTGGGGTAGGCTTCTTAGAATTTTCCTTGCAAGATCAGAGTTAGTCATAGTTCTGCCAAGATGTTTCAAGCCATTAATGATGTCTGTAAATCTCACAAACATTGCACTAATAGTCTCATCTTCATTCATATGAAACAATTCATATTGATGCATAAGAATGTCAATTTTAGATTCCTTGACCTGTGAGGTTCCTTCACAAGTAATCTGAAGTTTATCTCAGATTTCTTTAGCTATGGTACAAGTAGAGACTCTATTATATTCACTAGGACTTATAGCACAATTTAGACTAACTTTGGCCTTGGCATTCAAGGAGATAAGTTTATAGTCCTCTGTATTCCATTCAGCTTTAGTTTTAAGGACCCTTTCAGCACCAAATCCTTTCATTGGAACAAAGGGTCCATTAATAATAACTAACCAGATTTGATAGTCTACGGATTGGAGGAAATCTATCATTCTATTTTTCTAATAGCCATAATTTGTTCCATAGAACCAAGGGGGTCTAGTATTGGACTGACCTTCTTGAAGAAGGTGACCATTTAAGTTTGCCATGATTGATCTCTAAAACACTTAAAGCTTTTCTAATAGAGACCTAGCTATGATACCAATTGTTGCCCAAGTTTAGACTCTAGAGGGGGGGGGGGGTGAATAGAGTCTATGCAAACTATGGTCAATTTTCGATCTTAAAATATTAATTAAAGACAAACTCAATTTCTTTGACAGATAATGAATGATGCAATCTGAATTTTAAGCTTCAATAGTCAGCATTAATGAAGAGGCATATTAAGACATACATAAAGCAATAAGTATAGAGATAGAGATAGAAGTTGCAAACATGTACTCAATGATTTTTAGTGAGGTTTGGAAACTCCTACTCCTCGGCTCAAGACCACTCTTGAGACTTCCCAATTCACTATGGCTTCTCCTTGCGGGTAGAGAGCAAACCTCTTACAAGAAACTCTTCCTAGCTTCTAAGTGCTAAGAGAAACAGCTTCTCTTAGCCTTCCTTGGGCCATACCAACCCTTACAAGTTTTGAAGTATATTAATGGAATACAAGATGATCTCTCTCTCAAATCTGAAGTACAAGATTTAGCTCGCTCTAGAGTATGTATGAATAACTTGAAGCTCAATACTCTTTTGATGAAAATGAAGTGTGTGTGTATGATAAAAGCTTTATGATTGCAAGACTTTCTTTCTCAATGTACGCAACAACTTTTCAATGAAGTTCTGAAGTGTTTTTATAGACTTTCAGACATGTCTGATAATGTTATAGCTGTTGGACACACATCCCAAGAATAAAATGCCCGTTTGAATTTTGAAACACGCAGTTTCGGTAGACCGAAGTAAAGCCTCGTTTTGTTTCAGTCGACCGAAATGATTCAAGCTTGAATATCATACTCTCAGTACTCTTGTTTCGGTAAACCGAAGTAAAGCCTCATTTTGTTTTGGTCGACTGAAATGATTCAAGCTTGAATATCATACTCTCAGTACTCTAGGTTCGGTAGACCGAAGTGATCTCTCAGTTATTTCGGTCGACCGAAATAACTATTAGTTGGATTTGTATATTCATTTCGGTAGATTGAAATGAAACAATGATTTATTTTGGTAGACCGAAATAACTTGAAGCTTTGATCCTAACTCTTGGTTCATTTTTAGATAAGGATATGCTTAAGTCCTTTGTTCCTTAGTCATAGTGAATGAGATGATATGCATAATGTTGGAGAGTTTGAGCTTCAAGATGTTCATATACACTTTAACAAAGCTTCCTAAGAAACTCACCAACCTAGCTAACCCCATTTTGATGTCTTGTGATGACTTGACTTTGACTTTTGATTGCTTAGTCCTTTGCTCATTCCTTGGTGTTGCTTCTTCAGTTTTGTCCTTGTATTGTAGTGCTTGTTTTGATGAATGCTTTGCTCTGTAATTTCACTCAAAAAGACATTAGTAATCATAGAACATCATTAATGAATTATGATCATCAAAAACCTTTGATTCAAGGTCAGCATAAACCAACCCAAAAATCATGTTTTCTACTTGACATTATGAACAGAAACAAAAAGAACTTGCTGTAAAATGTCTAGAATGCCCCTAGATCAGATTAGGCTCAAAAGGGCGAAAATGCGACTTTGTACCAAGTATGCATTTGACCCCAAATGCATTACTAGGCTGAAACAAATACGTACACAAACGTAATAAGTGGTTTTGAGCACACGGGAATGATCCGTGGCTCCCAAAAATGACCGATGCAAAATCCGACCCCCTGACTACCAAAAAGGCGAATATGCACATGAAATGAAAATTTTCAAAACAAAAATTAACAAATGATTGGAAATTACCGTTTGGCCCTTGGTCAGACTTCATACATGATTAATGAGACCCTATGAAAGAATCAAAATATAATTCCCACACCCGATGATAACATGGTGAAGCAATGACTTGACATTTTTCAATATTTTCATAATATTTCATGAAAGTGAAAATGCATAGGAGACAAAATACATGTCATTGGCCTCCGGCCTCATCTCATACATGTCAAATACATTGTAAAGAGTGTACTCATGTACACACTACATGTTTAGAATAAAAAATACACATTTTGACAAAAAAGGCTACAAGTGGCATTTGAAGCCAACCTTTACAAGAATTAAAAACTTCAAGTCTACAAATCATCCAAGCATAATAAGAATATCGAACCTTGATTCCTGTACCTAAAAAATACCCCGAAAACTTTAGGGTGAGCAACATAAAGCTACTCGTAGGAGATGAGCATGCATAGACTTAACATTTTACAAGAATATCACCTTAAGGTGAAACAATTCAAAAGGATCATGCCACCTAACGTCTATGTTAAAGATGAGACTCAGGGAGCATCCTAAGCTACATTAGATCATTTCTAGCATAAATCGCATCCTTCATGCAATTCTAAACAACATAAGAACATGCTATACAAAGGAACAAGATATAGATTCTCAAAGTTATCAACTTGAAATCTAAAATACAAAAACAACAAAAGTGGGTCACGCCACCTAACGTCTATGTTCCAAATGAATCTATAGGATCATTCATAAGCTACATTTGAACATTTTATCATAAATGTACTTAACAACATCAAAGACATGTGATAATTCCTTACAAATTATAATGCATAAATATACTTAACAACATTAAAAACATATGATGATTCCTTAAAAATCATAATGCACCAATGTACTTAACAACATTAAAAACATGTAATGATTCCTTAAAAATCATATTGCACCAATGTACTTAACAACATTAAATCGCCAATAACCAAAACCACAAGTCACAATTAAACATGATTGTCAACTTGGAATTAAATATGAAATCAAATAGTGGAAGACTTGGACATCATGCCCTGGATAAAGCCAAGACCTACAGTTATTCCGGGCATTAACCCATTGGGAAGACCACCCTAGTACGTACTATAAAATAGGAAGAACTCATACCTCCCATACTAGAGCCAAACTCTAGCCATGTCACCTGTAACAATGTCCCAAGACTCCAAAATAATCCAAATAAGTTCACAACTTATACATAATTCATATAATGCACGAAATCAACTTCCATGCACAAGTAGGTTGAAACCACACAATCCATGTCTTAGAGTTTCAATTCTAAAATGGCATATATAATGTCAAATGGAAAGTGTTCAATTTATTACACAAGTCAATCATATATTCAATATTAGAAACAAATTCAGAAGAATATAAATTTAACAACAATGTTATGCAATGCTTAAAACGCCACCAAGTGAATACATAACAAGTCCAACATCCATGATTTAAACATAGAAACAACTTCTACAACATAATTAAATCTATGAAACAATTAGATAGAATTTAATTAAACAAAAATAATTAAATGCTCTAGATTTCAAATCAATTCCAAATAACCTCAAATTAATATATGTTAAACAATACAGCATGGTCATTACAAATATCAAATCAAAAATACAAGATAAGCAAGATATCATCATATAGAATTTTATTAATCTTAATTAATTAAATCTCTAGATTTCAAAAGTTATTCAAATGAACCCAAATTAATATATAACAAGCACTAAGTCATGGTTATACCATATATCAAGTCTAAAATAGAATACAAGTAAAACATAATTAACTACAATTTAAATCAAATTAAATTCATTAAATCTCTAGATTTGAAAACTCATTTAAATCATCCCTATTTAATATATAACAAAGATCAAGTCCTGGCCATGCCATATACCAAGTCTAAAATGAGTTATATGCAAGCTATGGTAAATCATTAACTTCTCAAATTAACAAAGATATGCATACAACTTATATTTCAAACAAAAGCATGAAAAACCCTTAGATAATAAACTATAACACCCCCTACCTCACTAGAGAAGTGTCTCTCTAGAATCCAAGGCAAATCAACACAAAAAGGTAAACCCTTCAAGGGTTATGAAGAGGAGGATGAGGGGAACAAAAAGTATTCCTAAGGTTAAGCTTGGAAATCAATGGCAGGTTCTCAAAAATCAAAGCCAATGCCTAAGCATCAAGCTTCTCTAACAGTGGCTAGGGTTTGTGGTAAGGAAGATAATGACATAATGTGAAAAAGTGTGAGCAGAGGAAATAAAAATCCCCCACTATGTGATCCTACACCATGGTTAACACACACATCTATGGACAATTACACAAAAACCCCTCTTTAACAACATAATCCCAAAGTAGCCCAAAAATAATTGCAAGATTTAATTTAGAGCATACACTTGTCACTCATCCAAGTATCCATTGTTGGTTTAATCCTAATCCTACACTTGTCAATCATCCAAGCCAACAAGTGCACCTATCCTAGGTCAACAAGTGGTTGAATCTCCACCCACTGCATGTTATCATCCAAGGCATCTAAGTGTGCCCACACAAATATCAACAAATGGACGAATGAGAGTGTGACACTTGTCACACTTTCCAAAAATTACAAAAAGGTCCTTTTTGAAAACATTTTCCAAATTAAATTACAAAATAGTCCCTAAGACGAAAAATAATTACTTATGGTAATTAAACAAAAACCCCAAAAGAAAGAAAAATTCTAAAGAAGTGTGCATCCATACCCCTAAGGAAGAAAGTACACCCCTAGCATGCTTTTCTAAGAAAGTAGAAATACACATAGCATGGAATTTTAATATCGGGGATGCATACAAAAACCAGAATCAAATTCGAACACGAAAAATGAGGTTGTGCGAACAAAGTGACAAATGGGAAAAAGACGAAAAGTGAATAGTGTCATAAAAGTGAAAATGTGGAAATGACTCGGTCCTGAAAGGAAGTCATCAATCCAAGGAAAAGAGTCTCGGAAACCATCCCCGAGCACTCAAGATGACACTAAATGACGAGAAATTGAACTTAAAAAGGAAAAGATCAACGGAAAAAAAATATCCGTGAAAATCAGAGAAAAGGAAAGGAAAGAAAATGACTAGGTCATTACAACCTTTCCACCTTAAAGGGATTTCGTCCCCGAAATCCAGCCCCAACAAAACAAAAGTGCCAAACCAGGGTAACTACGGAGTACATCTTGGAATATCCCACACAACATGCTACAAAAGCAATCCTAAAACTGAAAGACAACGTAGAACCCAATGTCATTCGTACCTACGTGCTCACAACGGGACAACATCTTAAAAGAAAAGTGACCACACAGCCACATGATAAGTCGAAACTCACACACAGAACCCAAGGTCAGACAAGGGAACAGAAGACAATAACCGTAATCATCCCCCCTAACGAACCATCATACCTATCCAAAAACAATCACCAAAAGAACTCCAAAATATCCATGTATCAAATCAGGGTACCGAACAAAGATGATGTGTGACCAGAACCCGCCCACGACGTACTCAAATATGTGGTAGCAATGCTAGTGCCTAGTGCCCGCCCACACTTACTTGTCAGTAAGATAGCATCGACGGCAACTAGCACTTGCCCACAACACACAACTTTGTACAGTAGCATGACAGCATAAAACACTAGTTCATAACCTGCCCCCCTCGAGGTCTACCCATGAAATCTCTCGATATAAATGACATTAATGTGACAAAATGATCATGACCAAAAACAATGTGGGTACCAGGTATCTATGAGAGTTGGAATATGGTCCAAAGACGTTCCAGACTATCCCGGCCAGTCCCAATCTTTGACAACAATGTTATAGGAACTATTATACTTAAGGCTCCAAATCCTCAGTCCAGCAAAACCAACATCTCTAACGTCTCAAAATACTCCTGTTAACAATATCAATCAAGAATCTAAAGCCTAAAAAGCGAATCAAAACCTCCAAAAATCAAAGCGAACCTCACTACAAGATATTTCATCGAAAGTCCTTCATAACTCCCAAAGACAGATCAATTACACGACCACACCACAATCAAACATCAGATCCACATCCCTATCATAGATAACTAAATCCTCAAAATAAAAGTCCACCAAGTGGCACACACATCAAAATCCTGACAACCAAGGTCACAAAATGAGTCTCTCGAAACCGTGCTTGGCATCACCAAGCTAAATCAAAATTCCTCAATTTCCATCCATAAACAACCACTAGAACTACGATTCCTCAAAACTATACCTAGTCATAACTAGGATGAGAAAACTCCACAAGCAATCCATATCCAACAGCGATCCTTTAAAACTTCTCCTAAGAGTCAACCACATCAAGGTCTCCAAAACTAAAACAAGTCTCTAAAAGACATCCCTAAACAGCGTCAAGCTCACATGACGAATCAAACAAATCGTCAATCAAATGGACACAAGTCCCCATGAAATGATCTTACCCCAATCCACTCACATTGAGCACCACAAACCATCAACAAGCATGGCAAAAACTCCCCAAGGGAAGACACAAAAGAGAAGGAACCACCAGCCCTAAGAAGAACAACACCATGACTCTATCTCTGAAACGAAAGACAATAAGGTCAAAGACATCACCGCCTACATGGAAGTAGGTCGACCAAAATCAACCAAATCCTCATCGAGGACTCAAGACAACAATGGTGATCCTCACGGACCAACCAACCCCAAAACTGTACATAATGTAATGAAGAGAAGAGACTCACCCATTATGAAGTCCCTTACTCGAACCAAGAAAAGGAAAGAAACCATATTCTCCCACACATGTCATCACGACAAAAAATAAAAAAAGGAACAAAAAGGGAGAACTAAACATGAAAGTCTTGCACAAAATAAGGAAGTGCAACTACCAAGAAAGTAAATCTACTCACGTAGATAAAATCAAAGGTACATGCAGCACGTCTCCACGTAAGCACAAAATCATGTCACTAAAGTACAGAAACAACATGGCATCTCCAAGTATATAAAGAAGGCATGCTAATGCCACGCAACAAGAAAGCAATGTAGACACACTTCCACCTATTCATGCATTGCAACATAATAAATCATACTACTAACATGGTAGTAAACGAAACTACAAAAGATAAAAATGATGCAACAATGAACCCTATGGACATTGTGTCCTAGAGTATGTAGGTAAAAGGATGGACCAGTCCTAGCTATAAACTGACTCCAAAAACCAAGGTGATAATAACCTATCTTAAAACTAATGTGAGCCCTTAGCATAATGGTAAGTCATCTCTGAATCTAGAGGTGACTTTATAAGTGACACTAACAATGCAATGCTGTCTTTACCCGAAATATCAATCAATCGACTTGATCCCAAAAGCATAATCACGCAAGGAGAACTCAAAGAAAATGGCAACTATAGCCATACCAACAACCAAATCAGTCACCATAACTGATCTCCAAAACAACCATCATGATCATCGATCAAAAAGACAACGCCTATAAAAATAAAAATAAAAAACCAACATTGATTCCATCCGAACTGCACTTGTAGCTTGCCAGTACGGTACCATGATAGTGCCATGCACCCACCCACAAACGTACCCGCCCACAAAAACTACAATCCCAGAGGAATCATCACAAACAACCAAGGATCCTAAGAGGTCCATAACCTCATCATGGCCCAAAACCAACAAATCTAGCACTTCGGCAATGCCAAATGACTCACCTCATGAGAGCCTAAACAAAAGGTGACTCACTAGGTTGACAACAACCTACACTACCACGAAACTGTGATTACAATCACCATCAACCCCAACTCGTGCCTCAATGACCAATCCCATGTCATGCTAAATATGTAACACAGTTATGCACATAAAAATCTAATCTAGCATGCATCATATATCATTCTTTTTACATTAGAATCAAAATAGGCCAAATAGATAGCATACCATATATAGCACATGAGCACATAAACATGTTATCAAACCAAAACATGTTATCATGAGGCATATAAACACATAGAGCATGGCAACATAAGCATGATATGCACCCAAAATCCATCGTCCAAGGTATTCAAACAAAGGAACTCTGATACCACCTGTGACGACCCTGGATTTTTTAACCCAGTGTGTCCTGTGATGACTCGAAGAGTATCCAAAATGCGGAAGCAAAACAAAACAAGTCCTTAGAGATGTACGTTGTCCTCAAGACACAAGAATGGCCCTTCAAGGAGTTTTGAGGCTCAACTGAAGCAAAACGAAGACAAGGGTATCAAAACCCTACCAAAAGAAGGACCAAGGGTAAAATGGTCATTTTACTCTAAAAGGAAGGAATTTGACTTCCAACAAGTCAAATGAGATCAAAAACATCTAGAAACATCCTTTGGTAACTTCATATTATGTCCCAAGGCTAAAGAAAGTGAAATCCCAAATGAACCCTATCCCGGTTCGAACCAAAACTGACACCCTCTTACTAAGACAACGATATCTTAAGGATCAAATAGAATCTAAAGCTCTAATTAGTACCATTGGAAAGCTTATTTCGATTTGGTTAATTTCAACTTAAGAACGGACCAATTCAGAGTTAAAACGAAGGAGATACATCAACTTTAAGTCTGAGGTCCGGTGCTGGACCAAGACACACACACCCCTATGAACAGTATGGACGAGCGCAAATCCAAGGGCGATCAGTGCTCATAGATGAGCACACCCAGGGCAAAAACCCACTGCCTTATTTACGAGAACTCGTCCCCCATGGACAAGCGCTCGTCTTGTAGACAAGCTTGACAACTTTTTGAGTTTGAAATGTGATTTTAAGGACTTTTTGGGCCTTTTTAAAAAAAAGACAAAGAAAACCCCCCCCCCCCTAAAAAAAATCATGTTTTTTACCTGACATCATGGATGGAAACAAAAAAACTCTCTGTGAAATGTCTAGAATGCCCCTAGATCAGATTAAGCTCAAAACGGCAAAAATGCAACTTTGCACCAAGTATGCATTTGACCCCAAATGCATTTCTAGCCTGAAATGAAAATACACATAAACATGATAAGTGATTTTGAGTGCGCGGGAATGGTCCACGGCTCCCGAAAATGACCGACGCAAAATCCGACCCCCCGACGGCCAAAAAGGCCAATATGCACATGAAATGAAAATTTTAAAAACCAAAATTAACAAATGATTGGAAATTACCATTTGGCCCACACTTCATACATGATTAATGAGACCCTATGAACGAATCAAAATGGAATTCCCACACCCGATACTAACATGGTGAAGCAATGACTTGAGATTTTTTAATATTTTTCATAATATTTCATGAAAGTGAAAATGCATAGGATACAAAATACATGTCATTGGCCTTTGGCCACATCTCATACATGTTAAATACATTGTAAAGAGTGTACTCATGTACACATTACATGTTTTAAATAAAAATACATATTTTGATAAAAAAAAAAGGCTACAAGTGGCATTTCAAGCCAACCTTTACAAGAACTAAAACCTTCAAGTCTACAAATCATCTAAGCATAATGAGAATCTCGAACCTTGATTCCTGTACTTAAAAAATACCCCGGTAACTTTAGGGTGAGCAACATAAAGGTACTTGTAGGAGATGAGCATGCATAGACCTAACATTTTACAAGAATATCACCTTAAGGTGAAACAATTCAAAATGATCATGCCACCTAACGTCTATGTCAAAGGTGAGACTCAGGGAGCATCCTAAGCTACCTTAGATCACTTCTAGCATAAATTGCATCCTTTATACAATTCCAAACAACATAAGAACATGCTATACAAAGCAAAAAGATATAGATTCTCAAAGTTATCAACTTGAAATCTAAAATACGGAAACGACAAAAGTGGGTCACGCCACCTAACATCTATGTTCCAAATGAATCTATAGGATCATTCCTAAGCTAAATTTGAACATTTTATCATAAATGTACTTAACAACATCAAAGATATGCGATGATTCCTTACAAATCATAATGCATAAATGTAGTTAACAACATTAAAAACATACAATGATTCCTTAAAAATCATAATGCACCAATGTACTTAACAACATTAAAAACATGCTATGATTCCTTAAAAATCATATTGCACCAATGTACTTAACAACATTAAATTGCCAATACCCAAAACCACAAGTCACAATTAAACATGATTGTCAACTTGGAATTGAATGCGAAATCAAATAGTGGAAGACTTGGACATCATGCCTTGGATAAAACCAAGACCTACGATTATTCCGGGCACTAACCCACTGGGAATACCACCCTAGTGCGCACTATAAAATAGGGAGAACTCATACCTCCTGTACTAGAGCCAAACTCTAGCCATGTCACTTGTAACAATGTCCCAAGACTCCAAAATAAACCAAATAAGTTCACAACTTATATATAATTCATATAGCGCACGAACTCACCTTCCATGTACAAGTAGGTTGAAACCACACAATCCATACCTTAGAGTTTCAATTCTAAAATGACATATAAAATGTCAAATGCAAAGTGTGCAATTCATTATACAAGTCAATCATATATTCAATATTGGAAACAAGTTCACATGAATAAAAATTTAACAATAATGTTATCCAATGCTTAAAACATAACCAAATGAATACACAATAAATCTAACATCTATGATTTAAATATAGAAACAACTTCTACAACATAATTAAATCCATAAAACAATTAGATAGAATTTAATTAAACAAAAATAATTAAATTCTCTAGATAAATATATGTTAAACAACATAGCATGGTCATTACATATATTCAAATAATCAAGATATCATCATATAGAATTTAATTAATCAAAATTAATTAAAACTCTAGATTTCAAAAGTTATTCAAATGATCCCAAATTAATATATGACAAGCACTAAGTAATGGCCATACCATATATCAAGTCTAAAATGAAATAGAAGCAAAACACAATTAACTAGAATTTAAATCAAAGTAAATTCATTAAATCTCTAGATTTGAAAGCTAATTTAAATCATCCCAATTTAATATATAACATAGATCAAGTCATGGTCATGCCATATACCAAGTCTAAAATGAGTTATATGCAAGCTATGGTAAATTATTAATTTCTTAAATTAACAAGGACATGCATACAACTTATATTTCATACAAAAGTAAGAAAAACCCTTAGATAATAAACTATAACACCCCCTACCTCACTAGAGAAGTGTCTCTCTAAAATCCAAGGCAAATCGACACAAAAAGGCAAACCCTTCAAGGGTTATGAAGAAGAGGATGAGGGGAACAAAAGGTATTCCTAAGGTTAACCTTGTAAATCAATGGAAGGCTCTCAAAAATCAAAGCCAATGCCTAAGCATAAACTTCTCTAATGGTGGCTAGGGTTTGTGGTGAGGAAGATAATGACATAATGTGAAAAAGTATAAGCGGAGGAAATAGAAATCCTCCACTCACTATGTGATCCTACACCATGGTCAACACACACATCTATGGTCAATTGCACAAAAACCCCTCTTTAACAACATAATCCCAAAGTAGCCCAAAAATAATTGCAAGATTTAATTTGGAACGTACACTTGTCACTCATCTAAGCATCCATTGTAGGCTTAATCCTAAGCCTACACTTGTCAACCATCCAAGCCAACAAGTACACCTATCCTAGGTCAACAAGTGGTTGAATCTCCACCCTCCACATGTTATCATCCAAGGCATCTAAGTGTCCCCATACAAATATCAACAAGTGGACCAATGAGAGTGTGACACTTGTCACACTTTTTGAAAATTGCAAAAAGGTCCTTTTTGAAAATATCTTCCAAATTAAATTACAAAATGGTCCCTAAGACGAAAAATAAAAACTTATAGTAATTACACAAAAACCCCAAAAGATAGAAAAATTCCAAGGAAGTGTACATCCATACCCCTAAGGAAGAAAGTACACCACTAGCATACTTTTGTTAGAAAGTAAAAATGCACATCGCATGGAATTTAAATATCGTGGATGCATGCAAAAACTGGAACCAAATTCGAACACGAAAAGTGTGGTTATGCCAACAAAGTGACAAGCGGGAAAAAAACAAAAAGTGAATAGTGTCACAAAGGTGAAAATGTGAAAATGACTCGGTCCTCAAAGAAAGTCGTCAATCCAAGGAAAAAGGTCTCGGAAACCATCCCTAAGCACTCAAGATGATACTAAGTGATGAGAAACTGAACTCAGAAAGGAAAAGATCAGCGAAAAAAAAAATATCCGTGAAAATCTAAAAACAGGAAAGAAAGGAAAATGACCGGGTCATTACTATCCTAAGCTCCCTTAGAGCTTTTCTAAAATAAACCACATCATTCATTCAATTTAACACTATAGGAGCATATAGTGCAACACGACTAGATAGAGGTATTCAAAGTTATCAACTTATAACCTAAAATGCGAAAACAATCGAAACAGTTCATGCCACCTAATATCTATGTTCTAAATGAATCTAAAGAATCATCATAGGCTACATTAAACAATTAATACCCAAATTACAATATCAATGCAATTTTAAGTAATATTAGAACTTCTAATACAACGCATTAATGCATCGATTATCAAATTTAACAACTTGAAATATAAAATACGGAAACAACAAATTATGACAATTTAGTGCTATTACCTTGTATTGAAAAGCAAAGCATGTAAGTATACTAAGCACATGTATACTACACATAATTCAAATGTCACACAACACATTATAAGGTATAAATAATCCATATTAAATATCTTAAAATTGAATGCGAAATCAAGTAGTAACCGAAAGACAAGAACATACGGTTTCGATAACCAAGCAAGCTGATCTCGGGTTACTAGCCCGTATGGTACTACCTAGTGCACACTAAACCCGGAATCAAACCGTATATTGGTGTTTTAGGGTTACTAGCCCTCAGGGAACCACCCAGTGCGCACTATATGTTATAAACGGAGCTTTCATCCCCCGTACTAGAGCCATGCCCTAGCCATAACATATTACAATGTCTTTGTAAGCTTTCCTAAAATCATTAAGTAGTGCATCAAGGTATAACACATACATAATATATTAGTCAACTACCATGCACAAACAAGTCAAGTAAAACACACAATATTCGTCCTATGCCTTTAAACTACAATGGCATACAACATATCAAATATATAATGTGTATTTAAGCAAGTTAAACTATAACTTCTACTCATGGAATACTATAATGTAAACATACAACAAGTTCCAATTTTTTAAGTTAAGCATGAAAACAACTTCAATACCTAATTACCTTAATGGAAGCATATAATGGAATTTAATTAAATTAAATAATTAAATTCTCAAGATACAAAGTAAATCCAAATATTCTAAAATTAATATAAGTAAGCGGTCATGGCAAGACCTAGTTTAATATCACATTACAAGTTATTTCTACCTAAATTACAACTAGGTAAATTAAACTTTATACAAGAAAATAATTAAATATAGTTCTCCACACTCGTTCAAATATTCTCATTTTCATATATGTTAATAAACATATTAAGGCCTAATTTAATATCATATTGCAAGTTCATTCCATGCTAGGTACAACCATGTGAATTAAATTCCATACAAAGAAAATAATTAAATAAAAGTCTCTAAACCTATTCAAATATTCTTAATTTAATGTATATGATAGAACATGCCAAGTTCATCAACAATATCAAGTTAAAAATCCAATTAAGTGAGTAAAACACTTAAAACTCTAGATTTTAAAATAACTCTGAATATTATCAAGTTCACATATGTTAAAGAACATACCAAAGCCTAATTTAATATCACATTACAAGTTGATTCCATGCTAGTTATAACCATGTGAATTAAATTTTCATACAAGTGAAAGATTAAATAAAAATTGTAATACTTATTCAACTCCTCCCAATTTAATATATGTTAATGAACATATAAAGGCTTAATTTCATAGCATGCCACAATTTAATTCCAAGCTATATACAACCATGAGAATTAAATGTTATACATAGAAAATAATTAAATTAAATTCTAGATAAAATACTTGGGCATGCATACAAGTTGTATAAGTATGAAATACATTCAATACAACATTTATATAAACCTAAAATATACCCTACCTTACTTTGAGATGAAATTTCAAATCCTCACCGAAAGGAAATCGCTCGGAATTCGACGATACTCTTAGGTTATGTCGGGGATTGCGAGGGAAGCAACTTTAACCCTTGAGGCACCATGAAAATCCAAACCTAACTCAAAAATGGTCAGAATCGGCTTCTAATAAGGTGGAAAGGACAGCTTCGTCATAGCCTACGATAAACGCTAAGGCACTACGGCATTTTACAAACGGGAAGAAGGTCAATTTGAGAGAAAAAAGGGTGGCAGCCCCCTTGGGCTACCATAACTGATCTACAGCAGTGTGAGAAAAAGAGGATGAATTATTTTTAATTTTATAAGCCCCTATTTATAGTAAAACCCTAAAAGTGCCCCGAAATGGCCTCGCTTGGTCCGAAAAAGTGGAATTTGTGCAAACTCGTTGAAATGGTAAAACACCATTAACAAAAAGGAATTGAAATGAAAAAAAATAAACAACGGAAGAAGCGACGTTAAAAATTGAGTCCCGTGCAAAAAGATATACCCCGAACAGTCCCTAAAATCTTAAAACTAGGGAAAACGACTGTGAGGAAATTCTAAGAGTATGCAACTCAACAAAAAGTGAAAATGAATCCTGTACGAGGTTCTAAGCTCAAAACGAGGCATTTTACAATAACTTTCGTTAATTGCATAATAGCCCATACAAAAAGGGATAACTGTAAAACTACCAAGAATGAAAATATATTCCAAAAGGTATTTTCTTAAAAACCCCTAATCAAAATATCTCCAAAAGGTATTTATGAAAAATACCCCAAGAAATATCAATGTTTCTGAAGAATCCTTTCATCCACGCCTCTGCGGGTGAAAGAAACAACCGGGGAGCTTTTCTCCAAAAGTAAAGTTACGCGTTTTTTAGGAAATCAACTGAAATGAAAACTTGTGAAGTCAAAACTCAACTTCGAACATGGAAAGTAAGGTTGTGCCAACAAAGTGACAAACAAGAAAAGGACGAAAATTGAATAGTGTCAAAAAATGAAAATATGAAAATGACTCGGTCCTAAAAGGAAATTGTCAATCGAAAGCAAAGAGTCTCGGAAACTGTTCTTGAGCACTCGAGATGACACTAAGTGATGAGTAAATGAACTCTGAAAAAAAAATTAAACGGAAAAAATTTATTTGTAAAATTCCCGAAAAAGGAAATGTAGGAAAATGATCGGGTCATTATACCTATGCCCATCTAAAGCGTTATGATAAAGCTATATGATGAGTATGTCAGCAAAGAGGATCCCCAGAGGCCCAAGTTTCTTCCACATGCTCACCTAATTACACAGCTCCTCAGGGATCAACGCTATTCATTTGATCAACTAGAGAGATTTGAGCCTGGTTCTTACTATTACAGATGGGTTGATTAGAAGAAGAGCTACAACACTCTGATCAAGATTTTACAAGAATAGGCGGCAGAAACAGCGAAAGAAATAGTGGTAGAGGAAGCGGTAGAGGTAGCAGCAATGGGAGTTGGGATTGATCTAGAGTGTGAGCCCCTAGTTAGATCACCGTCCCATTCTCAAAGCCATCAGAGCCACCACTCCTAGAGCCCGGATGAGCAACAGTCTAGTGCTGACTGGAGATTTGCACCCTTAGGGTGACCCAGTCATTCTTGCACACAAGCTCAGTCTGACATGCCAGAGGAGCACCATCAGGCGTTGCAGGACTCAGTCCTCATGCTCCGTGTAGATATAGCTACTCTCTATATGGATGTCATGACCGCACTACAGGAGGGTATCGGCAGCTTCTATGATGAGTTGCGAGACATTGCCAGGCAGATCCGGGGTTCATACCTTGCTAAACTATCGTCATCCGCCTGACCTCTCTCTCATATTTATATCTGTGATTTTTTATGCTACTTATGATACTTTTATTACATTTTTGAAGTCAGTTTGTTAACCTGTTATTCTATGATGTACCGTATACTTTCATTTTTTGGATATTTTGGGTTATTGTTCATATATTGATATATCTTTTGATCTTAACCTCGTTATCAGGTGCATTACAGTGGTTTCCTTGAGTGAGTTCAGTCCATATATTTTAGGACCATTCTTACCCCTCTCTCTTTCATTTAGTAGCTCACTTAAACATGCATGCCCATTGTGCACCATTATTTCTCCCATTTGTTATTTGATGAGGTTTGTAACGACCCGGTCATTTGCCTTCCTTTCCTTTTTCTTAAAATTTTACGAATGAATTTTTTCGTTTAATTTTCTTTTCTGAGCTCTGTTTCATGTCGCTTAGTGTCATCTCAAGTGCTCAGAATTGGTTCCTGAGACTCTTTTCCATGGATTGACAACTTCCTTTGAGGACCAAGTCATTTTCACATTTTTCGTTTTTCGATACTATGCGCTATTTCATCATTTTCCCTATTTTGTCTTATCTCTATTTGTCAGTTTTTGGCACAACCTCACTTTTCATGCTCGGAGTTGTTTTTTGACTTCACGTGCCTTCATCTTAACTGGTTTCCTCAAAATACGTATCTTTACTTTTGTAAGAAAGTACTCTAGTTGCTCCCGGTGTCCACAGGGGCATGGATGCACAATTCTTTAGAATCTTTTTTATTTCTTGGGGTGTTTTTCGTAAATATCTTTTGAAGATATTTTATTTCAGGGGTATCTAAGAAAATACATTTTGGAAGATATTTTCATTCTGGGGCAGTTTCGCGGTTAACCCTTTTTGTAGGGGTCATTGTGCAATTAATGAAAGTTATAGCAAAATGTCTCGTCTGGAGCCTGGATCCTTGTACGGGATTCATTTTCACATTTCGTTGAGTCATGGACTCTTAGAATTCCGTTCTGGCCGTTTTTCTCCAGTTTCAGAGTTTATGGACCCGGTTGCCGCCGAACTTGTTCGGGGCATAACTTTCTGATCGGGACTCAGTTTTCGACGCTGTTTCTTCCGTTGTTCATATTTTCTCATTTTGAATTTTTTTCATTCATAGAGTTTTGCCGTTTGAGAGCGTCAGCACAAAATCCACTTTTCTAGACCCGGCGGGGCCATTTCGGGGCACTTTTTGTGATTTTCTATAAATAGGGGGTTTGAAAAATTAAAACAGAATTTTTCTCTTCTTATCCACACGTTCTGGACTAGATCTCATAGCCTTCCATGGTTGCCATCTTCTCTCTCCTCTTTTGGTTCACTTTTCTTTGATGAAAAGTCTTCGGCCTTAACGTTTAAGGTTTGTCTTGATGCCGCGCATCTTATGCCCTTATTAGAATCCATTTCCGACAATTTTTTGAGTTCAGGTTTGGAGTCAAGTTGAGATTTTCATGGGGCTTCTCGCGGATTCTTGTTCACGGTGTTGTCCTCGACAAAACCTCTCGGTATCGTCGAATTCGGAGCACTTTTATTTTGGTGGGCCTTTGGGATTTTCATCTCAAATTGAGGTAGGGGATGTTCTAGGTTTAAATTCTTGTTATATAGCATGCTTGTGATGCTTATACTACTTGTTTGCATGATTAAATTTAAAATCTAGAGATTTTATTATTTATTTTTCTTGTACGGGATCTAATTTTCCCGGTTGCTCGTGACATAGTTTAAACATGTAGCATGATTTTATATTGCCCCTTGATATGCTCATTGTCATGTATTAAAATTGGAACATTTGAATAAGTATTAAAGATTTTATTTAATATTTGTCTTAGGTCAAAGATTAATTCACATGGCCTTAACTAGCTTCAAATCAATATGTGTTAGCATATTAAATTAGGCCTTAGCATGCTCTCCAACATAGTTGAATTTGAAAGTGATTGGAGGTGTTTTGAAAATTAGTAATTATTAATTAATTTGATTAATTAATTTGCACCGAGTGCACTATTCACTCCATTTAAATTCCGACTTGATATTCCTTATCTACATGCCATATAGCTTCACATATATTTGATTTAGAATATTTGGTGAGGTTTTGAAACCTTTCATTTAATTAATTTCGTTTAAGATTTAATCCTCATGGTGATATACAACTTGGAATTGAATTGTGGCATGCTAGAAAATTAAGTTTTGGTGTGGTTGTTCACATATATTAAATTGGGATTAATTGCATGAGAATTACAACCTTTATTTTATATTTAACTTTAGTGAAAGTTTAATTTACATAGGTGTAACTTGCATGAAATAAGCTTGTAATGTGATATTATATTAGTCCTTGGTATGTTCTTTAAGATATGTTAAATTGAGAGCATTTGGTTAAGTTTGAGAATCTAGAGATTTTAATTAAAAGAATTAATTAAAATCTATTTTGTGGTCCCATTAGCTTAATTAAGATTTTAACTTGATATTTGTATTGGCCATGACTTGTTTACTAGTATATATTAATTGTGGACCATTTGAAGTTGCTTTAGAACCTTGGTAATTAAATTAGCATGATTTAATTAGATTTCTACTTGTTGTTCCAATAACCTAATTGAGTTTTAGAATGGATATAGGTCATGACCATGCCATGTTCTTTAATATGTATTAATTTGAGGTTATTTGGAATTGAATTAGAATCTAGGGAATTTAATTATTTTTATTTAATTAAATTCTATCGAATTGAGCCATGGATTTAATTATGTTTGAAAGTCGTTTCTATATCAAAATCCTGGACATGGACTTGTTGTATATTCATTTGGTTATGTTTTTAACATTAGATAACATAGTTGCTATGTTTATACTCATGAGAATATGTCTTCCTTATTGAATATATTGTTGCCTTGTGTAATGATTTGTACATTTCGTATTTAACATCATTCATGCATAGCGTGTAACGAATCGTACACTGAAGATTTGACATTCATCACATCATATTAGTTGTGGACTTAGAGCATGTATTGTATAGGTTTCCAAATTTGGTTGTGTTTGGTAGATAGTTAATTATCTTGCATATTCCTGTTGACATATGCGTTGTTGCACAACTTGTTGATTTTAGAAACTTGGGGATGTCGTTGTTTGACTATGGCTAGGACGTGGTTCTAGTACAGGGGATAGTCCCTCTATATAGTCTAGTGCGCACATAGGGAGGTTACCCATGGGCTATTAACCCTAAAGTAACTATGTTGTCGGTCTGATCCGGCGTGACGTCCGAGTATCCATTTTGTTTGATTTCGTATTTCATTTTCAAGTTGATAACTAGATGATGTT
Organism: Cornus florida; assembly: GCF_030987335.1. NCBI lineage: Eukaryota > Viridiplantae > Streptophyta > Magnoliopsida > Cornales > Cornaceae > Cornus > Cornus florida. Next base: position 76,364,009 of record NW_026775573.1, on the reverse strand, counting down.
GTAACTTGTTGTTTCTTATTTGTCGTTCTATTTTAAGTTACATGATGTTAACTTTGTGAAATTGTGCTTTATGCGTTGTATTGGAAGTTCCAATGTTGGTTAAATTGCATCGATATTGAAAATTGTGTTTTGACGTTTTAACAAAGCTTAGGATTGATCCTATTGATTCATTTATAACTTAGACGTTAGGTGGCATGACTCACTTCTGTTGTTTTCATGCTTTAGATTTCAAGCTGATAGCTTTAAGAAATTGTATTTTGTTGCCTTGTATAATATACTTTTATGTGGTTAGATTGCATTGAAGTTATAATTTGCTTTTTGATTGTTTAGCATGGCCTAGGATGATTCCTTAGACTTATTTAGAACATAGGCATTAGGTGACATGATCACTTTAGTTGTTTCTGTTTTCGAGATTGCAAGTTAATACCTTTAAGAACCTATGTCTTGTTGCTTTGTATAATGTGCTTCCATATTGTTTAAATGGCATAGATGATGTGATTTATGCTAGAAACATTCTAAGGTAGCTTAGGATTCTCCCTAAGTCTCATTTCGATATAGACGTTAGGTGGCATGAACCCCTTTAACATGTTTCACCTTAAGATGATAAATTTGTAAAATGCTAGGTCGATGCATGCTCATCTCCTACGAGTAGCTTTATGTTACTCACCCCTACAATACTGAGGCATATTTCAGGTACGAAGACTTGGTTCGTGAAGCCTAGCATTCCTTGGATGTCGTATAGCTTTTAAGTTTCCATTTCATGCAAATGTTAGCAGGAAATGTCATTTTGTAGACTTATATGTAAAATTTGTATTCTTTGATTCCATGTATGTAATGTGTACATAAGTATACTCTTTACAATGAATTTGACATGTATGAGATGAGGCCGGAGGCCAATGACACGTATATTGTATCCTATGTATCTTTTGATTTCTTGAAATGCTATGAAAACCTTGAAAAATCGCAAGTCATTGGTTCACTATAGTTGCATCGGGTGTGGGAATTCCGTTTTCATTCTTTCATAGGGTCTTATAAATCATGTTTGAAGTGTGGCCAATGGCCAAATGGTCATTTGACCCCATTTTGTATTTTTGGATTCTGAGTTTTCATTCCAAGTTCCATTTTTGCCTTTTTGCCCGTTGGGAAGTCAAATTTTGTATCGGTGGTATTTTAAGTCGTGGACCATTGTAGCAAGTCTAAATAGGTAAGTTACGTTTGCGTGCATGGTCGTTTCCGGGCAAAACCTTATCGTTTGTGTTTTGAGCCACTTGTGAATTCATTTCACACTTTTTTTGCATATTCTGATCTAGGGGCATTATAGACTTTTCACGGTGGTTTTATTTTCTTCTTTCAACATGGTTGAATAGAAAACATGATTTTAGGGGGGGTCTTTTTTCCGTGTTTTTCCAGAAAATGTCGTCTTGATATCGAAAATCGCTTACGAAGTTTAGCTCTCAGCTTTTCAATTTAGCAGCTTTTTAGACCTCCATGACCAGATTTCATGGAGGGGCATTTCGGGTATTCTACAATACATTTTTTTTAATTCTTTCGCAAGTCACGTAGAAAACTCTATTTTGAAGGGGGTTTCTTCTTTGTGTTTTTGCAAAAAAAAAATCATCTAGGCCTCCAAATTCAGCCTCTGTTCTGGATTTTTCTGAAAAAAAAACCCACACAGTAGCTTTATGGGCTGCTGCCAGCCATGGTGCACTCAGCGCGCGTGTGCTGCGTGCGCATGGGTGTGCGCATGGGGCTGTCATGGCCCCTCGTCGGGCCGTCGCAACGTCAATTCTTCTTTTGGGCTTTTCTCCTTCGTCCGGATTCCGATTCAAGTGAATTTTTTTTTTAACTTGACTAATTTTTCGCTGTCTTTTTAACGGTGTGCTCGGTTGCACTCGGTTCTTCCTGGATAATTACCAGTTTATCCTTTTTGCCTTAAGTGCTCGTTTTTCTTTGTCATGCCGTTTTTCCTTCGTCCGGACTCCGAATCATGCGATTCTTGAGTCCATCTTGATTAGTTTTTCATTGTCCTTCCAGCGGTGTGCTCAGTGGCACCCAAATATATAATTTTTAGAAATGACTATTTTGCCCCTGGGGGCTTATTTGTCATATTTTCGATCTTTTGCTTCCGCATCAGTTCTTGTTGAGTTCCACGACCTCATGGAAGGTCACTTTGACTTCTTAGAGTCTTATTTTCTATTTTTGCTTCCGCATTCGGATCCGTTATCGGATCATCCTTACGGTTCATCACAGGACACGCTGGCCTAAGAACTAGGGTTATCATAAGGTTTTACCCCTGTCTTATCTTTTTCAGGACCACAGTTGATCCCCAGTTTGGGGGGGTTATACCACCCACTTTGGATCCTTGTCTCCCGACCATTCCTCGCCATAGCTACACTAGTATACCCTTTCCTCTTTCCTTTGTTCTCATTGCACATTAAGGACATTGTGTAGTTTAAGTTTGGGGGTAGTGTGTGTTCTTTACAGTCAATTCAAGATTTAGAACATGACTTGTGCCTTTGGGAGATTTATTATTTGGTTCATGATTAACGATGATTTTGATCTTTTGAGGGCCATGATACTTAGAATTTAAAAATTGCTTGATTTCAGAGTTCAATACTCCTTGTATGTCTCTTGGATACCTTATAGGAGCACACTTTTCGAAGGATTGATATCATGCTTGCTTTTATGGTCCACATCATCTTGATTTTGTGAAAAGTGGAAGGCCCAAACTCTAGGTTAAAAAAAAGAAAAAATAGAGAAAAAGAAAAAAAGTGAAAGTGACGATGTAATGACCCAGTCATTTTCCTTCCTTTCCTTTTTTTCGGTGATTTCTTTTTTAGTCCTTTTTCCTATTTTGTCTTTTTCCCGTTTATCGTTTTTCCTTGCATAACCTCACTTTTTGTGCTCGGATTTGATTCCAGCTTTGCATGCATCCATAATATTTGATTTCCAAGGTATATGTATTTTTACTTTCGTAGAAAAGCCTGCTAGTTGCTTACTTTTTTTATAAAGGGCATGAATGCATAACTTCTTGGAAACATTCTTTATTTTTAGGGTTTTAGTGTAATTATGTAAAATAATTATTTTTCATCTTAGGGACCATTTTGTAATTTTATTTGGAAGATATTTTAGAAAAGGACCTTTTGTAATTTTTGGAAAGTGTGACAAGTGTTACACTCTCATGATGCCACTTGTTGGCATTGGGGTGGAGTGACTTGGAAGCTTAATCTCTTGACATTTTGAGGGTGGAGATTCACCCACTTGTTGGCCTAGGATAGGTGCACTTGTAGGCTTGGATAGTTGACAAGTGTAGGCTTAGGATTAAGCCTAGGAAGGAGCCATGGATTGGTGACAAATGTAGGCATCAAATTGAGTCTTGCATTATGTGTATGTCAGAGGTAGTGTAAGAACACCTAGTGAGTGGAGGAATACTAGATCCTCCACCCACCACTTTTCATTTTATCTCATCTTCATTCCCTTTGCTCTCATCCGAACCTAGCCTCCATTGAAGAAAAAGCTTGGCTTAGAGCTTTTGACTTCATTTTGGCCTCCTTTCTTTGAAGGACAAGCTTGGCTTGGAGCTTTTGACTTCCTCTCACTCTCCTCTACAAAACCTTAGTTCTGTTTTTCATTTTAAGCTTGGTTGCTTTGGTTTATAGAAATTTAATTTTCTATTGAGGTAGGGGTGGTAGTATGTTTATGTTTTAAGTGTTTTATGATCCTTTAGGTTTTAATTTATATTGTGTACATGCTTTTAATATTGTAGTCTTGCATATTATAGGAAATCCTCATATTTGACTTAGGATTTATAGATTTAAGCATGTATGATATATATTTATATTGTGTAGAATTATTGATGTCATATACAATTCTTATTGACTTGAATTGCTATATTTGTTGTGATGATAATTCTATATTCTTGTGGATTACTAATTAAAACTATTTTAGAAGCTTAATACTATAATGATAAGATTTAGTTTATAAAGCTTATTGTCGAGGCATGATTTAAATTGATAAGTTGGTGGTGTTGTATCATACATTATACCATGATGAGGACTTGTCATTTGGTATGCCATTTTAGACTTAGAACCCTAAGATATGGTTTGTGTGGTTTCAAAATACTTGTGCATGGAAGGTGGTTTATATGCCTTAATTATAGTGTATGAGCTTTAAACTTAATTATGATTTTGGATTCCCTTGGGGCATTGTTAGAAGTGACATGGCTAGTGTAATGACCCGGTCATTTTCCTTCCTTTCCTTTTCTCAGATTTTCACGGATATTTTTTTTCCGTCGATCTTTACTTTCCGAGTTCGGTTTCTCGTCACTTAGTGTCATCTTGAGTGCTCGGGGATGGTTTCTAAGAATCTTTTCCTTAGATTTACGACTTCCTTTGAGGATCGAGTCATTTTCACATTTTCACTTTTGTGACACTATTCATTTTTCGTCTTTTCTCGGTTATCACCTTGTTGGAATAACCTCACTTTTCGTGTTCGGATTTGATTCCGATTTTGTATGCATCCACGATATTTAAATTCCATTCTATGTGTATTTTAACTTTCTTATAAAAGCATGCTAAGTATTTACTTTTCTTGTAAAGGGCATGGATGCATAAATTTTGGTAAATATTCATAACTTGAGCGGTTTTTGTGTAATTAAATAAAGTAATTATTTTTCATCTTAGGGACCATTTTGTAATTTAATTTGGAAGATATTTTCAAAAAGGACCTTTTTGTAATTTTTGAAAAGTGTGACAAGTGTCACACTCTCATTGGTCCACTTGTTGACATTTGTGTGGAAACACTTTGATACCTTGGATGATGACATGTAGAGGGTCGAGATTTAATCACTTGTTGACCTACGATAGGTGCACTTGTTGGCTTGGAAGGTTGACAAGTGTAGGCTTAGGATTAAGCCTAGGAAGGAGCCATGGATTGGTGACAAGTGTATGCACTAAATTAAGTCTTACAATTGTTTTTGGGCCACTTTAGGACTATGGTTTTAAGGAGGGGTTTTTGTATAATTGACCATAGATGTGTGTATTGACCATGGTGTAGGATCACATAGTGAGTGGAGGATTTCTAGTTCCTCCACTCACCCATTTTCACATTATGTCATTTTATTCCTTACAAGAAAACCCTAGCCTCCATGGATGGAGCTTGAAACCTTAGGCCTTGACCTTGATTTTTGATGGCCTTTCACTCACCTTAGACCATGAAACTTGGAACACATTTTGTTTCTCTCAGCCTCCTCTACATAACCCTAGAAGGGTTTACCATTTTGTATTGATTTACCTTGGATTCTAGAGAGACTCTTCTCTAGTGAGGTAGGGGGTGTTATAATTTATTACCTAAGGGTATTTCTTGCTTTTGCAGTGATATATAAGTTGTATGTATGTCTTTTGTTAATTTGATAAATTAATGACTTGTTGTAGCTAGCATATAACTCACTTTATACTTGATATATGGCATAGCCATGACTTGATCTTTGATATATATTAAATTGAGGTGATTTAAATGAGTTTTCAAATCTAGAGATTAAATGGATTTAATTTGATTTAAATTCTAGTAAATTGTGTTTTGCTTGTATTCTATTTTAGGCTTGAGATATGGTATGACCATGACTTGTTGCTTGCCATATATTAAATTGGGATCATTTGAACAACTTTTGAAAATCTAGAGATTCAATTGATTTAAATTAATTAAATTCTATCTGATGATATCTTGCTCATCTTGCACTTTTGATTTGATATATGTAAAGTCTATGATATGTTGCTTAACATATATTAATTTGAGGTTATTTGAAATCTAGGTAATTTAATCATCTTGTTTAATTAAATTCTATCTAATGGCTCCATGTGTGATGACCCTGGTTTTTAGGCCAGCGTGTCCTATGATGAACCGAAGATTGACCCGATAATGGATCCGAAATACGAAAGCGAAAACAAAAAACAAGACTCCAAGAAGTCAAAGTGACCTTCCATGAGGTCGTGGAACTCAATGAGAAATGATGCAGAAGTAAAAGATCAAAAATATGACAAATAAGGGAGAAACGAGGAAGATCCAAGTGTAACTGAGTATACCGTTGGAAAGACAGCGAAAAATTAGTCAATTTAAAAAAAAAGTTCACTCGATTTGGAGTCCAGATAAGGGAGAAACGAGGGTTTGAAGTTGAGACGTCGCGACGGCCCGACGAAGGCCATGGCGCACACGGCGCCCATGCACGAGCCCACCAGTGCCCATGCTGGCGCCCGATGGCATGCACATGCTGACAGCAAGAGAAAAAAAATGACCTACCAAAACTGAGGATTGAAACGGAGGTCAATACGAGTTTTTCTGGAAAAACACGAAGAAGAAACCCCCCTTAAAATCGAGTTTTCTACCAAAAAGCACGGACAGAAACGAAAAAACCTCACTGTAAAATGCCCAAAATGCCCCTCCAAAAAATCTGGTCATGAGGGTCATAAAGCTGCTAAATGAAAACTAGAAGCTGAAACTTCACGAGGAATTTCCAGTGCCAAGACGACATTTTTTGGAAAACACGAAGAAGAAACCCTCCCTAAAATCACATTTTCTATTCGACCATGTCAAAAGAAGAAATTAAAACTGATGTGAAAGGTCTAGAATGCCCCTAAATCATATTATGTAACAAAATTTCAAAATGAGTCCATAGGAGGCTCATTTCACCAAAGAAGAAGGTTTGCCTGGAAACGACCATGCACGCAAACGTAACTTTCCTATTTGGATGTTCTAGAATGATCCATGACTTAAAAGTACCACCGATACAGAATCCGACCCCCCAACGGGCAAAAAGGTAAAAATGGAACTTGGAATGAAAACTCAAAATCCAAAAATACAAAATTAGGTCAAATGACTATTTGGCCCTTGGCCACACTTCAAACATGATTTATAAGACCCTATGAAAGAATGAAAACAGAATTCCCACACCCGATGCAACCATGGTGAGACAATGATTTGGCATTTTTCAATATTTTCATAATATTTCATGAAGTTAAAAGTTACATAGGATACAAATTAAATGTCATTGCCCTATGGCCTCATCTCATACATGTCAAATACATTATAAAGAGTGTACTTATGTACACATTACAAAAATAGAATCAAATTTACACATTTTGACATATAAAGCTATAAATGGCATTTCAAGCCAACATTTACATGAAATGAGATCTTCAAGTTTACAAATCATCTAAGCATAATGTGAATCCCAAATCTTGATCCCGGTACCTAAAAAATGTCCCCACTACGTGGGTGAGTAACATAAAGCTACTCTCAGGAGATGAGCATGCATTGACCTAGCATTTTACAATTATATCACCTTAAGGTGAAGCATGTTAAAGGGGCTCATGCCACCTAACGTCTATATCAAAGTGAGACTTAGGGAGCATCCTAAGCTACCTTAGAGTCCAAGCAACAAGAATCATGATATACATACGTATATGAAATGAATCATGGTTGGGATAATCCAAAGAACACGACAAAAAAACAATAGAATATAAGGATCACATTATCAATGCAATTTACATGACTGGAATTAAACCAATTAACACGATGAGAATTAGACACAGAATCAAGAATAAGGCATAATATCTATGCAAGTATACAAGGATGGAACATTCCATATAACATGACAATAAGTATGCTCAGACATATGTTAACAAGAATTACATTATCGATGCGATTAACATGACAAGGAGTATACTTGAAATCACGAATGAGGCATACTATCTATGCAATGAAACAAGATTGGAGCATTTCACATAACACGACAAATTTAAATCTTCAAGGAATAACAAATTGAAATTTAAAAAGTGAAATCAACCAATGTGGAAACTCGGATATCGCCCGGATTAAAACCGTATTCTTGAGATCACTTTAGGGCTACTAACCCATGGGTACCTTTCCCCTAGTGCACACTATAGTTGTAGGAGGACATTCCCCCGTACTAGAACCAAGTCCTAGCCATGTCAATTCTTGATTGATATCCCAAGTCCCAAAATCAACAAGTTGTGCAAGTCAAGATCGTATCAAATACAATAAATACATTAACCACGTTTCATACACAACCAAGATTTTAGAAAATACAAGTTATGCCCTAAGTTCATCAACTATAATGGCATGTGAAATGTTAAGAAATCATAGTATGCATCTATATACATTATAACCAAAGTACATAGCATGAGGATTCCATTGAAGTAGATATACCACAAGTATAAGATACATTATTCAAATAATTACTAAGCAACACATGAGTAATTAAAATCATTTTAAGACAAACGTACTAGTTCATTAAACATATTAATGAAGTCATGATACTAGGGGTCATGATTAAACCAATGGGAGCATAAAAAGGGAACTTCATCTACTCAAGGGATCAAGTTATCAAGATTACAAGGTAAGTCCAAGTGTTCCACAACAAGGCATGTCAAGGATGATGTCAAGGATAAGTCTAAGATCAAGTTATTAGTTCATTTCATACAAGATTCAACCATGTGAATTTAGTTCCATACAAAGAAATTAATTAAATATAAGTTTCAAAACTTATCCGGTTATTCTCGATTTGACACACGTGAAGGAATTTGTCAAGGAGATCATGAATACCAAGTTAGAAACTTAATCAAGTTCAAAGAATCATTGAGTAGGCTTTAATTAATCCTTTTTAATTAAAAACTCTAGATTTTGGAATTCATCCAATTGCTCTCAAGTTAATGTATAATATACAACATATCAAGACTTGATTTAAAAACACGATACAAGTGAATTACATGTAAGATACGGCCATGAGTATTAAACTTTAATACTAGAAAATTAATAAATGAAAGGTTTCAAAACCTAATCAAATATTCTAGATTAAATATATGTGAAACTATATGGCTTGTACATCATGAATATCAAGTCAGAAATCAAATGGAGTGAATAGTACACTCGGAATAAATTAATTAATCAATTAATTAAATATTCTCTAGATTTTAAAACATTTACGATTACTCTCGAATTTACCTATATTGAAGAGCATGCTAGGGCCTAATATAATATGCTAACACACATCAATTTCAAGCTAGTTAAGGCCACATGAATTAATAGTTTATTCTAGTAAAATATTAAATAAAATCTTCGTTACTTGTCCAATTTCTGTCAATTTAATATATGTTAATCTACATACCAAGGGGTAATATTCTATCATGCCACATGTTTAAACAAGGCTATGGGCAACCGGGAAAATCAAATCACATGCTAGAAAATAAATAATTAAAATCTCTAGATTTAATATCCAAGCATGTAAACAAGTATCATAAGCATCACAAGCATGCTACATAACAAGAAAACAACCTAGAACACCCCCTACCTCAATTTGAGATGAAAAACTCAAATCCCTACCGAAAAAAAAAAGTGTCCCGAATTCGCCAAAACCGAAAGGTTTTGTCGGGGACAACACGATCTACATGAATCCAAAGGAAGCCCCCTGAAAATCACAACTTGACCTCAAACCCAAAGTCAAGAAATGGTCAGAAATGAATTCTAATAAGGGGCAATGATAGAACACGTCGAGGGGAACAAAAAACGTGAAAGCCGAAGAATTTTCACTTAGGAAAAGTAAATCAAAAGAGGAGAGAGAAGGTGGCATCTCCATGGACATCCATGGCTGCTTCAAGTCGTGCATGGAGAGTGGGGAAGATGAAAAATGAAATATCTTATCCCCTTTTTATAGAAATCTCAAAAAGTGCCCTGAATGTGCCTCGCTGGGTCTGAAAAAGTGAATTTTGAGAAAACGCACTTAAATAGAAAAACTCCATGAATGAAAAAGATTTAAAATGAGAAAATATGAACAACGGAAGAAACGGCATCAAAAATCGAGTCCCGAGCAGAAAGTTATACCCCGAACAAGTTCGGCGGCAACCGGGTCCAGAAACTCTGAAACTGGAGAAAAATGACCAGAACGGAATTTTATGAATTTACGAATCAATGAAAAGTGAAAATGAATCCCGTATGAGGATCCAGGCTCCAGACGAGGTATTTTGTAATAACTTTCGTTAATTGCACAATAACCCCTATAAAAAAGGTTAATTGCGAAACTGCCCCAGAATGAAAATATTTTCCAAAAGATATTTTCTTATATACCCCTGAAATAAAATATCTTCAAAATATATTTACGAAAAACACCCTAAGAAATGAAAAAGATTCTGAAGAATTGTGCATCCATACCCCTATGGACATCAGGAGCAACCAGAGTACCTTCTTGCAAAAGTAAAGATACGTATTTCGAGGAAACCAGTCAAGATTAAAGCAGGTGAAGTCAAAAACTAACTCCGAGCATGAAAAGTGAGGTTTTTCCAATAAGTGACAAACGGGGAAAAGACAAAATAGGGAAAAAGACGAAACAAGGAAAAGGACGAAAGGCGCATAATATCCGAAAAGTGAAAATGCAGAAATGACTCGGTCCTCAAAGGAAGTTATCAATCCATGGAAAAGAGTCTTGGAAACCATTTCCGAGCACTCGAGATGACACTAAGTGACAAGAAGCAGAGCTCAGAAAAGAAAATTAAATGAAAAAAATTTATCCGTAAAATTTCAAGAAAAAGGAAAGGGAGGTAAATAACTGGGTCGTTACACCATGGATGTATTTGTGTTTTAGAAGTTGTTTCTATATTCAAATCATAGACTTGGACTTAATGTGTATACACTTGGTTGTGTTTTGAGCATTGGATAACATTGTTGTTATATTTATACTCATGAGAGCATGTTTTTATTATGGAATATATTGTGGTCTTGTGTAATGAATTGCACACTTTGTAATTGACGTTATATATGCCATTTTAGAATTTGAACTCTAAGGCAGGGATTGTGTGGTTTCAACCTACTTGTGCATGGAAGATGATTTCGTGCATTATATAAATTATGTATAAGTTCTGAACTTATTTGGTTTATTTTTGAGTCTTGGGACATTGTCGTTACAAGTGACATGGCTAGGTCAGCTCTATTGCAGGAGGTATGAGTTCTCCCTAATTGAGATAGTGCGCACTTAGGGTGATCTTCCCTACGGGTTAATGCCCAGAATAACCATTGAGGTCGCGGCAGAATTCCAAGCTTAGATGTCTAAGGCTTCCACTATTTGATCTCGCATTCAATTCCAAGTTGACAATCATGTTTAATTGTGACTCGTGGATTTGGTTATTGACGATTTTGATGTTGTTAAGTACATCTGAGCTTTATGATTTCAATGAATCATGGTAAATTTTGATGTTGTTAAGTATATCTATGCTAAATTGTTATATTTGATTGTTTATACATTTTAGATTTTAAGTTGATAACTTTGAGAATCTATGTCTTGATGCATTATATTAGAAGTTCTAATTATGCTAAATGGTTATACTTAGTTGTTCTCGTACCTTAGATTTCAAGTTAATAACTTTGGGAACCTTCATCTTGTTGTTTGTTTAGCATGCTCTTATGTCGTTTGGAATTGCATGAAGGATGTGATGTATGCTAGAAATGTTTTAAGGTAGTTTAGGATGCTCCCTGAGTCTAACCCTTGATATTGGCGTCAGGTGGCATGACCCTTATGAATTGTTTCATGTTAGTCTAAAAATCTGTAAGAAATCGACTCTATATATGCTCATTCTCTACGAGTAAACTTGTTTACTCACCCCGAAGTTATTGGGGGGCTATTTCAGGTACGAAGACATGGTTTGTGATGTTCATCATTGCTTGGATTATTATAGACTTGAAGGTTTTTAATTCTTGTAAAGGTTGGCTTGGAATGCCACTTATAGCCTTAATTGTTAAAATGTGTATTTTTTATTCCATTTATGTAAATGTGTACACAAGTACACCTTTTGTTGTATTTGACATGTATGAGATGAGGCCGGAGGCCAATGACATGTATTTTGTATCCTATGTAAATTTTGACTTCATGAGATTTTATGAAAATATTGAAAAATCACAAGTTATTGTTTCACCATGGGTGCATTGGGTGTGGGAATTCCATTTCATTCTTTCAAAGGGTCTTATTAATCATGTATGAAGTATGGCCAAGGGCCAAATGGTCATTTGAAGTCAATTGTTAATTTTAGATTTCAAAATTTCCATTTCAAGTTCATTGTCGCCTTTTCGGCTGTTGGGGGGTCGGATTTTGACTCGACCATTTTTGAGAGCCACAGACCATTCTCGTGTGCTCAAAATCACCATTTACATTTGCGTGAATGACTGTTTTTATGAAAAACTCTTTCGTTTGTGTTTTGAGCTTCCTATGGATTCACTTCACCTTTTTATTGAAAATTTTAGCTTAAGGGCATTTTTGGGAAATTCCTTTGGGAAATAAATTCCATTCTCAATTCCTTCATATAGAAAATGTGATTTTAGGTGGAGTTTCTTCACAACATTTTTCCAAAAAATGTCAACTTGACCTCCAAAACCGTGTCGCAAACTCATTTTTCTGCTAAAACACTATTTTTACTGCATTTTGGGTGTTCTGTTCAACTTGAACCGGTTCAAGAATAGTTGAATTGGTTCACGGTGTCATTTTGGTTCAGCTTGGTCATACTACCAATGTTGAACCAGTTCAAAGAGGTTGAACCGGTTCAAGTTCTCCAGAGTTTTCAATTTTTGTCATCCAATTTCAATCTGATGTAACTTCTTCGTTTTAACTCCGAATTGATCCATTCTTGAGTCTAAATTGACTGCGTCGAAGTAAGCTTTCCAATGGTACCAATTTTAGTTTCAATTTCTTCTCCTAAGTCAGGATATACTTGTTTTAGTGAGAGTATGTTAGTTTTAGTTCGAACCGGGATAAGGTTCATTTGGGATTTCTTTTCCTTTGGCCTTGGGACTTCATGTGAAGTTACCAAAGGATGTTTTTTTTTTTTTTTTTTTTATCTCATTTGACTTATTCGGAATCAAATTCCTTCCTCTTCGGGTAAAATGACCATTTTATCCTTGGTTCTTCTTTTGGTAGGGTTTTGATACCCTTGTCTTCGTTTTGCTTCTGCTGAGTCTCAAAATTTCTTGAAGGGTCATTCTTGTGTCTTAGGGATGATGCACATCTTTAAGGACTTGGTTTTGTTTTGCTTCCGTATTTTGGATCCGCTTCGGGTCATCACAGGACACACTAGGTTGAAAAATCCAGGGTCGTCACAGCTAGAATTTGGCTCTAGTGCGGGAGGTATGAGTTCCCTCCATTTATAGTTCGCACTAGGGTGGTATTTCTAGCGGGTTACTGCCCAGAATAACCGTTGAGGTCTTGGTTTACTCAGGGATATGATGTCCAAGTTTTCCACTAATTAATTTCGCATTCAATTCCAAGTTAACAACCAATGTTTAATTGTAACTTGTAATTTTTGCTACTGGTGAATTGATGCTGTTAAGTACATTGATGTTGTTATGTACATTGATGTTAATATTGCGTTGTTAAAGAATCATTTAAGTTTGCTTAAGATGATCCCTTAGAACATCTTGAATATAGACGTTGAGTGGAATGATCCCTTGTATTTGTCTATATTGATCTTGCAATGATATTGAAACTTTAGGGCATATGCATATGCTTCTTCCTACGAGTAACTTGATTACTCACCCAAGTTGTTTAGGTTATTTTACAGGTAAGGAGACTATGTTCTCAGATACTCATCATCCTTAGAGGCTTATAACCAAATTGGAACATTATTGTATTTCACCATGTAAATGTTTAGCATGCTTTAATTTTAATGTTATATTTTTGCATACCATGGATGTATGGTATTTTAGAAGCTAAGATGGCTTCTTTGATATGTAATATGCATCTAAGTACACTTGTTGATGTATATTTTGTATGCATAACATGAGGCCAAGAGCCATTGGTTTTAAAAGTTCACAAGTATTGATGAGCACTGAAAAGTGCGTATTTAAACTCCTTAAGCTCAAGTATTCTAGGACTTTTATCTATCTTATCTTCCTATTTTAGACTAAGTTCTTGTTATTACCCTTTTCAAGCGCTTATCCCCAAAATAAGTCAATTCAGCTAAATTAGAGCATAAAAGAAGCAATCTCAAGCTAAATGGAAGAAAGGAGCCAAGTAGTGGAAAACAACAAGTTTCGATCGATCAGACCTATCTTCAATCAATCTTACAGTGATCGATCTAGTCTCACCAAGATGGATCAAACCCCTTGTCCTTATCTTCAAGAATTTCTATTGATCCAACTTTCCTTTCGATCTATTGAACTTCTTTGATCTTATCCCCACCTACCACTTTTTTCTTTTTCCCAAAATATCACAAAATATCTCAGACTTGTCCTATTCCAAAAAGACGTCGCCATGGTTTGATCGATCTAGCCACACTTTGATCGATCTGAACATTTTTCGATCGATCTCATCAGAATTCAATAGATCAAATCTCCTCATGTTCGAAATAAAATAGAGTCCAGATCATTAAAAGATGGCTCGTGGTGCAATCATTGAAGGGGCCCTAATGCACTAGACCTGACCCTTGTGTGTGACATTGGAGCTACCCATATAAGGATTTTTAGCCATTTTTACACCATATATACATGTGAGGGGTGGAGACACAATATACAATCTAAGAAGAGAATAGAGTAGAGAGCTTAGAGATTAGAGAGATACACACACCATTTAGGAGTTCTTCCATTCATCAGCTTCCATCAAGGAGAAGAAGATCAACCCTACCTAAGTGATGACTCGGTCATTTTCCTTCCTTTCATTTCCTCAGATTTTTACGGATAGATTTTTTCCGTTGATATTTCCTTTCTGAGTATGGTAACTCATCATTAAGGTCGTCTCGAGCCCTTAGAAATGGTTTCTGACACTCTTTCCTTCGGATTGACAACTTCTTAAGGGACCGCGTCATTTCCACATTTTTCATTTTTTGACACTATTCACTTTTCGTCTTTTTCATGAGAATGATTTTCTTCGCGTAACCTCACTTTTTATGCTCGGATTAGGTTCCAATTTTGCATGCATCCATGATATGTTATTTCCATAATATTTGTATTTTTACCTTTTGTAGAAAAGTATGCTAGTGGCTTACTTTTCCGTAAAGGGCATGGATGCATAGTTTTTGTTGGAAACATTATTTTTTTGGGGTTTTTTTTTCATAATTATAGAAAGTAATTATTTTATTTCTTAGGAACTTTTTTGTAATTTATTTTGGAAGATATTTTCAAAAAGGACCTTTTTGTAATTAACAGAAAGTGTGACAAGTGTCGCGCTCTCATTGGTCCACTTGTAAGCATCTCATTGGTTAACACTTGGAAGTCTTGGATGATGACATGTGGAGGGTGGAGATTCACCCACTTGTTGGCCTAGCATTTGTGTACTTGTTGGCTTGGATAGTTGACAAGTGTAGGCTTTAGATTAAGCCTAGAATGAACCATTTGATTAATGACAAGTGTAGGCTTCTAATTAAACTCTAGCTTTTGTGTGTGTGAGGGGATGGTGGAAGACTAGGTGTGTTTGACTTCCATTGACCAAGTGAGTGGAGGAATACACTAAAGTGTTTTAATTATTTCATTTTACACATTAAACTTCTTCTTCCTCACTTAGAACCCTAGCTACCACTGAAGGAAACCATTAACCTAGGCTTAAAACCTTGGTTTTGATCTCCTTCCACCACCTTAGACCTAAAAGCTTGGAACACAAAACAGTTGCCTCACCTTCCTTTATATAACCCTTGAAGGAAATTCAAATATTACTTTGTTTGTTTTGGATTCAAGAGGAACAATCCTCTTGTGAGGTAGGTGGTGATTTAGGTTTTTAATCTAAGTGTTTTAATTGTTTTTGTAGCTTAGAATAAATTATTCTTATACTTAATTTTTAAATTAATAGGTTGTAGTACCTTGCATGAAATTAAGCTAGGACAAGATATTCTTGAAGGCCATGACTTGATCCATAACTTGTATTAGTATAAAGTCATTTGGAGTTGTTTTAGAATCTTGAGATATAATTATTTAAAATTAATTAATTTTTATTTAATTGCTCCACTTACTTAATTAAGATTTTGAGTTGATATATGTGATTACTATGATAGAACCATTGGCATATAATTATTTGGAGTCATTTGAAATTGATTTAAATTCTATAGAAATTTATTAGTTACCTTAATTAATTTCTATTCAAGTATTACATTCATTTAAATTGACATTTGACTTGATACATGTAATGAGTATGGTATGTTCTTTAACATATATTAAATTGAGAATATTTGAATGAGTTTGGAAAACTTTATTTAATTATTTTCTTGTATGAAATTTAATTCACCTAGTTGTATTTAGTGTGGAATTAACTTGTAACTTGATTTTAAACAATGTCTTGACATGTTCTATCATATATATTAAAATAAGAATATTTGAATGAGTTATGAGAAGTTTATGTAATTATTTTCTTGGCATTGATCTTAATTTACTTTATTGTAATTAAGGTAGAATTGGTTTGTAACTTAAAATTAAATTAGGTCTTGGTATGAGCTTTGACATATATTATATTTAGGATTCTTGGAGTTGCTTTGTAATCTTGATAATTTAATTATTTAATTTAATTAAATTCTATTTGTATGCTTTCATGGAGGTAATTAAGTATTGATATTATATTCTTACTTAATTTATAATTTGCTACTTGATGTATGATTACAAGATGGTATTGGATTTAACTTGTTGTATGACCATTATACTTGTATGACATTTAATATGCCATTGTAGCTTGAAGGCCTAAAGCATATCTTATGTGTATTCCATGACTTGGTTGTGCATGGTAATTGACAATGTGCATTGTGTATATATGATATTCTGGTTGTACAACTTGATGATTTTTGGAAAACTTATATGGACATTGTAATATGTTAAGGCTAGAATATGTTTCTAGTACGGGGGATGAGAGTTACCTCTACAACATATATCCTTGCAGGCCAGTAACCCAAGAGCACTTGTTTGGTCATTGAGACCATATGTCATTTGTCTTTCCGCCATTTGTTGATTTTGCATTCAATTCCTATTTGTAATTGTTGATAACTTTTAACTTGTGCTTCGATGCATGGTACTTTATTTCTTGCTTAGTATACTAGGATTTTTATACTTGTACACCTTATATATCAAAAATGCTTATTATACTTGGATTTGTATACTTGTATGCCATGTATGTCAATATTGCTTAGTACACTTAGAAATGTATACTTGAATTTATATGTTGCATTTCTATTTCAATATTGCTTAGTATACTTAGAAATGTATACTTTAATATATATGTTGTATACTATTTCAATATTGCTTAGTGCACTTAGTATGTACACTTGTATAGTAATGATTTACTTTCTAGATAACCAAGTATACTTATGTCTTGTATACTTGTCTTAAGAGCATTTCAATATTGATTGTATACTTGTGTACGTATACTTGTATATTGAATATCTTGTTGCGTGTACCGCATGCTTCTATGTTGTTTAAATTACATGAATGATGTGGTTTATGCTATGAATACTCTTTACAATGTATTTGGCATGTATGAGATGAGGCTATAGGCCAATGACATCTAATTTGTATTCTATGCATTTTCACTTTCAAGGTTTATTATGAAAATATTGAAAAATATCAAGTCATTGCTTTGCCATGTTTGCATCGGGTGTGGGAATTCCATTTTTATTCTTTCATAGGATCTTATTAATTATGTTTGAAGTGTGGCCAAGGGCTAAACAGTAATTTGACTCCATTTTATATTTTTGGATTTCAAATTTTCCATTTCTAGTCTATTTTTCTCAAATTTGGCCGTCGGGGGGTCGGATTTTTAGTCGGGGCTTCTCGGAAGCCGCGGACCATTCCCGGGCACTTGGAATCACTATTTACACTTGCGTGCACATTCGTTTCAACCTAGAAATGCATTTAGGGTCAAATGCATACTTGGTGCAAAGTTGCATTTTCTGAGTTTTTAGCCCTCTTCTGATCTAGGGGCATTTTGGGCATTTTGCATTGTGTTGTTTTCATTTTCTCCCATGCTTCCGGGAAGAAACTTCATTTTGCCAGGGGTTTCTTTTTCGTGTTTTTCCAGAAAAATTCATTCGATACCCTTTTTTGTTCTCAGTTATGGACAGATTCTGAAAAAAAATATTATAGCAGCTTTTTGAACTTCTTGATCTATGTTGATCCAGGGGGCATTTTAGGGATTTTGCAGCTTGTTTTTTTTGTTTCTTTCCACGTAGCCGAGTAGAAAATGTGATTTTAAGGGGGGTTTGATCTTCGTGTTTTTCCAGAAAAGTTTGTTTAAGGGTCCGTTTTTAGTCTCAGTTCTGGGAAAAAATCAAAAATGTTTTCTGTCCAAACACTATTCTTGCCCAGATTTCTTACCCGAAAAAGTTGGTTTTTTTGAAACTTTGACATTTCATATCTTCTTCGTCCTGACTCCAAATCAAGTGATTTTTGACTCTAGGTTTATTAGCTTTTGCATGTCTATCCAACGGTATGTACGGTTGCATCCAATTCTATTTGAAAAGACCATTTTACCCCTTGCAAAGTACCCTTGCCGCACTGATTTTAAACCCAAATGTTGGTTTTCTTGAAACTTTGACGTTTCATATCTTTTTCATCCGGACTCCGAATCAATTGATTCTTGAGTCTAAATTTATTAATTTTTCCTTTGCTATCTAATTTTATGCTTAGTTGCATCTATTTTTGTCTAAAAGAACTATTTTACCCCTTGTAAAATACCCTTGCCGCACTGATTTTAAACCCAAAAGTTGGTTTTCTTGAAACTTTGATGTTTCATATCTTCTTCATCCGGACTTCGAATCAAGTGGGTCTTGAGTCTAGATTTATTAATTTTTCCTTATCTATCTAATGGTATGCTTGTTTGAATCTATTTTTTTTCTTAAAAGACTATTTTACCCCTTGTAAAGTACCCTTGCCATACTGATTTTTAACCCGGAAAGTTTGATTTTTTTAAAACTTTGGAGTTTCATATCTTTTTCATTCGGACTCCGAATTAAGTGATTCTTGGGTCTAAATTGATTAATTTTTTGCTATCTTTCCAGTGGTGTGCTCAGTAGCACCCAATTTTATATTTTCAGAAATAACCAATTTGCCCTTGGGGCTAGATTTGTCCAGTTTTCTTTTAATTTGTTTCCACTACTTTCTTTGAGTCCTGTGACTTCCCATGAAGTCACATATGTGTCTTAGGAATGATGTACATTCCCAAGGACATTGCTTCCATGTGGAAAGACTATTTTGCCCTTAGGGGCCTGTTTGGTCTTTTCTGATCATTCGTTTCCGCATTGTTTTCATTGAGATCCGTGGCCTCTTAGAAGGTCACTCTGGCTTCTTAGAGATCCATTGCATCTCTAAGGTCTTATTTTCTGTTTATGCTTCTGCATTTGGATCCATTATCGGGTCAATCTTCGGTTCATCACAGGACGCACTAGCTTGAAAAATCAGGGCCGTCATAATGTAGGTTAGAACACTTCACCATGTAGGTCAGAATGCTTGACCATGTAGGTTAGAATGTTAGAACACTTGACCATGTGGGTCAGAACATCAGAACATCAAAACACTTGACCATATAGGTTAGAACGTTTGACCATGTAGGACAGAACGCTTGACCATATAGGTCAGAACGTCAAAACGCTTGACCATGTAGATCAAAACGTCAGAATGTTAGAACGCTTGACCATGTAAGTCAGAATGCTTGACTATATAAGTTCAAACACCTGACCATGTAGGTAAGAATGCTTGACCATGTAGGTCGAAACATTAGAACGCTTGACCATGTAGGTTAGAACGCTTGACCATGTAGGTCAGAACATCAGAACGCTTAACCATGTAGGTTAGAACGCTTGACCATGTAGGTCAGAACGTCAAAATGGTTGATCATGTAGGTCAAAACGTCAGAACATCTAACCATGTAGGTCAGAACGACCGACCTTGTATGAGTGCCGAATGGGTGCTCAGTGTTGATGAGTGTCGAACTGGTGCTCAGAACCTTTCTTTTCTTTTGCTTTGATCATCTTTCGCTTCCGCATTTCGGATCCGTTATCGAGTCATCCTTTGGTCATCACTGACGCACTAAAGGTGAAGAGT
Source organism: Cornus florida (assembly GCF_030987335.1). NCBI lineage: Eukaryota > Viridiplantae > Streptophyta > Magnoliopsida > Cornales > Cornaceae > Cornus > Cornus florida. The sequence goes on along the minus strand of NW_026775573.1, from coordinate 76,343,951 downwards.
CGGAAGTGATTAGATGGAGGTTGTTTTAATTTATATCCTAGTTTATTTGAGCTTGTAAGTCCTTAGGGGGGTCTCTACACCTAATGCCCTAAAGCCATCCGGTTTGGGAGTCATTGATGTAACGCTCACGACATGGATCTTCTAGAAAGCTTAAGAGATCACTACATTGCATCATGCTTCCATCTTTGATCTCATTGAAAAAAAATAATAATAATCGAGTGAAAAGAATAAGTACACCTAGTTGAATAAAATTTTAATAAAAGGTTCACTCCTTGTCTTAATGATCGATACAAGATTTGTATGCAAGCTTGAGGTCGGTTGTGACCATTTCATTAGTTGGCTAAGATGGTAACATATTTGATACCGATTCACTTAAAAAGGAATCTAGAGCTATTTTGATTTGCATGATCATCTTTCTTGATGTGTGGAGGACCATATATGTTTGCATGTTGTTGAAATTTTGGAGAGTTACTTAGAGATAGTTGAAAAATTGCATACTCGAGGTAGTTTTCTCCCAATGCTTATTTGGAGTGTTGGTGCCTCTTTAGTGAAAAAAAGCTTAATGTTTGTGGGTATGATTTCTAGAAACCCTCACGAGACTTCACTTGTCCACTAGGGGTAACCTAGGGGTTTAAAAGGCTTGTTGCATATGCTAAATGCAATCGTGTTCATTACGAAAATGGCATTATCCTTTTATTGCTTTCTAGTTCATTTTTGTATAGTTGTTAGTTTTTTGCTTTACTTCTTAGTTCATTGCTAGGGACTAGTAATATTTAAGTGCAGGGGTGTGATAAGCGCTAAAAAGTGCACATTTAAACCCTTAATCTTGAGTATAGTAGCACCTTATTCTATCTTATTTCTTAGCTTTACTTTAATTTTATGTTTTTCCCCTCTTTAGGTACTTAGCCCCAAAATAAGCCAAATCAGTTGAATTAGAGCATTGGAGGAGGCAAACTAAAGTCTAGTGGAAAGAAAGAGCATAGTGGAAGCAAAATGGTGAAAGTTATTCATGTTTGATCGATCGGACCATGCTATGATCAATCATGCTGTGATTATTCCAACCTTACCTTGATGGATCGAGCTTTTGTCCTTATCCTTAGGTAAATTTCCTCTTCAATCGATCCAATCTTTTCTTTGATCGATTAAACCCCTTGATCTTATCCTCATAACCACTTTTCTCTTTTTCCTATAAATATCTCAGCCTTTGTCCTTATCCAAATAAGTGCGCCGCTATGCTTCGATCAATCGGAGCAATAGTGTGATCGATCGAATTGCCTAAAAAACCGTGCAAAACAGATTTCAAGCCCAATTGAAGGTGTGCTGTGGTGCAATCATTTGGAGGTCCTTGTGCACGAGGTTTGATCATTTGGGGTGTTATTTGAGCTACCTATATAAGGGATTTGGCTATGTTTAGTAAGGAGGTTGGTTAGTTGGACAATATTGGTTAGAGATTACAAAGAGAATATACACATTTTAGGTACGATTCTTCTATTTTCTTGGGTTTCTATCAAGAACACTAAGAGGAGGAAGATAAATTCAACCATAAAGAGAGCCCTTGAGGGTTGGTCGACAACAACCATGAGTGGCTAGATCATAGTAATACCCCCTAATTTCGGAACACGGGTTGATCAAATCCGCGCACAAAACCAGGGAATATCAAGACAATTAAAGTATTTCAAACAAGCATAGATTACAAAATAAAATAAATAATAAATAATACGCTAAGAAAACTAGTAAATAATAATTTTCATTAAATCAAACAAATCATTTAAAAATAAAATAAAAGTAATTAATCCCGATTAATAAATCTTTTAAAATATCGGGGTATTACATTCTTCCCCTCCAACAAAAAAAATTCCATCCTCGAAATTCACGAATCCATGAAATGCAAATTTTTATTATTTAATTCCAAATTTCATTGTTCCCTTTATCCGTGTGGAAATTAACCCATCCACACATACTCATAATTAGCAGGCATATCTCGTAAGTAGCTAATTCCATATTTATATGATTGATAAATAAAAGTACACACTAGAGACTCTCACTGGAATAAAGTAGTCTCAACCGGATTGTGGGTATCTCATGGAAAACACACATAAAGGTGGTCACGAGACCTCCTTCTACCAGAGCCCACACATCCTTAAATCTAGCTACCCATCTCAATCGGTAATATATGCCTCCATCCTAACCACTAATCCTGAGATTCAAACTCATATCGTGGCACATATCTATTCATATATAAAATCCATTCTATCCAAACATAAAAGTAAACTATCCAACCATATTATTTCAATGGCATGCCATCCAACTATTCCGTTAACTTGACACTAATAAGAAGGACTTAACTTTATGGTTAATCCGCTCCTTTATAAATATAAATAGGTAGGACTTAACTATTCCGTTAATCCGTCCCTAAAAAACACAAATAGGTAGGACTTAACTTTTCTGTTAATCTGTCCCTAAAATACACAAATAGGTAGGACTTAACTTTTCCGTTAATCCAGCCCTAAAATACCTTCATATTATTTTAATGGTGCATAAATTTATAAAATCCATAATTGATGCAACATATATAATTATACATTAAATAATCCAGAAGTGAGCATAATAAAAATCTGATAAATACATGATTAAAATCACAAAAATATACATTAAAATTGCTAGAATAATATTAAGCAACTAAATCCTTCATTCACAACATGTAAGTTAATTTAAATTCCACATTGTTCAAGTCCTTAGTATAATATTGTATATTATGCATTCTGAGATTTTAACCAGTCTATTTCAACTACATTTATCCTCCCTGAACAATACTGAGTATACAAGTAATAACTTTTCACAATTCAGTTATCTATTCTATCTCGCACATATGTTTACTGTGTGAACATAAACTACCGACTTTCATGGTCTATTCCATTAAATCAATTTCCACGATAAAAGATTGTCTCCCTACATACTAATTTAGCATACAATCCTGGCACCTACGCTCTTGCCTCCTCAAATACCTTCCAAATCGATGTCCTACCATTTACTGATAAGACTAAACAATTTAACTTTAGGACGCACTAATAGACTGAATATAGAATACAATAAATCCTAAACATAAGCTCTAAGTAAAAGAGTACACAACGCGGAAGTCACACAACGAAAGACACCATAGGGACACTTGAACTTGGAGTGCTCTGATACCAATAGTGATACCCCTAATTTCGGAACACAGGTCGATCACATCCGTGCACAAAACTAGGGAATATCAAGACAGTTAAAGTATTTCAAACAAGCACCGATTACAAAATGAAATAAAGAATAAATAATACACTGAATAAAATTAATAAATAATAATTTTCATTAAATCAAACAAATTAGTTAAAAATAAAACAAAAGTAATTAATCCCGATTAATAAATCTTTTAAAATATCGGGGTATTGCAATCATTCTCTTAGGGCTAGAGATAGCCCTAGGTTGTCTCCTAAACTTTAATATTTTGTAATTAGTGGGGATTTTTGTTATAAATATTGTATTGACCTCATGTTTATATAAATCTTGTTTCTACATGATTTGTGTGGTTTAATGCTTCCAATTAATCTTACAAATTTATTCATATGTCTATGTGTGATGGAATGGATGGTTATGTGTTCACGCTTGATTCTTTACATTTGGTGCATGTCTATGTGTATCAAAATAATGAGTCTAGTGTTGGGCAATGCATGGTGCTTAATAGATTACTCTTGTGATTTATTTGATAGATTATGCGTATTTCTTGATGGATTGTGCTACCTCCTTAGCTTAATTAGTTTAATTTCCTTGTCATTACTGTAATTGTAGTGTAGTTGCTTTAAATTCCTAGATGGGTAGACAATGCATTCTTATTGTTTGATGATCCATGATTATGAATATGTAATACCCCGATATTTTAAAAGATTTATTAATTAGGATTAATTTATTTTATTTTATTTTGAAATGATTTGTTTGATTTAATTGGGATTAATTATTTTTATTTTATTTTTAAATAATTTGTTTTATTTAAATTGAATGCTTAAATTAATTGTCTTGTTTTAATTAAATTAAATTTCGTAATTGATATGATGATTGTTGTGTGTGTGTGTGTTTGATTATTGATTGAATTATTGATGTGTTGATTTTATTGGTATGATGTGACTTGATTGTAATTTCTTATTTTGTTTATGTGCTTCATATAATTAGTTATTTTAATTTAAGTATTTATCTAATTATTTGATTTATTTAAATTAATTGGATTTGGGTTTAAGGAAAGTTAGACCAAAAAATGTGGTGTTGGGCTTGTAGAAAGCCTTATTGGGTAAATTAATAAAGGCCTATAGTTATCTTTGCATAATATATATATATATATATATATATATATATATATATATATATATATATATATATTCTAACTAGTTCTCTTCAGAATCTAGTTACGGCTCTAAAATTCAAGCCATTGAAAACGCTTTCTCCAATTTAGAACTCAATCGAATTTCTAATAAGCGAGTCAATCCCACTAGCCTCACCAAAAATTGGTATCCTAGGCCAACCCCCCCAGATCTTCAATATGAGGAAAGAAAACAAGGGAAAAAGAAAAACCTTTAATAAAAAATATAGTGACAAAGAAAAGGCCAGAATCCTAAAAAAATGGACCAAATTCATAATAGAACACAAGTTTGAAGTTCATTTCTTTGATTATCTTGAAAATTATCATAATAAGATTAATATCTTAACCAAGATTAAGTGGACTAAATCTAATAAAACAATAGTCTCTTCCTCCCATCCTCCCTTAGAATCGGTAATTCTTGATCACATAGGAGATGAAGTTACTGCATCTCCTCTAAAGGTAACCAATACAACTGATCCAGATGTTTGAAAGGTAATTGAACAAAATAATTTCACAAATCAGTACCTACATATGATCGGTACCCAGTTAGATAAACTTGAAGTTACTCTTACTCAGATGGCTACCTCTAAACCATCTTCTCCCTCAATGATAAACTTGAAGTTACTCTTACCCAGTTAGATAAACTTGAAGTTACTGTTACTTAGATGGCTACCCCTAAACCATCTCCTCCCTCAATGATAGAAAACCATTAATCACCATGCCTATTCAAAGAAAAGGTCTTCCTTCACCTCGGCCAGACCCTTCTACAATTTCCCAAATATAAATCAATCTCAAAACCCTTGAAAAAGGAAAATCTAAAGTCAAGGATGAAAAATCAGTCACTGTAATTCATACCAATTCTGATTCTGACCAGTCCTCTTCAGAATCCAGTTACGCCTTTGAAATTCAAGCCATTGAAAATGCTTTCTCCAATTTAGAACTCAATCGAATTTCTAATAAATTAGTCAATCCCACTAGCCTTACCAAAGATTAGTATCTTAGGCCAACTACCCCAGATCTGCAATATGAGGAAAGAAATATTCAAAATCAATTTTCTATCTCTTCTGATAAACTATATGAATGGAATATAGATGGTTTATCAGAATAAGAAATCCTTAATAAGTTAAATCATATATCTATAGTTGCTAACAACTACGTCACTACTCATGACCTTAGTCAACCAGATATAGTTAATTTGCTTACTTCTGGATTCACGGGTATATTAAAATCTTGGTGGGAAAAACATCTCACTGAAGATTCCAGCGACAGAATAAAAAATGTTGTAAAAAAAAGATAATAATGGAATTCCTATTTTTGATGAAATCATAGGACGAGGAGTACCTGATGGGGTCAACACATTAGCCTACACCATAGTTGAACATTTTATAGGAACTCCTATTAACATTACTGCAAGAATACATAATCAACTGACTAATCTTACTTGTCCAACCATGAGTGATTTCTGATAGTACAAAGGTGTATTCATGTCTTGAGTAATGCTCCGTGATGATAGTAATAAACCATTTTGGAAAGAAAAATTCATTAATGGTTTATCGAATCTATTCGCCCATAAGATTAGAGAAACCCTAAGCGAAACTACGAGAGTCATCGATTATGATAACCTTACGTAAGGCAATATCATTAGCTGAATCTAAAGGAAGGATTAAAAATATGTATTGACATGAAAATTAGTAACCAGTTACAAGATGATAGGAAGAGAGCTAAATATGAAATGAGAACCTTCTATGAACAATATGGTCTCCCACCCATAGCTTCCTCTCGAGAATGAGCTAAGATTCATAGAAAGCCATATAGAAGTCACAAAGGTTATCAAAGAAATTACAAAAAGAGGAAAACAGTATTTCTAAAAATAGAATACTATTCCAAAGAAAAACAAAAACCCAAAAGGAAATACAGTAAAAAGGATATGAAAAAAGAACCCAAGGATAAAAGCAAAGTTATATGTTTTAAATGCGAAAAAGTTGGTCATTTTGCAAAAGATTATTATGTTAAAAAGAAAATAAACCAGTTACAAATTTCTGAAGAAAGCAAAGAATCCCTTTACCAAATTCTACAGTTAAGAGACACTGATACTGAAAGTAACCCAGAAGCTAGTTCATCCGTCCTTTGATGATTCTTCTGGCTCTCCGGACATTACAATAGGATGCAAGGATAGTTGTTGTAATCCTAAGTCGTTAAGTGTTCTCACTAAAACTGAAGAACAAGAACATCTTCTTATTGATCTAATAAGTAAAGTAGAGGGGCCTTGAGTTAAAATCATCTTATCTTCAAAAACTTAAGATATTACTGGGAAACAAAGAAGCTGAAACTCCAAAAGTTACTAAACCAAATTCCAGTCTATATAAAACTCTTGAAAGATTCAATAATCAACCAAAATAAGTCACCATTCAAGATCTTCAAGCCGAAATTAATACAATAAAAGCTGAAATTAAGAATCTTAAGTCAAAAAACCAAGTTAACAAAAACGATCTCTTTGACCTCAAAACAAATAATGCTTTCTCCTTTAATGAGAAAGATTCATCCTTCGATGAAGAAAGATCTACTCAGTCAGTTAAATCCACTCCATATCATCACCTCCAGACCTTAAACAAAATATTATTTCAAAAATGTATGCTAAGGTTACCCTTATCATTAACAAGGACTTCAGACTCAAAGTTATTGCTTTGATTGATACAGGAGCATATCTTACTTCTATTCAAGAAGGTCTCATACCAGCCAAGTATTATGAGAAAACTTCTGAACAATTAAGTTCTGCAAATGGGAGTAAGATGGATATAAAATATAAACTGTCTAGAGCTCATATTTGTCAAAATAATGTGTGCTTTAAGACATCATTTGTCCTAGTAAAAAATATGACAGATAAGTTAATTTTAGGAGTTCCATTTATCTACCTCCTATATCCATTCACAACAGACAAAGAAGGGCTAGTCACTCGCCCATTCGGACAAGAAGTCCAATTTAAGTTCCTAAGTCCCCCTTCTCGAAAAGAATTAAAATCAGTTATTGATTCTTCTGTCTCAAAATCTATCAATTTACTTCATAACAAAACCCAACAGTTATAATTTTTAAAAGAAGAAGTCAATTATAAAAGAATAGACCTGTAATTAACTAATCTAGTTCTCCAACAAAAAATTCAAAATTTTGAAAAATAAATTTGAGATAAAGTCTGCTCTAACACACCAACTGCCTTCTGGCATATAAAAAAACATTCAGTAAAGCTACCTTATATAAAAGGCTTTAAAGATAGACACATCCCCCAAAAAGTAAGACTAATTCAAATGAGTTGAGAAATTATGGAATTCTGCAAACAAGAGATTACATATCTTCTCTATAAAAAGATTACTAGGAAAAGTAAGTCACCTTGGTCATGTCTAGCCTTTTATGTTCAGAAGAACTTTAAATTAGAAAAAGGGGTTCCACGACTAGTTATTATTACAAACCTCTCAATAAGGTCTTAAAACGGATTAAGTATCCTATTCCTAACAAAAAAGCCCTCATCAGTAGGTTAAGCCAAGCAATTATCTTCTCTAAGTTCGATATGAAGTTAGGATTCTGGCAGATCCGTCTTAGAAAGAAAGATAGGTATAAAACTGCCTTCACCACTCCATTTGGTCATTATGAGTGGAAAGTCATGCTGTTTGGGTTAAAAAATGCCCCTAGTGAATTCCAAAACATCATGAATGATATTTTCAATCCTTCTAGTCATTTTTCAATTGTTTACATTGATAATGTTCTTATTTATTCCAAGTTAATCGATGAACACTGGAAAAACATTTGAAATCGTTTCTAGCTACCATCTAGAAGAATGGCCTTGTGGTTTCAGCCTCAAAAATCAAGTTATTTCAAACCAAAGTCAGATTTACCACATCCATCAAGGATAGATTCATCCATCACTCTAATTTGCTAATAAATTCCCATACGAAATTCTAGATAAAAATCTGTTGCAGAGATTCCTTGGATCTCTTAACTACATTGTTGATTTTTACAAAGACCTCAAAAAACAATGTAAGCCTCTATTTGATTGTCTGCAAAGTAATCCTTCCCCATGGACTTCTATTCATACTAACATAGTTAAATCCACAAAACAATATGTCAAGTCTTTCCCATGTCTTAGCATCCCAACTTCCGATTCTTTTAAAATCATTGAAACTAATGCCCAGACATTGGTTTTGGCGGCATCCTCAAACAAAGAGTCAGTCCAAATGCTCCTGAACAATTAGTTCATTTCCATTCTGGTGTTTGGATTATAGCACAAAGTAACTATAGTACTATTAAAAAAGAAATTTTATCCATCGTTTTATGTATTAGTAGATTTGAAGATGATATTTTAAATCAAAAGTTTTTAGTCCGAGTTGATTGTCAAAGTGCAAAAAAATGTTTTAGAAAAAAGATGTTGAAAATATTGCTTCTAAATAGATTTTCTCCTGATGGCAAGCTATTTTGAGTGTATTTGATTTTGATATAGAATATATCAAAGGAAGTGACAATTCTATTTCAGATTTTCTTACTAATGAATTGCTGTAGAATGGCAAATAGGCAACCTCCCCAACGGCCCCCCTAGTAACTCAAACCCAGTTATTTGCTCTTGCAGTAGTTAACAGGTTTTAACCGCTTACATAAATATCCACTTTCAAGTCAGCCCTTGTCAATCCTACTCCATACCCTTTCCAGGTCCAAGCTAAAACCCCAGTTAACCAAAACCTGAAAACAATTCCAAAAAAGTCATCTAGTGATTATTTTGAGAAACCCTTTGTTCCCTTTTTTTTATATTGAACCACACCTGAGTCATATAAAGGATCCCATCACCTTAATGCGATCTTATTTCCTTGTTAACCTCCATTTTTGCCCAAGTCATCCTCAGAAGACATTTAGATTCTACAGAGATATTCTCTATCATACCGAATCCATAACCATCAAGTCAATTCCAAATCGTAATGGTTCAACAAAAGTTATCTATCACTCCCTATACATCCAGAGGATCATTTCCATGGAAGAATGGGGTGTTCATCCTTCTTTGCTTCAACCTCTACCTGGTCATGAACTTCATTTTAGTTATTATGACTACATGGCAGCCTAGTCAACAATATTGCTACGCCAAAATGAATCATTTACTCATTCTTGGTTTATCAATTTTGGTAACAAGTTTAAAAGTCAAATCCCTAACTGGTTTTTCAAATGGTGGTCACAACATGGCACCATTCCAGAAATCCTGCCCCTCACCCTTACAGACCAAGTAAAGTATTTTCATACTGTTTACAAAGTTAACAAACACAATTCCCAGTGTCCAATTCTCCTCCTATTCTCTTATAAATAGAAGGTTCCCTAGATATTCAAATAGCAGTATGATATCCAAAACAATACAGCCATTCGATGTTATTACGTCAGATGGTGGGACACTTTCAATATTAATTGGATCATGGGCTATATTGAAGATGAATTTCCAATACATATCTCCAAACAGGTTACTCTAGTCACTCCAGCACAAATTCAGAAGCAAAGTAAATCGGAACAGGCCTCTTCTGAAAACACAACCTGATCCAGAAGACCTCCTAAGTCAAAAATTATAGAACTCAAGGAAATGGCAGCATCCATATTAGATCGCATCCAAGACCTCTCTCAGGATGATAAGGAGGCTGATGATGCATCCTCAACTACTGAATCAAGTCACCCGAGGAATCCGTATGACAATTCTTTGTTCCAAGATAGCGAGGATCCATTCGCTTAATCTAGGTTATCCAAGTCAAAATCATTATTTGCTACAGTAGATGTCGAAGTTACTATTTCTATAGGAACTGTCGGCAGAGTTACAATTTCTACAATCCCCCGACAAAACACTATTCAGTTCCCCTTTGTCGGGGAACTGATACCAAAGGGGAACTAAATAGTGTTTCCTCGGGTGACTTGATTTAGTAGTTGAGGATGCATCATCAACCTCTTCATCATCCTGAGAGAGGTTTTGGATGCGATCTAAAATGGATGCTGCCATTTCTTTACGGTTTGTAATTGTTGACTTAGGAGGTCTTCGGGATGGGGTTGTGTTTTCAGAAGAGGCCTGTTTCGGTTTACTTTATTTCTAAATTTGTGCTGAAGTGACTGGAGTAACCTGTTTGGAGATATGTTTTGGAAATTAATCTTTAACATAACCCATGATCTTGTCAATCTTGAAAGTGTCCCACCATTTGACGTAATAACATCAAATGGTTGTATTGTTTTGGATATCATATTGCCATTTGAATATCCAAGGGACTTTATATTTACAAGAGAATAGGAGGAGAATTGGAAACTTGGAATTGTGCTTGTTAACTTTGTAAACGGTATGAAAATACTTTACTTGGTCTGCAAGGGTGAGGGGCAGGATTTCTAGAATGGCGCCATGTTGTGATCACCATTTGAGAAACCAGGTTGGGATTTGACTTTTGAACTTGTTATCAAAATTGATAAACCAAGAATGAGTAAATGACTCATTTTGGTGTAGCAATATTGTTGATCAGGCTGCCATGTAGTCATAATAACTAAAATGAATTTCATAACTAGGCAGAGGTTAGAGAAAAGAAGGATGAACACCCCATTCTTCAATAAAAATGATCCTCTAAATGTATAGGGAGTGATATATGACTTTGGTTGAGTCATTGCGATCTAGAATTGACTTGATGATTATAGATTCGTTGTGATTGAGAATGTCTCTATAGAATCCAAGTGTCTTCTGAGGATGACTTGGGCAAAAATGGAGGTTACCAGGGAAATAAGATCGCATTAAGGTGATGGGATCCTTTATGTGACTCAGGTGTGGTTCAATATAAAAAAGAGGAACAAAGGGTTTCTCAAAATAATCACTGGATAACTTTTTTGGAATTGTTTTCAGGTTTTGGTTAACTGGGGTTTTAGCTTAGACCTGGAAAGGGTCTGGAGTAGGATTGACAAAGGCTGACTTGAAAGTGGATATTTGTGTAAGCAGTTGAAACCTGTTAACTACTGCAAGAGCAGATGACTGGGTTTGAGTTACTAGGGGTGCTAGACAAATATCAAATGGTTAAATTACTTGTTTCCCCTGGGGGGCCGTCGGGCAGGTTGCCTATTTGCCATTTTGCATGAATTCTCTAATAAGAAAATTTGGAATAGAATTGTAACTTCCTTTGATATATTCTATATCAAAATCAAATACACTTAAAATAGCTTGTCATCGGGTAAAAATTTGTTTAGAAGCAATATTATCAACATCTTTTTCTAAAACATATTTTACACTTTGACAATCAACTCGGACTAAAAACTTTTGATTTAAAATATCATCTTGAAATTTGCTAATACATAAAACAATGGATAAAATATCTTTTTTAATAGTACTATAGTTACTTTTTGCTTTAGTCAAAACACTAGAATGGAAATGAACTAATTGTTCAGGAGCATTTGGACTGACTCTTTGTTTGAGGATGCCACCATAACTAATGTCTGAGGCATCAGTTTCAATAATTTTAAAAGAATCAGAAGCTAGGATGCCAAGACATGGCAAAGAGTTGACAAATTATTTTATGGATTTAACTATGTTAATATGAACAGAAGTCCACGGGGAAGGATTACTCTGAAGACGATCAAATAAAGGTTTTGTGACGGCCCAAGTTTTTCAGCCCCATGTGTCAGTGATGAACCGAAAGAATGACCTGATAACAGAAACGAAATGTGGAAGTGAAAGAAGAAAGGTGACCTCTAAAGATGTAAGTCATCCCTAAGGCACCAAAATGATTTGACATGAGACCATGAAACTCAAATGAGCCAAGCAATGAAGTAAGAATGTCGAACCCGAAAAGAAATGAACTAAGGAAAAAATGGTCATTTTAAATAGAAATGGATGCCACCGTGCACACCATTGGAAAGACAAAAAAAAAAAGAATGAAGTTAGACTCAAGAATCGCCTGATTTGGAGTCCGGATGACAAAGATATGAAGATAGAATAAGGAGGCATCCTCCGATTAGGAGATACCACAACCCTATCTCACTAAAACTATCATAACTCTCAATACGTTTGGAGTTTCAGGGTGTGGTTAGTACCATTGGAAATCAAACTTCAAGCTCTTGAATTTAGACTCAAGAATGACCTAATTTGGACCTTGGATGGGTAAGTTATGACCATTTGAAGACAGGTCATCGCTGCAGCCAAACTTAGTTGACTGAGTTGGCAACTGAGTCGGCTCTTTCAGGCCAAGAGCACCAAAAGTGACCAAAATAAGGTGCGAACGAGCCCAGTCAGCTCCTTTAATCTTTAATCCTTATCGTTAGAAAATATATATATATTTATATATATATCGAGTGAAAAAAATAAGCTCACCTAGTTGAATAAAGCTTTAATAAAAGGTCTATTCTTTATCTTGATGATTGGTACTAGATTTGTGTGCTAGCTTGAGGCTGGATGTGATCATTTCTTTAATTAGCTTAGATAGAAACATATTTGATGCCGGTTCACTTAAAAAGGATTCTAGAGTTGTTTTGATTTACTTGATCATTGTCTTGATGTGTGGAGGACCATACTTACTTCCTTGATGTTGAAATTTTGGGAGATTGCTTGGAAATGGTTAAAAAAATGAATACTTGAGGTAGTTTTCTGTCAATACTTGTTTGGAATATTGGTGCCTCTTTGGTGAGAAAAAGCTTAATATTTATGGGTATCATTTCTGGAAACCCTCACGAGACGTCACTCGTCCACTAGGGGTTTAAAAGGCTTATTGAATATGCTAAATGCAATCGTGTTCCCTACGAAAGTGGCGTTATTCATTTCTTGCTTTCTAGTTCACTTTTGTATAGTTGTTGGTTTCTTGTTTTTCTTTGTAGTTCATTATTAGGGACTAGCAATATTTAAGTTTGGGGGTGTGATAAGCGCAGAAAAGTACTCATTTATACCCCTTAATCTTGAATGTTCTAGGACCTTATTGAATCTTATTTTCTCGTTTTAGTCTAATTTCATATTATTTCCCTTTTCATGCACTTATCCCTAAAATAAGTCAATTCAGCTGGTTTAGAGCATTCAAAGAAGCAATCTCAAGTCTAGTGGAAGAAAAGAGCAAAGTGGTGAAAAAGCCCTCTACGATCGGTTGGACCAAGCTATGATCGATCACATTGTGATCGTTCCAACCCTGCCATGTTGGATTGAGCCTTTTGTCCTTATCCTCATGAAAAGTTCCTATTCGATCGATCTAACCTTTTATCCGATTAATCGAACATTTTGATCTTATCCTCAACAACCACTTTTGTCCTTTTCCCACAAATATCTCAGCCTTGTCCTTATCCAAAAAGTGCGCTGCCATACTTTGATCATTCAGAGCAACCATGTGATTGATCGAACTACCTCAAATTACGTGAAAAATAGATTTCAAGCCAAATTGAAGGTGTGCTCGTGGTGCAATCATTTGGAGGTCCTAGCGCACGAGGTTTAACCATTGGGTGTAACATTTGAGCTACCTATATAAGAAATTTGGCTATTTTTAGTAGGAGGTTGGTTAGTTAGAGAGAGAATTGGCTAGAGATTAGAGAGAAACATACATTTTGGGAAAGTTCTTCCACTCATCTAGGGTTTCCACTAAGAACACAAAAGGAGGAGGATGAATTCTATATGGAGATAGCCCTTGAGGGTTGGATGACAAAATCAATGAGTGGCTAAACCATTCTCTTAGGGCTAGAGATAGCCTATTGTAATTCTTATTTTGACCTCTTATATATATATAAATCTTGTCTCTATATGATTTGTGCAGTTTAATACTTCCAATTGATCATTTAACTCAATCCATATGTCTATGTATGCTAGAATGAATGTTCATGTGTTTTTCTCTAGATTTTGTGACATTAATGTATGCATATGTGTGTTGATATTATGAATCTAGTGATGGTGAAGGCATGGTGCTTAAATGGATTACTCTTGTGGTTTATTTGATGGTTCATACTTATTTCTTGATGGATTGTGCCACCTCCTTAGTTTAATTAGTTTACTTTTCATGTCAATAACATAGTTGTAGTGTAATTGCTTTAATTTCCTAGATAAGTGGACAATCCATTCTTGTTGTTTGATGTTCTATGCTTATAAATATAAGTAGTATGTTTTTTTAAATTTCTTGAGTGTGCATTAATTGTGGGCTTATGGAAAGATTAATGGCTTAATTTGATATGTTGTTCTATTCATTAGATTGATTAGACAATGTATGCTTACTTAGCCATCCATGTTTAATATTTCAATTAATGGCACACACTTTCCTTTACAACATATAATCCCTTTAATCAATCAAATATTGAATGTCTAGGAAGGCAATGCTTAGTGGTGAACTCTATGTCCCAAGAATCTTCTATTATTCTTTACACCTCATTTGTTGTAGTTGTTTTACATTGCATCACTTTAGTTTAAATTGTAGTATAATTCAACCAACAAACCTCTCTTTTGATCATTTGACCTACTAATCCAACATTGATTCCAAAATACCATTCATTTCCTATGGGACGATCCATACTTACTCTTGCTACATTAGTAGTTGGTGGTGGTAGTGGCATTCTACAAATTTAAACTTGGCCACATTCATATCACACCATAGTTGTGCTTTGGTTGTCCTTACGACAAAGGCTTACACCATAATAGTACCTAAACATTGAATGGAAGTGATGCTTATTTCTAAATTCTTTTGCATATGCCTCTTGTATAATTATATGAAAAAAGTTTCTAAGTCATTGAAACTAGATAATTCCTTCACATATTAAAAATAAGGCCTAGCCATAAAATGACTTTCCATAACAAAGGAATTCAGGAATTAAACAGAATTGCTAACATGGAAATGCATGTATATATAAGTAAGATGAGTAATTTTCAGTATGAATAGAACACATGTAGTGTAGCCTCTTCTCAATAAAATGTTCCATACTTAGGAAATTAGTTGATCTTGGAAATACAGCTAAATCTATTTTATGGCTCTACCTATGTACCTTTTTCCAAGTACTTAGCCTTTCCTCCTCTAAATGAATGATTCTTCACATGCTTGGATTTAGTTGTTCAGATGGCCATGTGTGGCCATTTGATTCCTTTCAAGCTTTTCAGTTTACTTAAAAAGGAAATTACAAGCCACTTCATGTGGCCATTTGATTCCTTTCTAGCTTTCCGATTTACTTGGAAAGGAAATTACTAGCCACTTCATGTGGCTGGTTGAAGCACTGTGGCTTTCCAGTCTTCATAGATGGAAAGGTAATACTCTCTCAAGTATACCCCATTCACTGGATGCTTGTGGGATCTTCTAGCTATGTCCATCAATCTATAAGCCCCTTTTCCAAGGACTTATTCAACTAAGTAAAGACCATCTCAATTAGGGGTCCATTTTCCAAATTCCTTGTCCTTGTATCCAGGTGGGAATTTGACTTGCCATACCAAATCTCCTTCAACAAATGACTTTATCATAACCTTCTTGTTATATACTCTCATTACTTTCTTCTTTTGTGCAATAACATAGTCTAAGGCATTAAGACGGAACTCATTAAGGTCTTTTAATTCTAACAATATGGCATGGTTGTAATCTACCAGAGTAAGCTTATTTTGAAAAGCCACCCTTGTAAATTTGATGGTCAACTCCATTGGAAGAATGACATCATGTCCATATGTAAGCATATATAGTGTGACACCCGTACTTGATCTCTTTGAGTTCTTGTAAGCCTAAAGCGCTTCAGAAAGTAGGTGATGCCATTGTTTTTTATGATTCTCAATTATCTTTTCAAGAATGTTAAGGATCACTTTGCTGTAAGCTTATGCCTATTTATTTGCTTAAGCAAAGTATAGAGTAGAACTAATCACTTGAATAACACATTCTGCACAATAATCAATTACTTTATTTCCAACAAAGGAAAGGCCTCTGTCAGTGGTGAGAGTCTCTGGAATTTCAAGCATATGTATAATGTGCTTCTTAATAAATCAATGACTATGGACTACTCACAAGTTACTAGCGAGATAGCTTCTACCCACTTTGTGAAATAATCTATTACAACCATAATATGGGTGTGGCCATCCGCGGACAGTGGTTTTATCTTTCCAATGAAGTCCAAAGCCCATCCTCTGAATGGCCATATTTTTACTATTGGTTGCATATTTATAGTTGTAACTCTTTAGACTGGACCATGTTCTTAACATACAACACAAGTTTTTGCAAACTTTATGCAATCTTTCAATATACCTTTCCAATAATAACTGTACATTTTAAGAAGCCATTTCTTTTTTTGATTCCTGCTTGATGAACTCCACATATTCCAAGGTGTAATTCGACCATCACTTTTATAGACTCATCACGGCCAAGACATCTTAGCAAGAGTCCATCTTCTTTATTCTTTTTGTAGAGATCTCTATTAATCAAGATATAATGTGGTGCCAAAAGCTACACCCTTTTGTCCATATTGGCACTAGGATTCTGTAGGAAGTGAATAATTAGTGTTCTCTAATCATTTAGATCTAATCCATCTATATCAACATTGAAAATCTGCCGCGTCTTCTTGACAAGTTTGCTTCTTTCTGGCTCGTCAACATGGAAATGTCTTGCCATCTCATGTCGTGACTCTAAAGAAGGAAGAGTCCTTCTTTTGATTGTGATCAAGGTTTCCTCCATACCTAGTGGGACTTTTACTCGAGAGGCTATTTGTGCTAGATCTTCAGCCTTCATATTCAAATGTCTTGGCCAATATTGGATTTGAACTTTTTCCACCTTTAGTTCTAGCAGAATTTCTAACCTAATGCTTAATGCCTCATACTCAGCTTGGTTGTTTGCATACTTGAAGTCGAAGAAGAAAAAAAATGTGGTTTTTCTTCCTTTTGTTGAAATGATGGCTATTCCAGCTCCTTCTTCACCGTGATTGCTTGATCCGTTAAATATGAGAGTCCAAGGTGAGCAGTTAAGGTAGAGATTATCCACCTCATCACAAACTTTTGAATCAGTCTTGGTAGAAGGATGGTCCGCTAGAAATTCTACCACTACCCTTCCTTTAACTGCCTTTTGCAAAATATACTTGAAAGAAAACTCCATTAAGGCTAATGACCACTTTCCAATACCTCCAATGATCAAAGGCATCGAGAGCATATACTTAATCAAATCTGTTTGAGAGATGATATACATGGCCACCAGTAAAATGTAGGTTCTCAATTTCATAGCCGCATAATACAAGAAAATGTACAACTTTTCAATCAAAGTGTACTGCTGTGAGATTTAAATGTACCACTCGCAAGTTTATGAATCTTTACAGATAAGGCTTACTTGTAAGGGTGTCGTACCCAAGGAACTTGTGTAAATTAAGTTTTTCAACAGATTTCTTAAATTCCAAACTAACTTGAAAATAGGATAATCAAATTGTGATGATCTATTCTAAATTAAATAAGTTTAAAAATGAGAACAATGATTGAATAGGATGTAGAAAATAGAGAGAGAGGACTAAGGGCATGACTTCACCATCAACATCGCATCACCAGTTAATTACATCAATTTATTAGAGATATAACATATACATGCATGGGGAATTAATCATGGCTACAAGCACATATTAATTTAGCTAGAAGATAATATAATTTAAAGCTAAGCATGAACTATCTTCGATTGGCATAAACCATCTACCTAACTACTTTACTCTGGGGTGTAGTATGGTCTATCTTTTCTAGGAATAATCCATCAAATCTATAGCATTATATTCAGAGAAAAACCATTGTGTAATCATATCATTCATAACTACAAGAAGTGAATGAGTTGTATTCAATCACAAGATTCAAATATCTAAGACAAGATAGAAAAATATTGGTAATTGAATTAAAACTTTAAAACTAATTCTTATTGAAAAGTCAATTAAAAATCCTATAGATTACACAATCATGCATGAATAATAATTATTCTCCAACAAATAAATATAATCAAACCAGTGATGCTAAGCTAGGGCTACATCACAACCCTAGCAAAGCATTTAGCCAAACATGACTGGAGTAGAATTCTTCATGGTTTAAGAAGACATCTTCACCACCATGGATTGATCCATTCTTGCTTCTTAATGCTTCTCTTCTGATCTCATCCTCAGGATCCTCTGTATGATGCCCTAATGATGTAGATAACTCCCTTTAAATAAGAGAAGATCAGCCCCAAAGTTCCTTTTTTCACATAGAAGACTTATATTGAAATTCTGCCAAACAAGGACTTCAAAATTCGTATAGACTTCCAGCCCAGTTTGACAAGGTAAATAGCTGTTTAATGAAATCCTCATGAAATACAAAATTGTAGCTCTTTGAATTTCCAGAATACTAAAATGAGTTCAAGTTACCAACTTTGGAGAAAGTTTCGTTGTTGGAGAAGGATTTTTCCTTTTCTTCTTCTTTCCATTCTTATTAACTTATGGCTTATCTTGGACTCTTTTCTAAGTCTAATTAGACTTGGATCTTGAACATTGCTCGGTCCCATGGATTATCATATTTTAAAGCTTGGAATCACTGGTCTTGACTGATTTTGCAATTAAGGCCCTGAAATAAATAAAAATAATAAAATAATGTAAAATCATAATAAAGTACTACTAAGAAAATAAAACATGCAAATTAAGGGGTTAAAATATACAACATTCAGTGCCTAACATGTACTTACATTCCACTGGAGTGACTACCTTATTTAGATAATAAATAGCTTGCTCTTTACGCTATTCATTGTTCTGAGCTAAAAGAGTCCCAATTGATTCATCGACGGCCAATAAGTATACCCTTAAGGCCGTTTTTTGACTGGAGGCATCATTACTGGAGGGTTGGCCTGGTAGCTTTTCAGCCCTTTAAATGCTTGCTGGTGCTGTTCTGTTCATTTTGAATTCTTCATCCCTCTTTAATTTCAGCAATGGAGAGAAAGTGTGAGTGTGGGTGCAATTTTTCACACCCGAACACTTAAGGAAATAAAAATAAGAAGAAATATAGGAAATATAGACAAGGCAACCAATGACTCTTGAAAGAAGAACAATGATGGGGATTTGATCCCTTTCATTCTCATTCATGCTTTATTTATAAGCTTTGTTTAAAGAATTACGTGGAGTGATTTTCTGGCTTTATTCCCAATCGTGGGTATTTATGCTTACTGATTATGTGCATGTTTTTATGGCAAGCGTTAGGGATTTATGGGCCAGCCGAGATTGGGTTACCCATTTGGATTTTATGTTAAGTAGAGCTTCCTTTACTTGATTGGGCTGAATCAGTAAGTGCATATGACTATTGTTGCTGGACCTCCAGCTGATGGTGGGCTTTTGGATGTTTTTAGTTTAGTAACGGGCTGCTCTTCTGCTGCCATGTGGAGCGCTATAATTGGTGGGTGTTGTTCCCTCTACATTTTGCCCCCAATTCCTTTTATGAATTTAATTCATATATAGAATTGTAACCGTTTTTGGGAAGTGGAGAAGTTTTTACGGATGTTACTTCCTATCATTACCATTTGTGCTGCTAATTTTGGGGTTTCATGATTACCTTTTCGTTATCTGCCTCTCTTTGCTTTTATATTATGTTCTTGTCATTTGGGCTTATGTATCTGTGATCCTGCTCTTGAGTTTTAGTGAAAGTTCGATTACTACTATATCATCTTCCTTCGTCTACCAAGGTTAGTCTTGCTTTTGTTCCCTCTCTCTTTCATTATGAGTCAAGGAAGTAGAGAATGAACTAATAGTGCTCATATGTCTGATTCTTAGTCAGGGACTACGGCGACGAGTTTGAGCAATTACGTCGAGGGTCCCATATCCTTTTGATGGACATTATGGAAAGCAAATCTTTTTCAATTGCTCAGTTGAGAAAGAAAAATCGTGTTCCTTCTGACGTTACCCTTAAGGAATATGACCATGACTTGAATTTTAGTACAGGCGAGGGTTTGGAGGAGGGCTAGATGCTCTTCTCTGCTTTACATTTTCCTGCCTTTCGATTTCCCCTAAATCCTTTCTACCTTCGGGTTCTGTCAATGCTGAATTTGGCTCCCCTTCAGGTTAACCCTATTTTTTTCCGCATTCTCTCATGTCTTTTTTCTCTAAAATGGTTTGATGTTTGACCTTGAATCTTGCCAATCTTTTATTTTGTTACACACTTAATAGAACGAAGGGTGGAGAGAGTAGATTCCACTTTCATTCTAGACCGGGTAGGGTTCTTTCCTCTCATCTTAGACTTCTGACAAATTATGGAAAGACAAAATTGTTAAAGTCGGAAGGGCGTGGCAATCTGCTTCCGCTCAAGATTCATTGATTCGATCGAGCTTTCATGCCCTATCCGTTCCTACGTTCAATGATTCGGGCGAGTCTTCTTGCTTTGTCTGTATCGTAAAGCATTTTTGTTACATTAATGACTTCTTAGGTCACGAGACTGACTTTTTCTGTTCGAAATTTGAAGATAGCTGTCGTGTTTATTTGCAGGAAAGAGTTTGAAGTGACATTCCTTCTGCCAGGGTCCTCCTCTCCTTTTCTCTTCTTGAGTTAATCTTTAAGGATTCTCCAGTGATCGTTTAAAATCCTAAGGAGACCATAGACCTTGACACTTCTGATTCTGAGGCTAGCCCCTTATCGCCTTCCCCTCTTTCCCTTATCAATCAGTGATGGAACTTCCTCCTCCAAAAGCTCGTATGACTAAGAAGGAGAGAGAGGCAGCTGCTAAGTTGCTGCAGGAGAGAAAAACATCATTGTTGAGGCGAGTAAGCTATCCTCCTCTCAAAAATAGAAAGGAGTTCAGTAAGGGACTAAGCATTCTTCCGCGAAGGATAATTCTCCTTCGAAGCACCCAAAATTTATGGCTGGGGCTTTGAGGTGAAAAAGTGCCCTAATTTCTAGCGCTGCTGACGTTGCTGGGGGTAACTTCACGGGGTCTGTTGAAAAGTGGTTCCCTGAAATGCTGAAAGCCGATGGTTCTCCGATCACCATTTGCGATTTTGGAGGTGAAGACCTGGAAATGCTAATGGGTTTAGCCAGAGGGATGTGGCCACTTAGGGACTAGATTTTACAGCAATAGATGAGTGTCGACAATATGCTATTTCTTGCTCCGAAGTCTATAATGGAGGTAACCTCTTCCAACTCCTCTTTCTTTCTTTTTACCTATCTTAGTTTCTTGACAATCTTGAGTTATTTCTGCACAGAGCTCTTTTTTGATGTTCGCTTTTATGAAGAAGCTATCAGCCGACTCCCTTCAGGCAAACCAGTCTGCCGCCTTTCAAAAGAGGGTGAGTCTTTTGGAAGCTTCTCTTACCGAGGAGAAGAAGAAGAAGATCCAGTAGCTTAACTTAATTGAGTATTTTGACAAGAGGGCCAAGGAACATAAAAACAAAGCGGTTGAGCTTGATTTATAGCTCGGGAAAGCGAATTCTCTTATTCAAACCTGTAAGGATGGGGGTTTGTGAATCTTCGCTATGCCAAAGGCTTCAGGCTTGGTTTTACTCAAGGGCAGTTTCCTTCTGAGGAGAGAGATTATGGTGATGCTGATGAGAGTGATACTGAGCAGCGCTCTTGGTCACCGGTGAATATGCTGAATCCTCTGCTGGCCCTAGGGAAATTGAGTTTGCTGCTCTATTAAAGGGCGAGGCTACTGAGGTTTTGCCTCCTCTCTAATACCCTTCGGGCTCTCAAGGGTTACCTCATTTGGCACTTAATGCCCTTGTCTCTGCTCTAGCTAAGGTTGAATTGGTTGATTCTTTCACATAGAGGTTCAATGTAGAAGGTAGGGCTGAGCTAAGAATGACCTTGCATAGTTTTTATTCATGTATTTCTTTCCTTCTTTTTTTTTTTTTTTTTTTTGAGGTGTTGGGTATGCCCTTCTTCTTTTGTAGAAGCTCCCATTTCTTTAAAAATATGAATGTTTCTTTTGTAATCCTTGAGATTGCTTTTGCTTGAGCTTTTCCTTACGATTTGATCTTGATATACTTATTTGTTTTTGCGATCAGTTTTTCTGTGGCCATTCGACTTTTTGCACTTTAACCAATTTCCTAAAAAAATTTGATCCGGTAATCAATTTTTATGGGCTTCACCCACTTTTTACGATCGGCACTTGTGATTGTTCAGTTTTTTAGACTTGATCGGGCGTTCAGAAGTTAGGACCTTCACCTACTCTTGTGATCGGCTATAGGGGCCATCCAGTTTTTGGGGAATTCTTCTGATCAAGTCTGATCAGGCATTCAGTTCTTGGGACCTTTTCCTATTTTTGCGATCCGCTCTTGTGACCGTTTGGTTTTTTGGGCTTGATCGATTTTCTGATTAAGTCTGTTTGAGCGTTCAGCTCTTGGGCCCTTCGCCTATTTTTGAGATCTGCTCTTGGAGCCATTTAGCTTTTTGGGAATTCTTCTGATCAAGTCTAATCAGTCATTCAGTTCTTGGGACCTTCGCCTATTTTTGTGATCGGCTCTTATGATCGTTCAGCTTTCTGGACTTGATCAATTTTCTGTTTAAGTCTGTTCGGGCATTTGGCTCATGGTGCCTTTGCCTATTTTTGCGATCGGCTCTTATAACCGTTTGACTTTTTGGACTTGATCAATTTTTTGATCAAGTCTGTTCGGGGCATTCGACTCTTGGCGCCTTCGCCTACTTTTACGATCGGCTCTTGTAACCGTTCGGCTTTTTAGACTTAATCAATTTTTTGATCAAGTTTATTCGCGCGTTCGGCTCTTGGGCCTTCCCCTATTTTTGCAATCGGCTCTTGTAACTGTTTGGCTTTTTGGACTTGATCAATTTTCTGATCAAGTTTATTCTGCTTAAGCCACCGGGGTTAGAATAGCTGAAATGCCGTGCCGATCAATCTTATCATAGGCCGCCTTGGTCAGAACTGACCAGGAGAAGAAAGACGTGTCAAAGACAGACTCATGAGCAACTAAAAGGCGTGAATATCTCCTGATAAATCTAGCTTGGACCTGGTCGGGGTTGTGCCGGTGGTGGTGAAGGAGACTGTATATGCTTAGCCTCATCTATCGATGAAGAAGATGAGGATGTGGATGTAGAAGAGGCAGAGCACTCGGACTGAGCTGGAGCTGGCTCCTCAGTTTCCTCTACACGCAGTCTCACTCTGCGCTGATACTGCCGACGGGCAATAGTCTTGACTCGAGCTATGGCCTGCAAAAAGAAAAGAAACACTTGCAATTGTTGTCAGTAATAGGTATAGCATATGAAATATAGAATTGAAGCATAACAAATAAAAACATGTTTGTCAAGTTAAGATAGACAACTTTGAATAAATTACATGAATCTATGCAAGTGATATTGCAGTTAGGTATAGAGAGTGACTAAGTGAAACATGCTAGATATGATAGAACAAAATGCAACCAATGTGGAAAACACAGGCATTGGGCATAAATTGGATAGTATGAAACATAAAAGATGGTATGCAAGATAGGAAAGTTTGATTAATCATGAAAAAGATAAGATCGATCCAAGTTGGATCGATTATAAGATGGTTGAGATCGATCTTTCTCTGATCGATCAGAGAAAGAGTGTGATCGATCAAACTCTGTAAAAAAACACAAACAATCACAGATCTGTGACGTGGACAACAAGGGGGCACCCGAATATGCTCAAGGGCCCCTCCACACCTCAACAAATCAATATTGGTCACTTAAATAGGCACGTAACCCCTAAAATCAAAATCAGAACAAAATATATACATATATATACACACATGCTTCAAAGCTTCAAAAATGGCAACAAGTAAATATGAAAGTTGTAGATCTAAAATGGCAACATCTAAAACATGCGGGTCAACTTAAAAATGAAAAGAGGGAACCCAAAAACTTACCAAAATGAGAGGAGAGAAGCAAACCGAGAGAAAGATGAGATTGGGATCACGAAATGGAGTTTTGAAGCCTTGGGATGTCGCCGGAGGTTCACTAGAGGTAAGGAAGAAGGCGAAACAGTGGTGGGAAAAAAGGAGGGCCTGAGATCGATGTTGAAATCGATCCAAATTACCTTTGGGTCATATTTTTAAAAACTGTTCCGACGAGTTCGATCAATCACTTGGGAATTAGATCGATCGAACTACGATCGATTATGAAGGAAGTCAGATTAATCAAACCTAAAAACGAAAAAGTATTTTTGAAAATTATTATTATTATTATTATATATATATATATATATATATATATATTTAAAAAAATTAAAATTAAAAGGTAAATTAAATTTTTTTTGAATTTTTGGAAAATAAAACAAATTTCAAAAAATATTCATGGATTTTTGGAAAATAAAAGTAAAAATAAAACAAAATTCTATTTGATTTTTGATTTTTTTATTATTATTATTTCTTATTTTTTTAAAATTCAAAATTTAAAAAGAAGTCAAGGTCAACAGGAAGCACATAGATCGATCGAGACTCAATCGATCCAACAGGTGAAAACCCGCAGACATGTTCGAACGATACATAGTGAGGTGATTTTTTTTTTATGGTTTCAAAATTTTTCTAAGTATGGGACACAGATCGATCTAAGGAAAATCTAAATCGATCTTGGAACACTCAGATCAATTGAAAGTAAAGTTCGCATGATACACAGAGAGCTGGAATATGCAGGAAATTTACGCACGATGGGACAGAGAGATGATTGGATGCAGAGATGATTGTTCGATCGATCTGACTTTTTTTCAGATCGATCGAACAGACACTAAATGTCTAATTCGAAACTGAAAGTGCAAGCATTCTCAATCAAAGTTCTTAACAATGTGATGAACCCAGAACATATCTAGACGACGCAAGAAATGAAAAGTAAAATAAAAATGAGGGAGGAATAGGGTTGTAAACCCTACGAAGCACTAATGTTTAATGTATCTAGCAAGACGTTGGGCTCTTTTAGCCCGGATCAAAACTCTTGTTGTGCATCCCTTCCTTAGTGGGGGTGAAAAGCACTTTAAATCCCACCCAACAAATAGTTCCCTAAAGAACTTGTTGGATTTGATTCAGAGGAGATTGATAGTCCTTTGTCTATACAATTCTTGGGCTTCCATGCCCTTTTAACACTTATTTTAAAAACATTTTCCTTAGAGTCTTTTTGGAAACTCCATTGACAAGCAAAGACTCATGTTATTCAAGTTCATTTTTAATACATTTTCCCACAACACACACTTCTTCATGCTTGTCCATTGAAGTCGAGGTTAGATTAAATATGTTTAACTTCACTTTCATGTGACTAAATGAGATTTTCATTATCCCCATCCTACAATTTATGTTGGCATTTGCGGTTGCCAAGAAAGGATGGCCAAGGATAATGGGAATTTGGCTCTTGGGATTCAGAATCGGTTCCGTGTCAATGACGATGAAATCAACCGGGAAAAAGAACTTATCAATCTTGATCAATACATCCTTAATAATACCCCGGGGCTTTTTGATGGATCAGTCGGCAAGTTGCAAAACTACTGCGTCGGTTTAGAATCTCCTAAGCCCAATTTAACATATATCGAGTACGGAAGAAGGTTAACACTTCCTCCTAAATCAAGAAGAGCCCGATTAATGACATGGTCACCAATGATGCAAGAAGTAGTAGGTGAACCGGGATCCTTAAATTTTAGGAGGGTGTTGTGTTGAAAAATATAGCTTACTTGCTCGATCAAAACCACTTTCTTTGGTGCTTGGCCTTTGTTCTTCCCCTTTTGGGTGCAAAGATCTTTCAAAAATTTGGTATAAGCCAGAATTAATTTAATTGCATCTAAGAGCGGAAGATTGATCTTCACTTGCCAAAACATTTCAATGATTTCGTTGGCTTTGCCTTGTTGTTTTTTAAGAGAATTGGATCCTTTCAAGGCATCTAGAAATGGAGCTCTTGGCTCAAAAACCTTTTTATAGTCTTTTTTCACAAAATCTTCAACATAAGAATTTTTCAAATCATTTTTCAGCACTTTTTCAACAAAGGGTTCATGCACATGCAATGAATGAGGAATAGAACGGGATGGGTGTCAACTTTTGGTTGCACTAGTTCACTCTCTTCATTTGATTCACCAATTTGGTTGTCAACGATTTTCCCACTTCTCAAGGTTGTCACCGCATTGGCATGCTCGATTGTGTGACCTACCGATGAGGATTTGGTTTCCACAACAAATTATTGCTTTGGTGGGGTATTTAGAGACATCTTCCCTTTCTCTCTAATATTCAAGGCACTAGCTATTTGCCCGACATAGGTTTCTAGCTTAGCAATGGATTGGGAATGAGAGTGAAGCAATTGAGTGTTTGCCTTTAGAGTACCCAAAGTGGTCAACACTTTTTCCTCAAAAGTGGGACTTCTAGTATTTCCTTGAGAGTAAGACGATTGATTAGGAAAATGAGAGTTTGATAATTGGTTTCCATGTGATGATTGAAAAGATAATCTATAACCTTGGGAACCTTGGCTTTGTATTGGGGGTGGAACATGCTTTCCTTGAAAACCACCTTGGGGAGGGTTTGAGCCTTCCCCTTGGCTTTTTCAAGAGAAGTTTGGATGGTTCCTCTAACTAGGATTGTAATGTGTGCCATAGGGATTATTCCCTTGGTTGACAAATGCAGCATTCACTTGTTCATGGTTCTCACTTTACACATGTCCATGGGGACATTTGGAAGTAGAATGTAAGACACTAGAACAAGTTATCCAAGATTCATTAGATGAATGATGAACATGATTTGGAGAAGAAGGCACTTGATTCGCCGAATTTTGGTTGATCAAAAATTAATCAAACCTTTGAGATAAGGATTTCACCTTGGCGGCTATGCTATTGGAATTGTCAACTTGATATAAGCCGACATTCTTCATTCCACCTAAATTTCTACCATTTTTAGAGGCAAAGATCTATGCATTGAATTCTCACACATGCTTTCATATAGACGCCACATATCATCCTCATGCCTATCAAGATAAGAAACACCCACAGAAGCATCAACCATTCCTTTAACATTATCCGACAAAATTTTGAAGAAAAATTGTGCCAATTGTCATTTAGGAATGTCATGATGTGGACACTTCCTAAGCAAGTCATTGAGGCACTTCCATGCCTCATGAAATAATTCCCCATCCTCGTGAGAAAATTCACGAATGGAAGTTCTCATTGTATTGGTCTTTGAAACTGGATATTACTTTTTCAAGAACTCTTACTACATTTCTGCCCAAGTTATCGAAAAAGGCCTAAGATTGTTGAACCAATATTTTGCCTTATCTTTAAGGGTAAAAGGAAAAAGGTAAAGTCTTAACACTTCTTCTGGCATGTCCGTGTATTTCACGGTGGAACACACTTCAAGAAACTCATCTAATTGCTTGTAAGGTTCTTCATTTGGAAGTCTATGATAATTGGGAAGCATTTAAATGGTTTGTGGCTTAGTTTCATAGTGATATGCTCTAAATTGGGGCAATTGAATGCATGTAGGTGCATTATATTCATTTATCACATAATGATCACACAAAGCAACAGGAGGATTCATAACCGGTGGTGCTACATGAACACCTTGATGGCCTTGCATGATGGGAGGTTGTGGAGCAAAAATTGCCCAAGGCATTCCCAATGGAACTTAGCCTTGTTGTTATGGTGGAATGTATGGTCTTACCATGCCTAATGGGACTTGAATGTTGTCATGATGCACATTAAGGTGGAAGATGCCTTGTTGGTCTATGTGACCAAGGTCTTCCACACAGTCCTCATTGATGTCTTCCATTAATGAAATGGAATGACTAGAATTACGCCTTCCCTTAGAATTATGAACAATGGATTCAAGATTCAAATTAAGTCAGACAAGAGTAGGATTTAATAATCTACGACCATGCATGCACAAACAAAACAAAAACAAGCAACAAGCAAGTAGCAATCACTTTTCCTCCGCAACAAATCAACAATCAACAATCCTCCACATACAATGATCCCATACTCCCATGCTTTGAACAATATACAAGAAAAATTAAATTGCCTCCACGCGGGCTCATGATCTATCTAAGAATTTAAAAAATTACTACCACGTGGGCTGACGATTTAACTAGAGATTGAGTTAAAAAGAGCTCACAAAGGGTTATTAAGTAACTTCAATTTATTTTTTGATTTTTCAAGTCTTGCTATGCTTTGTAATTTTTTTTTAGAATTTTGGCCTTTTTATGCTTAGCTTAGCTCCTTGCTTTTCAATTCTCCCTTGCTTCACTTCTTTCTGCTTAATTCACCTACCCAATCAAGAACAAACACAAAGTAATCAAAATAAAATAAAGTAAAAACACGATCAAAAGAGTACTAATTCCTAATTGTTTCCAAAATATGGTGGTGCCAAATCCTCAGCAATGACGCCAAAACTTGGTGTTTGTCGTGGGGCAACCAATTAAAACATGTTAAAAAGTGGCCAAGTTTGAATTTATAAAGTGCCACTACTACCTCTAACTACTAATATAGCTAGGGTGAGTAGGGATCGTCCCAAGGGATAGGAAGCAATATTGATATGGAAACAAGGTCGGATTAGTAGGTCGAGTGATCAAAAGGTGGTTTGATTGGTTAATTAAACTATAATGTTAAACAAATTCAATAAAAAATAATTAAAGTAAATAAAGGGTAAAGAACAAGATAGAGGGATCTTGGGATTTAGAGGTCACCACTAAACATCACCTTTTAAGATACTCAATGTGTAATGAATGAGGGGAAATATAAGTTGCAATGCTAATATGTGTAACCGATTGAATCAACAAGCATGGATGACTAATTAAGTATACATTGTCT
The DNA here is from genome assembly GCF_030987335.1 of Cornus florida. Lineage (NCBI taxonomy): Eukaryota > Viridiplantae > Streptophyta > Magnoliopsida > Cornales > Cornaceae > Cornus > Cornus florida. Next base: position 76,314,901 of record NW_026775573.1, on the reverse strand, counting down.
TGCCAACCTAATGAATAGCACAATATATCAAACCAAGCCATTATTCTTTCCTTTATGCTCACAATCAAAACACATTAACAAGCTAGCGAATTATACTACTTGCATTCATAAGCATGGAACATGAAACAATAAGCATGGAACATGAAACAATAAGCATGGAACATGAAACAAAAAGCATGGATTGTCGTCCCATCTAAAAAAATAAGATAACTACACTACAACTAAACTAAGGACATGAAAATTAAACTAATTCAACTAAGGTAGAGGCACAATCCATTAAGAAATGAGTATGAACCATCAAACAAGCCATAAAAGTATTCCATTAAAGCACCATGCCTTGACAATCTCTAGATTCATAGCATCAACACACATAAACATGCATCAATATCACAAAACTAAGAGATAAATACATGAACATCTATTTTAGCATACATAGACATATGAATAGAATGAAATGATCAATTGGAAGTACTAAACAACACAAATCATTGTTAAAACAAGATTTATATAAAAATCAAATGTCAAAACAAGAATTACAACATAAATCCCCTCAAAATACAAAACATCAAGATCTAGAAGGCATACTTAGGGCTAACTCTAGCCCCAATAAGATGTTTAGCCACTCATTGATGCAGTCATCCAACCCTCAAGGGCCATCTCCATGGTAGGAATGATCTTCTTGATGGACACCATAGATGAATGCAAGAACTCCTAAATGATATGCATCTCTCTAATCTTTAGACTCCTCTAACCTCTCTCTCTAAGATTGTGTGTATTTCTAAGATTGTATATGTGTAAAATTGCTCAAGATCCTTATATAGGTAGCTCAAATGTCACACCCAATGGTCAGGTTTTGTGCACTAGGCCCCCTTCAATGATTGCACCATGAGCCATCTTTTAATGAGCTGGACTCTGTTTTTTTTTTTTTCGAACTTGAGGAGGTTCGATCAATAGAATTCTGATGAGATCGATTAAAGTATGGCCAGATCAATCAAAGTATGGCCAAATCGATTAAACTTTGGCGGCGCCCTTTTAGAATAAGATAAATCTAAGATATTTTTAGGATATTTTGGGAAAAAGAAAAAAGTGGTAGGTGGGGATAAGATCAAAGAAGTTAGATTGATCGAAAGGATGTTGAATCGATCGAAGATGAAAATTCTTAAGGATAAAGACAAGGTGTTTGATCCATCTTGGCGAGGCTGGATCGATCATTATAAGATTGATCGAATATTGGTCTGATCGATCGAAGCTTGTTATTTTCCACCACTTTGCTCCTTTCTTCCATTTAGCTTGAGATTGCTTATTTTATGCTCTAATTTGGCTGAATTAACTTATTTTGGGAATAAGCGCCTGAAAAAAGGCAATAACATGAAATTAGTCTAAAACGGGAAAATAAGATGGATAAAGGTTCTAGAATACTCAAGCTTAAGGGCTTTAAATGTACACTTTTCAGTGCTCGTCAATTGGGTTTACAACCAACAACGTTGATTTCACCAACCCTTTGTAGCTTATGGGCTTGCTTGAGCTAAATCCTATAAGAATTTTCTGGTTGTTCGTCTCCCTCTGGACGTCCATAAAACGTATTGATTACCCAGATAGGATGGTTTTCTGTTACTGCCTTTGGAGTCAGTCGAGTTCGCTCATGTTGCCTCTGTTGTCCTGGTTTACTTAAGTAGTCTGCTAATTCACCTTTGGCTATCAGTGTTTCCAGTTGTCTTCTCTAGCTCTTGCAATCATTAGTTAAGTGGCCGAAATCACTATGAAACGCATAGTGCTTACTTTGGTCTCTCTGCTCCATTGGTTGTCTAATCGGTGGTGGGATCTGAAAATGTTTCTAGCCTTAGTCTCTTGATACAGTTTGGTCATAAGTGCTGAAAAGTGTGCATTTAAACCCCTTAAGCTTGAACATTCTAGGACCATATTCTATCTTATTTTCCCGTTTTAGTGTAATTTCATGTTATTTCCCTTTTTAGGCACTTATACCCAAAATAAGTCAATTCAGCTAAATTAGAGCATAAAGAATGCAATCTCAAGCTTAGTGGAAGAAATGAGCAAAGTGGAAGCAAAGTGGTGAAAAACAGCCTCTTCGATCGATCGAACTAAGCTCTGATCGATCACACAGTAATCGTTCCAACCATACCATGATGGATCGAGCCTTTTGTCCTTATCCTCAAAAAATTTCCCTTTTCGATCGATCCAACATTCCTTCGATCGATTGAAAATTTTTGATCTTATCCTCACCTACCACTTTTGTCATTTTCCCAAAATATCCCAAAAATATCTCGGCTTTGTCTTTATTCTAAAAAGGCGCCGCCATAATTCGATCTATCGAAACACACTTATATTCAATCGAACCTCCTCAAGTGCGAGAAAAATAGAGTTCCAGCTAATTAATAGGTGTGCTGGTGGTGCAATCATTTAGAGGTCCTAGTGCACGAGGTCCGACCATTGGGTGTGACATTTGAGCTACCTATATAAGGATTTTGGCCATTTTTATGATATAGAGACTTTAGAGGGGAACCATATACACAAGAGAGGCTGGAGGAGTCTAGAGATTAGAGAGAGATACACACCATTTGGGAGAGTTCTTCCACTCATCTAGGGTTTCCATCAAGGAGAAGAAGATCATTTCTACCATGGAGATAGCCCTTGAGGGTTGGATAACTACATTAATGAGTGGCTAATCCATTCTCTTGGGGCTAGAGATAGCCCTAAGCATGCCTCCTTGACTTTGATGTTTTGTAATTAAAGGGGATTTGTGTTGTAATTATTGTTTTGACATCTTATATATATAAATCATGATTCTATAATGATTTGTGCGGCTTAATACTTTCAATTGATCATTTAATTCTATACATATGTCTATGTATGCTAGGATGAACGTGATGAGCGCTGAATATATGCATATTCGAGCCCCTAAGTACATATATGTTAGGGCCGAAAGTGATACTTTTATCCATAATTAGACAAATTTATGTTTAATGTGTGTTTATAGGTACTTTCCTAAATAAATGGTTAAAACTGGGACTTTATGATGATATCGAAGCTTATAGAATCATTATCGGTCATTCAGAGCAAGCCAAGAGCTGAATTGGTTAAGTTTGAGGCAATTGAAGCCTTAGAGCTCGAGCCCAAGTGTTGAGGGTCGAGCATCACAACAAAGAAGAGAAAAAAAGTCAACAAGGCCCAAATGCTCGAGCCTTAACCAAGGGTGCTTGAGCCTTGACCTTAATGCTCGAGCATGAGGCGTCAGAAATAAAAAGAGTTGATTTAAATAAAAGGCTATACTCCCAAGTCTCGTACCTCACCTCTAGGATCGAGCACCATCCATAAAGGATCGAGCATCATCTATTGATGCTCGAGCATTGAGCCCCAGATGCTCGAGCCAAATACCTAGTGCTCGAGCCTATAAAGCTTGGATCGAGCAATGTTAAAGGAGTTCAACCCCAAAAATATTCTAAGTGTTGAAGAAAAGGACGTTTCAAAAAATTATTGAAGAAAATTGGCTAAGTGTAAATATGATGATCGAGCACCATTTATTGAAGCTCGAGCATCTATCCAGAGAAGCTCGAGCAATGTTCTTTATGCTCAAGCATGAACCCTAAAGCTCGAGCATCCGTTCCTAAAGCTCGAGCCTTCCATGACACGTTAGATTAAAAACTGCGGGATTACTCTCTTTATCAGCTGTATCTCATCCCAATTGGGCCAGAAGACCTAAAAGCCCACCAAATATTATTTTCTTCTATAAAAGAAGGTACAACCCTTGATAGAAGGGGTCTGAAATTTCAATCGCTTTTGAGGGTGTTATTCAGAAGGCTAAAGGTGTGGTGTCTTTTAGGGTTTCTACAACCTTGAAAATATAGATCTTGAGAAGAGAAGTACAGTCCATGACGATGGAGATGAACTCAACACAGATGCTATCCAGTCTCATCATGAGTAGCTAAACCCTTTCTTAAGGCACTGATGTAACCCAACCTAAATATTATGGTTTGATTGTTTTAACTCTAGGATTAATTTTAGTATATGTATTTTCTTGATTATATGACTATGAGCACTTGAGACAACTCAAGTAGTTTTCATACTTTAATAGATTATAAACTGTTACTACCTTGTTTTAAATGTAATGGTTTGTACTCTATTCCCAACCTATCTTGTTATACAGTATCTGGCGGAGCCCTGCCGAACATAAGAATAGAGGTCATGTAATGGTACTTTAATGTTTTTTACAAAAGAACGTTTTCATAATATATGCTTAGGAAAGGTGGTTCATTCACAAAGTAGTTAAAGCAGGTAGAGTAGGTAGGTGGATAGTCCACGCTAACCGCAGATAGGTTATAGTTAGCTAATATTGTAAAACATCTTTTTTTAAAACCTGAATTGAATGAATGTTATTGAGTTCAATTCTTTTGGAAAATATCATTGTTAAATTCCCAAAGTTAGTATAATTAATCATAATATGACAGTTGTGGTGAAGTCAAAGCCCTTAGACTCTCTCTCTCTGATCATTTAAATTAGTTTATTCTGTTATTTAAATATTGTGCTATAATTTTAGTTTGCTAATTTGTGACAACCAATAATTTTTCCAACCAAGTTGCTTATAAACCAATAAAACTAAATTGAACACTGAATATAAATCTCATCTCCCTATCGATTCGACTGCCTTTCTACGTAGAACTATCATACACAATATCGTTCGATTGTGAGAGACACATCAATTTTTGGCGCCATTGCCGGGGAGATTAGTTTTTATTTTAGTTTTTAATTAGTTATTTTAGTTTACCAGTCTTTGGACTTTCTAATATCTCATCTTACTTCTTTTTCTTTTTAGGTACATGTTAGCAATGAGGGCAAAGACGCTTAAGGGAGAAAAAGCTTCGGATTATTTAACCTTTTCGTGAGTTCTTACTGTTTTCTATTGCTTGGAATATTTTATTTTTGCTACTGTTTAGATTAGTGGAACCAGTGCATGTTAACTCACCATAATCGGACAACACCTTTAGTGCATGATCCTGAAATAGAGCGAACTCTTAGGCAATTAAGAAAGCTTAAGAAACATTTAAATTCAATACGAAGTTCCTCTGATAATATAGCTGAACAACGTAATGCACCGGGTAATAATGGTAATGGGAATGGAGAATAGGTTCCACCTATCCCTCCACAACCATAATTGAGGGACCATTTTATTCTTACTACATATACTTCCCCTTCGTGCTTTGTTTTTCGGGATGCTGATGCAGCCCATTCTGAGATCAAGCCAGCTATGATCCAAATGCTTCCTACCTTTCATGGGTATGCAACAGAGGATCCTTATAAGCACTTGGATGTGTTTTTGGAATTATGTTCAACTACTAAGTTGACCACTCTAACCAATGATTCATTCAGAATGCATCTTTTCCAGTTTTCTCTCAAAAATAAAGCAAGAAGTTGGTTGCAGTCCCTTACAACAAATTACATATCTACATGGGACATATTACAACAAGAGTTCTTGAAGAAGTACTACACTGTGGGTAAAACTGCACAAATAAGCAGAGAAATCATGGTATTTTCCCAAATCCCGAGAGAACAGCCCCATGATGCTTGGGAGAGATATAATGATCTTCTGCAAAAGTGTCCACACCATGATATTGCTTAATGGTGCTTAATACAGATCTTATATGATAGTCTTACAGACTCTTATAAAAATATGGTCGATGCTTCTAGTAATGGAGCTTTTCTGCGTAAGAGTCCGGCTGATGCTTGGGAACTGTTTGAGGCCCTAATAGAAAACTCAGTGTAACATGCTTCTTCCTCTAGGTCTAGGTGTTCACTTGGAATGCATAAGGTTGAAAAAATTTATGAGGTAGATAAATCTAGTGAGTTAGCCACTCAAATAGAAGCCTTGAACTGTAGGTTCGATCAAATTTTATCATCTGGCTTTGCTCCTGTTGCTAATCCACAAATTGCCTTACCCAAGGAAGTTTGTTCAATCTGTGTTAATCCAAACCATGCTGCTGATGCTTGCCCTATGCTGGGATAATCATCTGAGATCCTACAGGAGCAAGTGAATGCTGCATTCTCTAAACCAACCTATAATCCATATTCTTCTACATGCAATCCTGGCTGGAGAGATCATCCCAATCTGTCATGGCGTAATCCAAATCAAGGAAACACTGCTCCCCAATCTCAGGGGCAGTATCAAAATTCATCCAATCCTATGCCACAAAATAATTCTTTTAATCAATCTGGTATTTACCGTCCACCTCAGTTTAGAAATCAACCCACTCAAGCTCCTAATCTTCCACCTCCTCTTAGAAATTTTGCATTTGAGGAACAAGTACTCAATGGTCTTGTTGATCTGAAAGCTAATACCCAACTTTTTAATTCTCATTCTCAAGCCATAGCAATGCTAGAGGCACAAGTTGGGCAAATAACGAGTACTCTATCTCGAAGAGAGGAGGGAAAGCTGCCTAGTCAGCCAATAGCCAACCCAAAAGGGCAGACTTACATGATTAATGAAACTAATTCCTCAGGTATTCATTATGAGCAAGTTCAGGCTATCACTACATTGAGGAGTGGTCGAGTGGTTGATAACCAAGTTAAAAAAGGACAGGAGGAGAAAGAAAGGCTTAGGATTCCCATCATTCCTATCATTCGCAATCCACATCCTAAGGATGTTTCCTCAAGCGCTATTCCACAATCCACAAAAGGAGTTGAAGGTGGAGTCACTTCTTCATCTACTCCTCACCCTATGACACCTTATGAGCCAAAAGCACCTTATCCTAAATGTCTCAAAGAACCCTCCCACTTTGGTAAACAAGGGGAGAAAATTCAAGATATAATGGAGGTCTTTAAATAGGTCAAAATCAATCTTCCTCTACTCGATGCTATAAAGCAAATTCTAGCCTATTCCAAATTTTTAAAAGACTTATGCACTCTTAAGAGAAAATCCAAAAGCCAACTTCCTAAGAATGTTTGTCTCACCGAGCATGTCAGTGCTATTCTTAAGTATAACACTCCTCTAAAGGTTAAAGATCCTGGAGCTCCTACAATTTCTTTCACCATTGGAAACAATGTGATAGAGCAAGCATTCCTTGACCTTGGAGCAAGTGTTAATCTTATTCCTTACTCAATGTATGAGAAGTTAGGTTTGGGAGAGTTAAAACCTACGTCGATTATTCTATAGCTTGCTGACCATTCTGTCAGACAACCACGAGGTATTGTTGAAGATGTGCTTATAAAAGTGGACAAGTTCTTTTTTCCAATTGATTTTCTATTTCTTGATATAGAACCAATCCACGATTCCAAAAAGTATATTCCAATCATTCTTGGGTGACCTTTCCTAGCCACAGTGAATGCTTGCATTAACTGTAGGACTGGAGCCATGGACTTATCTTTTAGGAATTTGAAAGTCAAGGTAAACATCTTCAATGCTATTCATCATCCCCACGATGAGAGTGAATGTTTCTTCCTTGATGTTATTGATGAGTTGGTTGAGGAATCACTCCTAATTATTTTATCAAAGGATCCTTTAGAAGTTGTCTGAATCACTTCAACTATGAAGATTGTGATATTGATGCTTCAATAGCTGAAGTGAATTCTTTGCTAGACTCCACTCCTATCATAGATTTTCCTCCATGGAAATCTAGGTTAGAACCACTTCCACCACTTTCTAGTACTCCACCTATTCCTTCTTTAGAGTCTCCACCTAAGCTTGAGCTTAAACCTGTGACGGCCCAAGTTTTGTAAACCCGGTGCGTCAGTGATAACCAAAAGATGACCCAATAAACGATCTGAAATGCGGAAGTGGAATGTACAAAATGACCTCTAGAGATGTATGTCATCCCTAAGGCACCAAAATGACTCCCCATGAAGTCAAGGAACTCAAATAAGCTAAGTAAATGAAGCAAGATCAGAATGGTACGCTCTAAATGGTACACTCTGACTGACTATCAATCTAAGGATGGAATACCGTGCTAAAATGAAACCCCGTGTGAAGAGCCTCCTGAAAACTCTGCCAAAAGTGAGACGTGAATCTAGTATCCCTATTTGAAACAATGGATATCAGAACCCCATGACGTCTGACAATCTGCCCCATATATAATCCACTAAGTTTCCCTACGCCATCTGTCACTGCCATAGGCAAAAAGTGAGCCGTCTTAGTCAATCTGTCAATAATGACCCAAATAGCACCATTTCCCGCCTTGGATCTCGAAAATCCCGTCATGAAATCCATAGTGATGTGCTCCCACTTCCACTCTGCCACTGGTAATGGTTGCAACAAACCTGTTGGTCTCTGATGCTCTGCCTTCACTTATTGACAAGTAAGGGATTTAGCCACGAACTGAGAAACATCCCGTTTTATGATATATCTTTGTATCACCAGGATGAACTGCGAGTCAAGAATGGTGAAAATCCCTAAGAACAATGTCATGATAAGACAGAGGAACAAACATCTTTCCTCTGTACCTGAGACCACTGTCTGAATGCAAGGTCCAACCCTCTACATTTTAGCCGCCTGAAATCCGATCGTGGATGGACTTCATCTCCCCATCCTCCTGTTGTGCCTCAATAACTCTACTAACAAGAGCTGGTTGAGCCACAAGGCTAAACAAGATAGCCGGTGAAACATCCTCATACAACTGTAAACCAAGATCTACAAGCTCTTCTAGCATCTTCCATCTATGGATGGAACTCTAGCAAAAGTACCCCGTGACTTCCTACTCAATGCATCGGCCACCATATTGGCCTTTCCCGGATGATACTGCAACTCAAAGTCATAGTCCTCGATGAACTCAACCCATCTGCATTGTATCAAATTCAAATCCTTATGGGAGAAGAGATATTTGAAACTCTTATGATCAGAGAAAACCTTAAACTTCTCCCCGTACAAATAATGTCTCCACCTTTTCGGGGCAAAGATCACTGCTGCCAACTCCAAATCACGTGTTGGATAGTTCAACTCATGAGTCTTCAATTATCAAGACCCATAAGCTACTACCCATTCAGTTTGCATCAGAACACACCCCAAACCTTCTCACGAAGCATCACAATAAACCACGTAACCCAAACCACTTTCAGGTATGATCAAGACTGGAGCTGATGTCAACCTAATCTTCAACTCCTGAAAAGCATAATTATAAGCCTCATTCTAGAAGAACTTGACTCCCTTATGAGTTAGTCAAGTCATAGGTGCCGCTAGACGAGAGAAATCCCGAACAAATCTCCTATAGTAGCCGGCTAGGCCAAGAAAGCTCTAAATCTCAAACACTGTCTTCGGTTGTTCCCAATCCATCACAGACTCAATCTTCGACGGATCCACTACAACACCACCCCTTGACACAACATGTCCAAGGAACTTCACTTCCGGTAGCCAAAATTCGCATTTCTCGAATTTGGCATACAATCTGTTATCCCTAAAGATCTGCAAAACTGTCCTCAAATGATACTCATACTCCTTTTCTGAAGCTGAGTATACAAGGATGTCATCAACGAACACCACCATAAATCTATCAAGATAGTCACTGAATACACGGTTCATTAAATCCATAAAAGCCACTAGAGTATTGGTCAAACCAAATGGCATCACCAGGAACTCATAATAGCCACACCGTGTGCGAAAAATGTTCTTGGATATATCCTCATCCTTAACCCTCAACTGATAGTAACCTGATCTCAAATCAATCTTTGAAAAGCATGTCGCTCCCTTCAATTAATCAAACAAGTCGTCGATCCTAGGCAAAGGATACCTGTTCTTGATCGTAGCATAATTCAACTTGCGATAATCGATGCAAAGTGTCAAAGACCCATCCTTCTTATTCACAAAAAGAACCGGTGCTCCCCATGGTGAAGCGCTAGGATGAATAAAGCCCTTAGCTTTTAAATAATCCAACTGACCTTTCAAATCATCAAGCTCTGCCAATGCCATACAGTACGGTGCCATAAAGATGGGTGCTATACCAGGAATAACATCAATAGCAAAAACAACTTCCCTTAAAAGAGGTAACTCTATCAGCTCCACTGGAAAGACATCAACAAAATCCTCAACAACTGCCTGAAGAACATGGCCCAAACTGCTATCCTAATCAACTACCAAACTAGCCAAGTAGGATCTATGGTGACTCTAGTCACCAATGCTGAAAACCATTGCCAGGTGGGAATCACTTCGATCTCCCACAAAATGGAAACAATCTCCCTTGGGAGTACAAACGGACACTCTCCCGTAGAAACAATCAATCGTAGCCCAAAAGAATGACAACCAATCTGTCCTGAGAATGACATCAAAGCCCATCATGTCGAGAATAATGAAATTAAACTCTAAGGTCTGCCCAGCTATCTCAATAGCACAACCCCTACAAACACGATCCAAAGATACTGTACCCACAAATGGTGTGTCAACAAAGAGAAGTCTATCTCAAAGTGTGACTTCCAGGCCCAATGAATGTGCCAATGATGCAGAAATGAAAGAATGTGATGCACCCGTGTCAACAAGAAGCCATGCCCAAGAACTGAAAACTGGAAAGATACCTCAAACTAAAGAGGTCCCTACGGAAGTATCCACCTGTGGAAGAGCATAGGCTCGTCCCTAAGCCCCTGAGCCCTACAGTGAACTACCATGATAATCTGACTGATGTAAAGAAACAGTAGGTGTAGAAACCCTGGCTGGATATATGGCAACTGGCGTCACTGGCTGTGGTGCCTAAGGAACTCTAAAGCCAGACTGAACCACTGTAGACTGTGTTGGTACCATCTGTGAATCCGTGCCACTACGTGACTTATTCAACAACTGTGGGCAATCCTTCTTGAGATGTCCTAGTCGCCAACAATGGAAGCAAGCTTCCTGCCCTATTTTTGTAGAAACTGAGGTCTAACTAGCCTGTGGTCGAAGCTATAGGTAGTGAGGCTTGATGTGCCCCAGCTACTCGCAATGGTGATAGATCACACCCCGAGCAGATCCTGAAGATACAGGAATTGTGGGTACAGAACGACTCTACTGTGGTGCCCTTTGTGAGTGTGTACTATTCCCTACCTTAGCCTTCTTCCACTGACTCCCAAAAGATGATGGAGTATCTCCGCGAGGCTACTTGTGTGAACCCCTGATCTATAACTGATCCTGTTCCTCTGCCTCAGCTAGCATAGCGCTCTGGACCACCTTTCTATAAGTCCTCAAATCAAGAATTGAGACCCGTGGCCTGATGTCAAGATGTAGCCCATCCTGAAATTTCATTGCCCTGGCCTTATCTATCACTACTATACCCTCGGCATAACGAGAGAGGGAAGTAAATCGTGTCTCATACTCAATAACACTCATAGTGCCCTGATATAGACCTACGAACTGTATCCTCATCTCCCACCTCATAGCCCTCAGAAAGAAGCGCTCGAAAAATAATTCTCTGAACTCATTCCAAGTCATCAACTTAATATTGTGGACATTGGTCATAAACCTCCACCAGATATTTGCATCTCCCATGAACATAGAGACTGTCAAAGAAATCCTCAACCTGTCTGTGGGTACCGCCATACTATCCAACTTACGAACCATAAGGTCCAACCAAGCTTCTAAGACTAGCAGATCTGAACTCCCCAGAAATGTATCAATCTTAACCTTCTGTAGTCGCATGAAGTACTCCAGTGCCTCATTGACTATCGGTGTCGGTGCCGGTGCTAGAATCTGTATCCCTGCCATCTACCTATGAATCAACTCCTGTAGAGATTCAGCGATCCCTTGATTGATTCTTTGAGCCACTCGTTCCTCATAAGTTGGTGCCCACAGCGGATTAGCATTCATGCCACAAACTGGAATCCTGGGCCTTCCCGGACCTCTCATAAGCTCAGTGTCATCCACCTGCTCTTTAGTGCCCTGACATGAAGACTCTCCACGCTTGACAACTATAATGCTAAATGTAGGAAAGGAAAGAGGTCAACAATAACACAAGTTACCATGACCGAATGTAACTCACACCATGAATGCACAAAACACGAAGCAAGACAAAGTATACAACATACAATCATGCTAAAGCAATCTAAGAAAACTTTTTAAACAGTTAAGCACTTAATCAAATAAGCATACATGTCAAACAAAGATGCTTCCAACCACATAGGCATATAAGCATAAGGCCATGCCATAATCCCAAACGTGTTGTCAAAAAAAATGCATAAACATGATATAGCGCCAAAACATGTTATCAAAAGCATGTGAATATGTCAAAGTAGATCAACAAAAGCATGATATGCACCCAAAACCAGTCATCCTAAGGTATTCAAACCTAGAAGCTCTGATACTACTTGTGATGGCCCAAGTTTTGTAAACCCGGTGCGTTAGTGATGACCAAAAGATGACCCAATAACGGATCCAAAATGCAGAAGCAGAATGTACAAAATGACCTCGAGAGATGTATGTCATCCCTAAGGCACCAAAATGACTCCCCATAAAGTCATAGAACTCAAATAAGCCAAGCACATGAAGCAAGAATGTCAAACTAGGAAAGAAATAAACCAAGGGTAAAATGATCATTTCAAACTGAAATGGATGCCACCTTGCATACCATTGGAAGGACAAAAAAATGAATGAAGTTAGACTCAAGAATCTCCTGATTCGGAGTCCAGACGAAAAAGATATAAAAAGGGACAAAGTGGCATTCTCCGTTTAGGAGATACCACAAACCTATCTCACTAAAACCAAAATAACTCTCACTATAGGTGGAGTTTTGACATGTGGTTGGTACCATTGGAAAGCCAACTTCAAGATTGTAACGACCTGGTCATTTAACTCCCTTTCCTTTTTCCTGAAATTTTACAGATAAATTTTTTCCATTTAATTTTCTTTTCTGAGATCTATTTCTTGTCGCTTAGTGTTGTCTCGAGTGCTCAGAAATGGTTTTTGAGACTCTTTTCTGTGGATTGACAACTTCCTTTGAGGACCGAGTCATTTCTGCATTTTCACTTTTCGGACACTATGCGCCTTTCGTCCTTTTCCCTGTTTCGTCTTTTTCCCTATTCTGTCTTTTCCCCGTTTGTCACTTGGTTAGTAAAACCTTACTTTTCATGCTCGAAGTTAGTTTTTGACATCACATGTCTTCCTCTTCAGTGGTTTCCTCGAAATACGTATCTTTATTTTTGCAAGAAAGTACTCTGGTTGCTCCCGGTGTCCATAAGGGCATGGATGCACAATTTTTTGGAATCTTTTTCTTTTGTTGGGGTGTTTTTTATAAATATCTTTTAAAGATATTTTATTTCAGGGGCATCTAAGAAAATGTCTTCCAAAAGATATTTTCATTCTAGGACAGTTTCGCAGTTAACCCGTTTTGTAGAGGCCATTGTGCAATTAACAAAAATTTTTGCAAAATACCTCGTCTGGAGCCTGGATCCTTGTACGGGAATCATTTTCACATTTCATCAAGTCGTGTACTCTTGGGATTTCTTTCTGGTCATTTTTCTCCAGTTTCAGAGTTTCTGGACCCTGTTGTCGCCGAACTTGTTCGGGGCATATCTTTCTGCTCGAGACTCAGTTTTTTATGCTGGTTTTCCGTTGTTCATATTTTCTCATTTTGAGTCTTTTTTGTTCATGGAGTTTTGCTGTTTGAGCGCGTTTGCGTAAAATCCACTTTTTCGGACCCGACGGGGCCTTTTCGGAGCACTTTTTGAGACTTACTATAAATAGGGGACTTAAAGAAGAAAATTCAGACTTTCTTCATCTTCTCCACTCTCTTGGCCGGCAGCCATGGGAGCTCCTTGGCTGCCACCATTTGTCCTTCTCTTCCACTTGATTTCCTAAGTAGAAATTCTTCGGCCTTCACATTTTTTGTTCCCCTCGACGAGTTCTACCATTCCCCCTTATTAGAATTCATTTCCAACCATTTCTTGAGTTTAGGTTTGAGGTCAAATTGTGATTTTCATGGGGCTTCCTTTGGATTCATGTGGATCGTGTTGTCCCCGACAAAACCCTTCGATTTTGGCGGTTTTGGAACACTTTTCTTCCGGCGGGGATTTGGGGTTTTCATCTCAAATTGAGGTAGGGGGTGTTATAATTTACTTTCTTGCTATATTGCATGCTTGTGATGATTATACAACTTGATTACATGCTTGAATCATAAAATCTAGAGATTTTATTATTTATATTTCTTGTGAAGGATTTAATTTTCTCGGTTGTCCATAGCTTTGTTTAATCATATGGTATGATAGAATATTACCCCTTGATATGTAGATTGACAGATATTAAATCTAGATTATTTGGACAAGTAATGAAGATTTTATTTAATATTTATCTTGAATAAAATATTAAATCATGTGGCCTTATCTAGCTTTAAATTAGCATGTGATAGCATATTATAATAGGCCTTAGCATGCTCTTCAACATAGATGAATTTGAGAGTAATCGGAGAAGTTTTGAAATCTAATAATATTTAATTAATTAGATTAATTAAATTGCTCCAAGTGTACTATTCATCCCGTTGGATTTCCGACTTGAAATTCTTGATATGCATGTCTTATAGTTTCACATATATTAAATCTAGAGTATTTGATTAGATTTTGAAACCTTTCAATTATTATTTTTCTAGTATTAAAGTTTAATACTCGTGGTCATACCTTGCATGAAATGTTCTTGTACCATGTTCTTAAATCAAGTTATGACATGTTGTATAACATATATTAAATTGAGGTAATTTGGATGACTTTCAAAATCTAGAGATTTTAATTAAATGAAATAATTAAAATTCATTTAATGGTTCTATGCACTTAATTAAGTTTCTAACCTTGTATTCATGATTTTCTTGATAAGTTCCTTCACGTGTATTACATTGAGCATAATCGGATAAGTTTTGAAACTTATATTTATTCATTTCTCTTGTATGGAACTAAACTCACATGGTTGTGTCGTGTATGAAATGAACCTGAAACTTGACATTGAACTTGGCCTTGACATAATCCTTGACATAACTTGTTCGTAGAACATTTGGACTTGCCATGTAACCTTGATAATTTAATCCCTTAAGTAGTTTAAATTTCCTTTTATGTCTCCCTTGAGTTAATTATGCCTTGATATCATGTATCTAGACTTTTTGTATCTTGGTTTCATTAAGGTGTTTAATAAATATATTCATTTGTCTTGGAATGGTTTATGTACACATGTGTTGTTTAGTATGCAATTGATATCATGTACCTTATACTTGTGGTATATTTGCTTCGATGGATTCCATGTGTTATTTATCTTGGTTGTGGTCTATATAAATGCACACTTTGATTTCTTGACATTTCACATGCCATCATAGTTGAGAACTTAGGGCATGACTTGTGTGTTCCAAAATCTTAGTTGTGCATGAAATGTGGTTAATGCATTTTCTTGTATTTTGATACAATCTTGACTTGCACAACTTGTTGATTTTGGAACTTGGGATATCAATCAAGAATTGACATGGCCAGGACTTGGTTCTAGTACGGGGTATTGTCCCTCTAAACTATAGTGCGCACTAGGGGAAAGGTACCCATAGGTTACTAGCCTTAAAGTGATCTCAAGAGTACGGTTTTAATCCAGGCGATATCCGAGTTTCCACATTGGTTGATTTCACTCTTTAAATTTCAAGTTATTATTCCTTGAAGATTTAAACTTGTCGTGTATGTGAAATGCTCCAATCTTGTCTCATTGCATAGATTTTATGCTTCATTCGTGATTTAACTCCTTAAATTTCGAGTGCTGTATTCCTTGAAGATTTAAGACTCTTTTCGTGTTGTATGGAAGATTATATCCTTGTTTAAATGCATAGATATTATGCCTTACTCTTGATTTAACTCTTTTCGTGTTTCATGGAATGTTTCATCCTTGTTTAGTTGTATAGATACTATACCTTGTCATTGATTTCTTGTATTACTTCTATCGTGTTAATTGGAATGCTCTAATATTGTTAATTGCATAGATATTATGCCTTGTTCTTTATTTCATGTATCACACCCAATTATGTTAATTGCATTTGATAATGTGATCCTTGTATTTTAGCGTCCTTCTTATCATGTTATTGGATTATCCCAACTCTGACATGTTTCATATATGTATATATATCATGATTCTTGTTGCTTATACTACATGGTAGCTTAGGATGATCCCTGAGTCTCACTTTGACATAGACGTTAGGTGGCATGATCCCTTTTGGACTATATCATGTTAGTCTAAAAATATGAAAGAAATCGAGTCGATGCATGCTCATTCTCTACGAGTAAACTTGTTTACTCACCCCAAAGTTACTGGGGTTTTGATCAGGTACGAAGACTTGGTTCGTGATTCTAATCATGCTTAGATGATTTGTAGACTTGAAGATTTCCATTCTTGTAAAGGTCGACTTGAAATGCCATTTGTAGCCATTTTGTCAAATGTGTATATTTGATCCCAAACTTGTATTATGTGCTTAAGCACACTTTTTAGTATTCATTCTATGTATAGGATATGTGGCCTAGGGCCAATATATTGAAAAATGTAGAATTTTACCTTTAATGAGAAAAGTATGAAAACTTAGGTTTCAATATGTCATTTTCGCATCAGTATGTGCATTGTGTATGTAATTCATCCTTTAGCACTCATTTGCCATATGTGAGGTGTGGCCAAGGGCCAAACACCATTTAGTATTCATTTTTGCATTTTAGTTCACATGTTGCATTTTTGGACTAAATAGTAGAAACTGAGCCTTTAAGGGTTTATTTTCAAATTGGGTGGTGTAAAGTGTGTTCCGGCACCTCTACTAGGTCTCATTAATCTTGTATGAAATGTGACCAAGGGCCAAACGGTCATTTGAAACCAGTTCCTAATTTTGGTTTTCATGTTTTTCATTTCAAGTTCATTTTTGCCTTTTTGGCCGTTGGGGGGTCGGATTTTGCATCGGCGGTATTTTTAAACCGTGGATCATTGTAGCACATCCAAATAGGTAAGTTATGTTTGCGTGCATAATTGTTTTCAAGAAAAGCCCTTTCCTTTTTTATTTGAGCCTCCTATGGACTCATTTCGAAATTTTGTTGCATAATCTGATCTAGGGGCATTCTAGACTTTTCACATCAGTTTTATTTTCTTCTTTCGACATGGTCGCTTAGAAAACGTGATTTTAGGGGGGTTTTTTTCGTGTTTTTCCAGAAAATGTCGTCTTGGTACTGGAAATCCCTCATGAAGTTTCAGCTTCCAGTTTTCATTTAGCAGCTTTATGACCCTCATGGCCAGATTTCTTGGAGGGGCATTTTGGGCATTTTATAGTGAGTTTTTTTTCATTTCCGTCCATTTAGTCAGGTAGAAAACTCGATTTTAGGGGGGTTTCTTCTTCGTGTTTTTCCATAAAAACTCGTTTCGACCTCCGTTTCAAGCCTCAGTTCTGGAACCTCACTTTTTTTTTCTTACTGTCAGCATGTGCATGCCATTGGGCGCTGGTGGGCTCGTGCATGGGCGCCGTGTACGCCATGGCCTTCATCGGGCCACCGCGATGTCTCAACTTCAATCCCTTGTTTCTCCCTCGTTCAGACTCCAAATTGAGTGAACTTTTTTTTGAACTTGACTAATTTTTCGCTGTCTTTCCAACGGCGTGTTCGGTTACACCCAGATCTTCCTAGATAATTACCAGTTTACCCTTTTAGCCTTAATTGCTCGTTTTTCTTCGTCATGCCGTTTCTCCTTCGTCCGGACTCCGAATCATGCGATTCTTAAGTCCATCCTAATTATTTTTTTGTTTTCTTTCCATCAGTGTGCTCGGTGACACTCGAATCCATAGTTTTCAAAAATAACTATTTTGCCCCTGGGGGCTTATTTGTCATATTTTCGATCTTTTACTCCCGCGTCAGTTTCTTTGAGTTCCGTGACTTCATGGAAGGTCATCTTAGGGTCTTAGAGGTGTGTTGTGCCTCGGGAGACCATTTTCTTATTTCTTGCTTCTGCATCTGGATCCGTTACTAAGTCAACTTTCAGGTCACCATTAACGCACCGAGTTGAATAAAACCTGGGTCATTATAAAGATCTTAAATTTAGACTCAAGAACGACCCAAATTGGATTAAGAATGAAAGAGTTATGACCCTCTGAGGTCAATATAAGGAAACTGTCCAAGGATAATGAAGTGAGATGGTCCCAGGGAGGATCGGTTGACCGAAAGGCACTCATCAGCAAGCCAAAACTCAATTGTCAGTCAGCCGAACCCCAATCATCAGCTGGCCAAAATGATGAAAATCCTAAAATGGCTACTGGAATGGTTCCTCGAGCATGTAGCAGTCGACCGACGATGCTTGTTAGCCGACCGATGCCTCTACTGCAGCAATTTAAATGTAAAGCTTACCCGGTCCAACTTTGATACCATGTATGTATTCCATTTGTTCTGAAACAAGTTTAGACATGATTCCTAGCCTCAATGAAGCATAAATAACGTGCAAAACCAAAGAGAAACTTGAAACTTACTCCCATGCATGAATTTTTATATAAAATCCATAAATCATTCCAAAAATAATTCAATAGTTGCAATTTAAGAGTTTTATGAAATGTAAGCATGTCCGCAAACGTAAAATAATGTTTTAGATGTGCTACAATGGCCTACAGCCTCATTTCAATCCATTTACAAAAATTGACCTTTCAAACCTCCATTTCCATAATTAGGCTATAAAGGCAAAACTTGCATTTTAAAAGCATACATATAACTTGAAGTTTAATGCCCTTGGCCTTATGTTATACATACAAATTGAGCTTCAAAAGTATGCTTAGATACGCATTACATGTCAAAGAAGCCATCTTGGCTTACAAAATACCATACATCCATGGTATACAAAATATATAACATCCAAAAATAAGCATGCTAAACAAGTGCATGTCCATAAGCAAAAATGTTCCAAAGTGCTCATAAACCTCTAAGGATGATGAGCATCCGAGAACATTGTCTCCTTACCTGTAAAATAACCCACACAACTAGGGTGAGTAATCAAGTTACTCATAGGAAGAAGCATATATGCGTATACCCTAAAGTTTCAATGTCATTGCAAGATCAATATAGACGAATACAAAGGAGCATTCCACTTAACGTCTATGTTCAAGGTATTCTAAGGAATCATCTTAAGCTAACTTGAATGATTCTATAACAATGCAATAACATTATCAATGTACTTAACAACATCAAATCGTTATTAACCAAAATTACAAGTCACAATTAAACATTGGTTGTCAACTTGGAATTTAATGCGAAATCAAATAGTGGAATACTTGGACATCATGCCTTGGATAAAGCCAAGACCTAAACGGTTATTCCGGGCACTAACCCGCTGGCAATACCACCCTAATGCGCACTATAAATGGGGAGAACTCATACCTCCCGCACTAGAGCCAAACTCTAGCCATGTCACTTATAACAATGTCCCAAGAGAATCCAAAATATATCAAGTTCAAAACTTATACACAATATTAAGGCATATATACCACATTTCATGCACAAGTATTTTGAAACCACACAAACCATGTCTTAAGGTTCCAAGTCTAGAATGGCATAATAAATGACAAGTTCTCATCATGATATAATGTAAAAAACAATATCGTCAACTTATTAATTTAAATCAAGCCTCAACAACAATATAGAATTATCTCCACCATAAATATAACTACTCGAATCAATAGGAATTTTATATAACATTAATACTTTTATATCACTACCATATGTGAAAATACTATAGTTTAGCACACTACTAAATCATATAATCCTTCTACACAAGGTAAATACGTATAATACATGCTTAAATCAATAAACCCTAAGTCAAAAAGTGAGGATTTCCTATAATATGCAAGACAATAATATTAAAAGCGTGTATACAATATATATTAAACTCCAAAGGACTTAAAACACTCAAAATATAAACATACTACCACCCCTACCTCAATAGAGAATTGAATCTCTATAAGCTAATGCAACCAAGCTCAAAATGGATAACAAGTTCAGGGTTTATGAAAAGAAGAGTGAGAGGAAAGTTTTGTCTCCCAATGTTAATGGTCTAAGGTGAGTGAAAGGAGGCCAAAATGAAGGAATAAGCTATTAACCAAGCTTTCCTCCAATGGTGGCTAGGTTAGTGTTTTGAAGAACAAAGGAAATGAGAAAGGTAAAGTGAAAATGGTGAGTGGAGGGTCTAGAAATCCTCCACTCACTATGTGCTCTTACATTACCTTTCTCACACACACAATGCAAGACACATTTGTGAGCCTACACTTGTCACAAATCCAAGGCTCCTTCCTAAGCTTAATCTTAAGCCTACACTTGTCAACCATCTAAGCCAACAAGTACACCAATCCTAGGCCAACATGTGGGTGAATCTCCACCCTCCAAATGTCACAAGATGATGCATCCAAGTCTCTCCACCACAATGCTAACAAGTGGCTCCATGAGAATGTGACACTTGTCACATTTTTCAAAAATTACAAAAAGGTCCATTTTTAAAATATCTTACAAATTAAATTGCAAGATGGTCCCTAAAATGAAAAATAATTTCTTTGCATAATTACACTAAAGCCCCAAAATAAAAAATAATTACAATAAGGTATGCCTCCATACACTTTACAAAAATTAAGCAACAAAAATGTATTTTCTACAAAGGTAAAAATACAAACATCATGGAAACCAAATATCATGGACGCATGCAAAACCGGAATCAAATTTGAGCACAAAAAGTGAGGTTATGCAAAGAAAAGTGATAAACGAGAAAAAGATGAAATAGAGAAAAGGACGAAAAAGAAAATACCGAAAAAAAAAGAAAGGAAGGAAAATGACAAGGTCATTTCAACCTACCCTCCTTAAAAGGATTTCGTCCCCGAAATCAAGTCATACCTGAAAGAGAGAACAAGGTAGGATATAGAGAGCAAACTTCCTGTTCAAGCTCCCAGGTAGCCGCCTCAAAGCCGTGATGTCTCCACAAGACCTTAACCAATGGAATGGTCTTGGTCCTCAAGACCTACTCCTGTGAATCAAGAATCTGGACTGGACCCTCCTCGTATGTCATGTCCTTATCAACAATAACATCTGTCCACCGTAAAACATAAAATGGATTCGGCTCGTACTTCCTCAATATAGAGATATGAAAGATGTCGTGAACTCTATCTACGTCTAGCGGTGATGCCAAATGATAAGCAACTTCACCAACGCGTTCCAAAATCTGAAATGGTCCAATGAACCTAGGAGACAACTTGCCCATCTGTCGAAATCTCAGAAGTCCCTTCTGTGGAGAAATCTTGAGAAAGACGTGGTCAAAGTAGAAAAATGATCGATTCTTCTCCCAAATTAGGATGTACTATTGGGAAGATCCTTAGCTATCCAAATATTATTCTGATTAAATCATTCGTAGATACGTTCCTGAGAGTGAGATTCATAGTATTCTGACCTTCTGTCACAGTTTGGCATGTGGAGGTCATTTCAGTGCAAAGAAAATTACAGCTAAAATTCTTCAATGTGGTTTCTTTTGGCCTTCACTCTTTTGGGATGCATATGTATTCTGTATGTCATGCCTTAGATGTCTGTCGCTAGGATCAATTTCTAGAAGAAATATGATGCCCTTAACTCCAATCTTAGTTATTAACGTTTTTGATGTTTGGGGTATTGATTTCATGGGTCCTTTTGTTCTGTCCAACAAACATGAGTACATTCTTGTGGCTGTTGACTATGTATCTAAATGGGTTGAAGCAGTAGCTACTAAAACCGCCAATCACGCAGTCGTGGTTGAGTTCATTCAAACGAACATTTTTAGTCGGTTTGGTATGCCACAAGCTATCATTAGTGATGGGGGTGCTCATTTCTGTAATCGCTATTTTCGTACCTTGATGTAAATATACTCCATCACTCATAAAGTTGATACGACATCTACTAGTTCTAACAGGAAGCTTCAATTGACTGAGCTTGAAGAATTATGTAATGAGGCTTATGAGAGTGCTAAGGTTTACAAAGCAAAGACTAAGGCATTTCATGACAATCATATCTTGCGTAAGACTTTTGAGCTTGGGAAGAAGGTTTAGTTGTTTAATACATGATTGAAACTTTTTCCTAGAAGATTAAAGTCACGTTGGGAAGGGCCATACATGGTTAGTTTGTAACACCTTACGGTGCAATAGAGATATAAGATTGCAGGACTGGACAATTGTCCAAGGTCAATGGACAGAGACTTAAACCCTACATAGAGGGTAGTGTACAGAGAGGCACAGTTGAGGCAGTTGAACTTCATAATCCTATTTACTTAGACTAGGGAGGTCAGGTTTTCGTCGAGCTATCAAAATTAAACTTAGCATGCTGTTGAGCTATCGACGTTAAACTTAGCATTTGTATGTTGTACCATAGTTTATTTTAATTTTTTTTTCGTTATTTTAAGTTTTTGATTTAGTTGTTTTCTTTTCTAGATTTTAGGTTCATATTAATCTTCATTTAGCTTTAGGTTAGTTTGAGTTTAAATAAAGTAGAAAAAGAAAAATAAAATTGAAAAATCTGAAAATATAAAAATTTGTCAAATTGCTCGAGCATGCAAGTTGATACTCGAGCATCAGCAGCGACAGGTTCAAGCTTACACCCTTGATGCTCAAGCTTGAGGTTTCAAAAGTTTTAAAATCGGGAAACTGAGTACTCCTTTGCCTAGAACACAAAGGAAAGCCATGGTTCTTTATATAAGCACTCGAAGTATTCGTCCTATTCATAATCGGTGCTAATACACATTTTTGTTCTAGATCTGCAGGCAGTAGAGGTAATCTTCTCTTTCTTCTTCCTCTTTCAAATTCAATTTCCTTGGTTTATTAATTATCTAGATCTAATGAGGGAGAGTATGAGTTATTCTTTGGACATATGAGTCTATGAATTTTGTTTTTGCATCATCTACATAGACTACCTATTTAGATACACTCTTCACTGCTTGATGGAATTAAGTTCTGTGATTTGATTTGGTAAAATCCAAGTAAAGCTTGAGCACCAATAATGGAAAGCTCAAGCATCAGTACCAGAAGCTCGAGCATTGGTTTGCATACTACAGGAACTAGAGTTCTTGAGAAATTTGAATTCCTCAAAAATTCGCCTAGTCATAACTAGGACGAGAAAACTCCTCAACAAGCCATATCTAACAGTGATCCTCCAAAACTCTTTCTAAAAGTCAACCACATCAAGGCCTCCAAAATGAAAACAAGTCTCCTAAAGACATTCTCAAAAGTGCATCGAGCTCACCTCACGAATCAAGCAAATCCTCAATGATATGGACATAAGTCCCTGAAAAAGAATCTCACATCAATCAACTCACTTTGAGCACCACAACTGTCAACAACCATGATAGGAACTCCCCAAGGGAAGACACGAAAGAAAGGGGACCACTAGTCCTAAAAAGGACAACATCACGACTCCATCTCTGAAATGAAAGACAACAAGGTCAAAGACTTCACCCCTTACATGGAAGTAAGTCGACCAAAATCTATCAAATCCTCACCAAAGACTCAAGACAACAACGATGATCCTCATGGACCAACCAACCCCAAAATAGTGCACAACGCAATATAGGGAAGAGACTCACTCCTTGTAAAGTCCCTGACACGAACCAACACAAAGCCATTGTGGAAACCCGCATACAGACTACGTGTGACCAAAGGAAACGAATAGGAAAACCAAACTTGGAAGTCATGCATATGACAAGGAATGTAACTACCAGAAAGAAAATCTGCTCACATAAATGAAAATCAAAAGCACATGGTGCACGTCTCCACATAAACACAAAAGCATGTCATTAAAGCGCAGTAACAACGTGGCATCTCGAAGTATATAAGAAAGGCATGCTATCGCCACACAACAAGAAGGCAAATGTGGATAGACCTCCACCTACTCATGCATCACAATATCATAAATCATTCTACTAACATGGTAGTAAATGAAACTGCAGAAAACAAAAGTGATGCAACACTGAACCCTGTGGACATCGTGTCCTAGAGTGCCTAGGTAAAAAGGAAGGACCAGTCCTAGCCATACACTGACTCAAAAAACTAATGGAATAACAACCTGTCTCAAAACAAACGTGAGCCCTCACCACAATGGTAAGACTCTTACATTCCATCTCTGAATCTAAGGGTGACACTACAAGTGACACAAACAATGCAATGCTCTCTCTACCCGAAGCATCTATCAATCAATAACCACGAATGATCTCCAAAACAACCATCATCATCACCGATCAAAGGACAACGCCTATCAAAACAAACCCAACGCTGATTCCATCTGAACTGCCCTTGTAGCTAGCCAGCACGGTAGCATGACAGTGCCATGCACCTGCCCACAAACGTACCTGCCCACGAAAAATGCAAGTTTTAGAGGAATATTCCTGGATAATCAAGGATCCTAAGAGGTCCATAACCTCATAATGCCCAAAACCAACAAATCCACACTATGGTAACGCCAAATGACTCATCTCATAAGAGCCTAAACAAAAGGTGACCATCTACCTACCTCAAAACCAATACTAGGTCGACAATAACCTATACTACCACGAAACTATGACTACAATCACCATCAACCTCAACTCGTGTGACGACCCTGGTTTTTAGGCCAGCGTGTCCTGTATTGAACCGTAAGGATGATCCGATAACGGATCCGAATGCGGAAGTGAAAACAGAAAACAAGACTCTAAGAAGTCAAAGTGACCTTCCATGAGGTCGTGGAACTCAACAAGAACTGATGCGGAAGCAAAAGATCGAAAATATGACAAATAAGCCCCCAGGGGCAAAATAGTCATTTCTAAAAACTGTAGATTCGGGTGCCACCGAGCACACCGCTGGAAGGACAACGAAAAACTAATCAAAATTGACTAAAGAATCGCATGATTCGGAGTCCGAACGAAGGAGAAACGGCATGATGAAGAAAAACGAGCACTTAAAGCAAAAAAAGTAAACTGGTAATTATCCAGGAAGAACCAGGTGCAACTGAACACACCGTTGGAAAGACAGCGAAAAGTTAGTCAAGTTCAACAAAAAATTCACTTGAATCGGAGTCCGGACGAAGGAGAAAAGCCCAAAAGAAGAATTGACGTCGCGGCAGCCCGATGAGGGGCTATGGCGCACACGGCGCCCATGCGCGAGCCCACCGGCATGCATGCCGGCACCTAAAGACATGGTTGGTGGCAGCCCTTGGCTGCTGCTACATTTTTTTTTTTGATCTGCCCAGAACTGAGGCTTGAAAAGGAGGTCAAGACGAGTTTTTCTGGAAAAATACGAAGAAGAAACCCCCCCTAAAATCGAGTTTTCTACCTGACTTTATGAACGGAATCGAAAAAAAACTCATTATGAAATCCCCAAAATGCCCCTAGATCAGAACTGAACAAGAGGGTCATAAAGCTGCTAAATGAAAACTGGAAGCTGAAACTTCACGAGGGATTTTTGGTACAAAGACGACCTTTTCTAGAAAAACACGAAAAAGAAACCCCCCTAAAATCACGTTTTCTAAGCGACCATGTTGAAAGAAGAAAATAAAACTGAGGTGAAAGGTCCATAATGCCCCTAGATCAGAATATGCAAAAAAAATGCGAAATGAATTCACAAGAGGCTCAAAACACAAAAGAAACGACTATGCACACAAACGTAACTTACCTATTTAGACGCACTACAATGGTCCATGGCTTAAAAATATAGTCGATGCAAAATCCGACCCCCCAACGGGCAAAAAGGCAAAAATGGACTTGGAATGGAAAACATGGAATCCAAAAATGCAAAACGGGATCAAATGACCGTTTGGCCCTTGGCCACACTTCATACAAGATTAATAAGACCCTATAAAAGAATGAAAATGGAATTCCCACACCCGATGCAACCGTGATGAAGGAATGACATGCGATTTTTCAAGTTTTTCATAACATTTCTGAAGTTAAAAAGTTGCATAAAATACAATATACATGTCATTGGCCTCCGGCCTCATCTCATACATATCAAATACATTGAAAGGAGTGTACTTAAGTATACATTACATACATGGAATCAAACATACATATTTTGACATATAAGTCTACAAAATGACATTTCATTCTAACATTTGCATGAAATGGAAACTTGAAAGGTACTCAACATCCAAGGAATGCTAGGCTTCACGAACCAAGTCTTCGTACCTGAAATATGCCCTAGTATCGTAGGGGTGAGTAACATGAAGCTACTCGTAGGAGATGAGCATGCATCGACCTAGCATTTTACAAATTTATCACCTTAAGGTGAAACATGTTAAAGAGGCTCATGCCACCTAACGTCTATGTCCAAGTGAAACTTGGGGAGCATCCTAAGCTACCTTAGAGTCTAAGCAACAAGAATCATGATATACATACGTGTATGAAACGAATCATGGTTGGGATAATCTAAAGAGCACGACAAGAAGAATGCTTGAGCATATATTAACATGAATTGCATTTTTAATACAATTGAACTAGGTCTAGAGCAATCTATACAATATAACAAAAGCATAGTTGAATACAAGTTAACAAGAATCACATTATCCATGCAATTCAACAACAAAAGAGCATGTTATACAATGCAACAAGGTTTAATTTCTCAAAGCCATCAACTTAGAATCTAAAGCACAAAATAACAGTAGTGGTTCATGCCACCTAACACCTATGTTATAAATGAATCAATAGGAGCAATCCTAAGCTTTATTAGAACGTCAAAACACGATTTTCAATATTGATGCAATTTAACCAACATTGGAACTTCCAATACAACGCATAAAGCACAATTTCGCAAAGTTAAAATCCTGTAACTTAAAATGGAACGACCAATAAGAAACAAGTTACAACATCATCAAGTTATCAACTTGAAAATGAAATGCGAAATCAAACAAAGTGGATACTCGGACGTCACGACTGATCAGACCGACAACATAGTTACTTTAGGGTTACTAGCCCATGGGTAACCTCCCTATGTGCGCACTAGACTATATATAGAGGGACTATCCCCCGTACTAGAACCACGTCCTAGCCATAGTCAAACAACGACATCCCCAAGTTTCCAAAATCAACAAGTTGTGCAACAACGCATATATCAACAAGAATATGCAAGATAATCAACTATCTACTAAGCACAACCAAATTTGGAAACCTATACAATACATACTCTAAATACACGCTATGCATGAAAGATGTTAAACACGAAGTGTGCAAATTATTACACAAGGCAACAATATATTCAATAAGAAAAACATATTCTCATGAATTCAAACATAGCAACTATGTTATCCAATGTTCAAAACATAACCAAATGAATATACAACAAGTCCAAGTCCATGATTTTGATATAGAAATGACTTTCAAACACAATTAAATCCATGGCTCAATTCGATAGAATTTAATTAAATAAAAATAATTAAATTCCCTAGATTCTAATTCAATTCCAAATAACCTCAAATTAATACATATTAAAGAACATAGCATGGTCATTACCTATATCCATTCTAAAACTCAATTAGGTTATTGGAACAACAAAGTAGAACTCTAATTAAATCATGCTAATTTAATTACCAAGGTTCTAAAACAACTTCAAATGGTCCACAATTAATATATACTAGTAAACAAGTCATGGCCAATACAAACATCAAGTTAAAACCTTAATTAAGCTAATGGGAACACAAAATAGATTTTAATTAATTATTTTTATTAAAATCTCTAGATTTTTAAACTTAACCAAATGCTCTCAAATTAACCTGTTTTGGAAAGCATGCCAAGAACTAATATAATATCACATTACAAGTTTATTTTATTCAATTTAAGACCATGTGAATTAAACTTTCACTAAAGTTAAATATAAATTAAAAGTTGCAATTCTCATGCAATTAATCCCAATTTTTATATATGTGAATAACTATACCAAAGCTTAATTTTCTAGCATGCCACAATTCAATTCCAAGTTGTATATCACCATGAGGATTAAATCTTAAACGAGGAAATTAATTAAATGAAAGGTTTTAAAACCTCACCGAATATTCTAAATCAAATATATGTGAAGCTATATGGCATGTAGATCAAGAATATCAAGTCGGAATTCAAATGGAGTGAATAGTGCACTCGGAGCAAATTAATTAATCAAATTAATTAATAATTACTAATTTTCAAAACACCTCCAGTTACTTTCAAATTCAACTATGTTAAAGAGCATGCTAAGGCCTAATATAATATGCTAACACATATTAATTTCAAGCTAGTTAAGGCCATGTGAATTAATCTTTCACCTAAGATAAATACTAAATAAAATCTTTAATACTTATTCAAATGTTTCAATTTTAATACACGACAATGAGCATATCAAGGGGTAATATAAAATCATGCTACATGTTCAAACCAAGTCATGAACAACCGGGAAAATTAGATCCCGTACAAGAAAAATAAATAATAAAATCTCTAGATTTTATATTTAATCATGCAAACAAGTAGTATAAGCATCACAAGCATGCTATATAACAAGAATTTAAACCTAAAACATCCCCTACCTCAATTTGAGATGAAAATCTCAAATGCCATCAAAATGGAACGGCTCCGAATCCGACGAAACTACTAGGTTTTGTCGGGGACAACGCCGTGAACATAACCCCCATGAAAGCCCCATCAAAATCATAACTTGACCTCAAAACCAAACTCAAGATATGGTTAAAACTGAATTCTAATAAGGGGGAAAGGTAAACGTTAAGGCCGAAGACTTTCCGTCAAGTTAAAGTGAAACAAAAGAGGAGAGAGAAGATAGAAGCACCCCTTGGGCTTCCATGGGAGCTCCAGGTCGTGCATGAAGAGGGGAGAAGATTAAAAATGAAATATCTCACCCCCCTTTTATAGAAATCTCAAAAAGTGCCCCGAACGGGCCCCGCCTGGTTCGAAAAAGTAAAATTTGAGCAGACGTGCTCAAATGGCAAAACTTTGTGAACAAAAAAGATTTAAAATGATAAAATATGAACAACGGAAGAAACAGCGTCAAAAACTGAGTCCCGAGCAGAAAGTTATGCCTAAAACAAGTTTGGCGAAAACTAGGGCCAAAAACCCTGAAACTGGAAAATATCGACCAGGAGAAAATTCCAAGAGTACACAACTTGACGAAATGTGAAAATGAATCCTGTACGAGGATCCAGGCTCCAAACAAGACATTTTGTAATAACTTTCATTAATTGCACAATGGCCCCTCCAATAAGTGAAAACTGCACTTATAGCCCAGAATGAAAATATCTTCCAAAAATATTGTCTTAAAAACCCCTGAAATAAAATATCTTCAAAAGATAATACTGAAAAACACCCCAAGAACAGAAAATAATTTCAAAAAACTTTGCATCCATGCCCCTATAGACACCGGGAGCAACCATAGTACTTTCTTGCAAAAGTAAAGATACGTATTTCGTGGAAACCACTCAAGATGAAGGCACGTAAAGTAAAAAACCAACTCCGAGCATGAGAAGTGAGGTTGTGCCAAAAACTGACAAACGGAGATAAGACAGAATAGGGAAAAGGACAACATAGCGCATAATGTCGAAAAACGAAAAATGTGAAAATAACTCGGTCCTCAAAGGAAGTTGTCAATCCACGGAAAAGAGTCTCAGGAACCAATTCCGAGCACTCGAGATGACACTAAGCGACACGAAACAGAGCTCAGAAAAGAAAATTAAATGAAAAAAATTCATTCGTAAAATTTCAGGAAAAAAGGAAAAGAAGGCAAATGATCGGGTCATTACAACTCGTGCCTCAATGACCAATCCCATGTCATGCCAAATATGCAACATAATTATGCATATGCAATTCTAATCTAGTATACGTCACATGTCATGTTCTTTACATTACAATAAAACAATGCTAAACAAACGGCATACAACATGTAGCACGTAAGCACTAAAACATGTTATCAACCAAAACATGTTATCACAAAGCATATAAACACATAGAGCATAGTAACAAAAGTATGATATGCACCCAAAACCCATCGTCCTAAGGTTTTCGAACCTAGGAGCTCTGACACCACCTGTGACGACCCTAGATTTTTCAACCTAGTGTGTCCTGTGATGAACCAAAAGAATGACCCGATAACGGATTTGAAATGCGGAAACAAAGGAAACTAAGTGGTCACTAGAGATGTACGTCATCTCTAAGGCATCAAAATAACTCCCCATGGCATGATCAAATTGCATTATATGCTATTGTGTGATGATGTGAACATACACGCAAGTGTAAAATGGTATTTTAAACATGCTACAATGGCCCATGGCCTTATTACAACTCATTTACAACATCTGACATATCAGACCTCCAAGTTAGAAAAATTACATTTCATAGACAAATCATGAACATGCTAACACTTGCATGTGAACAATAATGTTTCTAAAGATGCTCAACTCAGCAAATCACCCAAGCAATTGCAATCTCCAATATTATATCCTGTACCTAAAATATACCCTAGTATCGTAGGGGTGAGTAACATAAAGCTACTCGTAGGAAATGAGCATGCATCGACCTACGTTTTACAAGTGTACATGATTTAATCATTGTGGTTCATTCCACCTAATGTCTATGTCAAAGGTGAGACTTAGGGAGCATCCTAGCTACCTAAGATCATTTCTAGCATAAAACACATCCTTTATGCAATTTCAACAACACAAGAGCATGCTACACATAGCAACAAGATATAACATGCTTACACAAAGCAACTAGTTAGAAACATGCTTACACAAAGCAACCAGATAGAAACATGCTTACACAAAGCCACTAGATATAGATTCTCAAAGTTATCAACTTGAAATCTAAATGCTAAATCAACTAAATATAACAATTTAGTATGGATGTACTTAACAACATCAAATCGCCAATAGCCAAAACCATAGTCATAATATAAACATTGATTGATAACTTGGAATTTAATGCGAAAACAAATAGTGGAAGACTTGGATATCACGTCTCGGACTAAACTAAGAACAAATTGGTTATTCCGGGCATTAACCCATTGGGAAGACCACCCTAGTACGCGCTATCTTAATTGGGGAGAACTCATACCTCCCGCACTAAAGCCGAACTTTAGCCATATCACAGTAACAATGTCCCAAGACTCCAAAATAATCAAATAAGTTCACAACTTATACGTAATTTATATAATGCACTAAGTCACCTTCCATGCACAAGTAGATTGTATCCACACAACACATACTCTAAATCCACAACTACTATAGGATGATAATGTCGAATCTTCAAAGTGCAATTTGTTACACGCTATAACAATATAATCCAATATTGAAAACATAAACTCATAAATTTATTATAAGTCAAAAGTCAAACTTTAAACATACTATCAATGTTAAATACATGAGTTAATCAATAATACCATAGAAACGGAATTTAATCTATAAACTAATTAAATTCCCTAGGTTTCAAATCTCAATCAAATGGCCTCCAATTAATACATGATAAACAATATAACATGGTCATTACATACACCACATCAAAACTCGATTAGGCCATAAGAACAATAAAGTGAAATTTAATTAAATCATGATAATCAAATCCCTGACTTCTAAAACAACATTAAATGGTTCCAAATTAACATATGCTAATTAAACACTTAATTAGGCCAATGGAACCCTTAATTAGATTTTAATTAATCATTTTAATTAAAATCTCTAGATTTTCATACTTGTCCAAATGCTCTCAAATTAAAGTATGTTAAACAACATGCCAAGACATAATTTAAAAGCATATCACAAGTCAATTTCATATAAGGTACGGCCATGGAATTTAATCTTTCACAAAAGATAAATATTAAATAAAATATGCAATTTTTATTCAATCAATACCAATTTAATATATGTTAACAAACATATTAAAGCATGATTTTCGAGCATGCCACAATTCAAATCAAAATTATATATCATTATGAATTTTAAATCTTATACAAAGAAATAAAAATTACCAACTTTCTAAATTTGATACAAGGCATACATATAAGTTGTATAATCATGAGAAACACTCAATACAACATATATAAATCCTAAAACATTTTCTACCTCAATTGAAATGAAAATCCCAATTACCACCGAAATGAAATCGCCCTAAATTTTTGGTCCGCAAGACAGATATTTCAGCTTGTTACCTTCAACTTGGGAAATTCATAAAAAATTCAATTCTAATCCAAATTGAATGAATCCAAAGCCTAATGAAAGCTTAAACACTGTAATTTGATAATATTAATTTATTTTAACAAAATATTTTCCCAATTGAAACAGTTTTGACCCATAACTTTGAAACAAATTCTGCCCAGAAAATACATTTTCAACCTGTAGCTTCCAACTTTGAAAATTCATGAAAAATTCATTTGACATCCAAATTGGGCAAACCTAATTTATTTTGGAAGTAAACATATGAGAGTGTAAAACTGGAAATTTAAGCCATGATCTAATATCAAAAGGTTAGTGAAATAAATCATCTAAAAATATGTTTTCAAGCTGCAATAAAAACATGGACAGCAGATAGTCTCGGATTTTTAAAAAAAATTAGAAATGCTCCAAAATCGTGAAAAAATTTTGAGTAGTGTAAAATCCATGGACAAAGTTGTAGTAAAAATTTCAAGGTAATTGAAGTACAACCGCTCCATATAAAAATTCATTTTCGAACCGGATAAGAAAAGATTTAAATTTCCAATGACTAGCTTGCAACTTCAAAAATTCATAACTAATTCATTTTAGATCCAAATTACATGAAACAAAAACTAAATGGAAGCTAATTGATTATATTTTCATGTTATATATTTAATTTGACAAGATTTATTTCAAGTTAAAATAGTTTAAGGGCAGAATACAAGTCCTTCTCTTCTATGCATGTAAAACACTCAATAATGACATAATAATACTTCAAAATAATAGATCAATACCTCACTAGAGAATTGAATCCCTAGATACCAAAGCAAAACTAGGAGTTAGGCTAGATCCTTCAAGGGTTTTGAAGAGGAGGATGAGGGGAACAAAAAGTATTCCAAACTTGATGGTCTAAAGTAAATGGAAGGGCCTCAAAGATCAAGGTCAATGCCTAAAGCTTCAAGCTTCATGCATGGAGGCTAGGGTTTTGTGGTGAGGAAGAAAGAGATGAAATATTAAAATGTGTGAGTGGAGGAAATAGAAATCATCCACTCACTATGTGATCCTACACCATGGCCAACACGCACATCTATGGTCAATTGCACAAAAAACCCTCCTTTAAAACCATAATCCCAAAGTGGCCCAAAGATATTTGCAAGATTAAATTGTGAACCTACACTTGTCACCAATCCATGGCTCCTTCTTAGGCTTAATCCCACACCTACACTTGTCAACCATCCAAGCATACAAGTGCACCAATCCTAGGCCAACAAGTGGGTGAATCCTCACCCTCCAAATGTCATCATCTAATGCATCAAAGTGTCTCCACACAAATGTTAACAAGTGGACCAATGAGAGTGTGACATTTTTCACACTTTTCAAAAATTACAAAAAGGTCTTTTTTGAAAATATCTTCTAAATTTAATTACAAAATGGTCCTCAAGATGAAAAATAATTATTTTATTTAATTACACTAAAACCCCACAAGTTACGAAGAATTAGACTAAAGTATGCATTAATGCCCCTTTATGAAGGAAGTAAGCAATCAACATGCTTTTCTAGAAAAGTAAAAATACCACTATCATGGAAATCAAATATCATGAATGCATGCAAAACCGGAATCAAATCCGAGTACAAAAAGTGAGGTTCTGAAAGGAAAAAGGATAAACGAGAAAAAGACAAAATGTGAATAGTGTTCGGAAAAATAAAATATAGAAATGACACAATCCCCAAAGGAAGTTGTCAATCCAAGGAAAAGAGTCTCGGAAATCATTCCAGAGCACTTGAGACGACATCAAGTGATGAAAAATTGAACCCAAAAAGGAAAAGACAACGGAAAAAAATTATCCGTGAAAATCTGGGTTACTACAGCTAAACTATAGGCTATTGCCTAAATTGATAAACAAAATCTGTGAGAAGTTAATTTAATACGTAAAACTGACCTTCCCTCAAAACTCACATTGCTTCCTATACGGAAGACATCTCAATCAACCATTTCCTGATAGAAAACTCTAATGCCCGAGTTCAACTATTTACAACATCCGACTGTCATCTCCAAACCGCGCGCAATCCTCTACAAAAGAGAGTATTTCTCTCTGATGTATCTGTAAATAAATTCAAGGTCTTATTATATAATCCTCGCTTCTATGTCAGACCCACAAGTGAGAATTCCGCACTATATAATATCCAAAACCTCAAACGTTGTCACACTAACCTCCTTGTGCCAACAATAGCACAGATAATAACTAAAAAGCGAAGTAAAACTTTCAATTACCCATGAAAACCTAGGATATATGTTCTAAGCATATCCTCTATGATCAGATATAATGTCTCAATCAAATCTCCCGTCTAGAGATGCGAAACAAAGTTGTTGCTCAAACACCTTCAAAAAAAATTCCTTTGACATAGCACTTTTTATCTACTATAATGAATAACCACATGCTATAACTCCATTATCAATGTAATGTAGAACTGATATGCAACGCCAAAGTAAACACTACTAAAAGTAATGTCTACAAGCGAACTTGCTCTACCACTCTTAATCCATGTGGAATTAAAATTTCAACCAATGTCGGTAATTTCTACCAACCATCCACTCCTGATTAGTTCTACTCCCATTGTGATATAAGAAGTGGCTAAAACTCCAATGATATCCAAGTATCAATTTTCACCTTGTTAACAAGTGATACACTTGGAGATAGTTATGTACATGTCCCTATCCGTACCGCACCAAAACTAACATTGTATGTCGCGATACAAGTCATAACCATTTGACTGTACTATAAAATTTATGA
The DNA here is from genome assembly GCF_030987335.1 of Cornus florida. Taxonomy (NCBI): domain Eukaryota; kingdom Viridiplantae; phylum Streptophyta; class Magnoliopsida; order Cornales; family Cornaceae; genus Cornus; species Cornus florida. Next base: position 76,280,078 of record NW_026775573.1, on the reverse strand, counting down.
ATTTTACATCTCAATCATTCTGACCTTCCTAACATCATTAAGACAAACTACTAATCCTTCTTCAGTACCCTAAGCTCATCTAAGTAAGGTACTACCTCCTCCAGGGTCAGCTCCAACATTCTAAGCTGACCTCTTCAGTTTCCTTGGTAATAGCAAGTGTTATTTTTACACATGCTAAAACTCAACTGATTACGCCATAACCACCAAAGGTTCGAGTACCATATCGGTTGAGAAAATCATCCTCCTCCCTGTTACTTTCACCAGAGGAAACTTAATGCAAAGTGTGAATCACCACATCTATCAATCTAAGCCGTCTCGTGATCCGTGCTATTCGTATGAACTGATATCTTACCAGTTCCAAAATAGACAAAATGAAGCTAATTGAATTTATCAGTTAAGCAATATCCCAACCAGAATCCTGACCCTTGTGTAGAATCAGCAATCTCTCAACTAAATCCATGGAAACAAAACTATCATTCCCACTCTAGTATTAGAAATGGTTGCAAGGATCTAGCGATCTCTAATGGTCCATCTGGATTATCTAATAAATATTAGACTTTGAGACCAAATCACTGTGTTCCTCCTCCTGCCTGTCCTCCAAACATTTGCTACATTCCGTGAAGCATCATGTTTCCACCAGGATAAATAAAGAACTAAGAGTTGTGAACCTCAGTCTTTACATCCTCTATCCAATTTGTCTATAGAAAGTACCATTAGTCTGGTACCACCAGCTTTCATCTGCACCCATTGTTTAATTTGAAGCATCGTCAAAAGCTAACTCTGCAACTAAATCCATACATTCTGTAACTAAATCCATACAATAGCTCCCCTTTGTTTTTCCTCTCAAGAACCATTACATGCCTCTATTTTTTCCTCTCAAGAACTATTACGTGAATAGGGTTTTTCAACCCTAGGGACGTATACTGTTCTATATATAAAGGCTTTTATACAACCTAACCCTAATTCCAAACCTAACTATAAGTCGACTACTTCATCCGTAAAAACCAAAATTAAAGACCTTTAATTTAAACACCAAAAATAATTATTAACCTATTGTTCCATTTAAACAAATAAAGAAAATAACGCACATAATTTACACACTGTCATACAAGCATAATATTAATGAAAACAAAGAATTATAACAAATAATCTCAATTAAATAAAACAAGTAATTAAAACAAATAACTTAATTAAATAAAATAATTAACAAAGAATTTAATTACATAAAAACAATTAACAAATAGGCAACTAAACACATAATCAAAGAAAAGTGCACTAAACCATAATTAAAATGCCGAGACTATCATTTTAAAATTAGGGGTATTACATATAGTTTGAACAATAAATACATGTTTGCATAATAAACCAAAATGAAGTATGATATGCTAACAAGTGCATATTATAATATAACAAAAATACTCCAAGTAGTCAAGTAAGCCTAAGAGTGTTGTGCATCCCACAAAAACATTTCTTTACTTGAAAAATAACCCAGTAACTTTGGGGTGAGTAAACAAGTTTACTCGTAGGAAATGAGCATGCATAGGCCTAACTTTTACAAGGTTTTCATATTAAAATGAAACAATTAAAAGGGATCATGCTACTTAACGTCTATGTTCCAAATGAGTCTAAGGAATCATCCTAGACTACATTTGAACAATAAAACACAAATCGTAACATCGATGCAATTTAACCAACATTGGAACTTCCAATTCAACGCATAAAGCATGATTTCTAAAAGTTAACATCTTCAAACTTAAAATGAAAAATCAAATTTGACAGCCCTGGTTTTTCAAGCCAGTGTGTCCTGTGGTGAACCAAAGATTGACCCGATAATGAATCCAAATGTGGAAGTGAAAATAGAAAACCAGACTCTAAGAAGTCAAAGTGACCTTCCATGAGGTCGTGGAACTCAATAAGAACTGACGCGGAAGCAAAATATTGAAAATATGACAAGCAAGCCCCCAGGGGCAAAATGGTAACTTTTTAAAAATATAAATTCGGTGCCACCGGGCACACCAATGAAAATACAGAAAAAAAACAAACCAAGATGGACTCAAGAATTGCATGATTCGGAATCCGGACGAAGAAGAAACGGCAAAAAAAAAAAAAAAAAAAAAAAAAAAAAAAAAAAAAAAAAAAAAAAAATGAGCAATAAAGCTAGAAGGGTAAACTGGTAATTATTTAGAAATATCTGGGTGTAACCGAGTACACCGTTAGATAGACAACAAAAAATTAGTCAAGTTTAAAAAAAAGTTCACTCGAATTAGAGTCCGGACGAGGGAGAAAGATCAAAACAAAATCGACATCGCAGCAGCCTGATAAAGGCCATGACAGCTACTGTTGCTGTCAACCCACTGCTGCTGCAACTGAGAGCAAAAAAGGAGTATCGCAACGGATTTTTTTTGCAAAAACACAAAAAGAACCCCCCCCCCCCCCCCCAAAAAAAAAAAAAAATCAAGTTTTCTACCCAACTACATGGACGGAAACAAAAAAAAAAAAAAAAAAAAAAAAAAAAAAAAAAAAAAAAAAATGCACTATAAAATGCCTAGAATGCCCCTAGATAAATCAGGTCAAGAGGATCAAAATCTTTCCGAGTTGCGGCCAAAGGAAAGGAAATGGAGGTTTCAGGAAGTTTTTAAATTGCCTAAATTAAAAATGCAACCTTAAAATACACTCATAAGACCCCTGGAAGTTTCGGATCGGTCGACACATTTTTCAAAAAAAAGTCGATGAGTAGTACCAAGTATTAAAATCTCAAGTTTTAAAGAAAATGGCATTAGCCAGAAAAATGAACTTTGCGCGGGATTTCCGGGACTAGGATGACATTTTCTGGAAAAACATGAAGAAGAAACCCCCCTAAAATCACGTTTTCTAAGTGACCATGTCAAGGGCGGAATTTATTTTTAAAAGGAAATCTCCAAAATGCCCTCAAATCAGATTGTGCAGAAAAGTGTCAAAACAAATCATTAGAGTACTCATTTGGTGGAATATGACTCTAAACTTGAAAATGATTATGCACACAAATGTAAATAGTGATTTTGAGCACGCAGGAATGGTCCGCGGCTCCCGAAAATGGCCGATGCAAAATACGACCCCCCGACGGCCAAAAATGACTAAAATGAACCAGAAATGGAAAATTTGAAAACCAAAATTAACATATGATTTCAAATTACCGTTTGGCCCTTGGCCACACTTCATACATGATTAATGAGACCCTATGAAAAAATAAAAATGGAATTTCCATACCTGATGCAAACATGGTGAAGTGATGACTTGGCACTTTTCAATACTTTCATAATAAACCTTGAAAGTAAAAATGCATAGAATACAAATTTGATGTCATTGGTGTATGGCCTCATCTCATACATGTTAAATACATTGAAAAGAGTGTACTTATGTACACTTTACATATATGAAATCAAAGATACAAGTTTTTACATATATCCAAGGTTACAAAATGACATTTCATGCTAACATTTGCATGAAATGGAAATTTAAAAGCTACAAGTCATCCAAGGAATGATGAACATCACGAACCAAGTCTTCATTTCTGAAAATTTTGCCAGTAACTTCAGGGTGATTAACATAAAGCTACTCACAGGAAATGAGCATGCATAAACCTAACATTTTACAATAATATCACCTTAAGGTGAAACATGTTAAAGGGGCTCATGCCACCTAATGTCTATGTCAAAATGAGGCTCAAGGAGCATCCTAAGCTACCTTAGATCATTTGTAGCATAAATCATATCATTCATGCAATTTAAACAACATAGATGCATGTTATACAAAGCAACGAGGTATAGATTCTTAAAATCCTTAACTTGAAATCTAAAACACGGAAACTACTAAAGTGGGTCATGCCACCTAACGTCTATGTTCTAATGAATCTATAGGATCATTCCTAAGTTACATTTGAACATCAAAAAACAAATCACAATATAAATACCATTTAACCAACATTGGAACTTCCAATACAATGCATCAAGCATGATTTCTCAAAGTTAACATCTTGAAACTCAAAATGGGGAAATCAACTAAGGAACAACAAGTTACGATATCATCTAGTTATCAACTTGAAATGAAAAGTGAAATCAAACAAGGTGGATACTTGGACATCACGTTGGATTAGACCGATACTATAGTTACTTTAGGGTTACTAGCCCATAGGTAACCTCCCTATGTGCGCACTAGATTGTAAAGGGACAATCCCCCGTACTAGAACCATATCATAGCCGTAGTCAAACAATGACATCCCTAAGTTTCCAAAATCAACAAGTTGTGCAACAATGTATATATATTAACATGTATATACAAGATAACCAACTATCTACCACGCATAACCAAATTTGGAAACACACATAATACATGCTCTAAATCCATAACTACTATGGCATGACAAATGTCGAATCTTCAGTGTGTGATTCGTTACATGCTATAACAATATATTTCAACATTAAAAACATAAACTCATGAATCTAGTACAAGTCCAAAATCATGATTTAAACATACAACTAATGTCAAACACATGATTAAATCATTAACGCTGTAGAAACATAAATTAATTAAATAAACTAATGAATTTCTCTAAGTTTCAAATTTCAATCAAATGACCCCTAATTAACCCATGTTAAACAACATTGCATGGTTATTACATACATTCATTCAAAATCTTAATTGGGCTAATGGAACAACAAAGTAGAATTTAATTAAATCATGATAATTAAATCTCTAACTTCTAAAGCAACTTCAAATGGTTCCAAATTAATATATGCTAGTAAACAAGTCCTAGTCATTTCAAATATCAAGTTTAAAGCTCAATTATGCCAATGGAACCTTTAAATCGATTTTAATTAATTCTTTTAATTAAAATCTCTAGATTTTCAAACTCATCCAAATGCTCCAAAATTAAAGTACGTTAAAGAGCATGCCAAGACTTAATTTAATTGCATATCCCAAGTTAATTCAATGCAAGGTACAACCATAATAATTAAACTTTCACAAAAGAAAATTATTAAATAAAAGTTGCAATCTTTATTCAAATAATCCCAGTTTAATGTATGTTAACAAGCACACCAAAGTCTAATTTACTAGCATGCCATAATTTAATTCTAAGTTGAATATCACCATGAGAATTAAATCTTAAACATTGAAAATAATTAAATTAAATTCTATATTATGAAAAAAAGCATGAATACAAGTTGTATAAGCGTCAATAGTGTGCAAGAAAATAAAAATGATAACCTATAACATCCCCTACCTCAATTTGAAATGAAAATCTCAAAAGCCACCAAAATGAAACCGCTCCGAATCCGACGAAAGTTCGAGGTTTTGTCGGGGACAACATGGTGAATGAAAAACTCGAAAGAGGACATACCAAAATCCAAAATTGACCTCAAACCCGAACTTAAAAAATGGCCAAAAATGGATTCTAATAAGGGGGAAAGATGCGCGTAGTCAAGACAAACATAAAACACACAAGTACTACGACTTTTTAACAAAGGGAAGAAGCTCAAAAGAGGAGAGCGAGGGTGGCAGCCCCTTCGCTACCATGGAATCTGGCCAAGAGAGGGAGGAAGAAGGTGAAAAAGTGATTTTTCACTTTAAGGCATTCTATTTATAGTAAAACCCTAAAAGTGTCCCGAACGGGCCCCGCCGGGTCCGGAAAAGTGAAATTTGAGCAGACGCACTCAAATGACAAAACTCCATGAACAAAAAGAACCGAAATGAGAAAAGATGAATAAAGGAAGAAACGACATAAAAAATTGAGTCCCGAGCAGAAAGTTATGCCCCGAACAAGTCGATGGCAATTAGGGCCAAAAACCCCGAAATTGAGGGAAAACCACCATAAGACAAATCTAAGAGTACACAACTCAATGAAAAGTGATAATAAATCCTGTACGAGGATCCAAGCTCAAAATGAGGCCTTCTTGCGATAACTTTCCTTAATTGCACAATGGTTCCCCCAAAAAGTGAAAACTGCACTAATGACTCGAAATGAAAATATCTTCCAAAAATATTTTCTTAGAAACTCCTGAAATAAAATATCTTCAAAAGATATTTAAGAAAAACACCCCAAAAAAAGAAAATGTTTCTGAAAAACTATGCATCCATGCCCCTGTGGACACTGGGAGCAACCAGAGTACTTTTCTGCTAAAGTAAAGATACGTATTTCATGGAAACCAATTAGAATGAGGATACGTTAAGTCAAAAACCAACTTCAAACACAAAAAGTGAGGTTATGCCAAAAAGTGACAAACGGAGAAAAGACAAAATAGGGAAAATGACGAAAAGTGAATAGTGTCAAAAAAATGAAAAGGTCGAAATGACACGATCCTTAAAGGAAGTTGTCAATCCAAGGGAAAGAGTCTCGGAAACCATTCCCGAGCACTCGAGATAACACTAAGTGACGAGAAACCGAACTCAGAAAAGGAAAGATTTATTGAAAATAAGGTATTGTCAGCCTCAGTTCTTTCCAGCCGTAATTCGGCTAGGTATGCTTTTATCGTGGCATAACAGCAATTAACCGCATGGCCAAGGATTACATCTTCTTTAGGTTTCTCTTCTATAAAAACTTTTGTTTGAAATACAACATTGAGCACTAGCCTTGGGTAGGATTATTGGCCTCGGTGTTCCCTGGAAGAGCTCTTTGACATCCTCTTTTGTGAGAGTTCGCCTCATTGTGGCCTTCCTTGGACAACCCTTGCTATCCCTTCCAATAAATTTAATCGTAATGAATTCTTCGCTATATAACTTAGCATCTGCATGGTAGACCCTTTCCATAAATGGCCAGTTATTAGCCTCCACTACTTTTACTTTATGTCCACCCCAAAATATAAGCATTTGATGGAGTGAAGATGAAGTCAGTTTTGGTTCGAACCGGGATAGGGTTCATTTGGGATTTCATTTCCTTTGGCCTTGGGACTTCATGTGAAGTTACCAAAGGATGTTTTTGGATGTTTTTTTATCTCATTTGACTTATTGGAAGTCAAATTCCTTCCTCTTAGGGTAAAATGACCATTTTACCCTTAATCATTCTTTTGGTAGGATTTTGATACCCTTATCTTCGTTTTGCTTCCGTTGAGCCTCAAAACTCCTCAAAGGGCCATTCTTGTGTTTTAGGGATGACGTACAACTCTCAGAACTTGTTTTATTTTGCTTCTGCATTTTGGATCCACTTCCGGTCATCATAAGACACATTGGGTTAAAAAATCTAGGGTCGTCACTAGGATGCTCCCTGAGTCACACCTTTGGCATAAACACTAGGTGGCATGACCATATGAATGGATTTATATCAACTTAATAATTTTATAAATTGTTAGGTCTGTGCATGCTCATCTCGTACGAGTAGCTTTATATTACTCACCCAGGTAGTGGAGACATTTTTCAGGTACAGGATTGAAGACTTGGGGCTTTTCATTTGCTTTGGGAAGTCTTGTAGATTTGAAGTATTTATTTCATGGAAATGTTAGCATGAAATGCTATTTGTAGTTTTATATGTCAAAACTTGTATATTTGGTTCTAAATATGTAATGAGCACTTAAGTGCACCATTTGGGATGTATTTGACATGTATGTTATGAGGCCATGGGCCAAGAACTTGCATTTTGTTTTCTAAATACTTTTATTTCTAAGTGATTTTATTGAAAAATAGAAAAACAGCATGTCTTAACTTCACTACATTTGCATGGGGTGTGGAAAGTGCGCTTTAGCACTTCCATAGGGTCTCTTTTTTTATGCATGATGTGCAGCTAAGGGCCAAACGGTCTTTTAAAACCATTTAATAATTTTTAGCTTCAAGTTTATCTTTTAAAAGCTATTTTTGGCAAAATTTGAGGTTTAATAGGTGATATTTTGTATTTAGCGACCATTAACACCGTAGGCAATTGGAACGCATGTAAATATATATATTACATTTATGTGAACACTCACCTTGAACAAAATATCACATTTGTATAAAATGGATGCTTTTTGGTCTCAAGTTTTCCATTGAAGGCATTTTCTTTGCATTTTGAGGTTTGGATAAGTCGTATTTTGCATCGGGCATTTTTGGGAGCCGCAGACAATTCCTGTGCCCTTAAAATCACTAAATACATTTACGTGCATGATCATTTTAGCACACAACACCAGTTAGGGTCAAATGAACACTTAGTGCAAAGTTGTTTATTATTTTTTATCGTTTTTAACCTAATCTGATCTGGAGGCATTTTGGGAATTTACTTTGAAAAATAAATTCTGGCCCTGATATGGTCACATAGAAAACATGATTTTAGGGGGGGTTTTCTCACAACATATTTCAAGAAAATGTCGTCTCGGTCTCGAAAATCCCACATCAAATCTGATTTTCTGTGCACATATGCACTTTTTGAAAAAGTCTGTTATAAGAGCATTTTGGGGATTTCACGTCAAAAATAAATTTTTATTTTGATATGGTTAGCTTCGAAAAATTATTTTGAGTGGGGTTTCTTCTTAGTGTTTCTCCAGAAAACGTCGTTTAGTGCCTTAACATTTTGCCTAGGTCACTATTCACTTATGTCAAAACACTGTTCATTGCTGTTAAAACACTATTCACGGCCTCGGTTCGAATACCTTGGACAACAGGTTTTGGGTGCATATCAGACTTGTGTTGCCATGCTCTATGTGTTTAATTGCTTCTTGATAACATGTCTGTTTGCTTATGTGACAACTTGTTTAGAAGCTTACTTTGGTTACTTTAGCATATGATATATGCTTGTTTACCTTAGCATGTGGTATATGCTTGTTTACTTTAGCATGTTGTATATGTTTATCTATTTTAGCATGACTATATGTTGCATACATTTATGTGCTATTTGTTTTATTCATTCACTGAGTAAGTTACTTTCAGTCGTGGTAACTTGTGTTATTATCGACGTTGTTCTTTCTTTCACGCATATAACGTCCTGGTCTTGACTCATGGAGAGTCTTCTCTATAGGGCTCAGGTGAGCATAGAGTTGTAGTCTTTCTCTGGTGGAATAAGACGCTGGCCGGGGAGGAGCCATTTCGTTCCATTCTTCTTTCGTAGCTTCATGACATGGTCACGCGGCATCTGAGGTAGCAGTATCATCTCTTGGGGTTTTGTGGTGACCTTGATGTGATAACGTCATTGACGTCTTTTTTTCTAGTGTCGTGGGACTATGAGTCAAGACTGACTCGAGTCCTCCCTTGTAGAGTTGGGAAGTTGCTTTGTGAGCCTTAGGGTGAGGTTCTCATGTCTTGCGTTCTTGGGGCTATAGTTTCGGGAATTGGATAGGTATGTTGACTTAGGATTTTTCTTGAGTTTCCTTGGATAGGTCTTACGAGCTACAGTTGGGATGTGGGCGGTTTCGTGTAATTAATTGCATTGGTGCAATTAATTACTCTCCCTTGTCATTTTAGGGTTCCATTAGAATCCTGTCTAGTTCTCACCGATCTCGTCGGCATCTTGAGTGAAGTTCTCTATAGATGTCTCATAATGGCTAGTGTTGGAACTATCCATTGTGTCATTGTTTCATTGTTTCATTTTATGTGGCGTTAGGATTCCACCTTGGGTAGGGGCTAGCCTTGGGAAAGAATTGTAGACTCCTTGTTACGGGAACCTTAGTGTTCATTTTGGGGGATAATTCATTTCCTCGTAGTGAGAGATTGGACTCATCCAGGTTTTGCTGTACGTTTTCAGCATGGTGTCTTTTGAAAGGCGTTCCATTTATTCTTTTGATTCTATGAACTATCCATTTGTAAGATCCCAATCCCATGTTTATTAACCCTGGTGGGTGTCAAGTACCAAAGCATAATTGTGGTGTAGTGTGGCCAAGTTTGAATTTATAGAATGTCACTGCCACTACTAACTATTAATGTAGCTAGAATGAGTAGGGATCGTCCCAAGGGAAATGAACGGTACTTTGGAATTAACATTGGATTAGTAAGTTGAATGATCAAAAGAGGGGTTTATTGGTTGAATTATACTACAATTTAAACTAAAGCAATACAATGTAAAACAACTAAAATAAATGAGGTGTAAATAATGAGAGAGGATTCTTGGGACTTAGAGTTCACCACTAAGCATTGTCTTCCTTGACATTCAACATTTTATAAATTAGGGGGATTATGTGTTGCAAAAGGAGTGTGTGTCATTAATTAAAACATTAAATTTGGATGGGCAAGTCAGCATACATTGTCTAATCAATCTAGTGAGTAGCACAACATATCAAATTAAGCCATTAATCCTTCCATAAGCGCACAATTAATGCACACTCAAGAAATTAAAGAAATACACTACTTATACTCATAAGCATGGAACATCAAACAACAAGAATGGATTGTTCACCTATCTAGGAAATTAAAGCAATTGTACTACAACTATGCTAATAACATGAAAATTAAACTAATTAAACTAAGGAGGTGGTATAATCCATCAAGAAATAAGTATGAACCATCAAATAAACCATAAGAGTGATCCATTAAGCACTATGATTTGACCATCACTAAATTCATCATATCAACACACATAGACATGCATCAATTTCACAAAATCTAGAAATAAGCATATGAACATTCATTCCAACATACATTGACATATGAATAGAAATAAAAGATCAATTAGAAGTATAAACTACACAAATCATGTAGAAACAAGATTTATATAAATAAGAGGTCAAAACAAGAATTACAACACAAATACCCATTAATTACAAATCATCAAGGTTTAGGAGGCATGCTTAGGGCTATATATAGCCCCAAGAGAATAGCTTAGCCACTCATTGATGTTGTCATCCAACCCTCAAGGGCTATCTCCATGGTAGAATTCATCCTCCTCCTTCGGTGTTCTTGATAGAAACCCTAGATGAGTGGAAGAAGTTTCCTAAAATGTATGTTTCTCCCTCTAATCTTTAGCCAATTCCTTCTCTAACTAACCAACCTCTTCCTAAAATTAGCCCAAATCCTTATAGTGGTAGCTCAAATGTCACACCCAATGGTCAGACCTCGTGCACTAAGACCTATAAATGATTGTACCACGAGCACACCTTAAATTCAGCTTGAAATCTGTTTTTCATATAATTTGAGATAGTTCGATTGATCACATGGTTGCTCTAATTGATCAAAGCATGGCGGCGCACTTTTTGATAAGGACAAGGCTGAGATATTTTTGGGAAAAGGACAATAGTGGTAGGTAAGGATAAGATCAAAAGGTTTGATCGATCGAATGATAGGTTAGATCGATCGAATAAGGTATTTTGCTGAGGATAAGGACAAAGGACTCGATCCATCATGACAGTGTTAGAACGATCACAGTGTGATCGGTCATAGCTCGGTCGGATCAATCGTAGAAGGCTTTTTCACCACTTTGCTTCCACTTTGCTCCTTTCTTCCACTAGGCTTGAGATTGCTTCTTTTAATTCTCTAATCTAGCTGAATTGACTTATTTTGGGATAAGTACCTGAAAAGGGAAATAGCATGAAATTAGACTAAAATGACAAAATAAGATAGAATAAGGTCCAAGAACATTCAAAATTAAGGAGTTTAAATGCACACTTTTCAGCACTTATCACACCCCGAAACTTAAATATTGCTAGTCCCTAGCAATGAACTTCAAAGAAAAACAAAAAACAAATATCTATACAAAAATGAATTAGAAAGCAATAAATGGATAACGCCACTTTCATAGGGAACACGATTGCATTTAGCATATGTAACAAGCTTTTTTAATCCCTTAGTGGATGAGTGAAGTCTCGTGAGGGTTTCCAGAAATGGCCGCAAACGTTAAGCTCTTTCTCATTAAAGAGGCACCAATATTCTAAACAAGCATTGAGAGAAAACTACCTCAAGTATGCAAATTTTCAACCATTTTCAAACAATCTCTTAAAATTTCAACATCAACCAAGCATGGCCCTTCACACATCAAGATAATGATTATGCAAATTAAAACAACTCTAAAATCCTTTTTAAGTGAACCGGTGTAAAATATGTTGCTATCTAAGCCAACTAAAGAAATAATCACATTCAGTCTCAAGCTAACACATAAATCTGGCACCGATCATCAAGACAAAGAATGAACTTTTTATTAAAGCTTTATTCAACTAGGTGCAGTTATTCTTTTCACCTAAATTTTTTTTTTACTAACCCTAAGGATCAAAGATGGAAGCATGGTGCAATATGTTGATCCATTAAGCTTTTTAGTGATCCATGAGGTCAAGCGATAGGTCAACGACTCCTAAACCAGACCGCTTTAGGGCATTAAGTGTTTAAACACCCCTAAGGACATACAAGCTCAAATCAACTAGGCTACAAATCAAAACAAACTCTATCTAATCCTTTCCCACTTCTCACCTTTTGGGAGAAGTCCTCACTTTTTTATTTGCTTTTGCAAATTTATTTATTTTTTATTTTTTAGAACCTAGAGTTTGGGCCCTCCACCTTTCGGCATGAGAAATTCAGTGCTTGATCAGACTAGAATCCCCGCTACTTAGTGAAAAGGGTTTGTTATCCACCTTTATCAAGAATGAAAACTTTCAATGCACTACTAACTCAATTGGGATATAACCAAATCAATAATCAGCAAAGCATGTACCCCACAAATGAATGTTAGTGTACACCTATGTTAGTGTAGAATCCTAGAGTGAATCTCAAAACAATCACAAAAGTAAGATGATGTGGACCACAAATGCAAGCAAGATATCAATCTTTTGAAAAATTTATTCCTAAATGGCATCCACAAGGCATGCAAGGAGTATTGGACTCTCAAGTCAAGCAATTTTTAAATTCTAAGTAATATAGTGCTCAAAAGATTAAAATTATAGCTAACATGGACCAATCATAGTAAATCTCTCAACTACACAAGGCATGCTCAAAATCTTGAATTGAATACAAAGAACACACATTACCCCCAAACTTAAACTGCAGAATGTCCTCAATGTGCAATGAGAACAAAAGAAAGAGAAAAGAGTATACCAGTGTAGCTATGACAATGAATGGTTAGGACACAGGCATCCAAAGTGGGTGGTATAACCCCCCCCCCCCCCCCCCAAACTTGGGATTAACTATGGTCCTGAAAAGATGGCACTGGGATAAACTCTTACCAAATAACAAAATGGGATAAATAATGGTGCACAATGGATATGTCTGTGTAAGAAGGATAGTAAATGAAAGAGAGAGAGGGATAAGGATGGTCCTGAAAATATGGGTTGTACTCTCTCACTGAAATCGCTGGGATGCACCTGATAATGGAGTCAACATAAATAGATATATCAAAGTATGAACCTGACATCCAAAATATCCAAAAATAAAGAAAGTATAATGTACATCACAGTAAACAGGGCAATAGACTAGACACAAAAATGAAATAATTGTACTAAAGTAGTAGTCTAAAAAATATGAGTATAAAAATGAGATAAAGAGAGAGATCAAGTAGAGGATGATGGTCTGGCAGGGCTTGAACTCCAGGTCTGACTGGATATGTCTCGTAGTGTTGTCATGACATCTATACGGTGGGTGGCCATATCTTCCCTGAGAGAAAAGACTGCATCTTGTAATGCCTGGAAACACTCCTCTCACATGTTTGACTGAGCCTAAGCTTCAGGAATGAATGGATCATCCCGACGGTGCAATCTTGAGTCATCAGAAAACTAATGCTTATCCTGGCTCTAGGAGTGGTGACTCTGCTCCTGAGAAGGGTGTGGTGATTGTTGGACCAAGAGGGGGGTGAATTGGTCTGATTCAACTTCTTTAAAATTAATCAGTTCAAACAAATCAAACACATATGATGCACATGACACAAGATATATAAAGAAACCCTCTGAATAGGGAAAAACCTTGGTTCTTGGCCTCAGCCAATAAAAGCTTCCACTAGTTGTATGTATCTTGTTACACACTCAACTGTCTCACTCTCTGCACACCCTTCTACCAGAATAGACACTAGCTTTCACAACCAATACACACATACTAGCTCTTCATCAACACTTGCAGTATGTAAGTAGTTGCTCACTCAGTTGCCCCACTTTCCACACACCTTGTACTAGCTAGGACTCTGACTTTCACTCCCTCTACAAACACACAAGCTTCAACAATATGCACACATACACTCCCCCTATCCAAAGCAACCCTGCTTGGACTTATAAGCTTTCAGTAGCTAAATCAGCAATGGAGTAAGATGTTAATACTTCAAGAAAATACTACTTTAGCTGCAACAACAATAATAAAAGAATGAAATACACAGCCTCAAGTAGAACAACGTGAAACCCTAGACCTTACTTCTTTGCAATCAAAGGATAAAACTGTAAAAGTACAATGCAGTTTCACTTGATGCACAAGCTAGGTTCCCACAGCCTTGTCTCAGCAAAATACACTTGCTTGAATGAATTGCTCAATAATAAAAGCAAGGTAGAATAATTTAGAATGCACTAGGCAAAACCCCTAAATTCAAGGGTATAGTAATCACTTCATAATGCAGCCTATAGAAAGGTCTGCAAATGTCTTCCACAGCTCTCAATAGCTTATATACACTTGCTTGAGAGATAAACTCAGTGAAACCAGTAAGGTATAAAGACAAAAACCCACAATAGCCTTGTATTCCTCAAAACCCTAGTATTGGCCTCCCAAGAGTAAAACAGTAATGTAGCTTTAATAACCCCCAAACTTTGCACCAACAGTCTTTAATATATGAAATACACTTACACAGATGATAAAACCAATTCACACAGCAAGGTAAAACATTATAATCACTGATTAGCCTCAACCTCAATAAACCGTAGCTTGCTTCTTTGCTTATAAGAAAATAAATTGCCACCATGCGGGCCGATGATTTAACTAAGTAAGAGAGTTAGAAAAGCTCACAAAGGGTCTTTAAGCAACTTCAAATTATTTTCAATTTTTTCCTTGCCTTGTTTGCAATTTTTTTTTTTTAATTTTTAGCTTATGCTTTTGCTTTTGCTTAGCTTAGCTTGCTTCTTTGCTTTGAAATTCCCTTTGCTTCACTTCCCTTGGCTCAATGTACCTAGCCAATCAAAACCAAACACAATAAGTAACCAAAGTAAAATAAAACAAAGACAAGATCAAAAGAGTACTAATTCCTAATTGATTCCAAAATACGGCGTTGCCAAATCCCCGGCAACGGCGCCAAAACTTGGTGGGTGTCAAGTACCAAAGCACAACTGTGGTGTAGTGTGGCCAAGTTTGAATTTATAGAATGCCACTACCACTACTAACTATTAATTTCGCTAGAGTGAGTAGGGATTTTCCCAAGGGAAATGAACGGTACTTTGGAATTAACGTTGGATTAGTAAGTCGAATGATCAAAAGAGGAGTTTTTTTTTGTTAAATTATACTACAATTTAAACTAAAGTAATGCGATGTAAAACAACTAAAACAAATGAGGTGTAGAGAATAAGAGAGGATTCTTGGGACTTAGAGTTCACCACTAAGCATTGCCTTCCTTGACATTCAACATTTGATAAATTATGGGGATTATGTGTTGCGAAAGGAGTGTGTCATTAATTGAAACATTAAACTTGCATGACCAACTAAGCATACATTGTCTAATCAATCTAGTGAGTAGCACAACATATCAAATTAAGCCATTAATCCATCCATAAGCTCACAATTAATGCACACTCAAGAAATTACAAAAATATACTACTTGTACTTATAAGCATGGAACATCAAACAACAAGAATGGATTTTTCACCTATCTAGGAAATTAAAGCAATTATACTACAACTATGCTAATAACATGAAAATTAAACTAATTAAGCTAAGGAGGTCGTACAATCCATTAAGAAATAAGTATGAACCACCAAATAAACCACAAGAGTAATCCATTATGCACTATGCTTTGACCATCACTAGATTCATAATATCAAAACACATAGACATGCATCAATGTCACAAAATCTAGAAATAGGCACATGACCATTCATTCCAACATACATAAACATATGAATAGAAATAAAAGATCAATTGGAAGTATAAAACTACACAAATCATGTAGAAACAAGATTTCTATAAATAAGAGGTCAAAACAAGAATTATAACACAAATCTCCATTAATTACAAATCATCAAGGTCTATGAGGCATGCTTAGGGCTATCTCTAGTCCTAAGAGAATGGCATTGCCACTCATTGATGTTGTCTTCCAACCCTCAAGGGCTATCTTCATGGTAGAATTCATCCTCCTCCTTTGGTGTTTTTGATAGAAACCCTAGATGAGTGGAAGAAGTTTCCCAAAATGTATGTTTAACCCTCTAATCTCTAGCCAATTCCTTCTCTAACTAACCAACCTCTTTGCTAAAATTAGCCAAAATACTTATATAGGTAGCTCAAATGTCACACCCAATGGTCAGACCTCGTGCACTAAAACCTCTAAATGATTGCACCACGGGCACACCTTCAATTCAGCTTAAAATCTATTTTTCATGCAATTTAAGGCAGTTCGATTGATCACATTGTTGCTCTGATCGATCGAAGCATGACGGCACACTTTTTGGATAAGGACAAGGCTGAGATATTTTTGGGAAAAGAACAAAAGTGGTAGGTGAGGATAAGATCAAAAGGTTCGAATGATAGGTTGGATTGATCGAATAGGGAATTTTGCTGAGGATAAGGACAAAGGGCTCGATCCATCATTGCAGGGTTGGAATGATCACAGTTTGATAGATCATAGCTTGGTCCGATCGATCGTAGAATACTTTTTCACCACTTTGCTCCTTTCATCCACTAGGCTTGAGATTGCTTCTTTTAATGCTCTAATCCAGCTGAATTGACTTATTTTGGCAGTTAGTGTCTGAAAAGGGAAATAACATGAAATTAGACTAAAATGGGAAAATAAAATAAAATAATTCAAGATTAAGGAGTTTGAATGCGCACCTTTCAGTGCTTATCAAGCCCCATTGTTTACGAGCGTTCCTTAGAAATATGTTTAGGATGTATAACTATGTGGTAGTTGTTTGAGGATATAAATGATATGTTTTCATTTACAATATCTGTTTAGCATGCTAGTACCGTTAATAGTGTATAGCTTGCCGTTGATTATTTGACCCCTATGTGATAGGTGGCTTGCTTGATTTACCTTATGTGTACTGTGTGCTTAGTACTAAGGTATTATTGAATTTATGCAATTTAATTTTGCGTGTATATGCTATGTGAGTATCTGGCTTTTACTATTTTATCTTTCCTGCACTTATGTTAGGGCCTTGTGACCTTGGTTGTCGGGATTGTCATGAGTGAGCTACGTGGTAGACTTTTGTTTTGAAGACTTAATTGTCTATGATAGGGATTTTGATCCAGCATTTTGTTTCCAATTGTGACCTTAGGATAGGTCTACTTGGGACAGTGTCTTTCAGTTCCGTGGAGTCCGATCCATTGGCTTGAGGGTATAGACTTGTTAGGCTTTGGATTCATGAATGGAGGATGTTGATAAGGGTGTTTTGCAATGTATGAGTTGTTGGCTCTACTTACACTGAGGATTTAAGGCCTTAAGCGTAACGGTGCCTATGACATTGTTATTAAGGTTTTTGTATTAGCTGCCCCAACTCTCACAAAATGTCTAGTTCCTGTAGTGCTTTTGGTAATGATCTTTTCTGAAATTGATGTAACTTGTATCGATAAGTTTTTCCGAGTTGGCCTGGTTGGGGGCAGGTTATGAACTAGTGCCATATACTGTCATGCTACCGTATAAAGTTGTGTGTTGTGGGTGAGTATTAATTGCTGTTGATGCTACCTTACTGACGAGTAAGTGTGGGCGGGAGCTAGTCACTGTCATTGTTACCACACATTTGAGTATGTTGTGGGTAGGTTCTAGTCTGTAACGACCTGGTCATTTGCCTTCCTTTCTTTTTTCCTGAAATTTTACGAATGAACTTTTTTCGTTTAGTTTTCTTTTCTGAGCTCTGTTTCGTGTCGCTTAGTGTCATCTCGAGTGCTCAGAATTGGTTTATGAGACTCTTTCATGTGAATTGACAACTTCCTTTGAGGATCGAGTCATTTTCGCATTTTTCATTTTTAGACACTATGTACCTTTCGTCCTTTTCCCTGTTTCATCTTTTTCCCTATTTTGTCTTTTCCCCATTTGTCACATTGTTGGAACAACCTCACTTCTCATGCTCGGAGTTGGTTTTTGACTTCACGTGCCTTCATCTTGAGTTGTTTCCTCGAAATACGTATCTTTACTTTTGCAAGTAAGTACTCTGGTTGCTCCCGGTGTCCATAGGGGCATGGATGCAAAGTTCTTTAAAATTATTTTCTTTTCTTGGGGTTTTTTTCGTAAATATCTTTTGAAGATATTTTATTTCGGTGGTTTTTAAGAAAATATTTTTGGAAGATATTTTCATTCTGGGCCATAAGTGCAGTTTTCACTTTTTGGAGGGGCCATTGTGCAATTAATGAAAGTTATTACAAAATGTCTTGTTTTGAGCCTGGATCCTTGAACAGGATTCATTTCACATTTTATTGAGTTGTGTACTCTTGGAATTTCAACCTAGTCGATGTTTTCCAGTTTTAGGGTTTCTGGCCCCGGTTTGCGCCAAACTTATTTTGGGCATAACTTTCAGCTCGGGACTCAGTTTTCAACGCTGTTTTAGCTGTTGTTCATATTTTATCATTTTAAATCTTTTTCGTTCACAAAGTTTTGCCATTTGAGCGCGTCTGCTCAAATTTTACTTTTTCGGACCTGGCGGGGCCCGTTCGTGGCACTTTTTGAGATTTCTATAAAAGAGGGGTTAGATATTTCATTTTTCATCTTCTCCCCTCTTCATGCACGACCTGGAGCTCCCATGGCAGCCCAAGGGGTGATGCCATCTTATCTCTCCTCTTTTGGTTCACTTTTCCTTGATGGAAAGTCTTCGGCCTTAACGTTTGTTGTTCGCCTCGCCGTGCTCTACCTTTTCCCCTTTTTAGAATTCAGTTTTGACCATTTCTTGAGTTTGGTTTTGAGGTCAAGTTATGATTTTCATGGGGTTCTTGCGGATTCTTGTTCACGGTGTTGTCCCCGACAAAACCTCTCGGTATCGTCGAATTCGGAGCACTTTTATTTTGGTGGGCCTTTGCGTTTTTCATCTCAAATTGAGGTAGGGGATGTTCTAGGTTTAAATTCTTGTTATATAGCATGCTTGTGATGCTTATACTACTTGTTTGCATGATTAAATATAAAATCTAGAGATTTTATTATTTATTTTTCTTGTACGGGATCTAATTTTTCCGACTGCTCATGACTTGATTTAAACATATAGCATGATTTTATATTGCCCCTTGATATGCTCATTGTCGTGTATTAAAATTGGAACATTTGAATAAGTATTAAAGATTTTATTTAATATTTATCTTAGGTGAAAGATTAATTCACATGGCCTTAACTAGTTTGAAATTAATATGTGTTACCATATTATATTAGGCCTTAGCATGCTCTTCAACATAGTTGAATTTGAAAGTAATTGGAGGTGTTTTAAAAATTAGCAATTATTAATTAATTTACCCCGAGCGCACTATTCACTCTATTTGAATTCCAACTTGATATTCTTGATCTACATGCCATATAGCTTCACATATATTTGATTTAGAATATTCGGTGAGGTTTTGAAACCTTTCATTTAATTAATTTCCTTGTTTAAGATTTAATTCTCATGGTGATATACAACTTGGAATTGACTTATGGCATGCTAGAAAATTAAGCTTTGGTCTGGTTGTTCACATATATTAAATTGGGATTAATTGCATGAGAATTGCAACCTTTATTTCATATTTAACTTTAGTGAAAGTTTAATTTACATAGATGTAACTTGCATGAAATAAGCTTGTAATGTGATATTACATTAGTCCTTGGCATGTTCTCTAAGATATGTTAAATTGAGAGCATTTGGTTAAGTTTGAAAATCTAGAGATTTTAATTAAAAGAATTAATAAAAATCTATTTTGTGGCCCCATTAGCATAATTAAGGTCTTAACTTGATGTTTGTATTGGGCATGACTTGTTTACTAGTATATATTAATTTGGAACTATTTGAAGTTGTTTTAGGACCTTGGGATTTAAATTAGCATGATTTAATTAAAGTTCTACTTTGTTGTTCTAACAACTTAATTGAGTTTTAGAATGGATATAGGTGTTGACCTTGCCATGTCCTTTAACATGTGTTAAATTGAGGTTAATATATTCATTTGTTTATGTTTTGAACATTGGATAACATAGTTGCTATGTTTGTATTCATGAGAGTATATGTTCCAATATTGAATTATATTGTTATAGCGTGTAACGAATCGCACACTGAAGATTCGACATGTGATGTTATTATAGTGCGTAACGAATCGCGCTCTGAAGATTCGACATTGTCATCCTATAGTAGTTGTGGATTTAGAGCATGTGTTGTGTGGTTACAACCTACTTGTGCATGAAGGTAGTTTTGTGTACTATTTAATACGTATATAAGTTGTTAACTTATTTATTTTGGAGTCTTGGGACATTGTTACTATGATATGGCTAAAGTTCGGCTTTAGTGCGGGAGGTATGAGTTCTCCCCAATTGAGATAATGCCCACTAGGGTGGTCTTCCCAGCGGGTTAATGCCCGGAATAACCAATTTGTTCTTGGTTTAGTCCGAGACGTGATGTCCAAGTCTTCCACTATTTATTTTTCACATTCAATTCCAAGTTATCAATCATGTTTATATTGTGACTGTGGTTTTGGCTATTGGCGATTTGATGTTGTTAAGTATATCCATACTAAATTGCTATATTTAGTTGATTTAGCATTTAGATTTCAAGTTGATAACTTTGAGAATCTATATCTAGTTGCTTTATGTAAGCATGTTTCTATCTGGTTGCTTTGTGTAAGCATGTTTCTAACTAGTTGCTTTGTGTAAGCATGTTATATCTTGTTACTATGTGTAGCATGCTCTTGTGTTGTTCAAATTTCATAAATGATGTGTTTTATGCTAGAAATGATCTTAGGTAGCTAGGAAGCTCCCTAAGTGTCACCCTTGACATAGACGTTAGGTGGAATGAACCACAATAATTAAATCATACAACTTGTAAAACTTTAGGTCGATGCATGCTCATTTCCTATGAGTAGCTTTATGTTACTCACCCCTATGATACTGGGGCATATTTTAGGTACGAAGACTTGGTTCGTGAAGCCTAGCATTCCTTGGATGTCGTGTAGCTTTCAAGTTTCCATTTCATGCAAATGTTAGCATGAAATGTCATTTTGTAGACTTATATGTCAAAATATGTATATTTGATTCCATGTATGTAATGTGTACTTAAGTACACTCCTTTCAATGTATTTGATATTTATGAGATGAGGCCGGAGGCCAATGACCATCATATTGTGTTCTATGTACTTTTTAACTTCATGAAATATTATGAAAATCTTGAAAAATTGCAAGTCATTGCTTCACCATAGTTGCATCGGGTGTGAGAATTCCATTCTCATTCTTTCATAGGGTCTCATAAATCATGTTTGAAGTGTGGCCAAGGGCCAAACGGTCATTTGATCCCGTTTTGTATTTTTGGATTCCGAGTTTTCATTCCAAGTTCCATTTTTGCCTTTTTGCCCGTTGGGGGGCTGGATTTTGTATCGGTGGTATATTTAAGTCGTGGACCATTGTATCACGTCCAAATAGGTAAGTTACATTTGCGTGCATGGTCGTTTCAGGGTAAAACCTTATCGTTTGTGTTTTGAGCCTCTTGTGAATTCATTTCGCATTTTTTTTGTATATTCTGATCTAGGGGCATTATGGACCTTTCACGGTGGTTTTATTTTCTTCATTTAACATGGTTAAATAGAAAACATGATTTTAGGGCGGGGGTTCTTTTCCGTGTTTTTCTAGAAAATGTCGTCTTGATATCGGAAATCGCTTACGAAGTTCAGTTCTCAGTTTTCAAAATAGCAGCTTTTTGGACCTCCATGACCAGATTTCATGGAGGGGCATTTCGGGCATCCTACATTGTGTTTTTTTTTAATTCTCATGAAAGTCACGTAGAAAACTCAATTTTGAGGGGGGTTTCTTCTCTGTGTTTTTGCAAAAAAATTCATCTAGGCCTCCAAATTCAGCCTCTGTTCCGGATTTTTCTAAAAAACAAACCCACAGTAGCTTTATGGGCTGCTGCTGCCAGCCATGTGTGCACCGGCACGCGCACGGCGTGCATGGGCGTGCGCATGGGGCTGTCATGGCCCCTCGTCGGGCCGCCGCGACGTTAATTCTTCTTTTGGGCTTTCTCCTTCGTCCGGACTCCGATTCAAGTGAATTTTTTTTTGAACTTGACTAATTCTTCGCTGTCTTTCTAATGGTGTGCTCGGTTGGACCCAGTTCTTCCTGGATAATTACCAATTTACCCTTTTTGCCTTAAGATCTAGTTTTCTTCGTCATGCCGTTTCTCCTTCGTCCAGACTCCGAATCATGTGATTCTTAAGTCCATCTTGTTTAGTTTTTTGTTTTCCTTCCAGCGGTATGCTCGGTGGCACCCAAATCTACAGTTTTCAAAAATGACTATTGTGCCCTTGAGGGCCTGTTCGGTCTTTTTCTAATAATTCGTTCCCACATTAGTCCTTTTTGAGGTCCACGACCTTACGGAAGGTCACTTTGACTTCTTAGAGTCTTGTTTTCTATTTTCGCTTCCGCATTCGGATCCGTTATCGGGTCAACCTTCGGTTCATCACAGGACACGTTGGCCTAAAAAACCAGGGTCGTCACATAGTCGTTATTCATACTACCATATCACTCTTTTCTTCTATTTTGTTTCGACGTTTCATTGTCTTGGCATTCTCTCGGTGGTTGACATTGAGTTGACATGCCGATTCATTTGAGGAGTTATTTTCGGTTCGTGGTTTCACGTTCCTTTAATTAGATCTTGAGGCCTTTGGAGTTGTCCTTTAGTTCTTTAAGATCCTTTCCTTGGTGTGACCTTGTGTTCGTTCCTTGTTCGGTTTTTCTCGGGATGTTCCTAATTTCGGGGACGAAATTTCCTTAAGGATGGTAGGTTGTAATAACCCCGTCATTTTCCTTCCTTTCCTTTTCTAAAATTTTACGTATAAATTTTTTTTGTTCAATTTTCTTTTCAGAGTTCGATTACTCTTCCCTTAGTGTCGTTTTGAGTGCTCAAAAATGGTTTCCAAGACTTTTTCCTCTGGATTGATAACTTCCTTTAAGGACCGAGTCATTTCTACATTTTCATTTTTTGGACACTATTCACTTTTTGTCATCTTCCCATTCATCCCTTTGTTGGCATAACCTCAGTTTTTGTGTTCGGAGTTGAGTTTTCATTTCAGTTGATTTCCTCGAAACGCGTAACTTTACTTTTGGAGAAAAGCTCGTCGGTTGTTTTTTTCTCCCGTAGGTGCGTGGATGAAAGGATTCTTCAGAAACATTCATATTTCTTGGGGTGTTTTTCATAAATATCTTTTGAAGAAATTTTGATTAGGGGTTTTTAAGAAAATATCATTTGGAAGATATTTTCATTCTGGGTAGTTTTGCAATTATCCATTTTTGTAGGGGCCATTATGCAATTAACGAAAGTTATTGTAAAATGCCTCGTTTTGAGCCCAAATCTTCGTACTGGATTCATTTTCATTTTTCATCGAGTCACGTACTCCTATAATTTCTTTATGGTCGTCTTCCCCAATTTTAGGGTTTTTAGCCTAGTTGCCGTCGAATTTGTTCGGGGCATATCTTTCAGCGCGGGACTCAATTTTCCATGCCATTTCTTCCTTTGTTCATTTCTTTTTCATTTTGGTTCTTTTTCGTTCACGTTGTTTTACCATTTGAGCGTGTCTACGCAAATTCCACTTTTCTGGACCCGATGCGGCCCTTTCAGGGTACTTTTAGGGTTTTACTATAAATAGGGGGTTATAAAATTAAAAAAATATCATCCTCTTCTTCTCACGCTACTGCAGATCATCCATAGTAGCCCAAGGGGGCTGCCACCCTTCTTCTCTCAAATTGAGCTTCTTCCCCTTTGAAAAATGCCGTAGTAACTTAGTGTTTATCGTAAGCCTTGATGAAGCGGTCCATTTCCTCTTATTAATTGCCGATTCTGACCATTTTTAAGTTCGGGTTTGGATTTTCATGGTGCCTAAAGTGTTAAAATTGCTTCCCTCGTAGTCCCCGACATAACCTAGAAATATCGTCGGATTCGAAGCGATTTCCTTTCGGTGGGGATTTGAGATTTCATCTTAAAGTGATGTAGGGGATGTGTTAGTTTTATATAAATGTTGTATTGAATTTATTTCATCCTTATACAACTTGTATTCATGCCTAAGCATTTTATCAAGAATTTAATGTAATTATTTTTTATGTATAAGATTTAATTCTCATGGTTGTATATTGCTTGGAATTAAATAGTGGCATGCTATTAAATTAAGTATTGATATGTTCATTAACATATATTAAATTGGGAGGATTTGAATAAGTATTGCAACTTTTATTTAATCTTTCACTTGTATGAAAATTTAATTAACATGGTTGTAATTAGCATGGAATCAACTTGATTGTGATATTAATTTAGGCCTTGGTATGTTCCTTGACATATGTAAACTTGAGAATATTCGGAGTAGTTTTAAAATCTAGAGAAAATTAATTAATTAGGTTAATTAATTTTATTTTAAGTGTTTTACTCTCTTAGTTGGATTTTAACTTGATATTGTTGATGAGCTTGTCATGTTCTATTATAGACATTAAATTGAGAATATTTGAATATGTTTTGAGACTTTTAGTTAATTATTTTCTTTGTATAGAATTTAATTCACATGGTTGTACATACCATAGAATGAACTTGTAATGTGATATTAAATTAGGCCTAACTATGTTCATTAACATATATGAAAATGAAAATACTTGAATAAGTGTGGAGAATTTTATTTAATTATTTTCTTATGTGAAGTTTAATTTACCTAGTTGTAATTTAGGTTGAGATAACTTGTAATGTGATATTAAACTAGGCCTTGCAATGTGTGATACCCCCGAATTTTCATGTGTAGGTTGGCCAGGCCCACACCCAAAAATACGGAAATGTGACGACCCTGGTTTTTAGGCCAGCATGTCCTATGATGAACCGTAAGGATGATCCGATAACGGATCCGAATGCGGAAGCAAAAACAGAAAACAAGACTCTAAGAAGTCAAAGTGACCTTCCATGAGGTCGTGGAACTCAACAAGAACTGATACGGAAGCAAAAGATCGAAAATATGACAAATGAGCCCCCAGGGGAAAAATAGTCATTTCTGAAAACTATAGATTCTGGTGCTACCGAGCACACCACTGGAAGGACAACGAAAAACTAATCAAGATGGACTCAAGAATCGCATGATTCGGAGTCTGAACGAAGGAGAAACGGCATGACGAAGAAAAACGAGCACTTAAAGTAAAAAGGGTAAACTGGTAATTATCCAGGAAGAACTGGGTGCAACCGAGCAAACCGTTGGAAAGACGGCAAAAAATTAGTCAAGTTCAAAAAAAAATTCACTTGAATCGGAGTCCGGACGAAGGAGAAAAGCCCAAAAAAAGAATTGACGTCGCAGCGGCCCGACGAGGGTCATGCCGCACACGGCGCCCATGCGCGAGCCCACCGGTATGCATGCCGGCGCCCAAAGACATGGCTCGTGGTAGCCCTTGGCTGCTACTACATTTTTTTTGGTTTGCCCAGAACTGAGGCTTGAAACGGAGGTCAAGACGAGCTTTTCTGGAAAAATATGAAGAAGAAACCCCCCCTAAAATCGAGTTTTCTACCCGACATCGCGGACGGAATCGAAAACAACTCACTGTGAAATCCCCAAAATACCCAAAGATCAGAACTGAACAAGAGGGTCATAAAGCTGCTAAATGAAAACTGGAAGCTGAAACTTCACGAGGGATTTCCGGTACCAAGACGACATTTTCTGGAAAAACACGAAGAAGAAACACCCCCCCCCCCCCAAAATCAAGTTTTCTATTCAACCATGTTGAGAGAAGGAAATAAACCACCGTGAAAGGTCCATAATGCCCCTAGATCAGAATATGCAAAAAAAATGCAAAATGAATTCACAAGAGGCTCAAAACACAAACGATGAGGTTTTGCCCAGAAACGACCATGCACGCAAATGTTACTTACCTATTTGGACGTGCTACAATGGTCCACGACTTAAAAATACCACCGATACAAAATCCGACCCCCCAACGGGCAAAAAGGCAAAAAGGCAAAAATGGAACTTGGAATGAAAACTCAAAATCCAAAAATACAAAACGTGATCAAATGACCATTTGGCCTTTGGCCACACTTCAAACATGATTAATAAGACCCTATGAAAGAATAAAAATGGAATTCCCACACCCGATGCAACCATGGTGAAGCAATAACTTGCGATTTTTCAAGATTTTCACAATATTTCACGAAGTTAAAAATTACATAGAACAGAATATAATGGTCATTGGCCTCCGGCCTCATCTCATACATATCAAATACATTGGAAGAAGTGTACTTAAGTACATATTACATACATGGAATCAAATATACATATTTTGACATATAAGTCTACAAAATGACATTTCATGCTAACATTTGCATGAAATGAAAACTTGAAAGCTACACGACATCCAAGGAATGCTAGGCGTCATGAACCAAGTCTTCGTACCTGAAATATGCCCTAGTATCGTAGGGGTGAGTAACATAAAGCTACTCGTAGGAGATGAGCATGCATCGACCTAGCATTTTACAAATTTATCACCTTAAGGTGAAACATGTTAAAAGGGCTCATGCCACCAAACGTCTATGTCCAAATGAGACTCGGGGAGCATCCTAAGTTACCTTAGAGTCTAAGTAACAAGAATCATGATATACATACGTGTATGAAACGAATTATGGTTGGGATAATCTAAGAACACGACAAGAAGAATGCTTGAGCATAGATTAACATGAATTGCATTTTCAATACAATTGAACTAGGTCTAGAGTAATCCATATAACATGACAAAAGCATATTTGAATACAAGTTAACAAGAATCACATTTTCCATGCAATTCAACAACAAAAGAGCATGTTATACAATGCAATGAGGTATAAGTTCTCAACGCCATCAACTTAGAATCTAAAGCACAAAATAACAGTGGTGGTTCATGCCCCCTAACGTCTAAGTTCTAAATGAATCAATAGGATCAATCCTAAGCTATGTTAGAACGTCAAAACACAATTTTCAATATCGATGTAATTTAACCAACATTGGGACTCCTAATACAACGCATAAAGCACAATTTCGCAAAGTTAACATCATGTAACTTAAAATGGAACGACAAATAAGGAACAACAAGTTACAACATCATCTAGTTATCAACTTGAAAATGAAATACGAAGTCAAACAAAGTGGATACTCGGACGTCACGCAGGATCAAACCGACAACATAGTTACTTTAAGGTTACTAACCCATGGGTAACTTCCCTATGTGCGCACTAGACCATATAGAGGGACTATCCCCTGTACTAGAACCACGTCCTAGCTATAGTCAAACAACGACATCCCCAAGTTTCCAAAATCAACAAGTTGTGCAACAACGCATATATCAACAGGAATATGCAAGATAATCAACTATCTACTAAGCACAACCAAATTTGGAAACCTATACAATACATGCTCTAAGTCCACAACTAATATGATATGATGAATGTCGAATCTTCAGTGTGCGATTCGTTACACGCTATGCATGAATGATGTTAAATACGAAATGTGCAAATCATTACACAAGGCAACAATATATTCAATAAGGAAAACATATTCTCATGAGTATAAACATAGCAACTATGTTATCCAATGCTCAAAACATAACCAAATGAATATACAACAAGTCCATGTCCAGGATTTTGATATAGAAACGACTTTCAAACACAATTAAATCCATGGCTCAATTCGATAGAATTTAATTAAATAAAAATAATTAAATCCCCTAGATTCTAATTCAATTCCAAATAACCTCAAATTAATACATATTAAAGAACATGGCATGGTCATCACCTATATCCATTCTAAAACTCAATTAGGTTATTGGAACAACAAAGTAGAACTCTAATTAAATCATGCTAATTTACTTACCAAGGTTCTGAAGCAACTTCAAATGGTCCAGAATTAATATATACTAGTAAACAAGTCATGGCCAATACAAATATCAAGTTAAAATCTTAATTAAGCTAATGGGACCACAAAATAGAGTTTAATTAATTCTTTTAATTAAAATATCTAGATTTTCAAACTTAACCAAATGCTTTCAATTTAACATATCTTAGAGAACATGCCAAGGACTAATGTAATATCACATTACACGTTTATTTCATTCAATTTAAGACCATGTGAATTAAATTTTCACTAAAGTTAAATATAAAATAAAAGTTGCAATTCTCATGCAATTAATCCCAATTTAATATATGTGAACAACCATACCAAAGCTTAATTTTCTAGCATGCCACAATTCAATTCCAAGTTGTATATCACCATGAGGATTAAATCTTAAACAAGGAATTTAATTAAATGAAAGGTTTGAAAACCTAACCGAATATTCTAAATCAAACATATGCGAAGCTATATGGCTTGTAAGTCAAGAATATCAAGTCAGAATTTAAATAGAGTGAATAGTGCACTCGGGGCAAATTAATTAATAATTACCAATTTTCAAAACACCTCCAATTACTTTCAA
The DNA here is from genome assembly GCF_030987335.1 of Cornus florida. Taxonomy (NCBI): domain Eukaryota; kingdom Viridiplantae; phylum Streptophyta; class Magnoliopsida; order Cornales; family Cornaceae; genus Cornus; species Cornus florida. Next base: position 76,251,451 of record NW_026775573.1, on the reverse strand, counting down.
ATTCAACTATGTTGGAGAGCATGCAAAGGCCTAATTTAATATGCTAACACATATTGATTTTAAGCTAGTTAAGGCCATGTGAATTAATCTTTCACCTAAGATAAATATTAAATTAAATCTTTAATACTTATTCAAATGTTCCAATTTTAATCCACAACAATGAGCATATCAAGGGGCAATATAAAATCATGCTACATGTTTAAACCAAGTAATGAGTAACTGGGAAAATTAGATCCCGTACAAGAAAAATAAATAATAAAATCTCTAAATTTTATATTTAATCATGCAAATAAGTAGTATAAGCATCACAAGCATGCTATATAACAAGAATTTAAACCTAAAACATCCCCTACCTCAATTTGAGATGAAAATCACAAATCCCCACCGAAACGAAAGTGCTCCGAATCCGACAATACCGAGAGGTTTTGTCGGGGACTACACCTGGAACAGGAATCTGCAAGAAGCCCCATGAAAATCTCAACTTGACTCCAAACCCGAACTAGAAAAATCGTCAGAAATGGATTCTAATAAAGGGGAACAATAGAGCACGTCAAGGGGAGCGACAAACGTTATGGCCGAAGACTTTCCATCAAGGAAAAGTGAACCAAAAGAGGAGAGAGAAGATGGCAGCACCCCTTGGGCTGCCATGGGAGCTGCAGGTCGTGCATGAAGAGGGGAGAAGATCAAAAATGAAATATCTCACCCCCCTTTTATAGAAATCTCAAAAAGTGCCCCGAACGGGCCCCGCCGGGTTCGAAAAAGTAAAATTTGAGCAGACGCGCTCAAATGGCAAAACTTTGTGGACGAAAAAGATTTAAAATGATAAAATATGAACAATAAAAGAATTGGCATCAAAAACCAAGTCCCGAGCAGAAAGTTATGCCCAAAACAAGTTTGGCGAAAACCGGGGCCAAAAACCCTGAAACTGGAAAACATCGACCAGGAGGAAATTTCAAGAGTACACAACTCGACGAAATGTGAAAATGAATCCCGTACGAGGATCCAGGCTCAAAATAAGACATTTTGCAATAACTTTCATTAATTGCACAATGGCCCCTCCAAAAAGTGAAAACTGCACTTATGGCCCAGATGAAAATATCTTCCAAAAATATTTTCTTAAAAACCCATGAAATAAAATATCTTTAAAAGATATTTATGAAAAACACCCCAAGAAAAGAAAATAATTTCAAAGAACTTTGCATCCATGCCCCTATGGACAGCGGGAGCTACCAAAGTACTTTCTTGCAAAAGTAAAGATACGTATTTGGAGAAAACCACTCAAGATGAAGGCACGTGAAGTCAAAAACCAACTCCGAGCATGAGAAGTGAGGTTGTGCCAAAAATGTGACATATGGGGAAAAGACAGAATAGGGAAAAAGACGAAACAGGGAAAAGGACGAAAGGCGCATAGTGTCTGAAAAGTGAAAATGCATAAATGACTCGGTCCTCAAAGGAAGTTGTCAATTCACATGAAAGAGTCTCAGAAACCAATTTTGAGCACTCGAGATGACACTAAGCGATACGAAACAGAGCTCAGAAAAGAAAATTAAACGAAAAAAATTCATTCGTAAAATTTCAAGAAAAAGGAAAGGGAGGCAAATGACCGGGTCATTACAGAAATATCTAAACAATTTAGTATTTAAACGAAACATAGAATACAAGAAGAATAAATAAAAAAAAATGAATAAATCGCTGAATGAAATTCTATTAATAAAATAAAACCTCCTTTACAAAAATAAATTAAATGAATTTAAAATTCTAAAATACAACTCAGGAATCCTATAAGTCAAGGACCCCTAAACCATAAGACATCTAACAATAAATAACAATACTAAAAAGTGAACAAGATGAGTAGATGAATGACAGTCTCCCAGCTGTAGATCCTCAACCTCGAGACTAGAACTTCTAATAACTTGAAAAATAAATCGTGGGTTAGACCCACGTGCAAGTTCCCTCTAGCAAGCCTCTGAAAACCAATAAATAAAACATCCCTAACCAAAATCATCCTAATTAAAGTTTTAACTTTTAATATAAGATGATACATTTATATAAAAATATATTTATATATATAAATATATAAAGAGTATGTTCATTAATATATTCCTTGAAATCCAAGACCATAAACAATGATAAGACTACCTCCATATTTAAACTAACCATCAAGTACATTCCACTTTTAAGAGAAAACTTATTTAAACCTAAATTTCATATTTAAATAGTTATTTAACCATTTAAATATTAAATAATAATCCAAGAAATATTTTCCTTCAATCCAAATCCCAATTTCCACCAATGTATGATTTTATTTATAAAGATCACATAGCAAAGATCTATACTTTGATAACTCATCCATGCCTACACTAGTATTATTTTATTAATACTATAAAATAATATATTATCCTTTAAGCATTAGTTTATTCTAATAAGAATATTTATCACCTCCAACTTATAAGCACAATATCCATAGATGTATATTTAATCATTTAACTTACCTAGCAATTTATTTATAATTTGGCCCAAATATTTATTTATGTTTTGGCAAATCAACCATTACTCTAGAAGTATGTTTATTTATATTATAGCAACTCAACCATGCCTCTACAAGTAATACATTTATACTTTGGAAAATTAACCATGCCTATTAAATGACAGTCTGTTTATGTCTTGGCAACTCATCCAAGCCTCCAAAAGTATGTTTTTTTATCCATACTATTAATTAGCAATTCATCCATGCTTCACATGTATGTATTTTATTTATACAATTAATAAAACAGTTTATATATGCATTTAGCAACTCATCAATGCCTTCAATTTAACTGTCGTGACCCAAGTTTTTCAACCTGGTGCGTTAGTGATGACTCGAAAGTTAACTCGATAACGGATTCAAAATGCGGAAGCAAATGATGAAACCAAAGTCCTTTAAGATATAAATCATCTCTAAGATGCCAACGTGACATTCCATGAAGTTACGGAACTCAAGAAAAGTGAATGAGCAAACGAGAGTCAAAACGGGCTAAATCCGTTAATTAAGGGCAAAATGGTCAATTCCCAATTAAAAAGGAGAGAATTAACTATAAACAAGTCAAAACAGGTGAATACAACCTAATCTAATCATTTCATAACATTCCAAGAGGTTTTAAGAACATTGGCCAAGAATCCCACAAGAACGCCCTTTCCCGATTTAAGCAAAAACTGACTCTACCTTACTAAAACATAAATAACTCCCACTGTGATTAGAATCTGAGCATGGTATTGGTACCATTATAAAGCTAACTCAAAATCCTTGAGTTTAGGCTCAAGAATCACCCCATTTGGATTAGAAACGAAGAAGTTATGACCCTTTGAAGTTAGAACTTCAATGCTAAAACATAACAGAGAAACTGTGTGAATACAAGCTATTTCGGTCGACCCAAATAGAGTTTCGGATGACCGAACTGGTCATAATTTTGCTGAAAATGTAATTTTTGAGGGAAGGTTGTTTCGGTCGATCGAAATGGCCCTGAACAGTGCAAAAACCTACTAGAATGAGTGATTTACTATGCAAAGAATTTTCCAAAAGCCATTGGTCGACCGAAACACCTCGAAAAGCTGTTGTAAGGCCTATATGCCAAATGTGTTAAGGTTCAACCCATGCTTCAAGTCCCCTTATGAATTGGTTCAAAAATAAAAGTTTAAAACTGATTTTCAATGAGATTTGCGTATGTGAGCATGTCGACAACCTTTAAATGAATAAATGAATGTAGTACAACAACTTATGGCCTTATACATGTTAATTAATCGGATTTCATATGCCAAACCTCCAAAGTTGGTAAAAATGCATTTTAAAGCAAGAGTTTGATACCAAGTGAATACAAGTACTAATGTAAACATGCTAGGCCCTTGGCTTCATTACACACATATCCAAATAAGCATCCAAAAAGTGTACTTAGGTACACATTACATATTTCTTGGCAAAAATAACATTTTACAACTAAAAGATGCTACATGCTAACACTTGCATGTTTTCCAAAATACATCAAAATACTTCAAGGTATCAAGGTAACTTAGGGATGTGATGCATCCCAAAACAAAGTTTCTTTACCTGCAAAATAACCCAAACAACTAGGGTGAGTAATCAAGTTATTCGTAAGATGTGGTGCATGCGCATACCCTATTGTTTCAAGTATAATGTGAACCAAACATAGACCATCACAAGGGTGCATTCCACCTAACGTCTATGTTTCCATGGTACTTTAAGGGATCATCTCAAGCTATACAAATGTTTGAAATGATAAACACATAGCATCCAAGTATACATAAACTAGTACACTAACCGCATTGAAACTAAGATTACCAAATCACAAACAACAAAAAATTCATGATTTATAACTTGGAAAGTAATGTGAAATTAAATAATAGAAAGACTAAGATATGTGGCCACTAGACCATACAAGTTATTTTGGGTAATTACGACCCATAAGGTACTACTTAGTGCGAATTATGACTTAGGAGAATTCTTATCCTCCGAACTAGAGCCAAACCCTAGCCATCAAATATTTCATATCCTTTCAAGCTTCCAAAAATCAATAAGTCCATGACATTTATATAATTTCGATACATGAAACTACCTACCAAGCACAAGTAGGGTGAAACCACATAAACCATGCCCTAAGGTACATGTCTAAAATGGTAAGTTAATGATACTACACATTACACTAAAGCAATTTACGGTCAATGTAGGCCATAATTACTAATTATGCAATATAGTAATTTACCTACAAGTAAATACAAGTGCTATATACAAGGTCTTTGCACTAAATCTTTAATGAAATTTCTATTACTTAACCATATAAGTACCAACTCCAAGAAATCCATAATAAACCCTCAATAAAATCACAAGTATTAGGCAAGTCATTAAACAATAATTTACCTTTTCCATTTAATAGTCATATACATGCTTTAATTCACAAATCCTAAGTCAAGCATAATAAATCTCTATTTATATGCAAATACAAGAATTTAAAAAGCATGTAATCAATATATATCAAGCTCCAATATATATATAACCCAAAGAGGATAAACATATAACCACCCCTACCTCACAAGAGGATTGTTCCTCTTGAATCCAATGGAAGCAAAGGAATCTCAAGTTTTCCTCCTAGAGTTATGAAGAGGAAGATGAGGCAAGGCTTTTGTATTCCAAGCTTAATGGTCTAATGTGAGTGGAAGGAGGCCAAAATGAAGCTTAAAGCTTTAAACCAAGCTTTACTTCAATAGTGGCTAGGTTAGGGTTCTTGAGAGGAAAGAGATAAATGAGAGAGATTAAGTGAAAAATGGTGAGTGGAGGATCTAGTAATCCTCCACTCACTAGGTGCTCTTACACTACCTCACACAAACACTAATGCAAGACTAAATTGTGAGCTTACACTTGTCACAAATCCATGGCTCCTTCCTAGACTTAATCCCACACCTACACTTGTCAACCATCCAAGCCAACAAGTGCACCTATCCTAGGCCAACAAGTGGGTCAATCTCCACCCTCCATGTGTCATGAGATTAAGCCTCCAAGTGGTTGCACCACAAAGCCAACAAGTGCCACCATAGGAAAGTGACACTTGTCATATTTTTTGAAAATTGCAAAAAGGTCCTTTTTGAAAATATCTTCCAAATTAAATTACAAAATGGTCCCTAAGATAAAAAATAATAACTTTATTTAATTACACAAAAATCCCTCAAGTTATGAAAAATTACCAAAAGGTTATGCGTCCATGCCCTTTACAAGAAAAGTAAACATCTAGCATGCTTTTCTACAAAAGTAAAAATGTAGATATCATGAAAATTAAATATCATGGATGTATGCAAAGCCGGAATCAAATCTGAGCATAAAAAGTGAGGTTATGCAAGGAAAAGTGATAAATAAGAAAAGGACGAAATAGGAAAAAAGACGAAAAAAAAAGAAATTACCGAAAAAGAAAAGAAGGAAAAATGACCGGGTCATTACAATCTACCCTCCTTAAAAGGATTTCATCCCCGAAATCAAGTTGTACTGGAAAGAGAGAACAAATGGGGATACCGAGAGCGAACCTCTTGTTCGAGCTCCCAAGTAGCCTCCTTAATGCCATCGTGTCTCCATAAGACCTTGACCAATGAAATGGTCTTGGTCCGCAAGACCTACTCTCATGAATCAAGAATCGGGACTAGACCCTCCTCGTAGGTCACATCCTAATCAACAACAACATCTGTCCACCGCAAAACATGCGATGGATCTGGCTCGTACTTCCTCAACATAGAGACATGAAAGATGTCGTGAACCCTATCTAGGTCTAGCGGTAATGCCAAACGATAAGCAACTTCACCAACGCACTCCAATATCTCAAATGGTCCAATGAACCTAGGAGACAACTTTCCCATCTGCCAGAATCTCAGAAGTCGAAATCTTGAGACCCCTACCTCAAAAGACAAGGATCGTCTCCTCCTGTCAGCATAACTCTTCTGTCTGCTTTGAGCTGTAGCCAACCGCTGTCGAATCAACTTAATCTTTTCTGTTGTCTCAAAGATAATGTCGGGACCCAAGGCAATGGTAACACCGACCTTAGTCTAACAAACTGGAAATCTGCAAGGTTTGCCATACAATGCCTCAAAATGTGCCATTCCAATACTGGTTTGGTAACTGTTGTTATAGGTAAACTCAACCAAAGGTAAGTAGTCCTCCCAACTACCTCTGAAATTCAAGATATAAGTGTGACGACCCTGGATTTTTAAACCCAGTGTGTCCTATGATGAACCAAAAGATGACCCGATAACGGATCCGAAATGCTGAAACAAAAGAAGTAAAATGGCCTCAAGAGATGTACGTCATCCCTAAGGCACCAAAGTGACTCCCCATGAAGCCACAGAACTCAGTTGAGCCAACAAATGAAACAAGAATGCCAACTTGAAAAGAAACGAACCAAGGGCAAAACGGTCATTTCAAACTGAAATGGGTGCCACTATGCACACCATTGGCAAGACAACAAAAAATAAATGAAGTTAGACTCAAGAATCATGTGACGGCCCAAGGTTTTTCAACCCTGTGCATTAGTGATGAACCAAAAGATGACCCGATAACGGATCCGAATTGCGGAAGCAAAAGATGAAATGACATCCCTATGGACACAACATGTCTCTAGGACACCAAAAAGACCCTCAATGAGATCACGAAACCCAAAGAAAACAAATACGGAAACAAGATTTCAAAAATGGACAAAAAGGAACCCAAGGGTAAAATGGTCATTTCCATTATAAAAGTGAGTACTACCGAGCACACCGTTGGAAAGACAACAAAAAATTCATGAATTTAGACTCAAGAATCACTTGATTCGGAGTCCAGACGGCAATGATATCAAGTCTTGAAGTCGAAGGAAGAAATACCCTATCCCGGTTCGAACCAAAAACTGACACCCCTCCACTAAAATTTGAATATATTGAGCTACCAAAGAAATTTGAAACTATAATTGGTACCATTGGAAAGCTTATTTCGATGCGGTCAGTTTAGACTTAAGAACGGACTAATTTGGAGTTAAAATGAGGAAGATATGACAATTTGAAGTTGGAGGTGCAATGCTGAACCAAGACACACAAACACACACCTATGAACAGTACTTCAAGCGCTCAAACTAGCACTTCAAGAGCTCGAACAGTACATGTCCGAGGGCCAAAACTTTCTGCCCAAACTTTGAGCGCTCGAACTCCTGTGGCTGCACCTGAAATGTAACCTTGAAATGCAATTTTGAGGACTTTCTGGGTCTTTTTTGGAAAAAAGTTGTGAAGTAACCCCCCTTAAAATCATGTTTTCTAGTCAACCATGTCAAGACCAACATTTATTTTTCAAGTGAAATACCAAAAATGCCCTTGAGGTTTGATTTAGCAAAAATATGTAAATGAATGCTACTCTAAGTGTTCATTTCATCAAGAATGGTGTTGCGTGCCAAAGTGAGCATGCACACATATGTAAAATGAGTAAATACACGTGTTCCAATAGCCCATGGTCACATAACATGTCATATACAAAATACAACCTGTCAAACCTCGAATTCTCATAATTTCATAAGACAAACTATGGGATTAAACTAGCATACATGTGATATAAATGTACATGGCACTTGGCCTCATGTTATGCATACAAAATAGACATCTTCAAGTGTTCTTAGATATACATTACACATCAAGAAGCCATCTTAGCTTCTACAATACCATACATCCATGGTATACAAAATTTAACATCCAAAAAAAGGCATGCTAAACAAGTGCATGTCAATATACAAAAATGCTTCAAATAACTCAAAATCTTCTAAGGATGATGAGCATCCAAGAACATGGTCTCTTTACCTGAAAAATAACCCAAACCACTAGGGTGAGTAATCAAGTTACTCGTAGGAGAAGCATATGCGTATACCCTAAAGTTTCAATATCATTGCAAGATTAATATAGACGAATATAAGGGAGCATTCCACTTAACGTCTATGTTCAAGGTGTTCTAAGGGATCATCTTAAACTTAATACAATGATTCTATTATAACACAATATCAAAAGGATGTACCTAACAACATCAAACCGCATATAACAAAATTTACAAGTTACAAATAGCATTGATTGTCAACTTGGAAATGAATGTGAAATCAAAAAGTGAAAACCTTGGACACCTAAGCTCGGAATTTTACTGAGACCTCAACGGTTATTCCGGGCATTAACCCGCAGGGAAGACCACCCTAAGTGCGCACTATCTCAATTAATGAGAACTCATACCTCCCGCACTAAAGCCAAACGCTAGCCATGTTACTAGTAACCATGTCCCAAGAGAATCCAAAATATATATCAAGTTCAAAACTTATATATAGAAAACAAGGCATATAAACCACCTTCCATGCATAAGTACTTTGAAACCATACAAACCATGTCTTAGGGTTCCAAGTCTAGAATGGCATGCGAAATGACAAGTTCTTAACATGATATAATGCACATAACAATATCATTAACTTATCAATTTAAGCATGCCTCAACAATAAGCCATATATACTAAATGTTTGCATTTTAGCAAATAGCTTCTAAAACAATCATGATTATCAATAGTAATCTAATAGAATGTAGGATTACCATCACAATAGCATAGTAACTCAAATCATTAAGAATTCTATACAACTTCAACAATCCTACTCAAGATATATACACAACATACATGCTTGATCAATGAAATCCTAAGTCAATCATAAGGATTTCCTATAGTATGCAATACTACAATTCTAAAAGCATGTATACAATATATATTAAACCCCAAAGGATTTCAAAACACTTAGAAAATAAACATACTACCACCCCTACCTCAATAGAGAATTGTATCTCTATAATCCAAGCTACCAAGCACAAAATGAAAAACAAGTTTATTGAAGAGGAGAATGAGAGGAAAATTTTCTCTCCCAACGTTTTTAGTCTAAGGTGTATGGAAGTGAGCCAGATTAAAGGGGTAAGCTATGAACTAAGCTTTCCTCCAATGGTGGATTTGTTAGGGTTCATGTGAGATAATGAAATGAAGAAAGTAAAGTGTAAAAATGGTGAGTGGAAGGGCTAGGGATCCTCCACTCACTATGTGCTCTTGCACTACCTCTCACACACACACAATGCAAGACTACATCATGGCCTTACACTTGTCACTAATCCAATGCCTCTTCCAAGATTTAATCCTAAGCTTACACTTGTCAACAATCCAATGCCTCTTCCAAGACTTAATCCTAAGCTTACACTTGTCAACAATCAATGGTTACATGTGCACCAATCTAAGGCTAACACATGGATGAATCTCCACCCACCAAAAGTCAAGAGGTCATGGTGCCAAGTCTCTTCACCTAAATGCCAACAAATGGCTCCATGAGAGTGTGACACTTGTCACACTTTCCAAAAATTGCAAAATGGTCCTTTTTCAAAATATCTCCTAAAATAAATTGCAAAAAGGTCCCTCAAACGAAAAATAATAATTTTACATAATTACACTAAAATCCCAAAAGTTATGAATAATTACACTAAAGTAAGCATTCATGCCCTTTATGAAAAATAAAAGCAACTAGCATGCTTTTCAACAAAAGTGAAAATACCAATGTCATGGAAATCAAGTATCATGAATGCATGCAAAATCGGAATCAAATCCGAACACCCGAAGTAAGGTTAAGCGAGGAAAAATGATAAACGAGTAAAAAACGAAATAAGAAAAAAAAAATATGAAAAAAGAAAATCACCAAAAATGGAAAAGGAGGAAAAAGACCGAGTCATTACAAATCACCTGATTCTGAGTCCAGACGGAAAAGATATGAATTAAAAACGAAGTGGCCTTCTCCGTCTAGGAGTTACCACGAACCTATCTCACTAAAACTGGAATAACTCTCACTACAGGTGGAATTTTGATGAATGGTTGGTACCATTGGAAAGCTAACTTCAAGATTTTGAATTTAGAATCAAGAATGGACCAATTTGGATCATAGATGAAAGAGTTATGATCCCTCAAAGTTGGACAACAAAGTTATCCAAGGAAAAAAATGCAAGAATTGCCCCTAGGGAGGATCGGTCGACCGAAGGCAAGGGTTAGCCTGCCGACAGTCAGCAATCGGTCGGCCGAAACCTAATCATCAGTCAGCCAAAACAAGGTTTTCAACAAAAAGCCTACTAAAATGGAGTCATGAGAATCATCGGTCTACTGATAGTGCTCCATCAGCTGGCCGACACATCTACTGTAGCTATGAAAAGCTACTGCAATGTGTGGAAACGGTATTTGGTCCATCTCCAAGGTTCTACATGCTTTCTACATGATCCAAACACATTTCAAAACATTTCCTAGCCTCATTCAAGCATCTAAAACATCCTAAACCAAAGAGGAACTCAATTGACACCCCAATGCAAAGTTTTTGCATAAAAACTTATAAAATCACCCAAAAATAGTTCCAAAGTTGAAACTCAAGAGTTTTATGCAATGTGGATATGCACGCAAACGTAAAAAGACATTTACGATGCGTCTTAATGGTCCGCAGCCTCAAAATGACCCCATTGCAAAATATGACCTCTTAATAGCTAAAAATGACTAAAAATGAAATAGATGGAACTATGAAAGTACAAAGAATTTTTCCCTAACCATAGAGAGAGAAACTTTACACTCCTAATGATTTTTCCAAAACCTTTTCCCTCTCAATCCCTTCTATTTATAGACGGTTACAACCTCCACTGAGCTGGTCCTATCTTGTTCTCCTTTGGCTGGACTCGACTTCTCTCATTTTAACATGGGCTTTTGAAAATGACTTTATGGACCTGGGCCCATACGGCGCAAACTTGCTTTATCCCGTTCGTCCACATCTGACCCGTCCTACGCAATGTGGATCACACCAAACCCGGGTCATTTTGGTGTCCTCATCTGCCCCCAATAATCTCTTTCCTCATTAATGAGGGTGAGATTATTGAAAGGACACGATCTTGGTCTGATGGCTTGGAGTAATAACTCGAGGAATTGAACGGCTGGCATAAGAACCCAAGTTTCGAGATCTGCAACACCACTTTTTGCCTTGACCTTTGGAGTTCCATGTCGCTTTTACTTCTCCTCTTTATAAATTCTAATCTTTTTCTCCTTCACCCTCTCTCTTACCTCTTGCTTCTACTCCCTATTGCTTTCTTGCACATTCCGGCGATCCTTTTTAATTTCTCCGGCAAGTTCTTCCGACAAGTCCTTCCTTTTCGATTTTTAGCTACTGTGCCGTTGCTGAGTTCATCACAAACTTTCAAGGTTAGTTTCTTTTTTAAAAAAACCTCTCCTTAAGAGACGCCTTTACTGCCTAGGACTCTTCCCCTTTTTTTTTTATGGCTTCCCCTAACCTGAACGCCATTTGATCCAAGAATTATATTCCTCGCGATGTTTCTCTTAGAGTCTACCCAACAAGCTTAGATGAGAGATCTGGCGAGGGTCTTCTTCCCGGGGAAATTTTATTCTCCGCCGTTCACTTGAACGTCATTAGGTTCCCCGTACACCCGTTCTTTTGTTATGCTTTCAAAAAATTGGGGCTCTGCCCCCTACAAGTTAACCCAAACTTCCTTAGGGTTATTTCAGTCCTCCTACTCTTGAATCGTGATAGGGGTCTCAATCTTGACATTATTGACCTTCTCCTCTGCTATCGGATTAACAAGATTTCACAAAACGACTTGTACTATCACTTCTTTCCTATTGACAAACGGTTGATCTGCACTGATAAAAGCTCATTTGAAAAAGGTTGGAGGCGGAATTTAATCGTGGTTGGTGGGAATTGGCGGACTCCGCTCGGCCATTCCTTCCCTATCCCTTCTTCTTTTGGTGCATGTTCTGTCTCTGGCTACAAAAAGCTGGAAACACATCCTACCGAATGCCATTGTGAAAGTTGTCTACCCCGTTTTTGCACTTTTCTTTGTAGATGCCTTCAAATTCCCCATGATGAATTAGTTTATAACGTCTGCAGGGCTAGGCTAGATACCTTGCAAGAAAGTGTGCTGAACGATGTCCCTTCAGCTACTGATTTGCTTACATCTGATAATCTCTCTGACATCTCTCTTTTAGGGTCTACAATGGAGAACATTCAGATCCCATCGTTCAGCAGGAGGAGGCGTCCTGCTCCCACCCCTCCTAACACTTCTGCCACCATTTCATCATCTATACCTGCTTCCATATCATCTCTCCCTGCTGTCTCTACCCCAGACCAAGTAGCGGCTGCCCCAACTGCGATTCAAGTCTCAAACCGTCCTGCTGATGCGCCCTTTGAGCTCACCCATGCTGAGAACCCTGTTGTGGGCCACACTGCTGAAGTCCGTCCTGCTGCCCCAATCATTATGCCATCGAACATCTCGTCCGACACTTCCTCAGAGAGCACTCAGGATGCTGGAAATTCTGAGGACAATGGGGGGCCAGCTAATGCTGTTCTGTCATAAAAGAGTTTAGGAAAAAGGCCAATGCCTGAGGGCGGTCATGATCAGGGTGATATCCCACCGACCCGAAGGATCAGGACGGCTTCCTTCAGGGTTACTGAACCATCGGCCCCTGCCCGGTTCTTCATTCCTGAAGGCGAGTTGGCCAGAACCTCTTGTCCAATTCCATCCGTTCTTCCATGGCGACCTTTGCTCAGCCGTGAAGATGCATCAACCATTGGCCCCATTGACTCAATATATAAGGACCCCCTCACCTCATTTGCTTTCTACAAGGGTTTCTGGACCCCCAAGGACCTTGAAATCTAGAACAAGCTATCCTTTGGTGAGATGTTCCAATGGTTCCCAACTGCTGCTATGGAGGTGACTCTTCTTCTACTGAAATGTGTTCCTTTTCAGTTATGATTCCTTAGTAATTAGTCTGACCTGAATTTCTTTTTCTTCATGTAGACTCTGTTCGGGATGTTCACCTTTCAAAAAACAATTGAAACTCTGAACAAAAAACTTAAGTCTCTCTCTGTGGGCCTTAAAAGGTCTGTTGAAACAAAGACTCTTCTTGAGGCTAGAGTTGCTGAGTAGGAGTCTAAGCTTAGGGACTCAGAGAAGGGAGTTGCTGACCTAAAGGCAGAGAGAGACAGTCTGGTAAACGAGAGGGATTCCCTCAGAGCTGAACGGGATTCCCTGAAGACCGAACAGGATTCTCTTCATGATGAGGTTGACATCTTAAAAACTGAGAAGAGTGTAGCTCTGACAGAAAGGGACTCTCTCAAAGCCGAAAAGGGAGACCTTCAGCGCTCATTCATTGCTGAACGGTTATCACATGCAAATTCCCAAGAAAAACTTCTAAACGAACGGTCTTCCCTGATGAACATGATCGGCAGAGTTGAAGGGGGTATGAGAGCTCTCCTTGCTCACTTTACCAGGACCAGTGCCATCTGGTATGCTGAAGGGTACAGAGACGGTTTTGTTGACCGTTCTCCCCCGGAAGGTGAATCAAGTTCTTGCGCTGGTCCTGATGAACTAGATGCTTCTCTGGACATCCACCCCCCAAACAATTTTCAAAATCCACCATGCGACCCAGCTGAGAACATTTTTATTGAATGCATAGAGGTCACATCTTCAGGAATTGTCCCACCCTTTCATCCCCTGAACATTCTTCCTCTTTCTACCATCGTGCCCTCTTCCTCTGTTGCTGCGGACAGACCTATGCCTGCTGAGGGGGTGATTCATCTCGACTCCCCTTTTAAGGATGATGGGGCAGGTGAGAATGGAGAAGATCTCGATGGTCCAGAGGAAGATGGTGGCGAGAATGACAAGTCACAGCCTGGAGAAGATCGGAACTGACACCCAATAGCAATTTTTTTTTTTTTTTTTTAAATGTATGGTACTACGTACCTTGAGGCCTTTTTGGTTATGAATGATAATGTTTTTGCTCAGCATCACTTTCCTCCTTTGAGTTTTCTATTTTCAGCTTTGTAGTGTATTTTCACAAGTGCTTAACGTTCGGCCATGTCACCATTCTGTCCTTTTCTTACTCATTTGTGGGCAAGTGTTTGGCGTTCGGCTTGAAGTGCCAGCTGCCACTAACTTGCTGAATGCCTGGCGCTCGGCTTGAACGCCTCTTGCCACTTAGCTTTTTTTTTTTTTTAGTAAGTGTTTGGCATTCGGCTTGAAGTGCCAGCTGCCACTAACTTGCTGAATGCCTGGCGCTCGGCTTGAACGCCTCTTGCCATTTGGCTTTTTTATTTTTATTTTTGAGCAAGTGTTTGGCGTTCGGCTTGAAGTGCCAGCTACCACTAACTTGCTGAATGCCTAACGCTCGGCTTCAACGCCTCTTGCCACTTGGCTTTTTTTTATTTTTTTAGCAAGTGTTTGGCATTCGGCTTGAAGTGCCAGCTGCCACTAACTTGCTGAATGCCTGGCGCTCAGCTTCAACGCCTCTTACCACTTGGCTTTTTTTATTTTTTAGCAAGTGTTTGGCGCTTGGCTTGAAGTGCCAGCTGCCACTAACTTGCTGAATGCCTGGCGCTCGGCTTGAACGCCTCTTGCCACTTGGCTTTTTTTTATTTTTTAGCAAGTGTTTGGCGTTCAGCTTGAAGTGCCAGCTGCCACTAACTTGCTGAATGCCTGGCGCTTGACTTGAACACCTCTTGCCACTTGGCTTTTTTTTATTTTTGAGCAAGTGTTTGGCGTTTGGCTTGAAGTGCCAGCTGCCTCTAACTCGCTGAACGGGAAGAGTGTAAATTTTTAACAAAGAAGAGACTTTTTATAAAGCATGGAAATTTCGTACACTTGCAAGGATGCAATTTAGAATGTACAATATACTTAAAATTAAACTCTACTTTTACTGGTAGGACCTTTTTAGAGACGTAGCATTCCATGGCTTATTGACTACCCTTCCTGTCATAGTTTCTAGGACGTATGCCCCCTTCCCTATGACTTCTGCTATTCTGTACAGACCTTCCCATGGGGAGAACATCTTTTTGATTATTCCCACCTTCCTTTTCAAAACCAGATTGCCAAGAGCGAAACCCCTGTGCCTCACCTTCTTGTTATGGCTATTCACAAGCGTCTGTTGATAAGAGGCGAGCCTCACTACAGCCGCATCCCTTTTTTCTTCCAACAAATCAAGATTGAACCTCAGCATTCTATCATTCTGCTCTTGATCCCACACCAAGCTCCTTACAGTTGGAACCAAATACTCGACTGGTATCACCGCCTCAGTGCCATAGGCCATAGCGAATAGGCTCTCTCCAGTTGGCCATCTTGGGGTTGTTCTGTAAGCCCACAAGACATTCGGTAGCTCATCTAACCATTTGCCTTTTTCATTCTCTAGATTTTTCTTGATACAAGCAAATATTGTCCTGTTTGTGATTTCGGCTTGACCATTAGCCTGAGGATGACTAACTGCTGCTAACTTCTGATTGATTCCATATTCCTCCAGCAACTCTCTCACTTGCTTGCTATCGAGGTTGGTTCCATTGTCTATCACGATTGACCTTGGTATGCCAAAACGACAGATAATATTATTCCAGATGAAGCGTCTTACTTGAGTTTGGGTGACATTAGGGTACGGCTCTGCTTCTACCCATTTGGTGTAGTAATCAGTAGCTAGCAGAACGTACTTATTCTGCGATCTTGCAGTCGGCAAAGGGCCAACCACGTCCATCCCCCACTGCGCGAAAGGCCATGGGGTGGCCATTACTTGCAGGTCTTCAGGTGGTTGATGTATCAATGACCCAAACCTCTGGCATTTATCGCATCTTCTAGAGAATTCTTCTGCATCTCGTGCCATGTTTGGCCAGAAGTACCCCTGTGTCAATGCTTTGTGTGCTAAAGATCTTCCTCCGGAGTGATTTCCGCATACTCCTTCATGAATGGTTCACATAATCTGTCTAGCTTCTGCAGGGGTAGCACACTTCAAATATGGACCCGAGAAGGAGCGTCTATATAACTGATCGTGCACAATGGCATACTTTACTGCACTGGACCTAAGTCTTCTTGCCTAGTCCTTACGCTCGGGGAGTGTACCATTACGTATGTAAGCCATGATTGGATCAATCCAGCTCGGCTCTTATGGTATAACATTAACATGTTAAGTGCTCGGATTAGGCAGTTCTTTAAAAATGGAAGGTTGGAGCAGTATGTCGACTGGGATGACCCTAGCTAAAGTATCTCTAAAACTGGATGCACTACAAGCCAAGCGGTCGGCATCTTCGTTATACTCTCTCAGCAATTGGATAAACCTGATCTGATCAAAGGCTTTCGCCTCACGCAGAACCGCAGTTCAGTATGCTTCCATGGTCTCATCCTTGGCCCCATAGTCCCCATTAACTTGTCAAATGACTAGTTGTGAATCACTATAAGCCATCAGATTCTTGATCTTTAATTCTTTAGCCAACTTCAGCCCAGCTATCAATGCCTCGTATTCTGCCTCATTGTTGGTTACGTTGAACTCTAGTCTTATCGCTTGGCTCAGCGTAGTTTCTTCTGGTGTTTGCAATTGAATTCCAATCTCGGCCCCCATTTGATTCGAGGAGCCGTCCATGAAAAGCTTCCACCAGGAACATTTACAATCCTCCACCATATTTTCAGCATCACAGTCAAGTAGGAAATCCACCACCGTTTGACTTTTGATTGCCGTCCTGGGCTCGTACGCAATATCAAATGAACTCAATTCAATGGCCCACTTGGTCACTCTCCCCGACAGGTCTGGTTTGTGCAGGATCATTCTCAAAGGGAAAGTTGTTAAAACGACAATTGGATGAGATTCAAAATAATGTCTAAGCTTCCTTTTTGCGTTGACCAGCGACAAAATCATTCGTTCGGCCCTAAAGTACCTTCTCTCCGGTTCAGACATCGTCTTGCTAACATAAAACACCGAGAACTGCTTGCCCTCTTTGCAATGGATTAGAACGGCACTGGTTGCTATGCTGGACACCCCTAGATATAGAAAGAGTTTCTCATTCGATTTTGGAGCAGATAGAACCGGAGGATTACGCATGTACTCCTTCAGGCTGGTTAGCGCCTGCCGTTGCTCGTCCCCCCAGGTTTGTCTTCCATGCCCTCGTATTGTATCAAAGAAAGGTTTACAGCAGTCTGAAAGCTTGGAAATAAATCGGCTCAGTGCAGCTATCCGGCCTGTGAGTGCCTGCACCTCTTTAATTATCTTTGGCTTTGCATTCCTGACCAAGGCTTCTGCCTGTGCTGGGCTGACTTCAATTCCTCTATGATTGACCACATGTCCCAGGAATTAACCGGAGCTTACACCGAATGAGCATTTGGCCGGATTAAGCTTCATTCTATACTGGCACAACACATCGAACACATCTTGTAGGTGCGCTAAATGATCGCTCTTCTTCTTACTATTGACCACCATATCATCAATATAAGCCTCGATAGTGCTGCCCATTTGGCCCTTAAAAATCTTGCTGATCAGCCTCTGATAAGTAGCTCCAGTGTTTTTTTAATCCGAATGGCATGACTTTATAGCAATAAGTCCCTCGTTCAGTAACAAATGAAGTTTTCTCTTCATCAATTGGGTCCATAGGAATTTGATTATAACCGGAATAAGCATCCAGGAAAGTTAACCGCTTATATCTTGTGGTGGCATCTACCATTTGATCAATCCTGGGCAATGGGAAACTATCCTTTGGGTAGGCTTTATTTAGGTTAGTGACGTCGATGCACACTCTCCATTTCCCATTCTTCTTCTGCACTATAACAACGTTAGAGAGCCAGGCCAGGTATTGAACTTCTCTGATGAATCCGACTTTAAGCAGCCGATCAACCTCCTCAGCTATAATCTGATTTTGTTCTGGAGCAAATCTTCTTTGCTTCTGCTTCACTGGCTTTGTATTCGAATCCACATTGAGGGAATGGCAGGATACAGTAAGATTTATCCCTGGCATATCTTAATGGCTCCATGCGAATACATCCGCATTCCGAATCAAGAAATTAGTCAACTCTAGTCTCTCTTCTTCAATGAGTCCGGTTCCCACCCCTGTTATTCGGTCTGGTTTCTCATCATCAATCTTCACTTCATGAAGGGGTTCTGTGGTCAGAACTGGTAGCTCCTCCCCCCCATCCTTGCTGGGAGGAGGGTTCTGTAATTACTATTTTGGGCTGGCTGAACGGATGGGATTTTTTCCTTTTCCAGCAGATTTCAAAGTTACTGAATAACATTCTTTAGCCGCAACCTGGTCCCCGTGTATATCTATCACCTTGGTCCCATCCGGACCCAAACATTGCATCACTTGATGTAAGGTTAACGAAACACCCTGAATTCTGTGAATCCATCCTCTGCCCATCAAGAGGTTGTATGATGGATGAATTTCCACTACCATAAAACTTTCAATCAAAACCCGCTCAGCGGCTTGTACTGTCAATTCCACTATTCCAATGGGTTCCACTCGCTTCCCATCAAATCCGAGCAACGGATTTCCTGTGGGTTTGAGTTTTTCGAGTTCGATCTCCAGTCGGTCAAATGTCACCCTGGGCATGACATTCGCACTACTTCCTGAATCAATCAGGACTCTCCGAACCAGGCATTCTGCAATCGTCAAACTAACGACTAGTGGATCTTCATGAGGAATCTGAACGCGTAGCAGGTCCATTTTATCAAACTTTATCGATGTGGATGTGTTCTGCAGGTGCAAAGCATGCACACTACCAATTCTTCTTTTCAGTTGGGCCTGGTGTAACCTCATTTTGAGCAACTCCTCTGACTCTATCGTTTGTTCAGGCCAGCCATGAATTGCATTTATAATCTGGACGGGCTGAGAGTTGTGTTGATTTGGCCTCTGGTTCCGCTTGATTTGTTCAGTCGGGCGGTTATGCTCTTGCGTCGGACCTTGAACATAGCTTGCAAATTCCCCTTTTGCGATTAGCATCTCTACCTGCCTCCTTAGGTTCCTGCATTCGTTAGTTTGATGCCCAAAATCACTATAGAAAGCACAATGTTTAGTCTGATCCCTCTGTTCAAGAGGTTGCCTGATTGGCAAAGGAGGACGAAACTTATCTTTGTTCTCCTTGTATAGCCTTGCTAAGGTGACTCTAAGTGGAGTGACTGATTCCTCCTCCCTAGGCCTCTTCTCCGCCTTCCATGAGGGGTGACGTTGCGGTTAAGCTTATTTTTGCCGGATCTTAGCTTTGGACTTCTCCTCCGTCGAAATAATTGATGTCTTCCTTGAATTAGCTGCTTCTTCCTCCTCAAGGCGAACAAAACCGTCAGCTCTCTCGTTCAGCTCGTCCATTGTCCTTGGCGTATTAACCACCAAGTTGGTGTGGAACGGCATCCCCCGGTTCATTACGAGTTTAAATGCTTGGACTGTTGTTGACTGGTGACACTCCATTACCATGCTTTTAACGAGGTTGAACCGGGTGAGAAAAGCTTGGAGCCGCTCATCCTCATGCTACTTCATTGTGAAAAGCCTCGATACATCCTTAGCCGGACGCTTATTCCCGTAATATTGGCTTATGAACTTATCGCATAAGTCCTGGAAACTGGCGATTGAGCCTTGAGCCAGATTCTTGAACCAATTGAGAGCTGGTCCAGCCAAGCTCGTAGGGAAACACTTGCACATCAAAGGATCATTATTAGTATTCAAAGCCATTTTCAACTGAATATGGTATATGTGATCGACCGGATCGGTTGTTCCGTCAAAGAGAATGAAGATCGGCATGGAAAACTTCTTCGGATTTGGCGCGTTCATAATTTCATCAGTGAACGGCGATGCGACCGTCCTTGCTGAGGAACGCAATGCTTCGTTTTCTCTTGAAAACCGTGACGAAAATCCTCGATCGGCAGATCTCCTTTCTGAGCTATGGTAATCAACTGTCACTAATGAAGGTCGATATGGCGGATCGAACGACCTATCCTCCACAAATTCACTCCGCCATGGTGACACAATCCTATGTTCATACGCCGGTGCTTCCTCCCTCATAATCCGTTTGTGATGCGGTTCCAGACGAACAGATCCTTCCCGATCCTCTACTCGGCCGACATTCGGAGGCAGATTTCTGATTATACCTTCATCACGACGTGGACCACCACGATTGACGTCTTCTGGATCACTTTGATGATCAGCTTCGGACGGTAAAGCTCCCTCTCCTTCAGGAGGCGGCCTCAAAATTGCAGGAGCCTCTCGATGCTCCATTCCAGCTTGTAGCTCTGCATTTTCTTTCCTCAAAGCATCGATCATGTTCATTAGCTCATCGAGCTTTGTCTGCTGGCCGTTCTCCAAAGAATTCTGGTTTGCCTCTCCGATCATCATTCCAGATCGGAGCAAAGTCATTAACTGCAGGCTTCTTGATCAAATCAGAGTTCTGCTAACGCGCGCACACCAGATCTGAACTTACGCTTGCCGAATTCAGTCCACTATTGGCTGGATTCAGTAACCACAATAGATCACAACCGCGCAGTTCGCCGGATCAAGCACGGATCTGATCTGCTTGGATCGGACGCCAATTTTCCGAAATCAACCGGATCTGGACTTGTCAAGACAAATCGTATTATTACCAATGTTGATTCAGCTTTCGTAGATTAGTCGTCTTCCTCGCAGAATGCGTTGAATCGAACCGATCTGGAATGATATCAATCAATCCTTCCTGTTCTTCCCACAGACGACGCCAATTGAAAGTACAAAGAATTTTTCCCTAACCGTAGAGAGAGAAACTTTACACTCCCAATGATTTTTCCAAAACCTTTTCCCTCTCAATCCCTTCTATTTATAGACGGTTATAACCTCCACTGAGCTGGTTCTATCTTGTTCTCCTTTGGCTGGACTCGACTTCTCTTATTTTAACATGGGCTTCTGAAATGACTTTATGGACCTGGGCCCATACGGCGCGAACTTGCTTCATCCCGTTCGTCCACATCCGACCCGTCCTACGCAATGTGGATCACACCAAACCAGGGTCATTTTGGGGTCCTCAAACTAAAATGCAAAACATAGAACAAAATAGTGTTGGGCCCTTGGCCACACCTCATACATGATCAGAGAAACCCTATGAAAGAAACGGAATAAAATTCCCATACCCGATGCAAAAGTTATAAAGCAATGACTTCGCATTTCTCAATATTTTCATAATAAACCTTGAAAACAAAAGTGCATGGTATACAAGATACATGTCATTGGCCTCCAGCCTCATCTTATACATATCAAATACATTACAACGAGTGTACTTATGTACACTTTACATATACAAATCAAAGAATACAAATTTAGACGAATAAGGCTACAAAATCGCATTTCATGCCAACTTTTACAAGAATTGAAAACCTTCAAGGCTACAAATCATCCAAGCAATATGAGAATCTCGAACCTTGATTCCTATACCTGAAAAATGTCCCCACTATGTGGTGAGTAACATAAAGCTACTCGTAGGAGATGAGTATGCATCGACCTAGCATTTTACAATTTTATCACCTTAAGGTGAAATATGTTAAAGGGGCTCATGCCAGCTAACGTCTATGTCAAAATGAGACTCAGGGATCATCTTAAGCTACTCATACAATTGAAATGAACAATGACATACAAGTATACATGCTCAAGTACACTAAACAGTATTAAAACATGATACACGACATACAAGCATACATGCTCAAGTACCCTAAATCATGTTAAACAAGTTATGCATTATCTAAGCATGCATATACGAACGTACAATTAACATGGAAAACTCATAAATCAAGTATACAGGCACAAGTATATTAAGCTAAATGAATTATGCATAAGACAAGCATACACGACGTAAGTATACATAATGAAGTCCGATGGCACAAATCAAACATACAATACATAAGTATACTAACTAAGGTTTAGATACACAACCAAAGATACAAGTCCAAGTATGGTACATGAGATCTAAATACACAAGACATGTATACAGTTTCAAGTATACTAAATAAGATCTAAATATCCAAAGTAAGCCTCAATTCTCAAGCTACAAGTAATCCATGATTAACAACTTGAATTTAAATATGAAGTCAAATAATGGGAAGACTAGGATCCTTAGCCGCAGACCAATTAAGTTATTCCGGGTTACTAGCCCGCAAGGTACTACCTAGTGCGCACGTGTATAAGTTATTTAAGGTAATTACGACCCACAAGGTACTACCTACTGCGCACTTCATATGACTTAGGAAACTCACGAATCCGTACTAGGGCCAGACCCTAGCCATTATATGAACATGATCTTTACAAGCCTCCAAAAATAATAAGTTCAAAACTTATACAAAATCAATAAGTTAAACCAAATTTATACATTTCAAATAATGTCTAGGAATCAATTTATGTGCACAAGTAAGGTTGAATCTACACAAAACATGTCCTAGAATTCAAGTCCAGATAGCATATGACGTGTCAAGTTTCCATTATGCAATTTATACACAAAACAAGAATATTTTACAACAAGTGAACCACATTACCATCCTAAGCCACAAGTACTAAATAAGCTACAATTTAGTAATAAGCTCCCAAGGTAATCAATTGTAATATTCTAAGAAGCTATACACCTACACAAGGTATATTTAAACGAGCTATTTAAGACAATGATATCACCTATCATGCTAAGTTAAATTACCATCTTTAGGGGCTACAAGTACTAATTCTACAACAAGTTAGTAGCATACTCACAAGGTAATTAAACGGACTACATTTCAATGAATTATCGTCATATTACATCCAATATCAATTTAAGTGACTAACACACTTAAAACAAAATTAATTAAGCTAATTAATTAATTTTTCTCTAGATTTTCAAACATATCCAAATATCCTTAATTTAATATATGTTAAAGAACTCACCAAGACCTACTTAAATATCACATTACAAGTTGATTTCATGCTTGATACAACTATGTGAATTAATCTTTCACTAAAGATAAATATTAAATAAATTTTGCAATTCTTAATCAAATGCCCCAAATTTAATATATGTTACATAACTTACCAAGGCCTAATTTACTAGCATGCCACAATTTAATTCTAAGCTATATACCATCATTAGAATTAAATCCTAAACAAAGAAAATAAATAAATTAAATTCTAAAAACTTGAACAAGACATGCTCACAAGTTGTATATACTTATAAAACAATCAATACAATAGTAATATAAACCTAAGACATCCCCTACCTCAATTTGAGATGAAAATCTCAAAAGTCCACTGAAATGAAGCCGCTCCGAATCCGACGAAACTCCTAGGTTTTGTCGGGGACAACATGATCTACATGAACCCACAAGAAGCCCCATCAAAATAACAACTTGAATTCAAACCTGAACTCAAGAAACGGTCAGAAATGAATTCTAGTAAGGGGGAAAGGTAGAGCACGTCGAGGGGAACAATAAACGTTAAGGCCGAAGACTTTTCACTAAGGAAATCAAGTGGAGGAGAAGAAGAAAAGGTGGCTGCCCCATGGGCATACATGGCTGCCAGCCAAGAGAGGAAGAAGAAGAACAAAATCTGATTTTTCTTCTTTAAGTCCCCTATTTATAGAAAATATCAAAAAGTGCCCCGAAAGGGTCCCGCCGAGTTCGGAAAAGTGGATTTTGAACAAACGCGCTCAAATGGAAAAACTCTATGAATGAAAAAGGTTCAAAATGAGAAAATATAAATATCAGAAGAAACAGCATCAAAAACTGAGTCCCGAGCAGAGAGATATGCCCCGAACAAGTTTGGCGGCAACTAGAGCCAAAAACCCTGAAATTGGGAAAAAATGACCAGAAGAAAATTCTATGAGTACACGACTCAAAAAAATGTGAAAATGAATCCTGTATGAAGATCCAGGCTCCAGAGAAGATATTTTTGCAATAACTTTCGTTAATTGCACAGTAGCCCTACAAAAAGGGTTAACTGCAAAACTGCCCCTGAATGAAAATATCTTCTAAAAGATATTTTCTTAGATACCTCTAAAAGAAATATCTTCAAAAGATATTTATGAAAAACACCCCAAGAAAAGAAAATAATTCCAAAGAATTATGCATCCATGCCCCTATGGACACCGGGAGCAGCTAGAGTACTTTTCTGCAAATGTAAAGATACGTATTTCGTGGAAACCACTTAGAATGAAGATATGTAAAGTCAAAAACCAACTCCAAACACAAGGAGTGAGGTTATGCCAACAAAGTTTCAAAAGGAGAAAAGACAAAATAGGGAAGAGGACAAAACAGGGAAGAGGACGAAAAATGAATAGTGTCAAAAAACAAAAAATGTGGAAATAACTCAGTCCTCAAAGGAAGTTGTCAATCCAAAGGAAAGAGTCTCAGAAACCATTTCCAAGCACTCAAGATAACACTAAGCTGCGAGAAACTAAACTCAAAAAAGAAATTTCAACGAAAAAAATTCGTCCGTAAAATTCTGAGGAAAAAGGAAAGGAAGGAAAAGACCGGGTCATTACAACAGGCCCGTAGCATATCCTCCAATATTTGAATAGGGCACTTTGACTAACCATCATTCTAAGGATGGAATGTCGCGTTGAAGTGAAGCCCTATATCGAGAGCCTCCTGAAAACTCTGCTAAAAATGAGACGTGAACCGCGGATCCTTATCCGAAACAATAGATACAGGAACCCCGTGAAGCCTGACAATCTGCCTCACATACAATCCACTCAGTCTCTCTGCACTATCTATCACTGCCATGGGCAAGAAGTGAGCCATTTTAGTCAACCTGTCAACTATGACCCAAACGATGTCATTTCCTGCCTAAGACCTCTGAAGTCCCGCTACAAAGTCCATAGTGATATGCTCCCATTTCCACTCTGCTACTAGTAATGGTTGCAACAATCCTATCGGTCTCTGATGTTCTGCCTTCACTTGCTGACAAGGCATCGAACCACAAACTGTGAAACATCCCGTTTCATGCCCTGCCACCAAAACTATCGCCATAAATTGTGATACATCTTCATACCACCAGGATGAACTGCGAGCCAAGAGTGGTGAAAATCCCGAAGGACATCTTCATAACGAGACAAGGAAACGAACATCATCTCCTTGTACCTGAGACCACCATCTAAATGTAAGGTCCAACCCTCTACATTCTCACCACCTGAAATTCGAACATGGATGGCCTTCATCTCCCCATCCTCTAACTGTGCCTTAATAACCCTGCTAATAAAAGCCGGCTGAACCGCAAGACTAAACAAAATAGCCAGTGAGTCATCCTCATAAGACTGTAAACCAAGATATGCAAGTTTTTCTAGCATCTTCTATCTCTGAATGGAAATGCTAGCAAGAGTCCCCCATGACTTCCTATTCAATGCGTCGGACACCACATTGGCCTTACCCGGATGATACTGTAACTCAAAGTCATAGTCTTCCATGAACTCAACCCATCTGCGCTGTCTCAAGTTCAAATCCTTCTTGAGAAGAGAGACTTGAGACCCTTGTGATCAGAGAAAACCTCAAACTTCTCTTCATACAAATAGTATCTCCACCCCTTCAGGGCAAAGATAACTACTGCCAGCTCCAAATCATGTGTCGGATAGTTTAACTCGTGAGTCTTCAACTGTCAAGACCTATAAGTAACCACCCGTTCTGTCTGTATCAAGACACAACCCAAACCATCCCGTGAAGCATCACAAAAGATCACATAGCCCAAACCATGTTTAGGAATGATCAAAACTAGAGTCGATGTCAACCTGACCTTCAACTCCTGAAAAGCAAACCACATACCTCGTTCCATATGAACTTGACCCCTTTGTGAGTAAGTCGAGTCATAGGTGCCGCTAGATGAGAGAAATCTTGAACAAATCTCCGGTAGTAGCCGGCTAGGCTGTAATGACCCATTCATTTCCCTTCCTTTCATTTTCTCAGATTTTCACGGATATATATTTTTTTTTTTTTCCGTTGTTCTTTTCCTTTTTGAGTTCAGTTTTTCATCACTTAGTATCATCTCGAGTGCTCTAGAATGATTTTTGAGACTCTTTTCCTTGGATTGACAACTTCCTTTGAGGACCGAGTCATTCCCATATTTTTTGTTTTTCGACACTATTCACTTTTCGTCATTTTCCCTATTTCGTCTTTTTCCCTATTTTGTCTTTTTCCCGTTTGTCACTTTTTGGCACAACCTCACTTTTCATGCTCGGAGTTGGTTTTTAACTTCACATACCTTCAACCTAAGTGGTTTCCACGAAATACGTATCTTTACTTTTGTAAGAAAGTACTTTGGTTGCTCCCGGTGTCCGTAGTGGCATGGATGTACAGTTTTTCAGAATCTTTTTCTTTTCTTGGGGTGTTTTTCATAAATATCTTTTGAAGATATTTTATTTCAGGGGTTTTTAAGAAAATATTTTTAGAAGATATTTTCATTCTGGGTCATTAGTGCAGTTTTCACTTTTTGGAGGGGCCACTGTGCAATTAATGAAAGTTATTGCAAAAATACCTCATTTTGAGCCTGGGTCCTCCTATGGGACTCATTTTCACTTTTTTTCGAGTCGTGTGCTTTTAGAATTGCCTTCTGGTCATTTTTCTCCAGTTTCTGGGTTTTTGGCCCTAGTTGCCGCCGAACTTGTTCTGGGATTATCTCTCTGCTCGGAACTCAATTTTTGACACCGTTTCTTCCATTATTCATATTTTCTCATTTTTTATCTTTTTTGTTCACGGAGTTTTACCGTTTGAGCGCGTCTGCTCAAATTCCACTTTTCTGAACTCGGCGAGGCCCTTTCGAGGCACTTTTTGAGATTTTCTATAAATAGGGGGCAATAAAATTGAAAAGTCACTTTCTCCTCCCTTCATGCACGACCTGAATTTACCATGGCAGCCCAAGGGGGGCTGCCACCCTTCTCCTTTCATTTAAACCTCCTTCCCTTTGTTAGAAAGTTATAGTTCCTTTGCGTTTTGTGTTTGTCTTGACTACGCGCTTCTTTCCCCCTTATTAGAACTCATTTTTGGCCAAATTTTGAGTTCGGGTTTGAGGTCAAGTTAGGATTTTGGTAGGTCCTCTTTGCAGTTTAATGTTCATGGCGTTGTCCTCGACAAAACCCAGAAGTATTGTCGGATTCGGAGCCGTTTCATTTCGGTGGCTTTTGAGATTTTCATCTCAAATTGAGGTAGGGGATGTTTTAGGATTTTATATGTGTTGTATGGAGTGTTTTCCATGATTATACAACTTGTATGCATGCTTTTGTTTAAGTCCTAGAATTTAATTTAATTAATTTCTATGGTTAGAATTTAATTCTTATGATGATGTATAACTTAGAATTAAATTGTGGCATGCTAGAAAGTTTGGATTTGATATGTTTGTTAACATATATTAAATTAAAATTATTTGAATAAGAATTACACTTTTTATTTAATATTTTTCTTTTGTGAAAGATTAATTCCCATGGTTATACCTTGTATGAAATGAACTTGTAATATGCTTTTAAATTAAGTCTTCGCATGTTCCTTAACATACTTTAATTTGAGCGCATTTGGATAAGCATAAAAATCTAGAGATTTTAATTAAAATGATTAGTTAAAATCCATTTAATGGTTCCATTGGCCTAATTAAGTTTTTAACTTGATATTTGTGATGACTATGGCTTGTATACTAGCATATGTTAATTTGGGACCATTTGATGTTGTTTTAGAATTTAGGGATTTAATTATCATGTTTTAATTAAATTCTACCCTATTGATCCAATGACCAAAGTAAGCTTTTGACTTGATTCATGTAATGAATAAGTTATGATGTTTAACATGTGTTAATTAGGATTCATTTAATTGACATATGAAACTTAGAGAAATTAATTAGGTTATATAATTAATTTTCGTTTCTATTGCATTATTGATTAATTCATGTGTTTAGCATTGATATTATGCTTGAAGCATGATTTTAGACTTGTAATGGACTTATGCGGTTATGTTTCAATATTGAATTATATTGTTATAGCGTGTAACGAATCGCATACTGAAGATTCGACATGTGATGTTATTATAACGCGTAACGAATCACACTTTGAAGATTCGACATTGTCATCCTATAGTAGTTGTGGATTTAGGGCATGTATTGTGTGGTTTCAACCTAGTTGTGCATGGAATGCAGTTTCGTGCTGATATATATATATATTTCATATATAAGTTGTTAACTTATTTATTTTGGAGTCTTGGGACATTGTTACTGTGATATAGCTTGAGTTTGGCTCTAGTACGGGAGGTATGAGTTTTCCCCATTGAGATAATGCGCACTAGGGTGGTCTTCCCAGCAGGTTAATGCCCGAAATAACCATTTTGTTCTTGGTTTAGTCCAAGACGTGATGTCCAAGTTTTCCACTATTTGTTTTCGCATTCAATTCTAAGTTAACAACCAATGTTTAATTGTGACTTGTGGTTTTGGTTATTGGCGATTTAATGTTGTTAAGTACATTTACGCATTATGGTTTTGAATGAATCATAGCATGCTTTTAATGTTGTTAAGTACATTCATGCTTTTATGATTTTTGATGAATCAATGTAAACTTTGATGTTGTTAAGCACACTATGTTGTATTGTTCAAATGTAGCTTATGAATGATCCTATAAATTCATTTGGAACGTAGACGTTAGGTGGCTTGACCCACTTTTGTCATCTTTGTATTTCAGATTTCAAGTTGATAACTTTGAGAATCTATATATTGTTGCTTTGTATAGCATGCTTCTATGTTACTTGAATTGCATGAATGATGTGATTTATGCTAGAAATGGTTTAAGGTAGCTTAGGATGTTCCCTGAGTCTCATTTTGACATAGATGTTAGGTGGCATGAGCCCCTTTAACATGTTTCACTTTAAGGTGATAAAATTGTAAATTATAGGTCGATGCATGCTCATTTCCTACGAGTAGCTTTATGTTGCTCACCCCAAAGTTATTGAGGCATATTTCAGGTATAGGAATCAAGGTTGAGATTTTCATTATGCTCAGGCCATTAGTGAACTTGAAGGTTCCATTTTGTGAATGTTGGCTTGAAATGCCATTTGTAGCCTTATTTGTCAAATGGGTATTTTTGATTCTAAACTTGTAATGTGTGCCTAAGCACACTTTTTAATTCTTATTTCATGTATATGATATAAGGCCAAGGGCCAAATTTCATTTGAAGTCCATGTTTATTCATAATGGTTGTATTTTGCCTTTAATGGGAATATGTGAAAAAGTATGCGTTTTAGTATGTTATTTTGTACCGGAGTGTGCTTTATGTATGAAATTCATTATCTAGCATTCATTTAATACGTATAAGGTGTTGCCAAGGGCCAAACACCATTTAGTTTTCATTTTTGCATTTTAGTTCACATATTGCATTTTTGAGCTAAAAAAGTAGAAATCGAGCCTTTAAGGGTTCATTTTCAAATCGGGTGGTGTAAAGTGTGTCCCGGCACCTCCACTAGGTCTCATTAATCATGCATGAAGTGTGGCCAAGGGCTAAATGGTAATTTTAAATTATTTGTAAATTTTAAATTTCAAAATTTCCATTTCATGTGCCTTTTCGCCCTTTTGGCCGTTAGGGTGTCAAATTTTGCATCGGTGGTATTTTTAAGCCATGGACCATTGTAGCACGTCCTAATAGATAAGTTATGTTTGCATGCATGGTTGTTTCCAAGCAAACCTTCTTCTTTGGTGAAATGAGTCTCCTATGGACTCATTTTGAAACTTTGTTGCATAATCTGATCTAGGGGCATTTTAGAATTTTCACATCAGTTTTATTTTCTTCTTTCAATATGGTCGCTTAGAAAATGTGATTTTAGGGGGGGTTTCTTCTTCATGTTTTTCCAGAAAATGTCATCTTGGTATCGAAAATCCCTTGGGAAGTTCAGCTATCTGTTTTCAATTGTAGCAGCTTTTTGGCCTTCATGACCAGATTTCATAGAGGGGCATTTTGGATGATTTATAGTGAGGGTTTTTTAAATTCTCCCACGACTCAGGTAGAAAACTCAATTTTGAGAGGGGTTTCCTCTTTATGTTTTTTCAGAAAAATTCATCTAATAGCCCGTTTTCGCTCTCTGTTTTGGCAGATTTCAAAAAAAAAAATCATGTAGCAACTTTTTGTTTTAACCCTCTTGGCCTAAACTGATCTAGGGGCATTTCGGGAAATTTTTTTGAAAAATAAATTACATTCTTAACATGGTCACATAGAAAACGTGATTTTAGGGGGCGTTTCTTCACAACATTTTTCCAGAAAATGTCATCTCGGACCCGAAAACCCCGTGTCAAATCTGATTTCCTATGCACATCAGCACTATTTGAAAAAGTCTGTTGTAAGGTCATTTTGGGGATTTCACATCATAAAATAAAATTTTGTTTCAACATGGTCAACTTGGAAAAACTATTTTAAGAGGGGTTTCTTCTTCGTGTTTTTCCAGAAAACATCGTTTAGTGCTTCAAAACGGCACACAAATTTCATCATTTTGCCTAGGTTACTATTCACGGTCGCAGCGAAGTCAAAACTTTGTTTTGACTTTTCTCTTTCATCCGGACTCCGAATCAAGTGATTCTTTAGTCCAACTTGATTAAATTTTTGTTGTCTTCCCAGTGGTGTACTCGGTAACACCCGATTTTATATTTTTTCAGAAATAACCATTTTGCCCTTGGGGCTATTTTTGTCCGGTTTTCTTCTAATTCGCTTCCGCTACTTTCTTTTGAGTTCCGTGACTTCACGGGAAGTCATGGATGTGTCTCGAGAATAATATGCATTCTAGGGATGTAATTTTCATGTAAAATGACTATTCTGCCCTTGGGGGCTTATTTGTCATATTTTCGATCTTTTGCTTCCGCATCAGTTCTCATTGAGTTCCACGACCTCATGGAAGGTCACTTTGATTTCTTAGAGTCTTGTTTTTTTTTTTTTTTTTTTTGCTTTCGCATTTCAGATCCGTTATCGGATCATCCTTTTGGTTCATCACTGACGCATTGGCCTAAAAAACAGGGCCGTCACATAGGCCAAGGAAACTCTGAATCTCAAATACTATCTTCGGACGCTCCCAATCCATCACTGATTTAATCTTCGACGGATCCACTGCAACCCTACCCCTTGACACAACATGTCCAAGGAACTTCACTTCCGGTAGCCAAAATTCACACTTCTAGAACTTGGCATACAACTGATTATCCTTAAGGATTTGAAACACTGTCTTCAAATGATGCTCATATTCCTCCACCAAAGCTGAGTATAGGAGAATGTCATCAACAAAAACCACAATAAATTGATCAAGATGGTCATTGAATACACGGTTTATCAAGTCCATAAAAGCTGCTGGAGCATTGGTCAAGCCAAATGGCATCACCAGAAACTCATAATGGCCATACCGTGTGCAGAAAGTGGTAACCCGATCTCAAATCAATCTTTGAAAAACAAGTGGCTCCTTTCAACTGATCAAACAAGTCATCAATCCTAGGCAAAGGATACCTGTTCTTGATCGTAACGTGGTTCAACTTGCGATAATCGATGCAAAGTCTTAAAGACCCATCCTTCTTTTTCACAAAAAGAATTGGTACTCCCCAGGGTGAAGCACTAGGATGAATAAAGCCCTTAGCTTTCAAATCATCCAACTGACCTTTCAGCTCATCAAGCTCTATCGGTGCCATACGGTACGGTGCCATAGAGATTGGCACAGTACCGGGAATGACATCAATGGCAAAGATAACCTCCCGAAGAGGAGGAAGCTCTGTCAACTCCTTTGGAAAGACATCCCGAAACTCGCCTACAATTGCCAAAAAAATACAGCCCGAACTACTATCCTCGTCAGCTAACAGGCTAGCCAAGTAAGACCTGTGGCGACTCCACTCATCGATACTGAAAATCATCGTCGAGTAGGAATCACTCCGATCTCCCACGAAGTGAAAACAATCTCCCTTGGGAGTATAAACAGTCACCTTCCCGCGGAAGTAATCGATCGTAGCATGAAAAAAGGATAATCAATCCATCCCGAGAATGATGTCAAAGCCCGTTATGTCGAAAACAACAAAATTGAACTCTAAAGTCCGCCCAGTTATCTTGATAGCACAACCCTGACAAACATGGTCCAAAAACACTGGACCCCCAACTGGTGTGTCAACACAAAGGAAACTAGCCCGCTGCGTGACCTCAAGACCCAATGAATGTGCAAAAGAAGTAGACATGAATGAATGTGATGCACCCGTGTCAATAAGAACTCTAGCCCAAGAATTGAAAACTGGAAAGATACCTCGAACTATAGAAGTCCCAACAAAGGTATCGGCCTGTGGCAGTGCGCATGCTTATCCTTGAGCCTCAAACTGCTGTGAACTGCCCTAGTAGCCCGACTAATGTCCAGAAGTAGTAGGTGCAGAGCCTCTGACTGGATAAGAACCAACTAGCGGCGCTACTGACTGCGGTGCCTGAGGCACCCTGAAACCTGAGTGCATAACTACTGACTGTACCGGTGCGACCTGTGAACCTATGCCACTCTGTATCCTACCTTGCTATTTTAGACACTCTCTCCTGAAGTGACCTGGTTGCTTACAATAATGACAAGCTCCGCGAACCCCTTTCGTCGAAGCTGTAGGCTTCGTAGCCTATAACTGAGTGGCCTGTGGCTGAAGTTGTGGGCAGCGAGGCTTGATATGCCCTGGCTGCTGACAGTTGTGACAAATCACTCCCTAGGCTGACCCTGAAGATACTAGAACTGTAGGTACAGACCGAGCCTGCTGTGGCTATCCCTAAGTATGTGAACTGTCCTTGGCTTTAGCCTTCTTCCACTGACCCCCAACAGATACTGATGAAGCCTCTCCACGAGACTGCTTATATGAACCTTTGATCCTGAGCTGATCTCGGTCCTCTGCCTCAACTAGCATAGCTTTCTGCACTACCTCCCCATAGGTCCTCAAATGCAACACTGAAGTCCATGGCCTAATATCTAGATGTAATCCATCTTGAAACTTCTTTGCCCTGAGCTCATCAGTAGCTACCATCTTTGGTGCATAGCGGGAAAGAAAAGTGAAATGTGTCTCATACTCAATGACACTCATCCTGCCCTGATAGAGACCTGTGAACTGTACTCTCATGTCTTGCCTCATAGCCCTCGGAAAGAAGCAATCAAAGAATAAGGTGCTAAACACCTTCCATGTCATCATGGATATTGGTCATGGACCTTCACCAGATATCAGTATCTCCCATGAACATAGAGACAAGTCAAGGAGATCCTCAATCGGTCCGTAGGTGTCGATCTTAACCCACTATAACTTCATGAAGTAGTCCAATGCCTCATTAGCAATTGGTGCCGGTGCTAGTGCCGGTACCATAATCTGCATCCCTGCCATATGCTGACGAAACATCTACTGAATGGACTCTGACATACCCAGAGCCACTCCCTATGCAATTTGCTCCTCATAAGTCGACGCTCATGGTGGATTAGGATCCATTCCACGAGGTCGAGCCCTAGGCCTTCCTGGACCCTGTGCGAGCCTGGTGTCTGTAACCTACTCCTCAACTTGCTCATCCACTCCAACGTGACGAGAAGACTCTCCGTGAATCAAGACCATGGTACTACACACATAAGGGACAAAGTCAATAACAATACAAGTCATTAAGACCTAATGCAACTCATGCCATGAATGGACGAAACAAGTATCACATAGTAGAAGCAAGAAATGTATGCAACATACAATCATGCTAAAATATACAAGCATATATAACATGCCAAAACAGTTAAGGTAGACTCCAAAACATACTACCACATAAGCACGTAAACATGTTATTAAATCAAGCCATGTTATCAAGAAACAAGTAAACATATCAAAGTAAGTCAACAAAAACATGATATGCACCCAAAACCCGTCGTCCTAAGGTTTTCGAACCTAGGAGCTCTGATACCACTTGTCGTGACCTAAGTTTTTCAACCCGGTACGTTAGTGATAACCCGAAAGTTAACTCGATAACGGATTCAAAATGCGGAAGCCAAAATATGAAACCAAAGTCCTTTAAGATATAAATCATCTTTAAGATACCAATGTGACATTCCATGAAGTCACAGAACTCAAGAAAAACAAATGAGCAAACGAGAGTCAAAACGGGCTAAATCCGTCAATTAAGGGCAAAATGGTCAATTTATAATTAAAAAGGGGAGAATTGACTCTAAACAAATCAAACAATATGAATACAACCTAAGCTAATCTTTTCACCACATTCCAAAAACATTGGCCAAGAATCCCACAAGAACGCCCTTACCTGATTTAAGCAAAAACTGACCCTACCTTATTAAAACATGAATAACTCCCACTGTGATTAGAATCTGAGTATGGCATTGGTACTCTTGGAAAGCTGAGTCAAAAACTTTGAGTTTAGGCTCAAGAATCACCCCATTTGGATTAGAAACGAAGAAGTTATGACACTATGAAGTTGGAACTTTAGTGCTAAAACATAACAGAGAGGCTGTGTGAATACAAGCTATTTCGGTCGACCAAAATGGAGTTTTGGATGACTGAACTAGACATAATTTTGTTGAAAACGTAATTTTTGAGGGAAGGTCATTTTGGTAGACCGAAATAAAGTATCGGTCAGCCGAAATAACCCTGAATAGTGCAAAAGCCTACTGGAATGAGTGATTTACTGTGCAAAGAATTTTGCAAAAGCCATCGGTCGACCGAAATGGAGTTTCAGATGACCAAAACACCTCGAAAAGCTGCTGTATGGCCTACTATATGCCAAATGTGTTAAGGTTCAACCCATGCTTCAAGTCCCTTCATGAATTGGTTCAAAAATGAAAGTTTAAAACTGATTTTCAATGAGATTTGTGTATGTAAGCATGTCGACAACCTTTAAACAAATAAACGAATGTATTACAACAACTTATGGCCTTATACATGTTAATTATAAGGATTTCATATGCCAAACCTTCAAAGTCGGTAAAAATGCATTTTAAAGCAAAAGTTTGATACCAAGTGAATATAAGTACGAATGTAAACCTGCTAGGCCCTTGGCTTCAGTACACACATATCCAAATAAGCATCCAAAAAAGTGTACTTAGGTACACATTACATATTTTTAGGCAAAAATAACATTTTACAACTAAAAGATGCTATATGCTAACACTTGCATGTTTTCCAAAATACATCAAAATACTTCAAGGTATCAAGGTAACTTAGGAACGTGATACATCCCAAAACAAAGTTTCTTTACCTACAAAATAACCCAAACAATTAGGGTGAGTAATCAGGTTAGTCATAGGATGTGGTGCATGTGCATACCCTATTGTTTCAAGTATAATGTGAACCAAACATAGACCATCACAAGGGTGCATTCCACCGAACGTCTATGTTTCCATGGTACTCTAAGGGATCATCACAAACTATACAAATGTTTGAAATGATAAACACATAGCATCCAAGTATACATAAACAAGTACACTAACCGCATTTAAACTACAAGAAATCCATGATTTACAACTTGGAAAGTAATGTGAAATCAAATAATGGAAAGACTAGGATATGTGGCCACGAGACCATATAAGTTATTTTAGGTAATTACGACCCATAAGGTACTACCTAGTGCGTATTATGACTTAGGAGAATTCTTACCCTCCGTACTAGAGCCAAACCCTAGCCATTAAACATTTCATATCCTTACAAGCTTCCAAAAATCAAAAAGTCCATGACGTTTATATAATCTCAATGCATGAATCTACCTACCAAGCACAAGTAGGGTGAAACCACACAAACAATGCCCTAAGTTTACGTGTCTAAAATGGCAAGTTAATGATACTGCACATTACACTAAAGCAATTTACTATCAATGTAGGCTATAATTACTAATCATGTAATATAGAAATTTACCTATAAGTAAATACAAGTGCTATATACAAAGTCTTTACACTAAATCTTTGATGAAATTTCTATTACTTAACAATATAAGTACCAACTCCAAGAAATCCATAATAAACCCTCAATAAAATCATAAGTATTAGGCAAGTCATTAAACAATAATTTACCTATTCTATTTAATAGTCATATACATATTTTAATTCACAAATCCTAAGTCAAGCATAATAAATCTCTATTTATATGCATATGCAAGAATTTAAAAAGCATGTAATCAATATATATCAAGCTCCAATATATAGATAAACATACAACCACCCCTACCTCACAAGAGGATTGTTCCTCTTGAATCCAAGGGAAGCAAATGAATTTCAAGTTTTCCTTCTAGAGTTATGAAAAGGAAGATGAGGCAAGGCTTTTGTATTTCTTGCCTAATGGTCTAATGTGAGTGGAAGGAGGCCAAAATGAAGCTTAAACCTTTAAACCAAGCTTTACTTCAATGGTGGCTAGGTTAGGGTTCTTGAGAGGAAAGAGATGAATGAGAAAGATAAAGTGAAAAATGGTGAGTGGAGGATCTAGTAATCCTCCACTCACTAGGTGCTCTTACACTACTTCTCACACACACTAATGCAAGACTAAATTGTGAGCCTACACTTGTCACAAATCTATGGCTCCTTCCTAGACTTAATCCCACACCTACACTTGTCAACCATCCAAGCCAACAAGTGCACCTATCCTAGGCCAACAAGTGGGTCAATCTCCACCCTCCATATGTCATGAGATTAAGCCTCCAAGTGGTTCCACCACAAAACCAACAAGTGTTACCATAGGAAAGTGACACTTGTCACATTTTTTGAAAATTGTAAAAAGGTCCTTTTTAACAATATCTTTCAAATTAAATTGCCAAATGGTCCCTAAGATGAAAAATAATTACTTTATTTAATTACACTAAACCCCTCAAGTTATGAAAAATTACCAAAAAGTTATGCATCCATACCCTTTACAAGAAAGTAAATATCTAGCATGCTTTTCTACAAAAGTAAAAATGTAGATATCATGGAAATTAAATATCATGGATGTATGCAAAGCCAGAATCAAATCCGAGCACAAAAAGTGAGGTTATGTAAAGAAAAGTGATAAACGAGAAAAGGACGAAATACAAAAAAAGACGAAAAAAAAAATTACCGAAAAAAGAAAAGAAGAAAAAATGACCGGGTCATTACATTAACCATGTACCAAACTTTACAATTAACTATGAAATAAATCATACACAGGCACTCCATGCAAGTTATAAGCATATAATTAATTTAAATAAACAACATATTATGATTTCATCAACACCACCATCACATATATAAACATGATAAATATCAATAAACAACTTATTAGTTGATTAGGTTATATTTATTTATTTATGTGTAGCAGTATAACACATAGGTTACACAATATAGCAATGTCCATATAACACGTTACACGTTAAATATAAATATTAAGAATTATTTGGTCAGCACCCAAACCATACAAATTATCCAAATTGGTTAAAACAATTATGGGATAAGATATATATACATACAAAA
Source organism: Cornus florida (assembly GCF_030987335.1). Lineage (NCBI taxonomy): Eukaryota > Viridiplantae > Streptophyta > Magnoliopsida > Cornales > Cornaceae > Cornus > Cornus florida. The sequence goes on along the minus strand of NW_026775573.1, from coordinate 76,213,716 downwards.
TTCGTACTGTCTTCCAACCCAGTTTTGACAAGGTAAACATCCGTTTCACGAAATTTTCATGAAATTCAAAATTGTAGATAATCAAATTTTCATTCAACTATGCAAGAGTTGAGTTGTTTTGGCACTCAAGAAAAGTGATACAGACAGAATACTAAAATGGGAATTGGAGAAAGTTTCCTAGTTGAAGAAGGATTCTTCCTTTTCTTCTAATCAATTTCTTCACATGCATTTATCCTATGTCTAGGTGATTAACAAGCTAATTTAATCTATAGATTTTGATACCGAAGGTGATAAACTTATGGGTTATAAGAGGAAAGTTAGAAAAGAACTTGCCTGAAGGTTTCGAAACGAAATCGCCGCTTCAACCTTGGTTGTCTCTTCCAAATACAACGTCCTCTTTCTCTGATATGGCCTTCGTGTTGTCAGCCTTCCCTTCTTCTTTTTCTTTACTTCTTTCATTTTTTTCTAACGTGAAAAACATTTTAATAATATAACCTTATGTGTATATTTATACACATTAATACCCTAATCCTATTCCTAGTATGATTACCCAAATAAAAATAATAATAACCGTAAATAAAATATATACACATATATTATATTATATATATATATAAATTTGTTCTACAGTTTTGACTGCGTAATCACTAAGGAAGGTTGACTTAAAAAAGCTGGTTTTGTAGATTTCTCTGGTTGGAATCCTAGGGATGTTCCAATCACTAAAATCTAGACTAACATCGTCAACTCGGTAATCTTCTTCATTAACTTTGTTTGGAACTGGGGGAAGACTAGTACTGGCTCTGGATCTGGAGCTCACAGAGGAGGAAGACCTAAATAACCTATTCATGTTTGCTTAACTCTCACTATACTTGATAGGTCGACTGGTTAGAACAGACTATCTTCATGGTTCTCTCTTAGTGGTATCTAAATCCTATCCATGCGCTCATCTGCTCATGCCACACCGCTCAGGCCTTTTTTAGGTCTTACTGTTTGGATCTAGGACTTACTGTTTGGATCCAGACTCACAGGAAGGGAAATAGAATCAACAAAGTGAGAAGCAGTGAATAGAATGTTAGAACGGAATCAACAAATCAATATGAGGAAGAGAAAAGAAAACAGTATAGATTACTCTAGATCTAGAGCCAGTACTAGTCTTCCCCCAGTTCCAAACATAGTTAATGAAGAAGATTACCGAGTTGAAGATGTTAGTCTAGATTTTAGTGATTGGAACATCCCTAGGATTCTTACTAGAGAAATCTACAAAACCAGCTTCTTGAAGTCAACCTTCCTTAGGGATTACGCAGTCAAAACTGTAAAACAAATTTATTCACTGTCCAAGGAACATGAAAAATGTCAGTTATTCACAGCTCAAATTAAAAGTCACAGAGATCGTGGTTACAACTTTATACACATAGGTCTAGTCCAAGTTGCAGTCAACCCATTCACTAATGTTGGTCTTAATACCTCAGTCCTCTTAGCCCTTCGTGATGCTAGATTCCTAGATTACAATGATAGTCTTCTGGGAATAGTTGAAACAAGTCTCTGTAATGGTCCAGTTCATTTCAATTGTTACCCTAATCTTACTCTCAGTCTCACTGAACCCCATTTACTAAAAGCTTTAACCCTTAATGTTAAAACTTCTGGTTACAAAATGCTCCCTGGATCACAACCCTTAGGTCTGATCTACAGGATCTATTACAAAACCAGAAAGACCAACCTTAATGTCAACGCCCTTAAGAAAGATATCAAAGGTCATACCCAACTCATTGAAAGTAGCACTCCAGATGCTAATATTCAACTTAAGAAAACTATAGCCTGGAAAGACATTTCTTTACCCAATGAATGGTTTTTCGAAAATGAAAACCATCCAGTTAAAATACAAAATGATGTTAGTAACCTTGATATAGTTCAGGAATTTATTGACGGAACAGTCAGAATAAGCTTTGATGAACAACGCCTTCTGACTCGATCTCGTCCCTCTACTTCTTCCATTAGATTTGACGCACATCTAATGGACAGAGAAAGTGAAATTCCTCCTCTAGAACGAAAAAATTCTAGATTCCATTCACAACCACAGGATACCAAATTAAAAGGAATTCAAATTGAAGACCAAGTTACTCACCCATGTTATGTTCCTCCTAAACATAAATCTGAGCCTACCTCTCCCACTCCTTCTAATCTCATTGGAGAATTCAATACAATAAATCCTCAGTTAACTACTATTAGTAAACCTTTTCGGTATAATATTTCAAAATTACATGATGAATACTCGTCCCCCAGTAACAAAGAAAAGCGAAAATCCTTTCGGAAAAATCATACTGACAAAGAGCAAAAACGAGTCCTCCGCCATTGGCAAAGATATATGACAGAGCATCAACTAGAAATCAAATTTTTTGATTATCTAGAAAACTGTTATAATCAAGTCAATGTCCTTACCAAAGTTAATTGGAAAACTTCTGATACAACCACGGTTTCTTCTTCCCATCCTCCTTTAGAAAACGTACTTATTGATCACATGGGAACTGAAATCACTGCTTCTCCTTTAAAAACCAGTACCTCAGCTGATTCCAATACCAGAAAAAAAAAAAAAATTGAATAAAATAAGTACACCAACTAATATTCACACATCATTGGTAACCAACTCGACAAGATTGAGCTCTCTCTAACTCAGTCTCCAAAACCTGTAGTCTGATCGGTTGGTCAATTAACATCAACCTTCGCAATAGCACGAATCATTGTAAAATAGGGCTATTGGTCGGGTAAGTCGAACCACAGGGACTGCGCTAGTCTAATACAACCTAAATGTCTAGAATCATTCTTAGAATGATGAAGGGTGTATAGAGGTTTTGTTGGATGCCACTTAAGCTAGGAAATTAAAAGTGCATAAAACAATAAGTTGCAAGAATTCAAGGGAGTGAAGTACAAGTAAAGAAGGCTAGGGAAATGAATCCACCTCCATCCCTATACACATGCTAGGTTAAGATTAATTTAAGGGGAAAACAACATATACGATAGTCATGATACATAACAATACTAGGTTGCTATAATATCCTTAAGAAGTTCATTTAAATAGAAAGGCAAGAATAAACCATCAAAGGTTCACATGATCAACTACCTAAACTAAAATGTAGCTTAAAACATGCTTACTAAGCCAAGGATCATCAAGCCCTAATTTAAATGGTGAATGCACATAAAGCTAAGAATCAAGTATAGCCCATCAAAGGGAAACCCTAAGCCATGAACTATCTAGGTTCTCCAACTCTATGCCATTAAAACCATTCCATGATCTAACTTCCATTGTCACCATGGAAGTGCAAGCAATATGATTAAGAAAAGCAACCATCCAAGACAAAATGAATAACTCACAATAATCATTTAAAACATTCAACATTCATTACAACAAAAATGAGGCTCTTGATCATGGAAATACTATCAAAAATACATTGTAATCCCCAAAAATAAACTATACTAACACATGCTTACAAGGGAGGGGTTTCATCACCTCCCTAGATGAGGTTTAGTTGCCCATTGGTGAGCTAGAAGAAGGAAGAAGCATCATCCTCATCTCCATTTTCGAGCTCCTACTGTAGCACTCAAGAACACCCTTCTCCTTGCTCTCTTCTCTCTCCTCCTTCTTGCTAAAGATAAAGCTTAATCATATATGTGGCCTTTGGGTAGCCTTTTATGCTCCAACAATACCCTCTCTCCTCCAAGCAACACCTCCAACCACTTCATAAAGAAGGAAGATGGCATTGAGGAAACCAATGTGCAAGTGGGCTGAAATGAGCCATTTCCGAAGGGCATTCTGCCTGATTTTCGAGCACACGCTTGGTGATCTCGAGCACTCTAACTTAGTGCAATGTGCAACATGCTCCTCTTGCTCAACGCTGACCTATTTTGGGAAAACTGCTATAACTTTGTGCCCCGAACTCCGAATGACAATCTGTTTGAAGATTTGGAGAGCTGATTCAGTGCTTTAAAAACTTCATGTTTTGATGAAGACCCAATTCTCAAGTCTGATTGGTCGAAAATGGGGAGAAAGGCAGTACATCAGTGCTGCTAGGCAGTTCTGCGCACCTCTGTTGTGAAGATCATAACTCTCTGCTCCGAACTCCGAATGATGAACCACTTGAAGATTTGGAAAGCTGATTCAGAGCTCTAAATCTTTCATGTTATGAGGGAAGTCCAGTTCTCGAGTTTGGAAGGTCAAAATGGCGAGCAAAGTCCAGGTTCTACTGCTGCCAGAATTCAGCATTGGCACCTTTTGTTGCTCAAGATTCCACACGGCCTTATTCTTGTTCCATTTTGGCCAATGAACCTGAAAATGCATAAAAACATAGAAATGAAGATAATCTACATAAATTAACATACAACGGACTTTACTAATGCAATTTAGGGCGCTTGAATATATAATATTCGGCGCTTATCACACCCCCAAACTTACATTTTGCTAGTCCCTTAGCAAAACTACAATGAATACTTCAATGAAAAGACAACCATGGGCATGCTACTACAAAAATATCATCCATGGTAAAATGAGAAAGATACATAGCTCAAATACAACTTGAAACAGACAAAAACTGGAGATGGGGTCATTGGGAAGACTACCTTGCATATATGAAGCATTGATACAAAAATTGGCTAAATACATTTCCACATACATGCATCAACATCAAAGTCTATATAAATAACTCAATTATCATCTCTTGAAAGGAAATCAACTCTAGCTTCAGTGAAAGTGAATTGGATTCTCAACATGCGGCTTTTACTTTCTTTTCCAATTCCAAAGCACAAGTTTGCAAATCATTAAATTCCCCTTTAAATGAGGTCCCTAAGGCATGATTTTATTTACAAGACACTTTTGTTGCTTGTTGACAATTTATTGTAACTCATAAGCGAAACATAGAATGGTTGTGCAATGCTGAAGTCCCTTAAGCTTTCTAACCAACCTATGTAGCAAGCGTTAGGCCAACAACTCCCAAACCAGATGGCTTTAGGGTGTTAAGTGTAGAGACACTCCATAGGGCTTAATAGCTCAAGTTGGAAAGGCTACGAACTCCAACGAACCATGCTTATTACCAGTTTATTTTTTTGAATGACCGTGCAATGTTTAAGTCCTTTAAGCTTTCTAACCAACCCCTGTAGCAAGCGTTAGGCCAACAACTCCCAAACCAGATGGTTTTAGGGTGCTAAGTGTAGAGACACTCCTAGGGCTTAATAACTCGAGTTGGAAAGGCTACGAACGTCAACTGATCATTATTTTCTTTCTTTCTCAGTTTTTTTTTTTTTTTTTTTTTTTTTTTTTTTTTTTTTTTTTTTTTTTTTTGAATAGATTCATGCCAAAAGTATTCATCCATTAGGTTCATCAAATCAGATTAACTAGGGCAAGGTAAAGGTCAATCAAGTTGCATGCCTCACAGTTAAGTTTCCAATGTGCATCTGTGCATTGTGAAGCTTAAAAGAGTGTCAAATCCAGCGAGAATTTAATTGAGACATTTATACAGACTAATTTGAATCTACATGATCATTTCAACTTAAATTTTTCTTTATTTTCACAAATTTCAATTGCTTCTATACACAAGGTACTAGACATATGTTTCATCTCCGACAAGTGTCAAGTTATACTATCATTGCTTAGCAAAAATTATGGAACCAAAAATATGCCAAGAATGCTTTGATGCACCCCCAAACTTAAACGACACAGTGTCCTCAATGTGGGACATGGATGCAAGTTAGAGACAAAAATGACAAAGAGCATAAAAGGAACAACAATACCCAGGGGGAGGGAATGGCATTTTGAGACAAAAACCCCCAAACTTGAACTGGACTGCGCAACCTGGAAAGCAACATGAAGAACCAAAAGAAACAACCACAAACAGCATTAATAGCACAAGCATAAAGACAGAAAACGAATGTATCGAAAGTTAACAGAACATAAAGAAGTTGCATTGCAAAAAGAGTTTACATGATGACAAAAAGAGCTGTACAGGGATCATGTCGACCAGAGCAACTTATACATAGCAAAGTCTTACAGTTTAAAAGGAAAACAAAATATACAAGAGAAATAGTTACTAATGAAACAAAAAGAGAAGGCCCACACTCGCAACAAGCTACTGGCCAGAAGGTAAACGGGCGAGGATGGAATGGAGGAGAGAGTGAGTCTTACGCCGTTCAGCGGAAGCCAAACGACGGTCCTCAGCAGCGACACGGCGGTCTTCAGCAGCAAGACGATGATCTTCTTCAGCACGTGAAGAAGACTCACACAGAGCCTGAGTGCACGCAGTCAAAGAATGCTCAAAACGATCTAGTCGCTCATGAATACCGGCAATGGAAGCCCGGATGAAAACCTGGTCCTGGTGAGAGTCGACCGAAGGTTCTACCCTCGCAGTGGCTGCGGCGGTGGAAACTGCCTCGGAAGGAGGAGGAGGTGGAGCGTGGATGAACAGGGGGGCAGGAGGCGGAGGGGCACTAGAATGGCTCAGAACATTGATCCACCGGCGCTGGGTAAAAATTTTAATTTTGTCGCCTTTTGGTTCATGGGGAGGAACAACGAAACCCTTGTGCTGAAGGAGCCGAGTGATGAAAAACGGCAAAGGCAATTTCCGATTTTCAACTCGCGGAGCCCGTGCATTATGAGCATCATGCCAAAACTTCATAAAGGTGGACCAAATGAGCTCTGGGATGGAGAACCATTGGCCTTGGTCCATGGCATATAAGGCTTGCAGAAAGAGGCCCCGACGCTCGGTGCTATGCACCAAAGGGCAAACATTGTGCTTGAAGACAGTGTCAATGAACCATAGGCGTTCCGGAAGATTGGTTTTGCGGATAAAAGACCGGGGCCAAGAAGGATCGTCAATAGTGCAAATGGCAGCGGCAATCTGCGCCACAGTTAATGTATCCGGCTCCTCATATAAAGGGAGATTCTCACGATTGACAATGTCATCGGGGCACTCAATGGGGCAACCAGAAACCTGAATGATGTCGGTCATAGTGAAAGCATAGGCGGTGCCATCAATGGATGTAGTGAGAGAAATGGGTGGCTCTTCAGGGCATTGGAGATTCTGGTAGAAGAGGCGCACTACACGGGGGTAGGCAACCCTGGCAAGGGGTGCGCAAATGTGTTGCAGACGCCGGTTAGTCAATTCGGCTACAGCCCACGAAGTTGTGGGTAGAATGTCAAAGGCATCCGTGAGCGGAAATAAGAGTTCATAGTTGAGTTGTTTGCGATCCCAAGGATTACGTGGTCGCTCACGAGGGACAGCACGGGCACCTGCAGAGGGTCGAGGAGGGCGAGAAGGACCGGCACGAGACATTTAGAGAGGTGGACTTGGTTGAGGAATTTCAGCAAACACCTGGCGTGCACCACAAAAAGGAGAAGATGAAAGTGAGTGGGATGGAGGAGCAAACCCAAAATTTTTGACAAAGAAACAAGCTCTAGCATTGACAAAGCAACAACAAATCACCAACAAAACCAAACTCCAACATTACTAGCCCATCCTCCGTGTAAAACACCATGAATGAACAAAGGAAAAGAAAAACTAAGGAAGAGGACACAAACCTGAATGTCAGGGTATCCGAGAGCAAGAAGGAAGGCAGGAAGAGGGAGGTGAGAGGATGGGGTGGTGAGGTATTGAGGTGAGTTGGTTATGCAAGTGGATGCTGAAGGTTGTGGGTGGAGGAGTGCCGAGAGGGTGATGGGTGTTGGATGTTCATGCATGCAAGGTGTTGTGCATGCTGGTGGTTGTGAACTGGGTTGTGAGTGGGAGAGAGAGAAAAGTTGGTGTGGTGTGCGAGAGGGTCGAGCAGGAGGGTGGGGAAGGTAGAGAGAGAGAGAGGTGAAAAGTGGGTGCAATGAGGGTGGTGAAGTTGGAGCCAAGAGAGGGGGATGAGAGTGAGGTGGTGGTAGCTTCGGGGTTTAAAAGAGAGAGAGTGAGAGCTTGGTTCGAGCACTCGAAGGCCCACTTCGAGTGCTCGAAATTTTGGCAGAGAGTTGGGTAATGGGCTAGGGTGTGGGAATGAGGAGTTCGAGCACTCGAAGCTTGGTCTTCGAGTGCTCGAAATGTGAGCAGTGGGTGGAGGGGTGGTGAGGTTGGTTGTGAGGGTTGGTAGGAGGGTGGTGAGCTGAGTGGTGAGGGAGTGAGGTTTTGCATGCATGCATGGGCGTGCATGCATGCATGTAGGAGGGTTGATGGAGTGGGAGGGTTGATGAGAAGGTTGGAGGTTTGGCATGCATGCATGGGCGTGCATGCATGCATGCAGGGTGGTGATGGTGTTGCATGGAAGTTGAGTAGGGGTCGTGTATGGAAGAGAGAGAAACCGAGAGTGGGGGTTGCATGGAGTGGGTTGGGTGGTCTGTTGTTGAGGTTGCCGAGAGATAGGGTTGGTTAGTTTGTGGGTGATGGCCGAGAGTTGGGAAGGTTGGATTGAGAGCGTTGGTAGGAGGGTGGTTGTGAGGTTGGTAGAGGTGGGGAGGTGGGTTTAGTTGGTGGAGGTTTTGGTGCATGGGGGTGGCTGGGAAGGATGTGGTGGGTTGGTGAGTGAGTGTGGGTTTGCATGCATGCATGGGCGTGCATGCATGCATGCAGGAGGGTTGATAGGAGGGGTGATGAGAAGTTTGGAGGTTTGGCATGCATGCATGGGCGTGCATGCATGCATGCAGGGTGGTGATGGTGTGAGGCCGAGAGGGTGGATGGTGTTAGAGAGGGTTGGTGCATGGAGTGGTTTAGGTTTGCTGAGGGGTGAGAGAGAGAGGTGGAGTGGTGAGGGTCTTCGAGCACTCACAAGGGGGAGGGCGAGTGCTCTGCATGGAGACAGCAGGCTCGGGTGGGTTGTATGGGGAGTTCGAGCACTCAGAAGAGGAAGCTCGAGTGCTCGAAATGAGAGCAGTGAGTTGGCCAAGCAAATGGTGAAGCTTCGAGCACTCGAAGCTTGGGCTACGAGTGCTCGATTCTGAGGCAGTAGCATGCAGCTGCGGAAGTTGGGCTAAAAAGTTTAGAGCACTCCAACTGGGAGCTAGAATGCTCTAAATGAAGGCAGCAGGCTCGTGATTTTTGGTGCTTGAACCTTGAATGGAGCTTGAATGCTGTTGCATGGCCATGCATGAGCTTGCATGGATGGTTCAAGGAAAGAGATTATTAAAATATGGAAGCATAAAGAATTTGAGCAGTGGGCTTGGATAGGAAGGAATGCATGCATCAGAGAAATGCATGCAACAATGCATGAAATATAGAAATGCATGCAAGCAAGGAACTTTGCGGAGCATGATAAAATTTTTGAGAAGCATGAAATTCCTATGCATGCAATGTTGATGGATTCAAGCCAATGTACGGGAAAAATTAAAACGGTGCAACATCCTCGCAGTCAAACGGTGCAACAATCTCTCTCCCTCTTTTTTTTTTTTTTTTTTTGCAACATCACCCAAAGCATGGGTGGATGTAAGAGAATTTTCAAACCTTGGCAACATCACCAAATGCAGGAATGAAATTTCTGGAGAAAATTTTTTTAAAACTTGCAAATTCATTCCATTCCAATGCATGGGAAATTTTGAAGGTTTTGTTTTGAAACCTTGCAATTTGTCAATTGTTTAAACATCTCAAATGCATGAAGAATTTTGAGAAAAATTTCAAACTTTTTAGTAAAAATGAGAAAATATGCACATGAGTCGCATTTGAAAAATCTAATGAAATTGCTAGAAAGTGATGGAGAATTCCGGGAATGAAAATGAGAGTTGAGAAGGTCTAAGAAAAATCAAATTTTGGGCTTTTCTAAACCGTTTCCCAGGAAAAAAAAAAAAAATTTTTGTAAGGCACGAGCAATTTCACAGAGAAGGAAGCTTGGAACATCGAAAGAATTTATTCCCTTGCTTTGCTAAATTTAATGTCGATAGCTAGACCAAGCTAGAGCAGGCACTACTCCTCATAAATGGGATCCGTCAAGGGGACTTCCTCAACTTTTCGGGTTAGAATTGTGCTGTCAATGCAAGGCTTAAGCCTTTGGCCATTTACCTTGAAGAGTGATCCACTTGCAGGATCATGAAGTTCGATTGCTCCATGAGGAAAGACGGTAGTGACAATGTATGGACCATCCCATCTTGACCAGAGTTTACCGGGAAAGAGTTTCAAGCGGGAATTGAAAAGCCAGACCTTTTGTCCCGGGGCAAAAGACTTTTTGACGATGTGTTTGTCATGAAAAGCTTTAGTCTTTGCCTTGTAAATTTTTGCATTTTCATACGCGTCATTACGCAATTCCTCAAGTTCATTTAATTGCAACGCACGATTAGAGCCGGCTTGTTTGAGATCAAAATTGAACCTTTTTACGGCCCAATAAGCACGGTGCTCTAATTCTACCGGGAGATGACATGCTTTGCCAAAGACAAGTCGATATGGTGACATGCCAATGGGTGTCTTATAAGCTGTCCGGTAAGCCCAAAGTGCATCGTTTAGCCGTAATGACCAATCTTTGCGGTCCGGTCTAACCATTTTTTCTAAAATGTGCTTAATCTCCCGGTTAGAAATCTCTACTTGACCACTCATTTGAGGGTGGTAAGGTGTAGCAACCTTATGAATGACTGAATACTTAGCAAGGACGGATTTGAGATAACGATTTCGGAAATGAGATCCGCCATCACTAATGATTGCTCGGGGTGTACCAAAACGACTAAAGATGTGAGATTGAATGAAATGGATCACGACTTTATGATCATCGGTTTTGGTAGCCGCGGCTTCAACCCATTTAGACACATAATCCACCGCTACAAGGATGTACTCATAGCCATAAGAAGATGGAAATGGTCCCATGAAGTCAATCCCCCACACATCAAAAATTTCAACAATTAAAATGTTGGTGAGGGGCATTATGTCTCTTCGGGACATGGATCCAAGTTTTTGACATCGTTCACACGATTTGCAAAAATTGTATGCATCCCGGAACAAGGTAGGCCAAAAGAATCCGCTTTGAAGGATTTTGTTAGCGGTCTTTTTGGTACTGAAATGGCCTCCACAAGCAAGAGTATGGCAAAAATTTAAAATGCTCGTGGCCTCGGTTTCAGGAATACATCGCCGGATGATTTGGTCCGGGCAATACTTGAATAATTCCGGATCTTCCCAAAAGAAATGCTTGACTTGGGAGAAAAACCGGTCCCTCTCTTGTTTGGACCAATGAGCTGGAATTTTGCCAACCACAAGATAATTGACAATATCCGCAAACCACGGAAGAGTAGAATGTGAAACTTGAAGAAGTTGCTCATCCGGAAAGGAATCACGGATGGCTGCAAATTCTGAAGATTTCTCAATAAGCAAGCGAGAGAGATGATCGGCGACAACATTGTCGGTCCCTTTTTTGTCCCGGATGTCAATGTCAAACTCTTGAAGTAAGAGGATCCATCGAATTAAGCGGGGTTTTGTCTCTTTTTTCGCTAACAAATGCCTAAGAGCGGCATGATCTGAAAAGACGATGACCTTGGAGCCAAGAAGATAGGAGCGAAATTTATCCAAGGCGTACACCACAGCTAGCAATTCTTTTTCAGTGGTGGTGTAGTTCAATTGGGCATCGCAGAGAGTTTTGCTAGCATAATAAATGACATGCGGAAGTTTATCCACACGTTGGCCCAAAACCGCCCCTAATGTATAGTCGGATGCATCACACATGATCTCAAAGGGAAGAGACCAATTAGAGGGTTTCATGATCGGGGCAGAGGAGAGGAGAATGCGAAGTTTGATGAAAGCTTCCATGCAAGCGTCATCAAAATTGAACGGAACATCCTTGGCTAAGAGATTACACAAGGGCCGTGAGATTTTGCTAAAATCTTTGATGAAGCGACGATAGAATCCGGCATGGCCAAGAAAAGAACGGATTTGACGGACGGAATTCGGAGGAGGAAGATTAGAGATTAACTCAACTTTTGCCTTGTCTACCTCGATTCCCCGCTTAGAAATGACATGTCCTAAAACAATGCCTTCTTGGACCATAAAGTGGCTTTTCTCCCAACTTAGAATGAGATTCGTCTCTTTGCATCTTTGGAGCACAAGAGATAAATTTTTGAGACACGAGTCAAAGGAGGAGCCAAATACGGAAAAGTCATCCATGAAAACTTCCAAGAACCTTTCAACCATATCGGAGAATATGGACATCATGCACCTTTGGAACGTTGCCGGTGCATTGCATAGACCAAAAGGCATGCGTCGATAGGCAAAAGTACCAAAGGGACATGTGAATATTGTTTTCTCTTGATCTTGGGGGGCGATGGCCACTTGGTTATAGCCGGAATAACCATCAAGAAAACAATAGAAGCTTTGGCCGGCTAACCTTTCTAGGATTTGATCAATAAATGGGAGTGGGAAATGATCCTTCCTAGTTGATGAGTTGAGTTTACGATAGTCAATGCACACACGCCACCCGGTGGTGGTTCGCTGTGGCACGAGCTCGCCCGCTGAATTTTCAACAACGGTGAGCCCGGATTTCTTGGGGACAACTTGTGTGGGGCTCACCCACTTGCTATCAGAGATAGGATAGATGATTCCCGCATCTAGCAATTTGATCACCTCTTTCATGACCACTTCCTTCATGTTTGGATTTAACCGGCGCTGGACCTCTCTAGTAGGCTTTGTGTCATCCTCCATATGAATGCGGTGCATACAAATGGAGGGGTCAATTCCTTTCAAATCTGCCACTGTCCAACCAATAGCTTCTTTATGCTCTTGGAGCACCGCTAAAAGGTTGGTCTCTTGGTCTTTTTGAAGGTCCGAGGCAATAATGACCGGAAGGGTTTGCTTTGGACCAAGGAACACATACTTGAGATGGGCCGGGAGCGGCTTAAGCTCAAGTTGTGGCGGAGAAAACAATGATGGGACCGGAGGAGTGGTGGAAAGTTGGGGAAGTGGTTCTTTTGGAATTTTCCAAGGAGGTACATCCATGATAGCATTAATATCAAGCAAGGAATTGACTTCTTGAATGGCTTGATCAACATCAAAGTTTGAGAAGTCAAAATGAGACATGCAAGTTTCAAGGGGATCTTTGCTTAGGATGAAGGGGAGAGATTCTTCAACCACTTCATCGATGACATCCACAAGAAAACAATCATCCTCATTGGAGGGATGTTGAGTTGCATGAAAGATGTGGAGTTTGACTTGCATGTTTCCAAAAGCAATGTCCATCACCCCGGTTCGGCAATTAATTGATGCATTGGCCGTAGCTAAAAATGGCCTACCAAGGATCACGGGAATGTGCTTTTTTGGGTCATGGACTGGTTCCGTATCAAGAACCACAAAATCTACCGGGAAGTAAAATTTGTCCACTTTGATGATGACGTCCTCAAGAATACCTCGTGGATGCTTGACCGATCTATTGGCAAGTTGCAAAACCACGGAAGTCGGCTTAAGATCGCCCAAACCAAGTTGTAGGTAAACCGAGTATGGAATTAAATTCACACTAGCTCCTAAGTCAAGGAGGGCCCTCTCGATTTTGCTGTCACCAATGACGCACGAGATTGTGGGGGCACCCGGATCCTTATACTTCGGGGGAGTGCTGTGCTGAATAATAGCACTAACATTTTCAGTCAACCTCACTTTTTTTGGCAAATGATTTTTAGAAGTGCGCTTTTGAGTGCACAAATCTTTGAGAAATTTTGCATAGGGAGGGATTTGCTTGATAGCATCCAACAGGGGCAAGTTAATCTTCACTTGCTTGAAAACTTCCCACATGTCTTGAATTTTACAATTCTTGTTCCCAAAATGTGTCGACTCTTGAAGACGTTGAGGAAACGGAGCTTTTGGCTCATAAGTAGTTTCCACATTTGGGGAGACATGTGTGGGATATCCGTGAATGGTATTGGGACAAGAATTTGGATTAGAAGAGCTTGAATTTGGATTTTTCAACGGCGAAACTTCCTCACTTTTGTCTCCATCGACCTTGTTATCCACCACTCTACCACTCCGAAGGGTGGTGATAGCTTGAACTTGTTCACGAGTCGGCCCACTCGGAGGAGGGGTTTCGTCAATCACATGCATTCCTCTAGGATTTTCAAAAGGTTGAGAGGGAAGCTTGCCCTTGTCCTTTTAAGCAATTGATTCACCGAGTTAGCTATTTGGCCCACTTGATTTTCGAGATTAGCTATGGATTGAGTATGAGAGTGAACCATTTGGAGAGTAGGCTGCAAGGATGTCAAGAGTTGCTTGTTGGTATCCATTATTTGCTTATTTAATGATTCCATCATTTGCTTGTTTGCAGCTACTATCTCGTTAGTTGGACACACAGGAGGTTGATTGGAGACATTTGGATTGTAAGGAGGACGGTAGCTTGAAGAGGCTTGGAAAGGTCTACCTTGATATTGAGAAGAGGGCTGATTTTGCCGCCCTTGGTTTTGGAATTGGGAATTCTGTGGGGCTTGTTGCCGCCATGAGAAATTCGGATGATCTCGCCAACCCGGATTGTAGGTGTTGGAATATGGATTGTTCCCGGGCCGCGAGAACATGGCATTAGCTTGCTCTTGGTTGGGACTAGGAAATTGCTCTGGTGTGGGGCAATCTTCCGAGAGATGGAATGGACTAGTACATGAAGCACAAACTGAACTTGCCGAATTTTGAGACAATGAAGGAGGAAGATGTGGTGCCATCAATTGATAGAATTTATGAGCGATGGCATCCACTTGAGATGATTCCTCCCTTATTGACTTTGGTTGACAAGGGTTGGTGTTGTTTGGAGTGGTTGCGGTCGGAGCCCTACGAGAATTGTGTTGAAGTGAATTTTCACTCAAATTCTCAAGTAAGGTCCAAGCCTCATCCGCATTCTTGGACATGAACATCCCACCACAAGAAAAATCAACCATGAATCTATGGGTTTCGGTCAAGCCAGCATAGAAAGCTTGCACTAATTGCCATTTTGGGATCAAATGATGAGGACACTTCCGAAGAAGATCTTGTAACCTTTCCCAAGTCTCGTGGAGTTGTTCTCCATCAACTTGAGAAAAGCTTAGAATGGAACGCCTCATTTGGTTGGTTTTACTCACCGGATAATACTTCTTAAGAAATTCTTGTTGCAATTGAGCCCAAGAAGTAATAGAGTTGGGAGCGAGGGAGTTCAACCAATATTTTGCCCTATCCTTTAGGGAGAATGGGAAAAGATGGAGATGAAGTGCATTGTCCGGAAAACCTCTCAACCGGATGGTCGAACAGATTTCAAGGAACTCATCAAGATGCTTATATGGATCTTCATTATCAAAGCCATGAAATGATGGAAGCATTTGAATGGTACTAGACTTGATCTCATATTGAGCTGCATCGATGTTTGGCATCACTATGCAAGATGGAGAAGCATAGGTGGTAGGGATGAAATGATCTCTAAGAGTCATTGGCTCGATATTAGGAATTTCAGCCCTTTCATTCCCCGGATTTCCTACGTTATCCCCCATTATATTGAATTCAGTTTCAAGGTCCCTTGTAAGAGTGGGTTCCCTAAGGTTTCGTCTAAGAGTTCTTTCAAGAGAATTGATATCAATGGGCGAATCGATTGTGGGTAAGGAAAGTGACCTACAACCAAACATCAACAACAAAGCATAAACTCAACAAAGCAATTCATCAACCACAACTCCACATACGATGTTCCCTTTCTCCTCAATTATCAAGACGGAAAATGTAAATGGCCACGACAAGGACCGATGCTTTAACGCAAAATTTAAACAGGATAAGAGCCTCAACAAGGGCTTTACAACTAAACTAAAACTAAATTTAACACATGCACAATATTCACAACTCGAAACTAGAAGTCACGAGACTTACCTGGGGTCCTCTAGACTTACAATTTGCTAGCATTCCCACGGCGAGCTTCGAGTCCCTAGAATCTTACAACACTTAAAACATAAAGGTGGTCAAAACACACAAGGAATATTCACAAGACACAATATTCACAATCAAACTAAATTTAACCCTAGAAACTTCGGTTGCTAAACCGTTTGCAGTCCCCGGCAACGGCGCCAAAAATTAATCGGTTGGTCAATTAACATCAACCTTCGCAATAGCACGAATCATTGTAAAATAGGGCTATTGGTCGGGTAAGTCGAACCACAGGGACTGCGCTAGTCTAATACAACCTAAATGTCTAGAATCATTCTTAGAATGATGAAGGGTGCATAGAGGTTTTGTTGGATGTCACTTAAGCTAGGAAATTAAAAGTGCATAAAACAATAAGTTGCAAGAATTCAAGGGAGTGAAGTACAAGTAAAGAAGGCTAGGGAAATGAATCCACCTCCATCCCTATACACATGCTAGGTTAAGATTAATTTAAGGGGAAAACAACATATACGATAGTCATGATACATAACAATACTAGGTTGCTATAATATCCTTAAGAAGTTCATTTAAATAGAAAGGCAAGAATAAACCATCAAAGGTTCACATGATCAACTACCTAAACTAAAATGTAGTTTAAACATGCTTACTAAGCCAAGGATCATCAAGCCCTAATTTAAATGGTGAATGCACATAAAGCTAAGAATCAAGTATAGCCCATCAAAGGGAAACCCTAAGCCATGAACTATCTAGGTTCTCCAACTCTATGCCATTAAAACCATTCCATGATCTAACTTCCATTGTCACCATGGAAGTGCAAGCAATATGATTAAGAAAAGCAACCATCCAAGACAAAATGAATAACTCACAATAATCATTTAAAACATTCAACATTCATTACAACAAAAATGAGGCTCTTGATCATGGAAATACTATCAAAAATACATTGTAATCCCCAAAAATAAACTATACTAACACATGCTTACAAGGGAGGGGTTTCATCACCTCCCTAGATGAGGTTTAGTTGCCCATTGGTGAGCTAGAAGAAGGAAGAAGCATCATCCTCATCTCCATTTTCGAGCTCCTACTGTAGCACTCAAGAACACCCTTCTCCTTGCTCTCTTCTCTCTCCTCCTTCTTGCTAAAGATAAAGCTTAATCATATATGTGGCCTTTGGGTAGCCTTTTATGCTCCAACAATACCCTCTCTCCTCCAAGCAACACCTCCAACCACTTCATAAAGAAGGAAGATGGCATTGAGGAAACCAATGTGCAAGTGGGCTGAAATGAGCCATTTCCGAAGGGCATTCTGCCTGATTTTCGAGCACACGCTTGGTGATCTCGAGCACTCTAACTTAGTGCAATGTGCAACATGCTCCTCTTGCTCAGCGCTGACCTATTTTGGGAAAACTGCTATAACTTTGTGCCCCGAACTCCGAATGATGATCTGTTTGAAGATTTGGAGAGCTGATTCAGTGCTTTAAAAACTTCATGTTTTGATGAAGACCCAATTCTCAAGTCTGATTGGTCGAAAATGGGGAGAAAGGCAGTACATCAGTGCTGCTAGGCAGTTCTGCGCACCTCTGTTGTGAAGATCATAACTCTCTGCTCCAAACTCCGAATGATGAACCACTTAAAGATTTGGAAAGCTAATTCAGAGCTCTAAATCTTTCATGTTATGATGGAAGTCCAGTTCTCGAGTTTGGAAGGTCAAAATGGCGAGCAAAGTCCAGGTTCTACTGCTGCCAGAATTCAGCATTGGCACCTTTTGTTGCTCAAGATTCCACAAGGCCTTATTCTTGTTCCATTTTGGCCAATGAACCTGAAAATGCATAAAAACATAGAAATGAAGATAATCTACATAAATTAACATACAACGGACTTTACTAATGCAATTTAGGGCGCTTGAATATATAATATTCGGCGCTTATCATAGTCAAGCCTCCTATTATTCATCCCATGGAAAAACCCATTATTTCCATGCCAACAAACAGGAAACATCTTCCACCTACCTTGCCAGACCCTTCTATTATCAATCAAATTGAATCTATTCTCATGTGACGACCATGGATTTTTCAACCAAGTGTGTCCTGTGATGACCCAATACGGATCCAAAATGCGGAAGCAAAAGATAGAACAATGGTCTTTAGAGATACAACACTCCTCTAAGACAACAATGTGACCCTCAACGAGGTCACAAAACCCAAAGAAAGAAAATGCGGAAGCAACGTTTCAAAAACGGAAAAGAATGAACCTAGGGCTAAAATGGTCATTCCACACAGAAATGGGAGCAACCGTGCACACCATTGGAAAGACAATGAAAAATTAATAAAGATAGACTCAAGAATCACTTGATTTGGGGTCCGGACGGCAAAGATATCAAGTTCTGAAGTCGAAGGAAGGAAATACCCTATCCCGGTTTGAACCAAAAATAGACACTACCTTACTAAAACTTGAATAACTTGAGCCACACGAATAATCTGAAGCTCTAATTAGTACCATTGGAAAGCTTATTTCGATTCAATCAATTTAGACTCCAGAACGGACCAATTCGAAGTTAAAATGAAGAAGTTATGATGATTTGAAGTCGGAGGTGTAGTGCTGAACCAAGACACACACACCCGTAAACAGTACCTAGAGCGCTCGAACAAGGACTTCGAGCACTCAAAAATTGCCCAAGGAAATCTGCCCAAAGTTCGAGTGCTCGAACTCCCCATTTAGAGCGCTCGAACTCCTGTAGGCTGCTCCTGAAATGTTGACTTGAAATGCAATTTTGAGGACTTTCTGGGCCTTTTTGAGAAAAACACAAAGAAGAAACTACCCTCAAAATCATGTTTTCTAGCCAACATTATAAAAAGAAACTTTTTTTTTCAAGTGAAAACCCCAAAATGCCCTTATGCTCGGTTTAGGCTCAAAACAGCAAAAAATGTAAGTTTGCACCAAACAAACTTTTGACCCCAAATACACTTCTAGGCTGAAACGAATATGCACGCAAATGTAATAAGTGATTTTGAGCTCGCGGGAATGGTCCACGGCTCCCGAAAACGACCGATGCAAAATCCGACCCCTTGACAGCGAAAAAGGCGAAAATGAATTTGAAATGAAAATTTTGAAAACCAAAATTAGCAAATGGTTAGAAATTACCGTCTGGCCCGTGGCCGCACTTCATGCATGATTAATGAGATCCTATGGAAAAATCAAAATGGAACTCCCACACCCGATGCAAACATAGTGAGATAAAACTTAACATTTTTTCAATATTCTCATGAAATTTCATGAAGTCAAAACTACATAGAATACAAATATATGTCATTGGCTTCCGGCCTCATCTTATACATGTCAAATACATTGTAAGGAGTGCACTCATGTACACATTACATGTTTAAATTCAAATATACATATTTTGACATATAAGGCTACAAATGGCTTTTCAAGCCAACCTTTACAAGAAATTAAAATCTTCAAGTCCACCAATCACCCGAGCATGACGAGAATCGCAACCTTGATTCTTGTACCTGAAATATGCCCCAGTATCGTAGGGGAGAGTAACATAAAGCTACTCGTAGGAAATGAGCATGCATCGACCTACGTTTTACAAGTTTGCATGATTTAATTATTGTGGTTCATTCCATCTAACGTCTATGTCAAAGGTGAGACTCAAGGAGCATCCTAGCTACCTAGGATCATTTCTAGCATCAATCACCTCATTCATGCAATTTTAACAACATAGGGTCATGCTTACACAAAGCAACAACATAGGAGCATGCTTACACAAAGCAACAACATATAGATTCTTAAGGTAATCAACTTGATGTCTAAAATGCAACGTCAACTAAATATAACAATTTAGCATAATTAGAATATCTAATACCATACATCAAAACATAGGTTTTCTAGGTTATCAACTAGAAATCTAAAAGTGTGAAATCAACTAAATATATCAATTTAGTATGGATGTACTTAACAACATCAAAATCACCAATAACTAAAACCACAAGTTACAATATAAACATGATTGTTAACTTAGAATTGAATGCGAAAACAAATAATGGAAGACTTGGACATCTAAGCTCATAATTCTGCTCAGACCTCAATGGTTATTCTGGGCACTAACCCGTAGGGAAGACCACCCTAAGTGCGCACTATCTCAGACTTAGAGGACTCACGTCCCCGTACTAGAGCCAAACCCTAGCCATCTCAACTCAACAATGTTCCAAGATTCCAAAATTAAACCAAATAAGTTCACAACTTATACATAACTTATATAATGTATGAAAACACCTTCCATGCACAAGTAGGTTGAAACCACAGAATCCATGCCTTAGAGTTTCAATTCTAAAATGACATATATAATGTCAATTACAAAGTGTGCAATTCACTACATATGGCATCAATATATTCTATAAAGAAAACATGTTCTCATGAATATAAATATAACAACAAAGTTGTCCAATGCTCAAAACACAATCAAGTGAATACATCACAAGTTCAAGTCCATGATTTGAATATAAAAACAACTTCTAAAATACCAATAGATCCAAGGAGCCATTAGATAGAATTTAATTAGACAAGGTGATTAAATTCTCTAGATTTCAAATAACCTCAAATTAATGTATGTTAAGTAACATATCATGGTCTTTACATATATCAAATAAAAAGTGCAAGATAAGCAAGATATCGTCAAATAGAATTTAATTAATTTAAATCAATTAAATCTCTAGATTTCTAAAGTTGTCCAAATGATCTTAAATTAATTTATATCAAGCACTAAGTCATGGTCATACCATATATCAAGTCTAAGATGGATTACAAGCAAAACACAATTTACTAGAATTTAAACCAAATTAAATCTATTTAATCTCTAGATTTGAAAACTCATCTAAATCATCTCAAATTAACATATGTCAAAGATCAACTCATGGCCATGCCATTTACCAAGTCTAAAATGATTTATAAGCAAACTACCATTAATCATAATTTCTCAAATTAATACACTACATGCATACAAGTTGTATAAACATCAAAATCATGCAAGACAACAAACATATAACCTTATAACATTACCTACCTCACTAGAGAAGTGTCTCTCTAGAATCTAAGGCAAAATCAATACAAAATGGCAAACCCTCCTAGGGTTATGAAGAGGAAGATGAGGGGAACAAAATGTATTCCCAAGTTCAAGCTTGGAAATCAATGGAAGGCCCTCAAAAATCAAGGTCAAAGCTTCAGGCTTTAGGCTCCATCCATGGAGGCTAGGGTTTTCTTTACAAAAAAGGGAGGAAATGAAAAATGATGAAGATTAAATGTGAGTGGAGGGGATAGAGATCCTCTACTCACTATGTGCTCTTACACTACCTCTCACACACACACTAATGCAAGATCAAATTGTGAGCCTACACTTGTCACAAATCTAAGGCTCCATCCTAGGCTAAATCTCAAGCCTACACTTGTCAACCATCCAAGCCAACAAGTGCACCAATCCTAGGCCAACAAGTGGTTAAATCTCCACCCACCACATGTCCTCATCCAAGGACTCAAAGTGTTTCCACACACATGTCAACAAGTGGACCAATGAGAGTGTGACACTTGTCACACTTTCTAAAAATTGCAAAAAAATCCTTTTTGAAAATATCTTTTAAATTAAATTGTAAAATGGTCCCTAAGACAAAAAATAATTACTTTACAGTAATTACACAAAAACCCCTAAGGTTAGAAAAATTACAAAAAGGTCTTGCATCTATACCCTTTACAAGAAAAGTAACCACTTAGCATGCTTTTCTACAAAAGTGAAAATACACATAGCATGGAATTTAAATATCATGGATGCATGCAAAACTGGAATCTAATCCGAACACGAAAAGTGAGGTTATGCCAACAAAGTGACAATCGAGAAAAAGACGAAAGTGAATAGTGTCACAAAAGTGAAAATATGAAAATGATTCGGTCCTCAAAGGAAGTCGTCAATCCAAGGAAAAGAGTCTCAGAAACCATCCCCGAGCACTCATGATGACACTAAGTGACGAGAAACTAAACTCAAAAAGGAAAAGATCAACAGGAAAAAAATATCTGTGAAAATCTGAGAAAAGGAAAGGAAGGAAAATGGCCGGGTTATTACAACCTTCCCACCTTAAAAGGATTTCGTCCCCGAAATCTAGCCCCAACCAACAAAAGGCGAAACCAAGAAAACCATAGAGTACATCTTCGAGTATCCCACACAACACCGCTACACCAGCGACCTCAAAGTTGAAAGGAACCCCACAACCCAATGTCATTTGCACCCACGTGCTCATGACAAGACAACCTCTCAAAAGGAAAATGACCACGCGGCCATACAACAAGTCAGAACTCACACACAGAACCCAAGGTCAGACAAGGGAACAGAAGACAACAACCAAAAGCATCCCTCCTGACAACCATCAAACGGATCCAAAACACATCCACCAAAAAGGACTCCAAAATAATTACGTTTCAAATCAGGGTACAGAACAAACACAACATGGCAGTACGAATAGTGACCAAAACCCGCCCACGACGCACTCAAATGTGTGGTAGCAATGACAATACCTAGTGCCCGCCCACACTTACTCGTCAGTAAGGTAGCATCGACGGCAAGTAGTACTCACCCACGACACACAACTTTGTACGGTAGCATGACAGTATAAGGCACTAGTTCATAACCTGCCCCCCACTAGGTCTACCCAAGAAACCTCTCGATACAAATGACATCAATGTCAAAAAAATGATCATTGCCAAAAGCACTACGGAAACCAACATTTTGTGAGAGTTGAGATATGGTCCTAAGATATCCGGCTGGACCATCCTGCCCAATCCCAAAACTCTGACAACAATGCGATAGGCACCGTTATGCTTAAGGCCCCAAATCCTCAACACAGCAAAACCAACATCTCCAATGTCTCAAAATACCCCTATTAACAACATTAATCAGGAATCCAAAACCTGACAAGCAAATCAACACCTACAAAAATCAAAACGAACATCACGATAAGACATTTCATCGAAAGTCCTTTATATCTCCCAGAAATAGATCAACTACAAGACTACACTGTAATCAAACATCAAATCCGCATCCCTATCATGGATAACTAAATCCTCCAAATACAAATCCACCAAGTGGCACACACATCAGAATGCCAACAACCAAGGTCACAAAATGAATCTCTCAAAACTGTACTTGGAAACACCAAGTTAAATCAAAATTCCTCAATTTTTGATCCACAACCAATCATCAGAACTACGATTCCTTAAAGCTACGCCTAGCCGTAACTAGGATGAGAAAACTCCATAACAAGCCATATCCAACAACGATCTTTCACAACTCTTCTAAGAGTCAACCACATCAAAGTCTCCAAAACTAAAACAAGTCTCCAAAAGATATCCCTAAATAGCGTCAAACTCACACAACGAGTCAACCATATCCCCAATCAAATGGACACAAGTCCCCTCAAAATGATCTCACACCAATCCACTCACTCTGAGCACCACAACCCGTCAATAACCACGGCAAAAACTCCCTAAGGGAAGACATGAAAGAAAGGGAACCACCAGTCCTAAGAAGGACAACACCATGACTCCATCTCTGAAATGAAAGACAGCAAGGTCAAAGACTTCACCCCCTACATGGAAGTAAGTCGACCAAAATCCATCAAATCCTCACCAAGGACTCAAGACAACGATCGTGATCCTCACGGACCAACCAACCCCAAAGCTGTGCACACTGCAACGAAGAGAAGAGACTCACTCCTTGTGAAGTCCCTAACATGAACCAACACAAAACCCTTGTGGAAACCTGCATACACACTACGTGTGACCGAGGGAAATGAATGGGGAATACCAAACCTGGAAGTTATGTATATGACAAGGAAATGCAACTACCAAGAAATAAATCTACTTACATAGATAAAAATCAAAGGTACATGCAACACGTCTCCATGTAAGCACAAAAGTCATGTCACAAAAACACAGTAACAACATGGCATCTCTAAGCATATAAAGAAGGCATGCTAATGCCACACAACAAGAAGACTAATGTGGATTCACTTCCACCTACTCATGCATCACAATATCACAAATCGTACTACTAACATGGTAGTAAATGAAACTGCAGAAAAAATAAGACGATGCAACAATGAACCCCATGGACATCATGTCCTAGAGTGTCTAAGAAAAAGAAAGGACCAGTCCTAGCCATAACTGTCTCCAAAAACCAATACGACAACAACCTGTCTCAAAACAAACGTGAACCTTTACCATAATGGTAAGATTCCAATAATCTAACTCCGAATCTAAGGGTGACACTACAAGTGACACTAACAATGCAATGCTCTCACCAACCCAAAATATCAATCAATCGACTTGATCCCAAAAGCATCATCACACAAAGAGAACTTCAAACAAAATGGCTACTTTAGCCATACAATCAGATAACCAATTCAATCTCCAAAATCATCCTCAAAACGACCATCAATCACCGTCTCAACACCAGACGCCCAAAACAAAACTCACATCATCACCAACCAAAAGGACAACGCCTATTACAACAAAACCAACATTGATTCCATCCGAACTGCACTTGTAGCTAGCCAGTACGGTAGCATGATAGTGCCATGCACCTGCCCACAATGTACTCGCCCACAAAAATTACAATATCAGAGGAACCTTCTAAAACAATTAAGGATCCCAAGAGGTCCATGACCTCATCGTGGCCCAAAACCAAAAATCCAGCACCATGGCAATGCCAAAGGACTCACCTCATGAGAGCCTAAACAAAAGGTGTCTCACCACCTACCTCAAACCAATGCTAGGTCGACAACAACCTATACTACCATAAAACCATGTGGACAATCACCAACAACCTCAAGGAAGAATGCCAAAATGAAACCAATTTCACCAACCATCGTACTAAGTGAAAACTCACCAAATAACTCAATCTCAACTCAAACATCCAATGACTAATCCCAAGTCCTACCAAATATGCAACACAACAATGCATATACAATTATAATCTAGCACACATCACATATACCACATAAGCACATGAGCACATAAACATGTTATCAACCAAAACATATTATCACGAAACAAATAAACACATAGAGCATGGCAACATAAGCATGATTTGTACCAAAAACCCATCGTCCAAGGTATTCAAACTTAGGAGCTCTGATACCACCTGTGACGACCCTTGATTTTTCAACCCAGTGTGTCCTGTAATGACCCAATACGGATCCAAAATGCGGAAGCAAAAGATAAAACAATGGTCTTTAGAGATACAACACTCCTCTAAGACACCAATGTGACCCTCGACGAGGTCATAAAACCCAAAGGAAGAAAATGCGGAAGCAACGTTTCAAAAACGGAAAAGAATGAACCTAGGGCAAAAATGGTCATTCCACACTAAAATGGGTGCCACCGTGCACACCATTGGAAAGAAAATGAAAAATTAATAAAGATAGACTCAAGAATCACTTGATTCAGAGTCCGGACAGCAAAGATATCAAGTTCTGAAGTTGAAGGAAGGGATACCCTATCCCGGTTCGAACCAAAAACAGACACTACCTTAATAAAACTTGAATAACTTGAGTCACAAGAAGAATCTGAAGCTCTAATTAGTACCATTGGAAAGCTTATTTCGACGCGATTAATTTAGACTCAAGAACGGACCAATTTGGAGTTAAAACAAAGAACTTATGATGATTTGAAGTCAGAGGTGTAGTGCTGAACCAAGACACACACACTCATAAATGGTACCTCGAGCGCTCGAACAAGGACTTCGAGCACTTGAAAATGGCCCTAGGAAATCTGCCCAAAGTTCGAGTGTTTGAACTCCCCATTTAGAGCGCTTGAACTCCTGTAGGCTTCTCTTGAAATGCAATTTTGAGGACTTTCTGGGCCTTTTGAGAAAAACACAAAGAAGAAACTACCCTCAAAATCATGTTTTCTAGCCAACCATGCCAAAATAAAACTTTTATTTTCAAGTGAAAACCCCAAAATGCCCTTATGCTCGGTTTAGGCTCAAAACGGCAAAAATTGTAAGTTTGCACCAAACATACTTTTGACCCCAAATACACTTCTAGGCTGAAACGAATATGCGCGCAAACGTAATAAGTGATTTTGAGTGCGCAGGAATGGTCCGCGGCTCCTGAAAACGACCGATGCAAAATCCGACCCCCTGACGGCCAAAAAGGCGAAAATGAATTTGAAATGGAAATTTTGAAAACCAAAATTAGCAAATGGTTGGAAATTACCGTTTGGCCCTTGGCCGCACTTCATGCATGATTAATGAGATCCTACAGAAGAATCAAAATGGAACTCCCACACCCGATGCAAACATAGTGAGACAAAACTTAACATTTTTTCAATATTCTCATGATATTTCATGAAGTCAAAACTACATAGAATACAAATACATGTCATTGGCCTCCGGCCTCATCTTATACATGTCAAATACATTGTAAGGAGTGCACTCATGTACACATTACATGTTTAAATTCAAATATACATATTTTGACATAGGAGGCCACAAATGGCTTTTCAAGCCAACCTTTACAAGAAATTAAAATCTTCAAGTCCACCAATCACCCGAGCATGACGAGAATCACAACCTTGACTCTTGTACCTGAAATATGCCCCAGTATCATAGGGGTGAGTAACATAAAGCTACTCATAGGAAATGAGCATGCATCGACCTACGTTTTACACGTTTGCATGATTTAATTATTGTGGTTCATTCCACCTAACGTCTATGTCAAAGGTGAGACTCAAGGAGCATCTTAGCCACCTAGGAACATTTCTAGCATCAATCACCTCATTCATGCAATTTTAACAACATATGGTCATGCTTACACAAAGCAACAACATAGGAGCATGCTTACACAAAGTAACAACATATAGATTCTCAAGGCAATCAACTTGAAGTCTAAAATGCAACATCAACTAAATATAACAATTTAGCATAATTAGAATATCTAATACCATACATCAAGACATAGGTTCTCTAGGCTATCAACTAGAAATCTAAAAGTGTGAAATCAACTAAATATGTCAATTTAGTATGGATGTACTTAACAACATCAAAATCGCCAATAACTAAAACCACAAGTTACAATATAAACATGATTGTTAACTTGGAATTGAATGCGACAACAAATAATGCAAGACTTAGACATCTAAGCTTGGAATTCTGCCGAGACCTCAATGGTTATTACGGGCACTAACCCGCAGGGAAGACCACCCTAAGTGCGCACTATCTCAGACTTAGAGGACTCACGTCCCCATACTAGAGCCAAACCCTAGCCATCTCAACTCAACAATGTTCCAAGATTCCAAAATTAAACCAAATAAGTTCACAACTTATACATAACTTATATAATGCATGAAAAAACCTTCCATGCACAAGTAGGTTGAAACCACACAATTCATGCCTTAGAGTTTCAATTCTAAAATGACATACATAATGTCAATTACAAAATGTGCAATTCACTACACATGGCATCAGTATATTCTATAAAGAAAACATGTTCTCATGAATAAAAATATAACAACAAAGTTATCCAATGCTCAAAACACAATCAAGTGGATACAAAACAAGTTCAAGTCCATGATTTGAATATAAAAACAACTTCTAAAATACCAACAGATCCATGGAGCCATTAGATAGAATTTAATTAAACAAGGTGATTAAATTTTCTAGATTTCAAATAACCTCAAATTAATATATGTTAAACAACATATCATGGTCTTTACATATATCAAATAAAAAGTGCAAGATAAGCAAGATATCATCAAATAGAATTTAATTAATTTAAATCAATTAAATCTCTAGATTTATAAAGTTGTCCAAATGATCTCAAATTAATTTATATCAAGCACTAAGTCATGGTCATACCATATATCAAGTCTAAGATGGATTACAAGCAAAACATAATTTACTAGAATTTAAACCAAATTAAATCTATTTAATCTCTAGATTTGAAAACTCATCTAAATCATCTCAAATTAACATATGTCAAAGATCAACTCATGGCCATGCCATTTACCAAGTCTAAAATGATTTATAAGCAAACTACCATTAATCATAATTTCTCAAATTAATACACTACATGCATACAAGTTGTATAAGCATCAAAAACATGTAAGACAACAAACATATAACCTTATAACATTCCCTACCTCACTAGAGAAGTGTCTCTCTAGAATCCAAGGTAAAATCAACACAAAATGGCAAACCCTTCTAGGGTTATGAAGAGAAAGATGAGGGGAACAAAATATATTCCCAAGTTCAAGCTTGGAAATCAATGGAAGGCCCTAAAAAATCAAGGTCAAAGCTTAAGGCTTTAGGCTCCATCCATGGAGGCTAGGGTTTTCTTTACAAAAGAGGGAGGAAATGCAAAATGATGAAGACGAAATGTGAGTGGAAGAGATAGAGATCCTCCACTCACTATGAGCTTTTACACTACCTCACACACACACACTAATGCAAGATCAAATTGTGAACCTACACTTATCACAAATCCAAGGCTCCATCCTAGGCTAAATCTCAAGCCTACACTTGTCAACCATCCAAGCCAACAAGTGCACCAATCCTAGGCTAACAAGTGGTTAAATCTTCACCCTCCACATGTCCTCATCCAAGGCCTCAAAGTGTTTCCACACACATGTCAACAAGTGGTCCAATGAGAGTGTGACACTTGTCACACTTTCTAAAAATTGCAAAAAAATCCTTTTTGAAAATATCTTCCAAATTAAATTGCAAAATGGTCCCTAAGACGAAAAATAATTACTTTACAATAATTACACAAAAACCCCTAAAGTAAAGAAAATTACAAAAAGGTCTTGCATCTATACCCTTTATAAGAAAAGTAAGCACTTAGCATGCTTTTCTACAAAAGTGAAAATACACATAGCATGGAATTTAAATATCGTGGATGCATGTAAAATCAGAATCAAATCCAAACACGAAAAGTGAGGTTATGCCAACAAAGTGACAACCGAGAAAAAGACGAAAGTGAATAGTGTCACAAAAGTGAAAATATGAAAATGACTCGATCCTTAAAGGAAGTCGTCAATGCAAGGAAATGAGTCTCGGAAACCATCCCCGAGCACTCTAGATGACACTAAGTGACAAAAAACTGAACTCAGAAAGGAAAAGATCAACGGAAAAAAAATATCCGTGAAAATCTGAGAAAAGGAAAGGAAGGAAAATGGCCGGGTCATTACATCTCAAGTCCCTTGAAAATAAATAATAAAAATATATATATACCATATATATATATATATATATATTCCTCACACAATAAAAATAAATAATATATATTGCCAATTCAAAACCTCCTCTATGTAGGACTCTAGTTATATTAATATACATGACACATATAAATATAAATAAATAAATAATATAAATTGCCAATTCAAATCCTCCTTCATGTAGGACTCCAACTATATTAATATACATAAAACATCTATATATATATATATATATATATATATATATATATATATATATCTATAATATAATATACATTTATAAATCCTTTTTAACTATACTTACATATATATGCATAAAGTCCTATACATATATGCTTACTATAAATATATAATTCTCTATATAATTATATTTATATATATACATATATAATCTATTTAATATGCATAATATATATATATATATATATATATATATATATATATATTAATATATATACTCATGCATAAATTCATGGGCCTTTAAACCATCCCAAATCCTTTAAGGCTTCCTTCTCCAACCCAAGACCCAAATCCTTTGGTCCAAATAATCCAAGCCCAATTCATTAAATTTAAATAAATAATTATATAAATAAACACTTAGTATTAAAACAACTAAATACATGTAGCACATAATTAAATAAAAATTAACAATCAAGTCATACCATACAAATAAAAATCAACACGCCAACAAATCAATCAACAATCAAGCACATCATCATACCAATAAATCAAATAAACAAGCAAACAAATAATTAATTAAAATTTAATAAATCCATTAAATTCATTTAAAGGCAATTAATTCAAATAAATAAATCTTCTAAAATATAGGGGTATTACACTATGACCATTGACTTATATTAATTTTAAAATATTTGGAATTACTTTGTAATCTTGAGAATTTAATTATTTCATTTAATTAAATTCTATTATATGCTTCCATTGAGGTAGTTAGGTATTGAAGTTATTTTCATGCTTAACTTGTAAAATTGGAACTTGTTGCATGATTACATTATAGTATTCCATGAGTAAAAGTTATAGTTTAACTTGCTTATATACATATTATATATTTGACATGTCGTATGCCATTATTGGTTGAAGACATAGGACGAATATTGTGTATTTTACTTGACTTGTTTGTGTATGGTAGTTGGCTAATATATTGTGTATATGTGTTATAACTTGATGCACAACTTAATGATTTTATAAAAGCTTACAAGGACATTGTAATATGTTACGGCTAGGGCATGGCTCTAGTATGAGGGATGAGAGCTCCCCTTACAACATATAGTGCGCACTAGGTGGTTCCCTGAGGGCTAGTAACCCTAAAACACCAACATACGGTTTGATTCCGGGTTTAGTGCGCACTAGATAGTACCTTAGGGGCTAGTAACCCGAGATCAGCTTGCTTAGTTATCGAAACCGTATGTTCTTGTCTTTCCGCCACTACTTGATTTCACATTCAATTTCAAGTTGTTTAATTTGGATTATTTATACTTTGCGATATGGTGTTTCACATTTGATTTAGGTTTAGTATACATGTGCTTAGTATACTTGCATTCCTTACTTTTCAATACAAGTTAATAGCACTAAATTGTCATAACTTGTTGTTTCCGTATTTTAGATTTTAAGTTGTTAACTTTGATAATCTATGCATTGATGCGTTGTATTAGAAGTTCTAATGTTAGTTAAAATTGCATTGATATTGTAATTTGGATATTAATTGTTTAATATAGTCTAGGATGATTGCTTAGATTCATTTAGAATATAGATGATAGGTGGCATGAACCGTTTCGGTTGTTTTTGCATTTTAGGTTACAAGTTGATAACTTTGAATACCTATGTCTTGTTGCATTGCACTATATGCTCCTATGTTGTTAAATTGCATGAATAATGTGGTTTATGCTAAAATTGCTCTAAGGTAACTTAAGATGCTCCCTAAGTCTCACCTTTGGCATACACGTTAGATGGCCTGACCGTATGAATGGATTTATATCAACTTAATAAGTTTGTAAAACGCTAGGTATATGCATGCTCATCTCGTACGAGTAGCTTTATGTTACTCACCCACGTAGTGGGGACATTTTTTAGGTACAGGATTCAAGACTTGGGGCTTTGCATTTGCTTTGGGATATCTTGTAGACTTGAAGTATTTATTTCATGAAAATGTTATCATGAAATGCTATTTGTAGCTTCATATGTTAAAACTTGTATATTTAGTTCTAAATATGTAATAAGTACTTAAGTGTGCCATTTAGGATATATTTGACATGTATGTAATGAGGTCATGGGCCAAGGACTTTCATTTTGTATTCTAAGTACTTTTATTTCTAAGTGATTTTATTGAAAAATAGAAAAACAGCATGTCTTAACTTCACTACATTTGCGTGGTGTGTGGGAAGTGCACTTTAGCACTTCCATAGGGTCTCTTTATTTATGTATGAAGTATGGCTAAGGGCCAAATGGTCTTCTAAACCATTTTATAATTTTTAGTCTCAAGTTTCTTTTTTAAAAGCCATTTTTGGCAAAATTTGAGGTTTAATAGGTGATATTTTGTATTTAGCGACCATTGAGGCCGTAGGCCATTGGAACGCATGTAAATATATATATTATGTTTGTGTGAATGCTCACCTCGCATAAAATATCACACTTGTATGAGATGGATGCTTGTTAGTCTCAAGTTTTCCATTTAAGGCATTTTCTTTGCATTTTGAGGTTCAGATATGTCGTATTTCGCATCGGGCATTTTTGGGAGCCGCGGGCCATTCCCACACTCTTAAAATCACTAAATACATTTGCATGCATGATCGTTTTAGCACACAACACCATTTAGGGTCAAATGAACACTTGGTGCAAAGTTGTTTATTGTTTTTCATTGTTTTTGACCTAATCTGATTTGGGGGCATTTTGGAAATTTCTTTTGAAAAATAAAATCCGCCCTTGACATGGTTACATAGAAAACATTATTTTAGGGGGGGTTTTTTCACAACATTTTTCCAGAAAAATGCCATCTCCGTCTCGAAAACCCCGCGTCAAATATGATTTTTTGTGCGCATATGCACATTTTGATATCATCTGTTATAAGTGCATTTTGGGGATTCCACATCAAAAATAAAATTTTCTTTTAACATGGTCAGCTTGCAAAAATTATTTTGAGGGGGTTTTCTTCTTTGTGTTTCTCCAAAAAACGTCGTTTAGTGGCTCAAAATGGCACACAAAATTCAGCATTTTACCCAGGGCACTGTTCACTGCTGTCAAAACACTGTTCATTGCTGTCAAAACACTATTCACGGCCTCGGCGACGTCAAAACATTGTTTTGACTTTTTCTCTTCCATTCGGACTCCGAATCAAGTGATTCTTGAGTCTAACTTGTTTAATTTTTTTGCTGTCTTTCCAATGGTGTGCTCGGTAGCACCCAAATCTTGTTAAAAATTATTATTTTGCCCATGGAGCTTGTAGACACTAAAATTTTAGTGGGCTTTGATTTTGACAAATGGACCTATTAAATATGGGCCTAATGTTTAATGAAGTTATTTAATTAGCCTAAGCTTGGTCCATTTAAATTATTTAATTAGCCCAGCCCAGATGGCTAAATAAAAAGATAATTATTCCTAATAAAATGTATTTGGAATAATTATTTTTAAGGATACTTATCATAATATAATCGGCCCGGCCTAGTTATTATTTTATCCTTATCAGGAGATGACACGTGTCATCATCCTATAGATCCAAGAAACCTATAAATAGAGGCCTGAAGGAAGAAGGAAAGGGTACATAAAGTCAGAAATCCAAAGGGTTCAGAAATTCATACACAAATTCAAAGTCCAAAAATCCAAAGACTCAGAAATCCAGAAGGTACACAAATTCAGAGTCAAGAAATCCAGAGACTCAAAAATCCAAGAAGTCCATAAATTGAGGGAATCAGAAATCCAAAGGGCCAGAAATCCAGAGGGCAAAACTAAAGGCAAAGAACACCAAGCACATCCAAGGTCGTGCCGTTCTTCACCAAATTCAACAAATCCTCTCTGAAGACGAAGAACAACAAGCACATCAAATCGTGCTATTCTTCATCCAAATTCCACAGTGATCAACAACAAACACATCAAATCGTGCCATTCTTCATCCAAATTCCATGGTGATCAATAACAAGCACATCAAATCATGCCGTTCTTCATCCACATTCCACGGTGATTCAAGATCAAGCTCGTGCAGCCCTTGGATCCAACCAACCAAAAAGGAGATCGAATCAAAGGACCTTATTCTTTGTAAAGATTATTATAGAAGATTGTACTCCATCTTTATAAATTAATAAAATATTCTATTTGCTCCTAATTTTGTTCTTATTTGCAGAGAACAAAATTTATGTGTACAAATTTTTGGCACACCCGGTGGGACATCCTCTGCTTCTTATCTCTTTCTCATACATCAAATCCTCAACAAATTCATCTTCAGATTCTATGACTTCCAATAAGATTCAGACGAAGAACAAGAATACCACCAAAGACATCGCAGTCATGACGGACAACATCAATACCATCAAAAAAGGTGGAAAGAAGGTTGCAACTTTGTCAAATAGAACAAACACCTCTGCAAGTTCAATGATGTGGAGCATGGTCAAAGCATCCGTTTCTGCCAAAAGACAGCACGATGCGATGAGAGTTAATTATGCCAAATCTATCAAAGTAAAAACTCAAACTCATACCTCCTTCACCTTGCTGGGGGAAAGGAGGAAGGTTTCTACAACCTCAAAGGTTACTCCAGTCACAAGTTCAAGTTCCACCTCGCTAGGGGCAAGGAGGAAGGTTCCTACAACCTCAAAGGTTGCTCTAATCACAAGTTCAAGTTCAAGTGTGGTCAACCCAAGGCCAAAGATTTTTTCTGACTCCATCATTATGCCAGTCATGATGACGACCTCGTACGAAGAGCAATTGACTACTATGGCCCATGCAATTAAAAGATTACAACACGCTCTTAATGAGCAAGATCTGAAAATTGCCTCACTGACAGAAAAGTTAAAATTGCGTGACGACAATGCTGAGTCAAGCAAAGGCCGAATTTCTCATTCTAATTCCATGCCAGAGAACACTCCAATTGATGATCAAAATGATGTGTCCGCCAATCCAACAATTGATGCTACCTCCGTCACCTCACTTTCTGTCCAATAATTTTAAGACATGATAGTGAATTGCATAAGAGAACAATACAGTGGCGTTCCTTAAAGTGCTCGCATGTACTTAAAGCCTTACACAAAAAGAATTGACATCTTAAAAATGCCGGTTGGGTATCAACCTCCAAAGCTTCAATAGTTTGACGGAAAAGGCAATCCCAAGCAACATGTCGCACACTTTGTAGAAACTTGCGGCAATGCTAGTACAAATGGAGATCCCCTTATCAAGCAATTCGTTCGTTCCCTCAAAGTGAATGCATTTGATTAGTACACAGACTTCAAAGCTGGAGGTATTAACAGTTGGGAGCAGATGAAACGAGAATTTCTCAACCGTTTCTACAGCACAAAACAAATGAAAAGTAAACCTGTGGTTAACTACATCAACCGTTTGGTGAGCTTCAAGTCTTGACTGCAAGGATCGTTTGTCTGAAATTTTTACAGTTGAAGCATGTATGCAAGGCATGCGCTAGGAGCTTCTTTACATCCTACAAGGGATTAAGCCTCGCACATTTGAAGAGCTTGTTACTCGAGCCCACAACATAGAGTTTAGCATGGAAAATCATGGTGCTAGAGAAGATGTTCCTGATATATCCGACAACCTTCAAGAAGATGAGAGAAATGAGTCCGAAGAAGAAGACAATATACTTCCTAACTCCGATGACGAAATAGCTTTATCTTTCATTATAAGCATCATCTCAAACGACTTGCATCAAGAAACACACCATGCTACAACAATGACTTCAACCAAAAGTGCAAAATCACAAGGGGCATTAAGTCAAGGAAACCAAGAAAAAAATCCTCAAAGTGACGACTAGATAGTCCGTGCCCTCCAGTATAAGCTTGGATTATCATCTGATTCTTGCAAAGTTAAATAAAATTATTAATGTTAAAGTGCTCCTAGATACGAGCCTAAACTGTCGACGGTGCTCCCGGATATGAGCCTAAACTGTCGATGACACTCCTTGACACGAGTATAAACTGTCTACCTGAAGGAAAAAAAAAAAAAAAAAAAAAGATTACACTCCTTGACACGAGTTTAAACTGTCTATCAGGAAAAAAAAAATGACACTCCTTGACACGAGTTTAAACTTTATACTTGAAAAAAAAAATCAAGAACTCCTTGATACGAGTTTAAACTGTCTCTTGAAAAAAAAAAAATGACACTCCTTGACACGAGTTTAAACTGTCTACCTGAAAAAAAATTAAGAACTCCTTGATACAAGTTTAAACTGTCTCCCAAAAAAAAAAAAAATGACACTCCTTGACACGAGTTTAAATTGTCTACCTGAAAAAAATCAAGAACTCCTTGATACTAGTTTAAACTATCTCCCAAAAAAAAAAAAAAAAAAAAAAAATGACACTCCTTGACACGAGTTTAAATTGTCTACCTGAAAAAAAAAATCAAGAACTTCTTGATACGAGTTTAAACTATCTCCTAAAAATAAAAATAAAAATAAAAAATGACACTCATTGACATGAATTTAAACTGTCTACCTGGCCAAAAAAAAATCAAGAACTCTTTGATACAAGTATAAACTATCTGGAAGAAGAAAAAATTTGAACTACGTGATGACTTGATCCCTTTTTAGGGTACGTAGGCATCTTGGAGGCCTGTTCCAAGTTCAATCCACCATCAAAAAAAAAAAAAAAAAAACTCCTCAAAGTTGCAAAATGGCAAAGTCACTCATCATGTGATATCAAAAAAGTGCTCGTCGCACCTGTCAACTTGGCACGCCACCAAAGTATAGTTGCAAGGAAGAAATTTGACCCGCTGCCAAAGTGTAGCTGCAAAGAAGAATTTTGGTCTGTCATCATAGTTGTAGCTACAAAAGAAATTTTGATTCGGCAAAGTGTAACTGCGAAGAAATAAATTGGTTCGTCGGCAAACTGTAGCTGCAAAGAAAATTTATGCTCATCGACGAGGTACTGCTGAAAGAGAAATTTTGTTTGCCGCCAAGGCATCGCTGAAGAATATGGTTCAACACCAAGGTGTTGTTACAACAAAATTTTGACTCACCACTGAAGTGTCGTTGAAAGAAAAAAATTCTGCTCGCCGTCGAGGTGTTGCTGAAAGAAAATTTTGGGTTTCCATTGAGGTATTGCTAAAAAATATTTGTTCACCACCGATGTATCGTTGAAAGAGAAATTTGGCTTTCTGTTGAGGTGTCGTTGAGGAAAAAAATAATTTTGCTCGCCACCGAGGTATTGCTAAAAGAGAAATTTGGTTTTCCGTTGAAATGTCGTTGAAGAAAAGTTCTGCTTACCGCCGAGGTATTGCTGAAAAAGATCTTTGGCTTTTTATTGAAGTTTAGAAGAAAAAATTTCGCTCGCCGATAAAACCATGAAGAATATTACTGGCTGGGCACCAACATTTGAGGAATGCTATGAATACATCTCTATGGTGATCATATGAAGACAGCTCACCGATAGAACCATGAAGAATATTAGTGGCTGGGCACCAACATTTGAGGAATTCTTTGAATATATCTTCATAGCGATCATATGAAAATAGGAAGGCAAATAGAGCACCATATAGTTGTTGTTTTGATAGAAAGTCGTGGAAACGCACTAAGACATCTTCTAACCACTCCCAATATAGTTCGGTGTGTGGCAATTTAGCAGAAAGTATACAATGAATACTCCATGATACTTCCTTCACCTGAACAATGAGACCCAAGAGTGAAAATTGGTTTTCCTCAACAACTCTCTCTTGAAGTGAAGTAATATCAAGGCTTCCGAGACAATAGATTCTTCATTAATCTAATTAAGACCAAAGTTGGTGAGGTCGCCTGTAGCCTTGCGTGTCCAGTGAGAAAAACAATGTTTATTGTTGGGATCAGGTATTTGAATGCGTGTCCAATGAGAAGAACAATGTTCATTGTAAGGATCAGGCATATGAATGGCATTGTGACCGAGAAATGAGTCAGAAACGCTTAATGTAGTTCCTTGGCTTCTTCGACTATTTTCGCTCTTTAAGATAGTCATCTTTTACTTCATAAAACACTTAAATACCACCATGATAGAACAACAAACAAATTTGAAGCTCGATCGGTGTTGCTTAGAAGGAGGATTTCACTTTCTGTTATGGCAAAATCAAGTTGTTATACCCAATCAAGCCCTTTTTTAAAAAAAAAGGGGTAAAAAAAAAAAAAAAAAAAAAAAAAAAAAAAAGGGGGTGAAACAAAGAAAAAGTGCTTGGAAAAAAAAAGATGAAAAGAAAAGAAAGAAGAGCGCATGACAAAAAAAAAAAAAAAAAAAAGGGGGAAAGAGAAGGAAGGAAAAAAAAAAAAAAAAAAAAAAGGCGTGGAAAGGTGGAGGGAAAAAAAAGCGTGAAAAGGAAGGAGAGAGAAAAAAAAAAAAAAAAAAAAGAAATCATACCAATTATTTGTTCAAGCAGTAGCAATCTAACACAGTCTTCAGAGGTTGTAATCTGACAAGTCTTCAGAGAATATTGGAATTGATGTCAAACACCATAATATTGGGGGTATACATAGGCAACAAAATACCTCCTATTTGTATTAGGATTTGTATAATTCAGTTCAAATAGGAAAGTAAAATTCTAATCTAAAGTTGGATAGAAAAGCAAAAGAAGAAATCTTACAATCCAAAGTTGGAGAGGAAAAAAAAAAAAAAAAAAAACAAGGAAAGTTGGATACTTCAAGTCCCATTTAAAAAAAGAGACAAGTCCTATCAAACTTGGGACTCGAAGTGGGGGCAATTTGTAGACACTAAAATCTTAGTGGGCTTTGGTTTTGACAAATGGACCTATCAAATATGGGCATAATGTTTAATTAAGTTATTTAACTGGCCTAAGCTTGGTCCACTTAAATTATTTAATTAGCCCAGCCCAGATGGTTAAATAAAAAGATAATTATTCAAAATAAAATATATTTGGAATAAGTATTTTTAAGGATAATTATCATAATATAACTGGCCCGGCCCAGTTATTATTTTATCCTTATCAGGAGATGACACGTGTCATCATCCTATGGTCCAAGAAGCCTATAAATAGAGGCCTGAAGGAAGAAGGAAAGGGTACACAAAGTCGGAAATCCAAAGGGTTTAGAAATTCAGACACAAATTCAGAGTCCAGAAATCCAGAGACTCAGAAATCCAGTAGGTCCATAAATTGAGGGAATCAGAAATCCAGAGGGCCAGAAATCCAGAGGGCAAACCTGAAGGTAAAGAACACCAAGCACATCCAAGATCGTGCCGTTCTTCACCAAATTCAACAAATCCTCTCTGAAGACGAAGAACAACAAGCACATCAAATCGTGTCGTTCTTCATCCAAATTCCACAATGATCAACAAAAAGCACATTAAATCGTGCCATTCTTCATCCAAATTCCATGGTGATCAACAACAAGCACATCAAATTGTGCCGTTCTTCATCCACATTCCACGGTGATTCAAGATCAAGCTCGTACAGCCCTTGGATCCAACCAACCAAAAAGGAGATCAAATCAGAGGACCTTATTCTTTGTAAAGATTATTACAGGGGATTGTACTCCATCTTTATAAATTAATAAAATATTCTATTTGCTCCCAATTTTGTTCTTATTTGTAGAGAACAAAATTTGTGTGTATAAGGCTAAACTTGCCCAGTTTTTTTTATTATTTTTTTTAAAATTGCTTCAGCTATGCTTTCTTATAATGTACATTTCCAGAGACATTGCTTCCATGTAAAAAGACTGTTTTGCCCT
This sequence comes from Cornus florida, assembly GCF_030987335.1. NCBI lineage: Eukaryota > Viridiplantae > Streptophyta > Magnoliopsida > Cornales > Cornaceae > Cornus > Cornus florida. Next base: position 76,174,807 of record NW_026775573.1, on the reverse strand, counting down.
TGGGGGCTTCTTTTGATCTTTTCTGATCTTTTATTCTGCGTCGGTTCTCATGGAGTTGTGTGGCCTCATAGAAGGTCACTGTGGCGTCCTACTGATGTTGTATATCCCTAGAGACCTTGTTTCTATTTTCGCTTCCGCATTTCGGATCCGTTATTGGGTCAAACTTTGGTTCATCACTGGACGCACTAGCTTGAAAAACTAGGGCCGTCATAATAAGAACTAAAAACTGATGCCTTGTATCGATGGCATATAATGCTGCAAGATAATTAGCCCACAGCTGGGTTTTGTGCCCAGACATATATACATTTCGGTACAAGACCGAATTAAAGAACCACATGCTCTTGGTACATTTCGGGCAAGTAGGTTTGGGTAGCATAAGTATCAGTGGCGGTAGCAATACCATGTAGAGCTGTGGTCATGTCTGCAAAGGATGGCCTCTGTAGTATCGGGTAATCAACCTCCAGAAGACAGGTATGCGGGCAGTGAGAGGCTGTCGTTAATGTCTCGACAGTGATATTGATAATATGCCCATCTATAGTAGTTCGCAGCTCAGCTAAGTTACTCCGACTCAGCCTCAAGTTCTAGTAGAAGAGCCTAACTAGTCTCGGATAGACAGGGTCGGCTACTGGAGCAAAAATGGGTGAGAGGCGTGATGAGCACTGAATATATGAATATTTAAACCCCTAAATATACGTATGTTAAGGCCTAAAGTGATACTTCTATCCATAGTTAGACTGATTTATGTTTAATGTATGTTTACAGGTACTTTCCCAGAGAAATGGTTAAAACTGGGACTTTATGATGATATCAAAGCTTACAGAGTCATTGCTGGTCATTCAAAGCAAGCCGAGAGCTTAAATGGTGAAGTTTGAAGAAATTCAAGCCCCAGAGCTCGAGCCCAAGTGATGAGGCACGAGCATCACAATAAAGAAAAAAAGAAAAGTCAACAAGGCATTGAAGCTTGAGCCTTGTACCTTCAGGCTTAAGCCTGAACAAAGGGTGCTCAAGCCTTACCTAAGGGGGCTCAAGCCTTGACCCTCAAGCTCGAGCATGAGGCATCGAAAGTTAAAGAGTTGATTTTAATTGAAAGGCTATGCTCCCAGGTCTCTTGCCTCACCTTCAAGATCGAGCACCATTCATTGAAGCTCGAGCCTGGAGTCCCAAATGCTCGAGCCTAGTACCTAGTGCTCGAGCCTATGTACCTTGGATCGAGCAATGTTAAAAGAGATGAATCCGAAAAATATTCTAAGTGTTGAAGAAAAAGACGCTTCGAAAATAGTTGAAGAAAATTGGCTAAGTGTTAAAGTGAAGATCGAGCACCAATTCTTGAAGCTCAAGCATCAATCCAAAGAAGCTCGAGCCTGACCCTTAAAGCTATAGCCTCTGTTCCTAAAGTTTAAGCCTTCCATGACATGCCAGATTTAAAGTACGGGATTGCTCTCTTTATTAGTCATATCTCATCCCAGATAGGCCAGAAAACCTAAAAGCCCACCTTATTTTCTTCTATAAAAGAAGGCGTAAGCCTTGATAGAAGGGGTCTAAAATTTCAAGTTCTTTTTATGGTGTTATTTAGAAGGCAGATAGTGTGGTGGCTTTTAGGGTTCCTACAACCTTGAAGGTGAAGATCCTGAAAAAAGAAGTCTCGTCCATGACGATGGAGACAACTCTAACACAGATGATATCTGACATTGTCATGAGTAGCTACTTCCTCTCTTAGGGCACTGACGTAACCCAATCTGATATTATGGTTTGATTGTTTTAACTCTGGGATTATTTTAATATATGATGTTTTCTTAATTATATGACTATGAGCAATTGAGACAACTCAATTAGTTTTCATGTTTTAGTAGATTATAAACTGTTATTACATTGTCTTAGATGTAATAGTTTATTTTTTATTCTCAACCTATCTTGTTGTACGGTATTAAGTGGAGCCCTGCCGGACGCAAGAATAGAAGTCATATAATGGTATTCTAATTTTTTTGCAAAAGAATGTTTTCATAGTCTATGCTTAGGAAAGGTGGATTGTTTACAAAGTAGTTAGAGTAGGTAGGTGGATAGTCCGTGCTAACCGCAGATAGGTTATAGTTAACTGAATTTTGTAAAACATCTTTCTTTAAAACCCGAATTGAACGAATGTTATTGAGTTCAATTCATTTGAAAAACATAATTGGTAAATTCTGAGGGTTGATGCAATTGACCGTAATATGATAATTATGGTGAAGTCGAAGCCCTAAGATCTCTCTCTCTGATTACTTAGTTTAATATTCCAGTTTAATTTTAGTTTATTTTTAATCGTGACAACTAACAAACTTTCCAACCCAGTTACTTGTAAATCAATAGGACTAAATTAAAGACTAATATAAATCTCATTTCCTTGTGGGTTCGACATCTCTTTCTATAGCACTATTCTACACGGAATCGTCCTATTGCGAGTGGTAAAATCACAAACGATCAATTTTTGGCATCGTTGCCAGGGAGATTCATTTTTTTTTTTTTTTTTAGTTTTTAATTAGTTTATTTTGGTTTACTAGTCTTCGGACTTTCTGATATCTCACCTTAATTCTTTTTCTTTTCAGGTACAAATTAGCAGTGAGGACAAAGATGCTAAACGCTTCAGTTTATTAAACCTTTTGTGAGTTTTTACTGTTTTCTGTTACTTGGAATACTTTATCTTTGTTACTATAGGATTAGTGGAATTAATGCATGTTAACTCGCCATAATCGGTTAAAACCCTTAGTGCATGATCCTGAAATCGAGAGAACTCTTAGTCAATTAAGAAAACTTATAAGACATTTTAATTCTATAGATAGTTCCTCTGATAATATAGCTGAGCAACGTGATGCACTAGGTAACAATGGTAATGGTAATGGAGAATGTGTTCCACCTGCTCCTCCACCATAACCATAATTGGGGTATCACTTTATTCCTACCACATATACTTCACCTTCATGCTTTATTTTTCCAGATGCTGATGCAACCCATTTTGAAATTAAGCCTGATATGATCCAAATGCTTCCTACCTTTCATGGGTAACAGAGGATCCTTATAAGCACTTGGATGTATTCTTGGAATTGTGTTTAACTACCAAGTTGAACATTCTTACCAATGATTCATTCAGGATGCGACTTTTTAAATTATCTCTCAAGGACAAAGCAAGAACTTGGTTGTATTCCCTTCTAACAAATTCCATATCTACATGGGACATGTTGCAATAGAAGTTCTTGAAGAAATACTACACTGTGGGTAAGACCACACAAATAAGAAGAGAAATCATGGCATTTTCCCAAATCCCGGGAGAACAGGTCCATAATGCATAGGAGAGATATAATGATCTTATAAGAAAGTGTCCACACCATGATATTGCTCAATGGAATTTAATATAGATTTTTTATGATAGTCTTATAGATTTCTATAGAAACATGGTAGATGCATCCAGTAATGGAGCTTTTCTACGTAAGAGTTCGGCTGACGTTTGGGAATTGTTTGAGGCCCTAAGTGAAAACTCAGTGCAACATGCTTCTTTCTCTAGTTCTAGGTCTTCACCTGGAATGCATAAGAATGAAAAACTTTATGAGGTAGATAAATCGTGTGAGTTAGTCATTGAAATAAAAGCCTTGAAAGGTAGGTTCGATCAAATCTTATCATCTGGCTTCACTCCTGTTGTTAGTCCACAAACTGCCTTGCCAAAGGAGGTTTATTCAATCTGTGTTAATCCCAATCATTGCTGACACTTGCCCTATGCTGGGACAATCATCTGAGATCCCACAGGAGCAAGTGAATGCTGCATTCTCTAGACCAGCTTATAATCTATATTCTTCTACATATAATCCTAGTTGGAGAGATCATCCTAATCTATCATGGCGTAATCAAAATCAAAGAATCACTATTCCTCAATCACAGGGGCAGTATCAAAATTCATCCAATCCTATGCCACAAAATAATTCTTTTAATCAATCTGGTATTTACCGTCCACCTCAATTTAGGAATCAACCCACTCAAGCTCCTAATCTTCCACCTTCTCCTAGAAATTCTACTTTTGAGGAACAAGTACTTAATGTTGTTGTTGATATTAAAGCCAATACCTAACTTCTTAATTCTCATTTTCAAGCCATAGCAAAGCTAAAGGCACAAGTTAGGCAAATAGCGAGTACTCTATCTTAAAGAGATAATGGAAAGTTGCCTAGTCAGTCAACAGCCAACCCGAAAGGGCAGACTTACATAATTGATGAAACCAATTCCTCAGGTATTCATTATGAGTAAGTTCAGTCTATCACTACATTAAGGAGTGGAAAAGTGGTTGATAACCAAGTTGAAAAAGGATAAGAGGAAAAAGAAAGGCTTAGGATTCCCATTGTTCCTATCATTCATAATCCGCATCCCAAGGATGTTTCCTCAAGTTCTATTCCATAATCCATAAGAGGAGTTGAAGGTGGAGTCACTTCTTCATCTATTCCTAACCCTGAGACAACTTATGAACCAAAAGCGCCTTATCCTGAACATCTCAAGGAACCCTCCCACTTTGGTAAACAAGGGGAGAAAATTCAAGATATGATGGAGGTCTTTAAACAAGTCAAAATCAATCTTCCTTTGCTTGATGCTATAAAGTAAATTCTAGCCTACTCCAAATTTTTAAAGGACTTATGCACTCTTAAAAGAAAATCCGAAAGCCAATTTCCTAAGAATATTTGTTTCACCAAGCAAGTCAGTGTTATTCTTAAGTATAACACTCCTCTTAAGGTTAAAGATCCTGGTGCTCCTACAATTTCTTGTATCATTGGAAACAATGTGATAGAGCGAGCACTTCTTGATCTTGGAGCAAGTGTGAATCTTATTCCTTACTTGGTGTATGAGAAGCTAGGTTTGGGAGAGTTAAACCTGCATTAGTTGTTCTATAGCTTGCTGACCGTTCTGTTGGATAACCACGAGGTATTATTGAAGATGTACTCATAAAACTGATAAGTTCTATTTTTCGGTCGATTTTCTAGTTCCTTGATACAAAACCGGTCCACGATTCCAAAAAGTATATTCCAGTCATTCTTGGGTGATCTTTTTTAGCCACAACAAATGCTTGCATTAACTATAGGACTGGAGCCATGGATTTATCTTTTGGGAATATGAAAGTCAAGTTAAACATCTTCAATGCTATTTATCATCCCTACCATGATAGTGAATGTTTTTTCTTTGATGTTATTGCTGAGTTGGTTGAGGAGTCACTCCCAACTATTTTGTCCAAGGATCACTTAGAAGCTTGTCTAAATCACTTCAATTATGAAGATTTTGATATTGAATCTTCGATAGCTGAAGTGAATTCTTTGCTCAACTCCACTCTTATCATAGATTTTCCTCCATGGAAATCTAGGTTAGAGCCTCTTCCACCACTTTCTAGTACTCCGCCTATTCTTTCTTTAGAGTCTCCACCTAAGCTTGAGCTTAAACCACTAACAGAAAATATCAAGTATGCTTTCTTGGTTTAAATGACACCCTCCCGGTGATCATTGCTTCCAATCTTACAAGTTCCCAAGAAAGTAGTCTCTTAAAAGTTCTTGAGCAAAATAAATAGGCTATTGGGTGGAGTGTGGCTGATTTGAAAGGAATTAGTCCCACCATTTGCACGCATCAGATTCATTTGGAGGAGGATTCCCAAACATCTCGGAAACTCCAACGAAGATTGAATCCTAATATGAAGGAGGTAGTTTTGAAGGAAGTTGTGAAGTTGCTAGATGCGGGAATAATCTACCCCATCTCAGATAGCAAGTGGGTGAGTCCTACTCAGGTAGAACCTAAAAAGATAGGTATTATAGTAGTTAAGAATTCTGAGGGAGAATTAGTTCCATTACACACCACCACTGGATGGTGTGTGTGTATTGATTACTGGAAAGTCAACTCCACTACTAGAAAAGATCATTTTCCACTTCCATTCATTAATCAGATTCAAGAGCGATTGGTTGGCCAGAGCTATTATTGCTTTTTTAGATGGATATTTCGGCTATAATCACGTGGCCATTGATCCTAACGATCAAGAGAAAACTACTTTCACTTATCCATTCGGTACGTTTGCGTATAGACGGCTATCTTTTGGATTGTTTAATGTGCCAGCAACATTCCAGAGGTGTATGATGTCTATCTTTTCGGACATGGTTGAACAGTTTCTTGAAGTCTTTATGGATGACTTATCTATTTTTGGATCCACATTCGAGAACTGTCTCTAAAATCTTTCTCTAGTGCTTCAGCGTTATAGGGAAACCAATCTTATTCTTAGTTGGGAGAAGAGCCATTTTATGGTTCAAGAAGGAATTATTTTTGGCCACATTATTTCAGAGAGAGGTATGAAAGTTGAAAGAGCTAAAGTAGATTTGATCTCTAAATTGCCTCTTCCTACCTCCGTAAGGGGAGTGCGATCATTTCTTGGGCATGCCGGGTTTTATCAACGTTTCATTAAAGATTTCTGCAAAATTTCTCATCCTTTATGTAATTTACTAGCAAAGGACGCTCTTTTTGTATTTGATGAATTATGCCTTGATGCTTTCCAAAAGCTTCGCTCTCTTCTTTCTTCAGCTTCTATAATGAATCCTCTGGATTGGGCTCTTCCATTTGAGATTATGTGTGACGCATCTGATTATGCTATAGGTGCTGTCTTGGGACAACGAGCGGATAAGCTCCCTCATGTTATCTTCAATGCGAGCAAAACTCTTTCAGAGGCATAATTGAATTATACCACAACTGAAAAAGAGTTGCTTGCAGTTATCTTCACTTTAGACAAATTCAGATCATATCTGTTGGGTTCCAAAGTCGTAGTCTATTCTGATCATTCTGCTTTGAAACATCATCTTTCCAAAAAGGAAACCAAACCCCGTTTGATTCAATGGATCATCTTGCTTCAAGAGTTTGATTATGAAATCCTGGATAAGAAAGGGTCAGAGAATGTTGTAGTTGACCATCTTTCTAGAATTCTGATTGAGGATACCTCAACTTCACTTCCAGTTTGTGATTCCTTTCTGGATGAACAACTGTTTGAGGTTTCTCATAAGGATTTGCCTTGGTTTGCTGAAATTGTGAATTACCTCGCAATAGGCAAAATTCCTTTGTCTTGGTAAAAGTAAAAAAAGGATTGATTCTTCTCCCAAATTAGGATGTACTATTGGGAAGACCTCCAGCTGTTCAAATGTTGTGCTAATTAAATCATTCGTAGATGTGTTCCTGATGAGCGCTGAAAAGTGCGTATTTAAACCCCTTAAGCTTAGGTCTTCTAGTACCTTTATCTATCTTACTTTATCGTTTTAGATTGATTTCGTGTTCTTTCCATTTTCAGGCACTTATCCTGAAAATAAGCTAACTCAACCAAATAAGAGCAGAAATGAAGCAATTCTAGGATGAATCAAAGAAAAGAGCCAAGTGGAAGCAAAAGGAGGCAAAAGGTGGAATTCAACATCTTCGATCGATCTCAAATCAAAGTTCAATCGATCCAACATGATCGATCTCACCACTTCAAGATGGATCGAGCCATGACGACATTTTTAGAGATCTCAAAAGTTCGATCGATCCAACATCATTATTTGATCGATCTAACTACCTTGTCCTTATCCAAACGATTGATCTTATCCAGTTATACCACCCTACCAACCACTTTTGTCCTTTTCCCCAAAATATCTTCGAAATATCTCAGATTTTTTTTTTATCCAAAAAGGCGCCGCCATTGAGGATCGATTCAACTTCAGTTTGATAGATCTCAGCTATGTTCAATCGATCCAAATCCAACGTTCGATCGATCGAACTTCCTTCAGTGCAAAAAAGTTAAATTTCCAGCTCATTGAAAGCTGTCTTTATCCAATCATTGGGGAATATTTTGTGCATGACCCCAGCTTATTTTGTGTGTCACTTGACCTACCTATATATAGAATATGATACACTTTTTGAGGAGGATCCATCTATCACAATAGAGGTTATTCTTAGGGAGGAAGAAAGGAGGAGAAGACTAGAGACACAAGCTTAGGAGCTCTTCATCAACCAAGGAGTAGATTTCTTCCATGGAGTTTGCCTTTAAGGGTTGGAGAAGCATTATCATGAGTGGCTAGACATCCTCTTGGGGCTAGAGTTAGCCCCAAGCATGCTTTTTACATCTTGATTTTGTGTATTATTGAGGGATTAGTGTTGTAATACATGTTTTGGCACTTTTATATATATAGATCTTGTTTATTCAATGATTTATATGGTTTAATGCCTCCAATTGATCATTTCATTCTATCCATATGTCTATGTATGCTAGAATAGATGTTTATGTGTTTGTCTCTATTTCTTGTGTTATTGATGCATGTCTATATGTATTAATGCCATAGATCTAGAGATTGTCAAAACATAGTGCTTAATGGAATGCTCTTGTAATTTTCTTGATGGTTCATGCTCATTTCTTGATGGATTGTGCCTCTCCCTTAGCTTAATTAGTTTAATTTCATGTCATTAGCTTAATTGTAGTGTAGTGGTAGTATAGTTGTTAGATGGGAGGATAATCCATACTTGTTGTTTAATGTTCCATACTTTTGAATGGAAGTAGCATATGTTTCTAACCTTGCGGTGTATTTGGCTTGTGAGCTTAATGAAACGATTAATGACTTGCTAGATATATTGTGTTTTTCACATGCTACTTAGACAATATATACTTAATTGTTAGATATATTGTGCTTTTCACATGTTGCTTAGACAATATATACTTAATTGGTCATCCTTAATAATTGAATCAACCAAACACACACACATCAATATTGCAACACACATTTCCCTCATTAGTCACTTGTTAAGGGTGTAGAAAAGTATTGTTTGGTGGTGATCTCTAAACCCCAAGATCTCTCTCTCTCTTACTTACTCTTTATTGCATTCAATTATTTAGTTTAATTTGCTCTCTAGTTTAATCAACCAACCAACTATTTATTTGATCACTCGACCTACTAACCCTAATTGTGATTCCACAACCAAATTCGACTCCAATCCCTTGGGACGATCCCTACTTGCCCTAACTATATTTTTAGTGAAGGTAATAGTGGCTTTTATAAATGTAAAACTTGGCCCTCACCTTAATGCACACTCTTAAGCTTATGGTAGGACGGTACACCAGTTCCTGAGAGTGAGTTTCATAGTATTTTGACCTTTTATCACAGTTTAGCATGTGGATGTCATTTCAGTGCGAAGAAAACTGCAGCTAAAATTCTTCAATGTAGTTTCTTTTAGCCTTCCCTCTTTTGTAATGCATACTTATTCTGTAGGTCATGCCTTAGATGTCAGCAGCTAGGATCAATTTTTAGAATAAATATGATGCCCTTGACTCCAATCTTAATTATTGAGGTTTTTTATGTTTATGGTATTGATTTCATGGGTCCTTTTGTTCAGTCTAATAAAAATGAATGCATTCTTATGGCTGTTGATTATGCGTCTGAATGGGTTGAAGTTGTAGCTACTAAAACCGCCGATCACGTAGTCGTGATTGAGTTCATTCAAACGAACATTTTTAGTCGGTTTGGTATGCCACGAGCTATTATTAGTGATGGAGGTGCTACTTCTGTAATAGGTATTTCCGTACTTTGGTACAAAGATACTCCGTCACTCATAAAGTTGCTTCTCCTTATCATCCCCAAACAAGTGGCCAAGTTGAATTATCCAATCATGAAATTAAGAGAATTCTTGAGAAAACGGTTAAGCCAGATCGTAAAGATTGGTCTTTTAGACTAAACGATGCTTTGTGGGCTTACCGAACAACATATAAGACTCTGATTGGTATATCACCTTCCCATCTCATTTATGGTGAAGGAGATTATCTTCCTATAGAGTTAGAATACAGAGCTTTTTGGGCCGTAAAAAAAGCTCAACTATGATATGACATCTCCTGGTTCTAACAGGAAGCTTCAACTAACTGAGCTTGAAGAATTATGTAATGATGCTTATGAGAGTGCTAAGGTTTATAAATCTAAGACTAGGGCATTTCATGAGAAGCATATCTTGCGTAAGACTTTTAAGCCTGGGAAGAAGGTTTGGTTGTTTAATACATGACTGAAACTTTTTCCTGGAAAGTTAAAGTAATGTTGGGAAGGTCCATATATGGTTATTTCTGAGATACAAGATTGTAAGACTGGAATATTGTTAAAGGTCAATGGACAGAAACTAAAGCCCTACATAGAGGGTAGTGTGCAGAGAGGCACAGTGGAGTCAGTAGAACTTTATGATCCTATTTACTTGGACTAGAGAAGTCAAGTTTTCGTCGAGCTATCGACGTTAAACTTAGCATGTTGTCAAGCTATCGACGTTAAACTTAGCATTTGTATTTTATACCATAGTTTTATCTGATTTTTATTTCATTATTTTAGTTTTTGATTCAATTATTTTCTTTTCTAGGTTTTAGGTTACTTTTAGGTTTAAGGTAGTTTAAGTATAGAGAAGAAAATAGAAAAAGAAAATAAAAATTGAAAAATGAAAAATCTAAATATATGTCTCAATGCTTGAGCCTGCAAGTTGGGGTTCGAGCATCAGCTACTAGTGGCTCGAGCATCCGTACCTCAAGCTCGAGCTTTCCATCATCATTAATTTTAGGGTTTTCAGTAGCCATGCTCGAGTCTTAAACTTAAGGCTCGAGCCTTTGTACTTTAAAATAAAAAGAAACCCTCGAGCCACAGATGAAACCCTCATGTCAATTCCCAATTCTCTTTTCGTCTCCAATCACTCCCAATTCTATCAAATCTCTTCACTCTCATCATCTTCGTCATCTCAAACATCAATTCCAACTAAAAAAGGTAAAAAAATCCCTCGTCCCTTTCGGTTTTATATATACATATATATATATATATATATATATATGTATATATTATCTATATACGCATTGATTTCATACTGAAATAATGCCCAAATTTCTTAAAACTATTCATTTTGATCCTTTCTAACCCTATCTTATCATAAAATCATTCACAAATTTGTAGAAATTTCAAAATCTCAAATTGGTTTTGACAAACACGGGTTGTTGAATTTTGGAGGGTTGGGGTACGAATTTAGAAAGTTTGGGGGTGTTGAGTAATTACAAAGGAGTATTAGGGTGGATTTAGATTGATTTGAGGTGTTTTTGGAGGGTTGTTGAGGAGTTTTGCTTTAGTTGAAAACCAGGAAGCTCGAGCCTCTAGATTGAGGCTTGAGCCTTTGCTTGCAGCAAGCTCAAGCATCAAGATCCCAAGCTCGCGCCATATCCCGTAATAAGCTCGAGCCTTTAGCCTCTAGGCTTGAACCTTGGAGCACAGAGTTGGGAAGTTTTGCTGGGATAGTGCTTTTGGAATATAGAGATGCCGAGACAGCCGAGGCAGCGGGTTATTAGGACGCTGGAGATGGCATTAGACGATTCCTAGTGGTACAATAAGATCTTCCATGAGACAGATTTTGTTTTAGAGGATTTCTAGCATCACCGCGATACATTTTGGGCAGTGGAGGCCCTTCAGGCTTGCCAGCTTTCAAGATTCTTACGGCATCCAGCCCAGATTGCTTATCCCCAGTTGGTGCGAGCATTTTACCGATCCTTGTATTTCCTTACAGGGGACGAGGAGCAGGATAGGGAGGATCACTTCACAGCCACTGTCGAGGGTGTACAGCTTACAGTGAGCTATGATACTATTGCTCAGACTATGGGTTGCCATTACCGGTGCCCAACTACTCTTTAGGGGAGGTTTCCTCAAATTGCCCTAGGTACAACCCCAGAGGCGATGGTCCGTGCTTTGGGCCAGGGGAGGCGCTCTACCACATGGAAGATGATCCAAAAATCACATCTACCACAACGTTTCTGGTTCTTAGATACGGTCTTCATGGCCAACGATCGCCCTATCGGACATAAGATAGGGCGATATATTGAGATGGTGGATGTGCATTACGCGTTCCATGCCGGCTATTGGGTGTCTATCCCCTAGTTGGTTTTTGTGTAGCTCCGCCGGCTCTATAAGGAGATAGGGAAGGCCCGATGCCCTCCTAACCACCATATTCACTTTCCCAGGCTGATCACACACCTGATGGAGATAATGGGGGTTCTAATACCCCCAAATGAGGCTACTATTACCGTCTTCACCCAGTATCATTTCACTCAGTGGAATAACGTCTTCTGGCATATGCCCAAGACAAAGAAGCTGGAGTGGGGTGTTGACGATGAGATCCGAGAGGATCGACGGCACATGGACGCCGAGGCACGGGGTATGCCATATATTTTGCACGTTCCACCTTATCCACCCCTGCCTACTATTCTTTCTACCGACCCTGTTGATGCAATGCTGGCAGCGAGGGATGATGATGAAGAGTTTGATGTTGAGGCTACGGACGAGGAGATGGATCTTTCCGATAGCCAGCCCTCACCGACGAGGAGGCCCGTTCCTACAGCCCAGCTTTAGAGTTCTTCTTGGACTGAGATTAGAGCTTTACAGGCCAAGGTAGCCAAGCTGCAGGATGGACAGACAGTGCTGCGGTAGATGCTAACTATGCAGCAGAGCATATTAGATGAGTTACTGCACCGCACTCCGTCCGTTCCATCTAGTTCTTCTGATCCACTACCACCTTCTGCGGATTAGCTTTTTAGGGCTTTTCTGTATTTTTGTTAACTAAGTCAGTCTTTTTGATGTATTTATTTCCATATGATGTATACCTGCCCTAAGTCTTTCTTTTAAAAGCATTGTACTAATTTCTGATATATATACATGTTTTTTGATTATATTCTCCTTATGTTGCTTTTCGTTCACTATGATATTTCTCTATACTTACCCCATATACTTGATACTTTAATGTGTGCTGGAGTTTATTGATTTTGTCAGATACTATAGATTAAGTTTGGGGGTGATTTGCCTAACAACACCATTGGGTGGTTTTAAGAGGATCCACTATGTTGAAGGAGACGATGCTGGAAACTCATTTTTTTTCCCATCTGTGCATTATTTTTTCATATCTTTGCTGGTCTGCTTGTATGGTAATATCTTTCTAACTCTCTTCTATTCTCTCACATTGTGGACAATATGCATACTAAGTTTGGGGGTAAGGTTGTGTTGGGAAATTTTTAATTTTTGGCTTACATAAGGACATGATTTGATAGTTAATGACATAAGGATGAGTCTGTTGATGGTCATGTAATCTGTTTGTAGTCTGATGTTAGTTAAAAATGGTTTGTATGCTAAAATACTGTGAAAGGGATTCCTTGACAATTTTTGAAATCAGTTGGTGGCTTGTGGTCCACTTTGTTACAATGATTATTGTTTAATGATGCTGATCTCTAAGATGCTACACTTTGCCCATATTCACACTTGCATGATTTCTATGGGTTAAATACTAGAAGTCTTGTTTTGTTTTGAGTTAAACTAAAAATAGCAGATAGATTTGATGATTTTGATAACCAAGGCATAAAAAAATTAAGGATATAGAAAGAAAAAAAAAAGTTGAAAAGAAAAATAGAAAAGAATGGTATGTATGCAATAAAGAAAAAAATTCTTCACCAATGTGAATGAAAGAAAAATATAAAGAAAGAAGTAGAAAAGGATCAAGTTCAAGTTCTGTACTTAGATTACTTAAGTGATTAAGTCCTTTGGGCTGTGTTCTGACACCTAATGCCCTATAATCATCTGGTTTGTGAGTCATTGGCTGAAAGCTTGTTACATAAGGGGTTTAGGTTGCCTAGATTACTTGAGCAATTAAGTCTTGAGGGGTGCTTTATCACTTAATGCCCTAAGACCGTCTGGTCTGGGAGTCATTGGCCAAAAGTTCGTTACAAGGGTGATTTAGAAAGCTTAATAGACCTGAACATTGCACAGTATCCTTTTTGAAATAAAAGCATACCTTGGAAAAAAAATACAATAAATGCCTTGGCAGTTGGAATCTGAAAATTTTACCTGTGATTTGAGGAATAGCTAGGAATGAATGCAAGTATGGATAGTAAGCCACACCTTGAATGGTAGGGTCACTTTAAAAAAAGTGTTTTGGAGATTAAGATTATTAAATGAATGATTAAACTGATATGTGGGGACCATGGCTGTTAAATTGAAATTAGAAGTTGAAAGTTCTCCTAATTACATGATTGGTTGTACTTGCCATGTTTGACTGATTAATGATTTGAAAATAGGTTTGAATGAGCTTACTGTGCACTTAAAGCACTGATCTGAGAAGTTTGTGGGTATCTTCACTGGAAACTCTCATAAGACTACAACTCGTCCACTAGGGGTAACTTAGGGGTTGAAAGGCTTGTTGCATAGGCTAAATGGAACTGTGATTCCTACGAAAGTGGCATTTTTAGTTCTGTATTGCTAAAGGACTAGTAATATGTAAGTTTGGGGGTGTGATGAGCGCTGAATATATGCATATTTGAGCCCCTAAATATACGTATGTTAAGGCCTAAAGTGATACCTTTATCCATAGTTAGACTGATTATATGTTTAATGTGTGTTTACAGGTGCTTTCCCAGAGAAATGGTTAAAACTGGGACTTTACAATGATATTGAAACATACAGAGTCGTTGCCGGTCATTCAAAGCAAGCCGAGAGCTTAAATAGTGAAGTTTAAAGAAATTCAAACCCTAGAGCTCGAGCCCAAATGATGAGGCTCGAGCATCACAATAAAGAAAAGAAGAAAAGTCAACAAGGCATTGAAGCTCGAGCCTTGTACCTTTAGGCTAGAGCCTGAACAAAGGGTGCTCGAGCCTTACCTATGGGTGCACGAGCCTTGACCCTCAAGCTCAAGCATGAGGTGTTGGAAGTTGAAGAGTTGATTTTAATTGAAAGGCTATACTCCTAAGTCTTATACCTCACCTTTAGGATTGAGCACCATTCATTGAAGCTCGAGCCTGGAGTCCAAAATGCTCGAGCCTGGTACCTAGTGCTCGAGCCCATGAAGCTTGGATCGAGCAATGTTAAAAGAGATGAATCCTAAAAATATTCGAAGTGTTGAAAAAAAGATGATTCGAAAAATAGTTGAAGAAAATTGGCTAAGTGTCAAAGTGAAGATCGAGCACCAATTCTTGAAGCTTGAGCATCAATCTAGAGAAGCTCGAGCCTTTGTTCCTACCGCTCGAGCCTTCCATGACATGTCAAATTTAAAGTACGGGATTATTCTCTTTATTAGCCGTATCTCATCCCAGATGGGCCAGAAGACCTAAAAGCCCACCAGATCCTTATTTTCTTTTATAAAAAAAGGTGTAAGCCTTGATAGAAGGGGGCCAAAATTTCAAGTTTTTTATGGTGTTATTTAGAAGGCTGATAGTGTGGTCGCTTTTAGGGTTCCTGCAACCTTGAAGGTGAAGATCCTGAGAAGAGAAGTGCCGTCCGTGAGGATGAAGACAACTCAAACACAGATGATATCCGACATCATCATGAGTAGCTAATTCCTCTCTTAGGGCACTGATGTAACCCAATCTGATATTATGGTTTGATTATTTTAACTCTGGGATTATTTTAATATATAATGTTTTCTTGATTATATGACTATAAGCAATCGAAACAACTCAATTGGTTTTCATGCTTCAGTAGATTATAAACTGTTATTACCTTATCTTAGATGTAATGGTTTATTTTCTATTCTCAATCTATCTTGTTGTACGGTATCTGGTGGAGCCCTGCCAGATGCAAGAATAGAGGTCATATAATGGTATTCTATTGTTTTTTGCAAAAGAATTTTTCATAGTCTATACTTAGGAAAGATGGATTGTTTACAAAGTAGTTAGAGTAGTCAGAGTAGGTAGGTGGATAATCTGCGCTAACCATAGCTAGGTTACAGTTAACTGAATTTTGTAAAACATCTTTCTTTAAAACCCGAATTGAACGAATGTTATTGATTTCAATTCATTTGAAAAACATAATTTGTAAATTTCCAGAGTTGATACAATTGACCGTAGTATGATGATTGTGGTGAAGTCGAAGCCCTAAGATCTCTCTCTTTGATTACTTAGTTTAATATTCCAGTTTAATTTTAGTTTGTTTTAAATTATGACAACCAACAAACTTTCCAACCCAGCTACTTGTCAATCAATAGGACTAATTAAAGACTAATATAAATCTCATCTCCCTATAGGTTTGACATCTTTTTCTATAGCCCTATTCTTCACGGAATCGTCCTATTGTGAGTGGTAAAATTAAACACAATCAAGGCGTCGACGGTAGATCTCGTCTTACGACCACTTGGTCGTTACCACGTGTGCGAAGGCATTCTCGTCAACTTTGAACTCATACGTCATACTCAAGCGCGTAAACTTGTTGGTAACCCTATCTCAGATGATAGCGGGCCCAGCTGGCTGTACTAGGGGTGGTACAAGAGTAGGAGTTGGAGGTGGCTCAGAAGGAGCACTCTCAAAAGAATCAGAAGGCTCAGGCTGGGCCTGAGCTGTCTCCTCAGTCCTGCGCCTAACCTGGCGACCATAGATCCGGTTGGCTGTGGTCTTAAACCTAGTCAAGGCCTGTAAAAAAAGAGAACACTTGCATTTGAAATCAATAACAGGAAGTGATGTATAAGATGTAGAAATGAAAGCATAATGGATAGAAACATGTTTGTCAAGTAAAGATAAACAACACAACTCTGAAGTAATGGATAAAGCAAATATTACAGCAGGAAACACATGAATCTATTTATACACGTGGAGATGCAAGCCATACTTAGATAATGAATGAGCAAAGAGTAAATTTTGGTAATCATTAATCAACGTAAAACATGCTAGAAATGATAAGTATAAAATGCAACCAATGTGGAAAACACAAGCATTGGGCATGAATAAGATAGCATAGAACGCGGGAGAAGGAAAAGGGGGATACATTTGCAAAGCAGTGAAATTCGATCGATCATAAAAAAATGTGATTGATCCAACTTAGATCAATCATGGCATGTATTGGATCGATCGTGGTCTGATTGATCAGAGCACTGGTGTGATCGATCAAACCTGCTAAAAATTGAAAAGTCACCTATTTGTGACGTGAAAGACATGGGGCAAAGGCCAATGGTCACTTAAAGGCTAGTGACCCCCTATACACCTCAAAATAGCAAGATTGGTCATTTAAAATGGCACGTGACCCCCGATTTAAATTTGAAACAAAACTAAAATGTTAACATATATATACATATATATACACATGCTTGAAATCTGTAAATGGAAACAAGAAATCCTAAATATGTACAAATTTATCATGTTAATACCAAAACAAAGCAAAGAATGAAAAGAAAATAGAAAATGGAAAGGAAAGGGGGGAATCCTACCTTGGCCAATGAGAGAAGTAAAGAGAGAGGGAAGATGTGATCGAAAATGGAGATTTAGAGCTTCGAGAACCTCGTCGGAGGTGGAGAAGATGGTGGCTAGCTTCGGAAGAAGAGGAGAAGGGTTTAATCGATCATTATAATGATCCAAATGAACCTTGGATTTATTTTTAAAAATTGTTCCTGACATTTGTGATCGATCACAAGATCCATTCGATTGATCAAATCTCGATCAATCATGAAAATGCTCATTTCGATTGAACTGCAAAATGACAAAACATTTTTAATCAATTTTAAAAATTAAAAATCTTTTTAAATATTTTTTTGTAACTCTGAGTGATCAAATTGAATCAATTGAACCTTTAATCGATCAAATGGTTCGAAAGATGAAACAGAGGCTTGAAATTTGCAGAAAAGTTCAAACGATGGGACAGAGGCCTAAAATTTGTAGAACTTAAAAAATTTTCTAAGTATGGAAGTGAGATTGATCACAAGGGACACCTGGATTGATCGAAGTGCACTTGGAACGGTCGAACAGAAAGTTCACACGATGGGATAGAGGCCTAAAATCTACAGAACTTCAATTTTTTTCTAAATGTAATGATGAGATTGATCATAAAGCACTTCGATCATTCGAGGGCATTCTTGGATCGATTAAACTTGCATTAAATGCCTCATTTTTAGATAAAAGTGCAAAGAGATCCCATGCAAAGTTTCAAAACAGAAATGGGTAACTGTGAACCCTATCTACACGACGCAAGAATGAATAACAAAAAGAAATGAGAGAGAAATAGGGTTTGAAAACCCTACGAATGCTAGTGTTTAACGTTTCTAGCAAAAGACATTAGGTTCATTTAGCCCAGATCAAAAAATTTGTTAGACAGACCCTTCTCAATGAGGTGAAAGGGATTTCGAACCCCACCCAACAAATCATCCCTGAAGGAAAATCATTGGATTTGATTCAAGTATACTTGATGGTTTTTGGTCAAAAATATTTTTGGGCTTCGATGCCCTTTTCACATTGTATTTCAAAACAACATCTTTTGAAGATTCATTTAAGAGTAAAACCCTTGGTTTTTTAACAAGAAAAAGCAAGTCAAGTTTTCTAACATTTTCCACTATATAAGCCTCTTCATGCTTGTCCATTGAATTAGGGGTTGGATTGAATATATTCAACTTCACCTTCATGTGGCCAAAACAAATCTTCATTATCCCTGTCCTACAATTTATGTTGGCATTGGCAGTAGCCAAGAAAAGACGGCCAAGGATAACGGGGATTTGGCTTTTCAAATTGGCAACCGGCTCCATATCAATGACCACGAAATCAACCAGGAAGAAGAATTTATCAAGTTTTATCAAAACATCCTCAATTATACCGCAGGGTTTTTTGATAGATCAGTCGACTAGTTGCAAAACTACCGACATTCGCTTTAAATCACCCAAACCAATTGGACATACACTGAGTATGGAAGAAGATTCACACTCGACCCTAAATCCAAAAGAGCCCTATTAATGACATGGTCACCTATGGTGCAAGATGTAATAGGTGAACCAGGGTCTTTGAACTTGGGTAGAGTGTTATGTTGCAAAATTGAGCCAACTTGCTCGGTGAGGACAACTTTCTTTGGTGCTTGGCTCTTGTTTTTTTCTCTTTTGAGTGCACAAATCTTTTAAAAATTTTGCATAAGCTAAAATTTGTCTAATGGCATCTAAGAGAGGAAGATTTATTTTAACTTGCCGAAGCACTTCAATTATTTCATTCACCTTGCCTTGTTGTCTTTCAAAAGATGTGGACACTTTCAAAGCATCCAGAAAGGGAGCCTTTTGCTCAAAATATTTTTCAAACACATTTAGTGATGAATTCTCAACAATGAGATCCTTTTTTCTAAGTGAATGAGGAATAGGATGTGAAACGGGAAGGGTGTCAATGCTAGGTTGTACCAGCTCACTCTCTTCATTAGAAATATCAACTTGGTTATCAATTACCCTTCCACTTCTCAAAGTGCTCACCGCATTGACTTGCTTAAGTGGAGGCCTTCCATTTGGGAAGTTGTCTCCACTACAAATTGTTGCTTAGGTGCGGGATTAAGAGGCATTTTTCTTTTTTCTCTTGCATTCAATATGCTAGCTATTTAGCCTACTTGGGTTTCTAGGTTGGTAATTGATTGTAAGTGAGAATGAAACAATTGAGTGTTGGCCTCCAAAGTACCTAAAGCTGATAGAACTTTTTCCCCAAAAGCGGGACTTCTAGGATGACTTTGAGAATAAGATGGTTGATTGGGACCTTGAGAATTTGAAAATTGATTCACACTAAGAGCTTGATAAGGCGGTCGGTAGCCTTGAGAATTTTAACCTTACCAGTGTGGGGGAACATACTTCCCTTGAAAACCACCTTGGGGAGGGTTTGAACCTTCCTTTTGGCTTTTCCAAGAAAAATTGGGGTGATTTTTCCACCAGGGATTATAATGATTGCCATAAGGATTATTCCCTTTATTCACAAATACGGCATTGACTTATTTATGATTCTCATTATGCACATGTCCATGAGGACAATTGGAAGTAATATGTAGCACACTTTAACATGTCATGCAAGACTCACTAGAATGATGATGATGAGGGGAAAAAGACACTTAATGAGCTAAATTTTGATTGATCAAACCTTTGAGTTAAAGACTTTACCTCGACAACTATGTCACTAGAATTTTCCTCTTGATATAAGCTTGAATTCTTTTTCCCTCCTACATTTCTACCATTCATAGAGGACAATGTTTGATGCATTGAGTTTTCACTTATGCTTTCATACAATCTCCACACATTATCCTTATGCTTATCCTAATAAGACCCTCCCATTGAAGCATCAACCATGCATTTATGGGTGTCCAACAAACTTTCATAGAAATGTTGGATGATTTGCCACTTAGGAATGTCTTAATAAGGACATTTCCTAATTAAGTCATTCAATCGTTCCTATGCTTTATGTAACATCTCCCCATCCCCTTGTGAAAACTCAAGAATAGAAGTGCGCATGGCATTGGTTTTGGAAATAATGGGATAGTACTTCCTCAAAAACTCTTGTTTCATTTCCGCCCAAGAAGTTATGGAAAGAGATCTCAAATTATTAAACCAATACTTTGCTTTGCTTTTTAAGGTAAATGGGAAGAGTGTACGCCTTAATACCTCTTCCGGCATGTCTGTGAAAGGCACGGTGGAACAAACTTCAAAAACTCATCCAAATACTTATATGGTTACTCATTGGTTAGTCCAAAATAGTTTGGGAACATTTGGATGATTTATGGTTTAATTTCATAGTGATATACTCTAAATGGAGGAAGACGAATGTATGTGGGTGCATTATATTCATTAGGCACATAGTTATCTTTGAAAGCAATGGGAGGATTTGCAATTGGTGGCTCTACTGAGCTCCATTATTAGCTTGGACAATGGGTGGTTAAGGTGGAACAAAATGTGGCCTTGGCATTCCCAATGGAACTTGGCCTTGAGATTGAGGAGCAAGAGGTCTAGGCATACCTAGAGGAATGTGCATATTACCATGTTGTTGCCTATTATTTGGATGATGGATGCCTTGGTGATCTATATGGCCTAGGTTTTCAATGTGATCTTCTATTGATGAAATTGATTGATTAATAATGGAAAGATTAACACTAGAACTAGTTCTACCCCATGAATTACGCACAATGGAATCGATATTAAGATTCGAAGGAACAAGAGGGTGGTTTAGTGATCTCCTATCAAGCATGCACAATGCAAGTCAACATAAACAACAAATAACAAATACACTTCTCCTCCATAACACAAATCAATCACCAATACTCCTCCACGTACATTGTTCCCATACTTCATGCTTTTTAACAACGCAAAAATTAAATTGGCCTCCACATGGGCTAATGATTTAACACTAAAACAAGGCCTCCACACTGGCCGATGATTAATTAAGTAAGAGGAGTCTAGAATTGCTCATAAAGGTCCTTAAGCAACTTCAAAAATAATTATGTCTTTTTGCTTTTGCTTTTGCAATTTAATTTTTTTATGTTTTTTATGCTTTGCTTTTTAAGCATGCTTTGAGGCTCATTTGCTTTGCTTTCCTTTGCTCCAAGTACTTGTCAATCAAGAGTAACAATATGATAAACAAAATAAAAATAAAATAAAAACAAGGATTAAAAGAGTACTAATTCCTATTCAATTCCTAATATGGCATTGCCAATCCCCAGTAACGGCGCCAAAAAACTTGGTGTGATCCGAACCTTATGCTCAAACTGATATAAGAAGTGTGAGTATGTGAAGTGGCCACCACATTAAAAATTTATAAAAATCACTTAACACTATATTATGTAGTATGAGTGAAAAGGGATCGTCCCAAGGGATTTGCAAGGTACTACAGAATCGCATTCGGGTTAGTAGGTCGAATCATCAAAGTAAATGGTTTGTTGGTTGAGTTATACTATGATTTAATTAAAAGCAATGCAATGTTAAACAAGCTAAAGTAAGTGAAGTGTAGAGGATGAGAGAGGGGTCTTGGGATATAGAGTTCACCACTAAGCTTTACCTCACTAAACATCTAGTATTTGTCAAATTAGGGGGATTAAATGTTATGAAACAATTGTGTGTGCCATCAATTGAAATACTAAGCATGGATGACAAAATAAGCATACATTGTCTAATCAATCTAATGAGTAGCACAACCTATCAAATTAAGCCATTAACCATTCAATGAACCCGTAATTGATGTACACAAGAATCTAGATAAAAATACTACTTGCACTCATAAGCATGGATCATCAAACAATAAGAATGAATTATCTACCTATCTAGGAATTTAAAGCAACCACACTACAATTATACTAATGACAAGGAAATTAAACTAATTAAGCTGAGAAGTATCACAATCGATCAAGAAATAAGCATAATCCATCAAATAAATCACAAGAGTAATTAATTAAGCACCATGCATTGACCAACACTAGACTTGTAATGACCCGGTCAATTTCCTTCCTTTCCTTTTTCTTAAATTTTACGAATAAATTTTTTTCGTTTATTTTTCTTTTCCGAGTTCTGTTTGTCATCACTTGGTGTCATCTCGAGTGCTTGGATATGGTTTCTAAGACTTTTCTATTTGGATTAACAACTTCTTTTAAGAACCGAGTCATTTCTACATTTTCACTTTTTAGACACTATTCACATTTCGTGCTTTTCCATATTTTGTCTTTTCCCCATTTGTCACTTTTTGGCACAACCTCACTTTTCATGCTCGGATTTGGTTTTTAATTTCACGTATCTTCATTCTAAGTGGTTCTACGAAATACGTATCTTTACTTTTGTAGAAAACTACTCTAGTTGCTCCCGGTGTCTATAGGGGCATGGATGCATAGTTTTTCAGAAAATTTTTCTTTTCTTGGGGTGCTTTTCATAAATATCTTTTGAAGCTATTATATTTCAAGGGTTTTTAAGAAAATATTTTTGGAAGATATTTTCATTGTAGGTCATCAGTGCAGTTAACCCTTTTTGGAGGGGCCATTTTGCAATTAACGAAAGTTATTGCAAAATACCCCATTTTGAGCTTGGATCCTTGTACGGAATTCATTTTCACATTTCATGTAGTCGTGTACTCTTAGAATTTCCTCCTGATTGTTTTCCCCAGTTTTAGGGATTTTTGGCCTTAGTTGCCGCCGAACTTGTTTGAGGCACATCTCTCTGCTCGGGACTCAGTTTTTGACGTCGTTTCTTTCGTTATTCATATTTTCTCATTTTAGTTCATTTTGTTCATGGAGTTTTTCCATTTGAGCGCGTCTGCTCAAATCCACTTTTCCAGACCCGGCGGGGCCCTTTCAGGGTACTTTTAGGGTTTTTCTATAAATAAAATGTCTTAAAGTGAAAAATCAATTTGTCCATCATCTTACTCCCTCTTTGGCCGGCAGCCATGGAAGCTCCTTGGGCTGCCACCTTTTCTTCTTCTCCTCCACTTGATTTCCTTTGTAAAAAGTCTTCCACCTAAACGTTTATCGTAGGCCGCTTCGTACTCTACCTTTCCCCCTTATTAGAATCCATTTTAGGCCATTTTTTGAGTTCATGTTTGAGACCAAGTTAGGATTGTGGTATGTCCTCTTTGGAGTTTTATGATCACCGTGTTGTCCCCGACATAACCTAGGAGTATCGTCGAATTCAGAGCACTTTTCTTTCAGTGGGGAATTGAGATTTTCATCTCAAATTTAGGAAGGGGTTGTTATAGTTTATATTCTTGATGTATTGCATACTATTGATGCTTATACAACTCATTTACATGTCTTTGTATTAAATCTAGAAATTTTATTATTTATTTTTCTTGTGTGAGATTTGATTTTCTCGGTTGATTATAGCTTGGTTTAAACATGTGGCATGACATTCAATTCCCCCTTGGTATGTTCATTGACATATATTAAATTGAGAGCATTTGGACAAGTATTGAAGTTTTTATTTAATATTTTTCTTGAAGGAAAATTTAATTCATGTGGTCTTATCTAGCTTAAAATCAATATGTGTTAGCATATTAAATTAGGCCTTAGCATACTCTTCAACATATGTGAATTTGAGAGTAATCGAAGATATTTGAAAATCTAGAGATAATTAATTTATTTGATTAATTAATTTATTCCAAGTGTACTATTCACCCCATTGGATTTTCGGCTTGATATTATTGATGTGCATGACATATACTTTCACATATATTAAATCGGGAATATTTGATTAGGTTTTGAAACCTTTTATTTTATTATTTTCTTGTATGAAGGTTTAATTACCATGGTTGTATCTTGCGTGGAAATCACTTGTATCAGGCTATTAAATCAAGTCTTGGCATGTTTTATAACATATTTTAATTTGAGAGCATTTGGATGAGTTTTAAAATCTAAAGAATTTAATTAAAAGAATTAATTAAATTCTATTTAATGGTTTCATTAAACTTGATATTTGTAATGACTAGGACTTGTTTACTAGCATGTCTTAATTTTGGACCATTTGAAGTTGGTTTAGAATCTAGAGATTTAATTAGCATGATTTAATTAAATTCTACTTTATTATTTCAATAACCTAATTAAGTTTTTGAATAGATATAGATGATGGCCATGCTATGTCCTTTAATATGTATTGATTTGAGGTTATTTGGAATTGATTTGGAATTTAGAGAATTTAATTATTATTTTTTAATTAAATTTTATCTAATTGCTCAATGGATTTAATTGTGTTTTGGAAGTTATTTCTACGTTTAAATCATGGACTTGGACTTGTTGTACATTCCTTGGTTACATTTTGAGCATTGGATAATATTATTGTTATATTTAGATTCATGAGTTTATATTTTCAATATTGAGTAACATTGTTATAGCGTGTAACGAATCACACACTGAAGATTCGACATTTGTTATGCCATAGTAGTTGTGGACTTAGAGCATGTATTGTATGTGTTTCCAAATTTGGTTGTGCATGGTAGATAGTTGATTATCTTATATATACATGTTGATATATACGTTGTTGCACAACTTGTTAATTTTGGAAACTTGGGGATGTCGTTGTATGACTAAGGCTAGGACATGGTTCTAGTACGGGGGATTGTCCCTCTACAAGTCTAGTGTGCACATAGGAAGGTTACCCATGGGCTAATAACCCTAAAGTAACTATGGTGTCGGTCTGATCCGGCGTGATGTCCGAGTATCCACCTTGTTTGATTTCGCATTGCATTTCAAGTTGATAACTAGATGTTGTCGTAACTTGTTGTTCCTTATTTGATTTCCTGTTTAAAGTTTCAAGATGTTAACTTTGAGAAAATCATGCTTTATGCATTGTATTGGAAGTTCTAATGTTGGTTAAATTGTATCGATATTGTGATTTATGTTTTAATGTTCAAATGTAGCTTAGGAATGATCCTATAGATTCATTTGGAGTATAGACGTTAGGTGGCATGATCCACTTTTAGGTTTCAAGTTGATGACTTTGAGAATCTATATCTTGTTGCGTTGTATAGTATGTTTCTATATCGTTTAATTGCACAAATATTATAGTTTATGTAGAAATGCTCTAAGGTAGATTAGGATGCTCCCTGAGTCTCACTTTGACATAGACGTTAGGTGGCATGAGCCCTTTTGACTTATTTCACTTTAAGGTGATAATTTTGTAAAATGTTAGATCTATGCATGCTCATCTCCTATGAGTAGCTTTATGTTACTCACCCTAAAGTTACTGGAGCATTTTTCAGGTACGAAGACTTGGTTCGTGAAGCTCATCATTCCTTGGATGACTTGTAGTTTTTAAGTTTACATTTCATGCAAATGTTAGCATAAAATGTCATTTCGTAGCTTATATGTCAAAACTTGTATCCTTGATTCCATATAAGTAATGTATACATAAGTACACCTTTTACGATGTATTTGACTTGTATGGGATGAGGCCGGAGGCTAATGACATTTATATGGCATCTTATGAAATTCTTGACTTCATGAAATATAATGAAAATATTGAAAAATCGCAAGTCATTGCTTTACCATGGTTGCATCGGGTGTGGGAATTCCATTCTTTTTCTTCTATAGGGTCTCATTAATCATATATGAAGTGTGACCAAGGGCTAAACGATAATTTGACTCCATTTTATATTTTTGGATTTCAAATTTTCCATTTCAAGTCTTTTTTTCCTCATATTTGGCCGTCGGGGGGGTCAGATTTTGAGTCAGGGCTTCTCGGGAGCCGCAGACCATTCCCACATGCTTAGAATCATTTATTACATGCGTGCACATTTTTTTTAACCTAGAAATGCGTTTAGGGTCAAATGCATATTTGGTGCAAAGTTGCTTTTTTTGAGTTTCTAAGCCTCTATTGATCTAGGGGAATTTTGGCCATTTCACAATGTGTTTTTTTCAATTTCTTCTGCATTGTCGGGTAGAAAATTTGATTTTGGGGAGGGAGGGGGGGTTTCTTCTTCGTGTTTTTCTAGAAAATTTGTTTCATATCACATTTTTTATCTCAGATGTGGATAGTTACTGTAGCATCTTTTTGGGCCCTCTTGACCCCTTCTGATCTAGGGGCATTTTAGGGATTTTGCAGTGAATTTTTTTCGTTTCCTTTTGCGCTATCAGGTAGAAAACTCGATTTTAGGAGGCGTTTCTTCTTCATGTTTTTCCAAAAAAATTTGTTTTGAACCTCGATTCGGCTCTCAGTTCTAGTTGAAACTTTTTTTCCCTTGGCATGTCATGGTGCTTGTCAGGATGCTCGTGGGGTGCTCATCTCGACGTCGTGATGTTGATTTTTTTTTTTGCTCATTTTCCTCCGTCCGGACTCCAAATCGAGTGAACTTTTTTTTTAACTTGACTAATTTTTCGCTGTCTTTCTAATGGTGTGTCAGTTACACCAAGATCTTGCTAGATAATTGCCAATTTACCCTTTTTGCCTTAAGTGCTCATTTTTCTTCATCATGTCATTTCTCCTTCATCTGCACTCCGAATCATACGATGCTTGAGTCCATCTTGATTATTTTTTTGTTGTACTTCTAGCAGTATGCTCGATGGCACCTGAAACCATAGTTTTTGAAATGACTATTTTGTCCTTGGGGCCATTTTTGTCCGATTTTTCTTGCTTTCCGCTTCCGCTACTTTCCTTTGAGTTTCGTGACTTCATAGGAAGTCACGGATGTGTTTCGGGAATGATATACAATCTAGGGACGTCATTTCCATGTAAAATGACTATTTTGCCCCTAAGGGCTTTACTGTTATTTTTTGATCTTTTGTTTCCGCGTCAGTTCTCATTGATTTCCACGACCTCATGGAAGGTCATCAAAGTGTCTTAGAGGTGTGTTGTACCTTGGGAGACCATTATCTTGTTTTTTGCTTTCGCATTCTGGATTTGTTATCGGATCTACGTGACCGCCCTAGTTTTTAGGCCAGCCCATCCTTTGATGAACCGAACGTAGATCTAATAACGAATCCAGAATGCAGAAGTAAGAAACAAGACAACGGTCTCCCAAGGCACAACACACCTCTAAGACACTTTGATGACCTTCCATGAGGTCGTGGAACTCAATAAGAACTGACGCGGAAGCAAAAGATCAAAAAATAACAATTAAGCCCCTAGGGGCAAAATAGTCATTTTTTTATCTTTTGCTTCCGCGTCAGTTCTCATTGAGTTCCACGACCTTATGGAAGGTCATCAAAGTGTCTTAGAGGTGTGTTGTGGCTTGGGAGACCGTTGTCTTATTTCTTGCGTCTGCATTCTAGATTCGTTATCGGATCTACATTCAGTTCATCACAAGACGCGCTATCCTAAACACCAGGGCCATCACAGGTGGTATCAGTGCATCTGGGTTCGAATACCTTGGATGACGGGTTTTGGGTGCATATCATGCTCACATTGTTTTGCTTTGATATGTCATTTGTATATTGCTAACATGTCTTGTATGATAACATGTTCATATGCTCAGGTGTTTTGAGACATCTATTATTTGTTAAGCATGCTTTATGTGTATATATGCTTCTTGATAGCATGGTCTGGGTTGCTATCATGTCCGGGTATGATGTCTTGTCTGCGTGCTTATGTTAGCATGACCGTATGCGATGTATGTCGACATACCTTACGTTTTTCATTCACGTGTATTGTTGTACCATGTACTTACATGCTTCTTGATAATATGTTTTGATTTGATAACATGTTTGTTTGCTTATGTGGCAACCTATTTAGAAACTTACCTTAATTGTCTTAGCGTATGATATATGCTTGTTTACCTTAGCACATGGCACTTACTTGTTATTTTAGTATATATTTTATGCTTGTCTGTTTGAGTACATTATATACGTTTGTTCATCTTGATATGATTATATGCAGCATATCATCATGCCTTACGTTCTTTTCCTATATACACTGACATGCTTTATGTGATCTTACTACTTATGTGAGTAGATAGTCCATTGCTATGTTGCATGCTAGCTGTTTACTTTTATGCCTGGTTTTGACATTGTCACTTAGGGTCTGTCATAACCCTTGGGTGCATTCTTGTTTTACAAAGTTCTTCCTTGGATAGGAGAAATTCATTCTGTAAGGACCCATGTCAGGAACCTGCATGTCTGTTTTGTTAGTTGGATGTTTCAAGACCTTAGTCTGATAGTAGATGCGAGTAAGGCTCATGTGAGTGTTGTCTTAGGATTCTCTCGGTGGTTGACGTTGAGTTAACGTGCCGATTCGTATGGGGTGTTGTCTAGGTTCGTGGTTTCGCGTTCCTTCAGTTGATCTTGAGACTTCTGGAGTTGTCCTTTAGTTCTTTATGAGCTATCATTTGGTTTGGCCTCTAGTTCAGTCCTTGTTCTGTTCTTTTTCGGTATGTTCCTAATTTCAGGGATGAAATTCCTTTAAGGAGGGTAGGTTTTAATGACCCAGTCATTTTCCTTCCTTTCCTTTTTCTCAAATTTTACGGATATATTTTATTTATTCAATTTTCTTTTTCGAGTTCTGTTTCTCGTCACTTGGTGTCATCTCGAGTGCTTGGAAATGGTTTCTAAGACTCTTTCATTTGGATTGACAACTTCCTTTAAGGACCGAGTCATTTCCACATTTTCACTTTTCAAACACTATTCACTTTACGTCCTTTTCCCTATTTTGTCTTTTTCCTGTTTGTCACTTTTTGGCACAACCTCACTTTTCATGCTTAGAGTTGGTTTTTGACTTCACGTATCATCATTCTAAGTGGTTTCCACGAAATACGTATCTTTACTTTTGTAAAAAAATACTGTGGTTCCTCCCCGTGTCCATAGGGGCATGGATGAATTGTTCTTCAGAAACTTTTTCTTTTCTTGGGGTGTTGTCATAAATATCTTTTGAAGATATTTTATTTCAGGGGTTTTTAAGAAAATATTTTTGGAAGATATTTTTATTCTGAGTCATTAGTGCAGTTAACCCTTTTTGGATAGGCCATTGTTCAATTAACGAAAGTTATTGCAAAATAGACCGTTTTGAGCCTGGATTCTCATATTGGATTCATTTCCAAATTTCGTCGAGTTGTCTACTCTTCGAATTTCCTCCAGGTCATTTTCCCCAGTTTTAGGGAATTTTGGCCCCGGTTGCCGCCGAACTTATTTGGGGCACATCTCTCTGCTCGGGACTCAGTTTTAGACACCGTTTCTTCCGTTGTTTATATTTTCTCATTTTGGTTCTTTTTCATTCATGAAGTTTTTCCGTTTGAGCACGTCTACTAGAATTCCACTTTTCCGGACCCGATAGGGCTATTTTGGGGCACTTTTAGGGTTTTACTATAAATAGAATGTCTTAAACTGAAAAATCACTTTTTCCATCATCTTCCTCCCTCTTTGGCCGGTAGCCATGGAAGCTCCTTGGGCAGCCATCTTTTCTTCTTCTCCTCCACTTGATTTCCTTTGTAAAAAGTCTTCCGCCTTAACGTTTATCGTAGGCCTCGTTGTACTCTACCTTTCCCCCTTATTAGAATCCATTTTTGGCTATTTTTTGAGTTCGGGTTTGAGGCCAAGTTAGGATTTTGGTATGTCCTCTTTGGAGTTTTATGATCACCGTGTTGTCCCCGACATAACCTAGGAGTATCGTTGGATTCAGAGTGCTTTTCTTTCGGTGGGGAATTGAGATTTTCATCTCAAATTGAGGTAGGGGTGTTATAGTTTATATTCTTGATGTATTGCATGCTATTGATGCTTATACAACTCATTTACATGTCTTTGTATTAAATCTAGATATTTTATTATTTATTTTTCTTGTATGAGATTTGATTTTCCCGGTTGATTATAGCTTAGTTTAGACAATGTGGCATGACATTCAATTCCCCATTGGTATGTTCATTGACATATATTAAATTGAGAGCATTTGGACAAGAATTGAAGTTTTTATTTAATATTTTTCTTGAATGAAAATTTAATTCCTGTGGCCTTATCTAGCTTGAAATCAATATGTGTTAACATATTAAATTAGGCCCTAGTATACTCTTCAACATATGTGAATTTGAGAGTAATCAGAGATGTTTTAAAATCTAGAGATAATTAATTTATTTGATTAATTAATTTATTCCAAGTGTACTATTCACTCCATTGGATTTTCAGCTTAATATTATTGATATGCATGACATATACTTTCACATATATTAAATTGGGAATATTTGATTAGGTTTTGAAGCCTTTCATTTTATTATTTTCTTATATGAAGGTTTAATTACCATGGTTGTATCTTGCATGAAAATCACTTGTATTAGGCTATTAAGTCAAGTCTTAGTATGTATTATAACATACTTTAATTTGAGAGCATTTGGATGAGTTTTAAAATCTAGAGATTTTAATTAAAAGAATTAATTAAAATCTATTTAATGATTCCATTGGCTTGATTAAGTTTTAAACTTGATATTTGTAATGACTATGAGTTGTTTACTAGCATGTCTTAATTTTGGACCATTTGGAGTTGGTTTAGAATCTAGAGATTTAATTAGCATGATTTAATTAAATTCTACTTTATTGTTCTAAGAACCTAATTAAGTTTTTGAATAGATATAGGTTATGACCATGCTATGTCCTTTAACATGTATTGATTTGAGGTTATTTGGAATTGATTTGGAATTTAGAGAATTTAATTATTTTTATTTAATTAAATTTTATCTAATTGCTCTGTGGATTTAATTGTGTTTTGGAAGTTGTTTCTACGTTTAAATCATAGACTTTGAATTGTTGTACATTCACTTGGTTACGTTTTGAGCATTGGATAACATTGTTGTTATATTTAGATTCATGAGTTTATGTTTTGAATATTGAGTAACATTGTTAAAGCATGTAACGAATCGCACACTGAAGATTCGACATTTGTCATGCCATAGTAGTTGTGGACTTAGAGCATGTATTGTATATTTTTCCAAATTTGGTTGTGCGTGGTAGATAGTTGATTATCTTGTATGTACATGTTGATATATACGTTGTCGCACAACTTGTTGATTTTAGAAACTTGGGGATGTCGTTGTATGACTACGGCTAGGACATGGTTCTAGTACGGGGGATTGTCCCTCTACAAGTCTAGTGTGCACATAGGGAGGTTAGCCGTGGGCTAGTAACCCTAAAGTAACTGTGGTGTCGGTCTGATCCGACGTGATGTCCGAGTATCCACTTTGTTTGATTTCGCATTTCATTTCAAGTTGATAACTAGATGATGTCGTAACTTGTTGTTCCTTATTTGATTTCCTATTTTTAGTTTCAAGATGTTAACTTTGAGAAAATCATGCTTTATGCATTATATTTGAAGTTCCAATGTTGGTTAAATTGCATCGATATCATGATTTGTGTTTTAATGTTCAAATGTAGCTTAAGAATGATCCTATAGATTCATTTGGAACATTGACATTAGGTGGCATGATCCACTCTAGTTGTTTTTGTGTTTTAGGTTTTAAGTTGGTGACTTTGGGAATCTATATCTTGTTGCGTTGTATTGTATGCTTCTTTATCAATTAATTGCACAAATATTGTAGTTTACACTAGAAATGCTCTAAGGCAGCTTAGGATGCTCTCTGAGTCTCACTTTGACATAGATGTTAGGTGGCATGAGCCCCTTTGACTTGTTTCACATTAAGGTTTTAATTTTATAAAATGTTAGATCTATGCATGCTCATCTCCTACGAGTAGCTTTATGTTACTCACCCCAAAGTTACTGGGGCATTTTTTAGGTACGAAGACTTGGTTCGTGAAGCTCATCATTCCTTGGATGACTTGTAGTTTTTAAGTTTACATTTCATGCAAATGTTAGCCTGAAATGTCATTTTGTAGCTTATATGTCAAAACTTGTATCATTGATTCCATATATGTAATATGCATATAATTACACCTTTTATGATGTATTTGACTTGTATGAGATGAGGCCGGAGGCCAATGACATTTATATGGCATCTTATGAAATTCTTGACTTCATGCAATATAATGAAAATATTGAAAATCGCAAGTTATTGCTTCACCATGGTTGCATCGGGTGTGAGAATTCCATTCTTTTTCTTCCACAGAGTCTCATTAATCATGTATGAAGTGTGACCAAGGGCCAAACGGTAATTTGACTCCATTTTTTATTTTTAAAGATCAAATTTTCGATTTCAAGTCTGTTTTTTCCTCATATTTGGCCGTCGGGGGGGTCAAATTTTGAGTCAGGTCTTCTCCAGAGCTGTGGACCATTCCGGCGTGCTTAGAATCATTTATTACACTTGCGTGCACATTCGTTTCAACCTAGAAATTCATTTAGGGTCAAATGCATACTTGGTGTAAAGTTGCATTTTTTGAGTTTTTAAACCTCTACGGATCTAGGGGCATTTTGGCCATTTTGTGGTGTTTTTTTTTCCTTTTCTCTGGGGTGGTCGGGTAGAAAATTTGATTTCAGAAGGGGTTTCTTCTTCGTGTTTTTTCAGAAAAATTCGTTTGGTAGCCCGTTTTTTATCTCAGATGTGGACAGTTACTGTAGCATCTTTTTGGGGCCTCTTGACCTCTTCTGATCTATGGGCTTTTTGGGGATTTCACATTGAGTTTTTTTTTTCATTTCCTTCTATGTTTTCGACTAGAAAACTTGATTTTGGGAGGGGTTTCTTCTTTGTGTTTTTCCAGAAAAATCCGTTTTGGACCTCGTTTTGGCTCTCAGTTCTGGCTGAAACTTTTTTTCCCTTAGCATGTCATGGTGCTTGTCAGGATGCTCGTGGGTGCTCGTCTCGACGTCGTGACGTCGATTTTGGTTTTTGCTCATTCTCCTCCATCCGGACTCTAAATCGAGTGAACTTTTTTTTTAACTTGACTAATTTTTCACTGTCTTTTCAACAGTGTACTCGGTTGAACCCAAATCTTCCTAGATAATTCCCAGTTTACCTTTTTTGCCTTAAGTGCTCATTTTTCTTCGTCATGTCATTTCTCCTTCGTCCAGACTTCGAATCATGCGATTCTTGAGTCCATCTTGATTAGTTTTTTGTTGTCTTTCTAGCAGTGTGCTCGATGGCACTTGAATCCATAATTTCTTAAATGACTATTTTGTCCTTGGGGCCATTTTTATCCGGTTTTTCTTGTTTTCCTCTTCCGCTACTTTCTTTTGAGTTCCATGTATTTATGGGAAGTCACAGATGTGTTTCAGGAACGATATACATTCTAGGGACGTCATTTCCATGTAAAATGACTATTTTTCCCCTAAGGGCTTAATTGTTATTTTCTGATCCTTTACTTCCGCGTCAGTTCTCATTGAGTTCCACGACCTCATGGAAGGTCATCAAAGTGTCTTAGAGGTGTGTTATGCCTTGGGAGACCGCTGTCTTATTTCTTGCTTCCGCATTCTGGATTCGTTATCAGATCTGCATTTGGTTTATTACAGGACGTGCTTGCCTAAAAACTAGGGCCGTCACAAAACTCATTATTTTGATACACATAGACATGCACCAAATGTAAAAAATCTAGTGTGAACACATAACCATCCATTCCATCACATAAAGACATATGAATAGAATTAAAAGATTAATTGGAAGCGTTAAACCACACAAATCATGTAAGAACAAAATTTATATAAACATGAGGTCAACACAATATTTACAACATAAGTCCCCACTAATTACAAAATATTAAAGTTTAAGAAGTAAGCCTAGGGCTATCTCTAGCCTTAAGAGAATGATCTAGCCACTTATGGTTGTTGTCATCCAACCCTCAAGGGCTCTCTTCATGGTTGAATTCATCATCCGCATCTTGTTGTTCTTGATAGAAACCCTAGAAAATGGAAGAATCCTCCTAAAAATGTGTATATTCTCTCTCTAATCTCTAGCCAATATTGTCCAACTAACCAACCTCTTTACTAAAAATAGTCAAATCCCTTATATAGGTAGCTCAAATGACACCCCAAATGGTAAGACCTTGTGCACTAGGACCTCCAAATGATTGCATTATGAGCACACCTTCAATTAGGCTTAAAAACTGTTTTGCATGGTTTTTTAGGCAGTTCGATCGATCACACTGTTGCTTCGATCGATCGAAGAATGGTAGCGCACTTATTTGGATAAGGACAAAAGCTGAGATATTTATGAGAAAAAGACAAAAGTGGCTATGAGGATAAGATCAAGGGGTTCGATCGATCGAAGAAAAGATTGGAACAATCGAAGAGGAAATTTTCCTGAGGATAAGGACAAAAGCTCAATCCATCAAGACAAAGTTGGAACGATCACAGTGTGATCGATCATAGCATGGTTCGATCAATTGAACATGGACAATTTTCACCATTTTGCTTCCATTTTGATCCTTCTTTCCACGAGACTTTGGTTTGTCTCCTCCAATGCTCTAATTCAGCTGATTTGGCTTATTTTGGGGCTAAGTACCTAAAAAGGAAAAAAATATAAAATTAGACTAAAACGGGAAAATAAGATAGAATAAGGTCCTAGTATACTTAAGATTAAGGGTTTAAATGCATACTTTTCAGTGCTTATCATAAAGAAATAAAAGAAAAATAAAATAACAAGTATGTATACACACACAAATAAAATAAACAAATAGACATGCAAGAAATGAAAATGCAAGGAAATAAAGGATGTAGACATTTTTTTTTTTTCAAGCTTCGATCGATCGTGAATTCTAACGATCGATCGAAAATTCGAGACCCCGAGAGCTATATTCAAGGCAAAATGGTGGTCTGCAGACTTTGATCGATCGAAAGGACCTGGACATAATCAAAATGCTAAAAAAAATTGAAAAATTTTCCAAGGCAGAATTTTTTTTAAAACCCTAAAATGCATGAAATTTGTCATGAAGTGCAATGGATCATCAATGAAACTATCTAGATAATGCAAGAATAAAAATACAAAAAAAATAGTGGAGAAGTAAAGTCAGAAAACTCTATGAAAAACTAGTGTTTAACGTCTCTAGCAAGACGGTGGGGCGACCTACTAGTCAAAAGAATCAAAGCCTGGATATAAGACATCCTCATTGATCCATTTGTCTAATTTCCTAAGTGGATCCTCTCTCACAACATTATATACATCCCCCAAAAGAATAACTTGAAAAGAAATTATGAAAGATGCAATTTGTTTCATTTCATCCACGGTCTTGAAAATAAAATCAATGATGAGTGACCTTGCACTTGGCAAGGCAAAGTCTTTTAAAAACTCAATTGGGTTAATAGGAAATGCACTCTTTTCATCCCTTTTCTTTTCCTCAATGATCTCCATTTCCTCACTTTCAAGTTAGCGAAGGAGTCCATTAGAAAGTTCACTTCATTTTTGGAGCTTTCAAGGTCAAAACCACATCTTTTATACATTTCAAAAGGAACATCTCAAGAGGGTCTTTGATGATAATAGAAGGAAGGCTCTCTTTCACAAGTTCCTCCTCCTCCTCCTCTCCTACCTCTATAGTGGTTAATGTCTCCTCACTCTCTAAAGTAACAATGGCCGGAATAAAATCATGATCAAAACAAGGAAATTCCTTATTAATCATATTGTTCTCTATTGGATTAGCTACCGGATCACTTGCCACTTCTTCCTTCATTATCATGTTTTGCTTAATTTGATTAGTCATTTATTGATTTGCCTCTTCTTCCTTTTCCTCTTGACGAGAAAGAGTGTATGCAACTTGCTCAACTTCAACTCTAGCCTAGCTAGGGTTTTAGTATGGGAATGAATAAGTTAAGATTGTGAATTAAGCACATCAAGTAGAGCTAACATTTCATCTTCAAATCCGGGTGAGTAAGGTGATGGAGGTGGTTCTTCATAAAATGGTGAGGGAGGGCAATAGTCATAAGGAGGATCATGAAAACGATTAAGTCCATAATTAAATGATGACGCTTGTGGTGCATTGGACTCAATCTCATAAGGATCAAAATATGGTTATGAGTCATATAGTGAGGGGAAGCTCCATCCACATTTAAAATCCAAGTGCAACAAAATATTGGCCTCCACACGGACCGATGATATTGCAATAAAAATAAGGCCTCCACATGGGCCGATGCTTAGACAAAAATAAAAAAATGTAATTAGCCTCAACAAGGGCTATCTCAAACATACAAAGAAGTGCATGTACAATTAAGTTACAAGATTTTCAAGAATTGCTCATAAAGGTTTTAAGCAACTTCAAATTCCAATTTTAGCTTTAAGCTCCAATGAGTACTTTAAAATCCAATGTTTGCCTTCCCTGTAGTCAAGTACCTAATTGAACAAATAATATCAAGAATGAGAAAATAATATACAAAAACAAATAAAATAAAAATAGAAGCAATCAAATGAGCACTATTATCTAGTCTAACTCCAACAAAACCGTCAATCCCCGGTAACGGCGCTAAAATTTGATGGGACCCTCTTTAAACGTGATAGAAAACTGACTTTTTAATGCGAGAGGTTGTTTCACAATGTCAAAATTTAATTGTGGTTTTGGAAGCTTTTCTAGTCAAATTTATATTTATAAAACCACTACTATAACTAAGGAAGCATAGCGAGTAGGGATCGTCCGTAGGGATTAAACACGTAGTCAGAATTCAACTTTGACTCTAGTGGGTCACAAGATTACAAGGAGAGAATGATTGATTGAACTAAGAAGCAATGAAATAAAATTCAATTAAAACAACTAAATTGAGATAGGGCTTGAATTGTAGTAAGAGAGGTCTTAAGGTATTGGAATCACCGCTAAGCTCATTCACCAAACCATACACTTTCAACTAATTGGGGAAAACATTCTTATGAACAAAATGCGACTACTAATTGCGATATTAAGCATGGACCATCAAATTCAAGTATGAATTGTCTACCTAACCAACAAATAAACTAAGTGTAGAATAACCCATCAATTCTAAGCATGACCCATCAAAGTAGTAAATAATTATAGCAAACATCAATTTAGAGAATTATGGAAATTGCAACAATAAGCCATGGAATATCAAATCAAGCATAGATTGTCTACCTACCTACAAGTATGAATTAAATTGCAGAACAACCCATTAAGCATAAGAATAATCCATCAAATTAATTGAGAAATCCATTCAATGAAAATCATACATAGCCATCATTAGATCCTTAATTAATCATATATAAACATACAACCAACATAGAGAATCTAGTGTAGGGATCAATTCCCAAATAATCACACATAAGACAACATGTAATCACAAAGAGAATCAATAGAAAGAATTAAACCATATGAATCATAGACATATAATCCTTAATTAATTACACATAGACATGCAATTAATCTAGAGAATTAATATAAAGAATTAAACCATAAAAATCATAGAGACAAACCAATATTCATTTTATACACAAGGCTATAGCACTAATCACAAGATAAATTCCCCAAAAAGTCAAGATAAAGGGTTTAGTTTACAAGCTTGGGGTTCATCCAAACCCTAAGGAAAATCCTAGCCAATCATGGAAGAGGTGGATGTGGACATAGAACCCTTAAGGACTATCCGCAAATATGGCTCCATCTTCTTCCTCCTCTTCTTTGTTGAATTCTAAAGAGAGATAGTGTGTAAATCTTGAGATGTGTTCTTGGTGCCTCCATTCTTCTCTTTTCTTCTAACCCTAATCTCTAACTTTTTTAGGAAGAGAAAACTAACTATTACAATGTAAATTAAAACAATAATTGAAGACCCCTTATAAAATGGTTTAATTCCCCCTTTATACAAGCTTCTCGGAGTAGTGAACAAGTCAGAAAATAAGCCTTGAAAATATCTAATCCTGCAGCCATGTGGTAGGTGGAGTTCGGGCGCGCTCGGGAATTAAACAGCTCATTGCCAGCAAGGGCTTTGATCAATTGAAGGATACTTCGATGGATCGAAGATAACTTTGATCGATCGAAGATGATGTAGCAAAAAATTATCTTCTGTTGGCCTTATCCTTTGCTGAGCTGGCATGCTAACGTGGCTTCAATGGATCGAGAACCTTCGATCGATTATGGTTGAGTCTTCGATCGATCGAGATTACTCCAATTCACTTTTTCTGACTTTTCTGGATTTTCTTCTTAACTCTAAAAAGGAGCTAATGGGCTCTTTTTAGCTTGTTTGAACCTTATTGACCTGAAATAGACAAAAAAAAATAATTAGAACTAAAACGAGAAAGTAAGATAGATGAATGGACTAAAATACCCTAACTTAGGTGCTAAAATGTGCAACATTTGAGCACTTATCAGCATGGAATTTGGGGGGCAAATGTTTATCCAATTATTTTTAACCTAATGAAAAAGTGACATGTGGCGAGTTCCAATAAGCTTGCCACACTGTATTGAAGCTTTAATATCCAAAAAAAGGAAGTTATTGTGTGGAATCATTAAGACTGATTTTATAACATCCACCAATAAGAAGGAAGTATATAGTGACTTCTAATGGAACTTGCTCCACTGAATCGCAACTCTGGTAAACTTTCATTATAATATTAAAACTATCTGATCTCAGGTAGTAAATGAAACAAGGATAAATGGGCCAATTAACTCCTACCACGTGGAATCTTTTATATTAAGGAAAGTGGTAAGTCCTATTAGGATTTGCCAACTTTAAATAATGGCCCACAATTTCCTATTGATATGGAATGAAGGAATTACACGGAAACACTGTCCTACATGCAACCTCATGTAATCATCCAAGCCAAGGTTCATCCAACCAATCAGTTTTAAACACATGGTGAGTTCTATTAGACTTGCTACAACTTATCAATTCTATTAGGAATTGTTATTATGGATGGTTTTCGTGTTTTCAAAAGAATCTCAAGTAAATGGATGTTTTCCATTTTGACAAAACCAAAGTTGACCAAGTAAAAGAGAAATGACATGGGGTAGGATTTTCTCCTAACTTTTAGGAGACTTTAACAAATGTTTAGCCAGGTCAAACACCGAGCTGCAAAGAAATAGGGAAGTGGGTGATGGTTTAAAAATGGCAAAGTTTTCTGGATATACATATATATATATATATATACTGAAATATAACCCACGATGAAGAAGCTACTGAAATAAATGTAATGACCCGGCCTTTTTCCTCCTTTTCCATTTTTGGCGATTTTCTTTTTTCGTCTTTTTCCTATTTTGTCTTTTCCGTATTTCGTCTTTTTCCCGTTTCTTTCGTTTTTCCTTGCATAACCTTACTTATTGTGCTCGGATTTGATTTCGGTTTTGCATGCATTCATGATATTTGATTTCCATGACATTAGTATTTTTACTTTTTCTTGAAAAGCATGCTAGATTAGTATTTTTCTTGTAAAGGGCATGAATGTGTAATTAACCTAAACTTGAGGGGTTTTAGTGTAATTAAGTAAAGTAATTATTTTTCGTCTTAGGGACCATTTTGTAATTTAATTTGGAAGATATTTTCAAAAAGGACTTTTTTGCAATTTTCGAAAAGTGTGACAAGTGTCACACTCTCATTGGTTCACTTTTTGACATTTGTGTGGAAATACTTTGATGCCTTGGATGATGACATGTGGAGGGTGGAGATTCACCCACTTGTTGGCCTAGGATTGGTACACTTATTAGCATGGCTGGTTGACAAATGTAGGTTTAATATTAAGTCTTGGAAGTTTACATAGGATGGTGACAAGTGTAGGCTTGAGATTAAGCCTAGGAATGAACCATAGATTCATAACAAGTGTAGGTTCACCATTTAGTCTTGCATTGTGTGTGTGTGTGAGGTAATGTAAGAGCACATAGTGAGTGGAGGATTTCTAGCCCTTCCACTCACCATTTTACACTTTATCATTTTCATTTTCACTTGTCTTCAAGAACCATAACCTAACCACCATTGGAGAAAAGCTTGGTTAATAGCTTTCTTCTTCATTTTGGCCTCCTTCCACTCACCTTAGACATAAAACCTTGGAAGACAAAAGCTTCCTCTCACTCCCCTCTTCATTAACCTTAAACTTGTTATGAGCTTGGTTGCTTGGATTATAGAGATTCAATTCTCTATTGAGGTAGGGGGTGTTATCATTTATCTTCCAAGTGATTTTATTTGTTCCTATAGTGATATCTAAGTTATAATGTTGTCTTGTATTAAAATGAGAAATAAATGATTAATTGTGACTTGTATGTAATTCACTTTAGGCTTGATAAATAACATGACCAGGGCTTGATTCATAACTTATGTCAATTTGAGGTCATTTGAAGTGATTTATATAATAATCATGACATGTACTACAACATATATTAAATTGAGCATGTTTGGATGAGAAGTGAAATCTAGGGAATTTAGTTGTTTTATTTAATTGTTTAAATTATGATTTTAAACTTATATCATACTTGTGAGGCTATGTTCTTGTTGTTGAATGATATTGTTGCAATTAGTGGCAAATTGCATAATGATCATTCAATATTCTTCATGCCATTTTAGTTGAGAACTTAGGGCATGTATTGTGTTTCCAAAATTGATTTGTGCATGTTGATGGCTTTACATTGTATATATATATGTTATGTTGATATATATATGTAATGTGCATAAAATGTTGATTTTGGAAACTTAGGGATGTCGTTGTTATGACTATTGCTAGGGCATGGTTCTAGTACGGGGGAAAGTCCCTCTACAAGTCTAGTGCGCACATAGGGAGGTTACCCATGGGCTAGTAACCCTAAAGTAACCACATTGTCGGTTTGATCCGGCGTGACGTCCAAGTATCCACTTTGGTTTGATTTTGCATTTAAATTCCAAGTTGTTAGCTTTGTAAAATTACATCTCATTGTGTTATGTTGAAAGTTCTATTGTCACTTGATAGCATGAATTAAATGGTATTGGATTGTAACTTGGTATAAAGATAAACCCATGCATTCCCTACAAGTAAACTTGTTTACTCACCCATAAGTTAATGGGTGTTTTGCAGGTAAAGAAGCCTTAGTGTGGGATGCACAACATTCTTAGACTCACTAGAGTTCTTGAAGTATTTTTGATGACATAGAATATGCATATGTTAGCATATCTTGTCCTACTTTTGCTTACTTTGATAAAACTTGTACTTATTGTCTAAGTTATGTAATGTGCACTTAAGTGCACCTTTTGACACTCTTAGAATGTGGTTGTAATGAGGCCAAGGGCCAAAGACACTTATGTGAAATGTTTGCTAACTTTGAACTTCATTGTTACCTATGGAAGATATGTGGATTAATGCATTGAAGGGTTCTATTTTGCATATGACATGCCATGAGGCCATAGGCCATTGCAACACATCTATTTTATCACATTACATATGCTTGCATGCTCACTTTGGCAAACAACACCATCCTTGATGAAACAAAGACTCTAAGTAGCATTTTTAGGGAGTTTTAACCTATTCTGTTTTAGGGGCATTTCGGTTATTTCAAAATACGTTTTTTTCATTTTTCCACGCGAGTCACATATAAAACTCAATTTTGAGGGGGGTTTCTTCTTTGTATTTTTCCAGAAAATTCCATCTTGGCCCTCAAAAATCTATTTTTTTCTGAAAAATCATTGCTGCCAGGTTTTTGCCGACTTTAGTGCAAATATACTTGGTACTATTCATCGACTTTTTTTTGAAAAGCGTGATGACCGATCTGAAACTTTCGGGGGTCTTGTGGGTGTATTTTAAGATTGTATTTTTCATTTAGGCAATTTAAAAACCTTCCAAAGCCCCATTTCCTTTCTTTGGGCAGTAGCTTGGAACTATTTTTGACCTCTAAACCTGATTTTCTTCAGGGTATTTTGTACATTTTACAATGCATTTTATTGGTTTCCGTTCAAGCATCAGGTAGAAAACTTGATTTTAGGGGGGGTTTCTTCTTTGAGTTTTTCTAGAAAAGTCCGTTTAGATGCCCGTTTTTACTCTCAGTTGCAGCAGTAGTGGGTTGACGGCATTGTAGCTGTCACGGCCTTCGTCGGGCTGCCGCGACGTCGATTTTGTTTTTGACCTTTCTCCCTCATCCGGACTCCAAATCAAGTGATTTTTTTTTTTTAAAATTGATTAATTTTTCATTGTCTATCCAATGGTGTGCTCGGTTGCACCCAGATATTTTTGGATAATTACTAGTTTACCCTTTTAGCTTTATTGCTCGTTTTTCTTTGTTTTGTCATTTCTCCTTCGTCTGGAATCCGGATAATGAAATTCTTGAGTCCATCATCACTAGTTTTTCATTGTCTTCCCAGTGGTGTGCTCGATAGCACTTGAATCCATTTTTTTACAAAATGACCATTTTGCCCCTAGGTTCCTTTTTGTCCGTTTTTGAAACGACACTTCCGCATTTGTTTTCCTTTGGGTTCCATGACCTCATTGAGGGTCACATTGGTGTCTTAGAGACGCATTGTATCTCTAGAGACCATTGTTTCACCTTTCGCTTCTGCATTTCGGATCCGTTATCGAGTCATCGTTTGGTCATCACTGACGCACCGGGTTTACAAAACTTGGGCCGTCACAATAAAGGAGTGCATAATGCCATGAATTCCAAAACCAAAAAGGAAAGTTTGATGAAGGGAGGTTACCAAAATCAAGGAAACGTGGTTTACAGAAGAAAAAGAATATGGGGTGATCCGTATTTATGATGTAACGACCCGAATCTGTGGGTCCGAACCGCTAACCGGGTCCTTACCCGAACCCGAGGTTACCTAAGTCAATCCGTCATATCTAGAGTTAATACATCATTTTCAAGTTATGGTTGTGTTTCACAAGGCTCTAAATGAATTATACCGGAGAAAGGAGCAAAAACAAACTAAGCCATAATTGTTCGGTCGACCGAAGTAGGGCTTCGATCGGCCGAAGTAAACACCCCCATACTGGTCGACCGAAGTATCCATTTCAATAGGCCGGTTTTGGCTTCAACAGTAGCTGAGGCTACTAGATGAATCGGTCGGCCGAAACAAGCATTTCGACCGACCAAAATTGCTCTGCAATCTAGTTTTCTACTATTGGGATTGCTGAAAATGAGAAAATGTATAATGGCTTGGGGGAAATCTTAAAAGCTGATTTAAAACTGTTTTTAACACATTGTAAACTGATACACTAAATTTCATGATTAAAAGTACCAACAATTTATCCCATTACACTTCATTCCCATTAGTTTTTAAAAAAATGATAACTTAGTCTCTACACTTAATCCAATTTACAACATAATGTTGTCAAGAGTACATAGTTACCTAGCAAAGCTATTCTATACAAGTTGAATTACAGTTTATAGGTGAGACTTTACAAGAGAGTGGCCCAAAATACAAAAGACCACAAAATACACTTTTAGTCTCCTCATGCCTATAGTGGATTGTCAATTGCCACCACCTTCCCGTGACCTGAAAAATGTTAATCTGATGGGGTGAGCATAAAGCTAAGTAGGGAGTGCCTAAAACGCACCCCTTAATGATCCTGTGAATCCAAATAAAGAACGGCACATTGAAAAGGGGTTATATTCATTTGGGGAAAAATAAATATACGATCACACATCTTTCAATACAACCCATACACAATGAATGTAATGCTAAGCAAATCCAAGAGATGAAATGTCACCCCCATTTCCAAGTCTTTTCCCAAAACAATTTACCTTCCTTCCAGAAAACACTTTCCCTTCTTTTCCAAAACAATTTTCACTTTCCTCACCCCATGCTAATGCATGAATGTATATGAAATTCATTGTCATAAATTTCCATGCTTTTGAACCTTAATAACCCAACAAACTTAAAGAAGAATTCAACACTACAAGTAAGAAAATATTGTCACTTAACTAACAAAGCATTTTACTCAAAAAGATCATGGTACAACATATATTGAATGCCAATTTTCTCAACAACTCACATAATCACACATCCAACACTTCTTATCACTTATTACATGGAGTTCATGCTTAAAAATTATAAAATAAGCATATTAAATAACAATTAGGAGATTAATTCACAAGAATCCAAGAAGTATTTGCAGTTTAGAAACCCCTACCTCCAATTTGTAGAAAAGCCCCAAAAATCCTTAGATTTTCGAAAATCAAAAGGTTGGCCAAACAAGGAATTGTTTATACTCACGCGTAGATCTCGTCGGGCTCTCCGTTTTGCCGCAAACGGCACAACCAAACTCCAAAAGATGAGTGAGTAATCAAAGATTGAAGATGGTAAAAGAAAAAAGAAAAAGAAGGGAGAAAAGAGAGAGTGCTGGGAGATAGAGTGAGAATGTGAGGCCTAAATGACCTTTTTGCCATTAAAATGGGGTAGTGGTAGGTCCCACCACTAAAAATATCTTTTGACTTTCTTTTTGCAATTTTTTTTTCTACCACACACACATAATACACAAACCAACCATACAATAAGTATATAAAACATCATAATTAAAAATAAATGAAATGTAAATGGACCCAACCAAAACCCCCGTACGCGACAATTCCAATAGCGGGTCCCACCCGGGATAGTCCGGCCCAAAAAAAGGAAAAATGCTAAAATGGCAACCGATGCATTTCCAAGAGTCCTAAACTCAATGGAATGCCCTAACCATGTAATGACCTGGTCATTTTTCTTCCTTTCCTTTTTTTTTCAGTTTTTCACGGATATATTTTTTTCCCGTTGATCTTTTCCTTTCTGACTTCAATTTCTCATCACTTTGTGTCGTCTCGAGTGCTCTGGAATGATTTCTGAGACTCTTTTTCTTGGATTGACAACTTCCTTTGAGGACCGTGTCATTTCAACATTTTTATTTTTCAGACACTATTCACTTTTCGTCTTTTTCCCTATTTGG
The DNA here is from genome assembly GCF_030987335.1 of Cornus florida. Taxonomy (NCBI): domain Eukaryota; kingdom Viridiplantae; phylum Streptophyta; class Magnoliopsida; order Cornales; family Cornaceae; genus Cornus; species Cornus florida. The sequence goes on along the minus strand of NW_026775573.1, from coordinate 76,129,959 downwards.
TTTTTTCCCTGTTTGTCACTTTGTTGGCATAACCACACTTTTTGTGTTCGGAGTTGGTTTTTGACTTCACGTATCTTCATTCTAAGTGGTTTCCATAAAATACGTATCTTCACTTTTGCAGAAAAGTACTCTGGCTGCTCCAGGTGTCCATAGGGGCATGAATGCACAGTTCTTCAGAAACATTTTCTTTTCTTGGGGTGTTTTTCATAAATATCTTTTGAAAATATTTTATTTTTGGATCCTCGTACATGATTCATTTTCACTTTTTGTCAAGTCTTGTACTTATAGAATTCCTTTTTGGTCATTTTTCTCCAGTTTCAGGATTTTTAGCCCCGGTTGCCGTCGAACTTGTTCGGGGCATATCTCTCTACTCGGAACTCAGTTTTTGATGATGTTTCTTCCGTTGTTCATCTTTTATCATTTTGGTTCTTTTTCATTCATGGAGTTTTGCCATTTGAGCGTGTCTGCTCAAACTCGACTTTTCCGAACCCGGCGAGACCCGTTCGGGACACTTTTAGGGTTTTTCTATAAATAGGGGTTCTTAGAAAGAAAATTCAAAATTTTCTCTCTCTCTCCTCTCTCTTGGCTGGATTCCATGGCAGCCATGGCTGCCACCGTCTGTCTCTTCTTTTGAGCTTCCTCCCTTCAATAAAACGTCGTAGTGCCTTAGTGTTTTATGTCCGCCTTGGCGAGGCCTTCAATTCCACCAATTGGAATCTTGTTCTGGCCATTTTTTGAGTTTGGGTTTGAAGTCAAGTTGTGATTTTGATGGGGCTTCCTTGGGGTTCATGTTCATCGTGTTGTCTCCGACAAAACCCCAAAGTTTCGTCGGATTCGGAGCGGTTTCATTTTGGTGGGGATTTGAGATTTCATCTCAAATGGAGGTAGGCGATGTTATAGTTTATAATTTTGTTGTCTTGCATGCTATTGATGCTTATAAAACTTGTATGCATGCTTTTGTTCATAATCTAAAATTTAATTTAATTATTTTCTATGTTTAAGATTTAATTCTCATAATGATATATAATGTAGAATTAAATTGTGGCATGCTAGAAAATTAGGCTTTAATATGTTTGTTAACATATATTAAATTAGAATTATTTGAATAAGAATTGTACTTTTTATTTAATAATTATCTTTGGTGAAAGTTTAATTCTCATGGACGTACCTTGCATGAAATTAACTTATGATAAGCTTTTAAATTAAGTCTTGGCATGTTCTTTAACATACTTTAATTTGAGACCATTTAGACGAATACGAAAATCTAGAGATTTTAATTAAAATGATTAATTAAAATCTATCATTAGCTGGATTGGTTTTCCCCAAAACTTGTAGTTGTTTGGATGAAGCGATTGTTACGGCCTTGCTTCATGTCACAGGGCCAATTGAGGCATTTTCATCGCTTGATAGGTTCTTAGCCTTCATGCCGCTTTTGTGGCAACTTTGACGTTGACCTTCCCGATAACGATATCCTTTTGGGTATTTTTTCTTGTCTGAATCTTGGGAGGTGCCATGGGTTCTAACAAAGATGAGGTTTGATGATTTGATGTAGAAGAAAGAGATAAGAGGTAGGAAGGGTCCCACCGGGCGTGCCTGAAATTTGTACACAGAAATTTTGTATCTGTAAAATAAAGAACAAAATAAGGAGCAAATAATCAATTTTATTAATATTTGATAAGCGGTTACAATTCTCTGTAATATTCTTTACAAAGAAAAAATGTCCTCTGATTTGATCTGCTAAATCTTCGGTGCAAATACTTCAATATTTGATGTTGAATCGGCTACAACAAACTTTTTTCAAATCTCCGAGAAATGAAGGAAACTTGGATTGATTTTCGATTAAGAGTCGTGGAAGCTTAACCTCAAATGGTTGAATGAAAGACTTTGAATAGGGCTGGCACTTGTAGAACGTGCTTATAGTCCTTTGTATTCAAAGTGTTGAGTCTTCAAAGCTTTAAGTGGTGAATGTGTGTAGAATTCAGTAGAGCTTTCTTCTTCTCTTTGAATCCCCTTTCTCCTTCCCCTAGCTCATATTTATAGACTTCATGAAGGGACAAAATAGTCATTTAAGTCACTTTGGATAATTATCACAATTATAATTTGGATAATTATCCTAAGTGATAATTATCCTCAAATATATATATAATTTTATTTAACTAACCTAATCTCCAAGTGGGCCTGGTTAGTTAGCAATTTGAAATTGACCCATTAAAGTGGGTTAGGTCAATTGAGTAGTTTGGGTTAATCCATGACCTCATATTTTGTAGTGGGCTTAGGTTGTTTAGCTAACCAGTGAATGTGCGGTTCAAGAAAAGCGCTTTAGGTCAAGTTTAAATTTATAAAAACTACTACCACCACTACTACTAACGTAGCAAGAGTGAGTATGGATCATCCCAAGGGATTATACGTGTTGGAATTTTACTTCGACTCTAACATATCAAAAGATTGCAAAGAGATTTGATGAGATGATTAAACTACTTCAATTAATGAAAATGCAATTAAAATAAAACTAAGTTGAGATAGGGATTTAAGAGATTTGAAGAGAGGTCTTAGGGTATTGGAATCACTACTAAACTCATGTAATTAACCACTTGCTTTCCATTAATGGGGAATACATTGTTGCAATCAAGAGGTGGCCACAAACATAAACACAATTTGTATATAAAAGTGTGAACTATCTAATGCAAGAGTGAATTGCCTACCTAACCAACAAGTAAACGAAGTGTAGAACAACCCACCAAGACAAAGGCATAATCCATCAATTAATAAACAAATGGGTCTAATGAGAGCACACATCAATCTAGAGAATCATGGAATTTGAAATAATAAGTGTGAAGTATCAAACCAAGTAAAGATTGTCTACCTACCTACAAGCATGAATTAAATTGTAGAACAACCATCAAGTGTAAGTACAATCCATCAAATTAATTGACAAACCCATTCAATGAAAACCATGCTTAGCCATCACTAAATCTTTAATTAATCACACATAGACATGCAACCAACATAGAGAATCTAGTGTAGATATCAATTCCCAAATAATCACAAATAAGACAACATGTAATTAAAATAGAGAATCATAAGGAAGAATTGAATCAACAATCACAAGGCTAACCACTAATCACAACAATATATATATAAATCCCTAAAAATAGAAATACAAGGGTTTAGATTACACAAGACTTAGGGCTCATCCAAGCCCCGAGTGTAGATCTAGCCACTCATGGAGGAGGTGGATGCGGTCATGAAACCCTCAAGGGCAAGCTCCAAACATGGCTCCATCTTCTTCTTCTTCTTCTTCTTCTTCGTTGAATTTCTAGAAAGAGAGAGTATGTGGATCTAGAGATGTGTTCTTAAGATGTGCCTCCACTTCCCTCTTTTCTTCTAACCCTAATCTTTAACTTTCTAGATAGAGAAACTAATGAAAATATAGAAATTTCAATGTAAAAAATATGAATCTCCTATAAAAATGGTTCAATCCCTCTTATATACAAGGCTTTTAGAGCCCAAAAATGTGAGAACTCGGCCCTAGGATCTCCTCTTTCAAGCACAGCCTGAGTTGGTTCGACATAAGCTTTAGATCTGCTTGCTAATAACTTCCGTGAACAGTTCGATCGATCAAAGGTATGGTGTGATCAATCAAAGTTCAATCGATCCAACTTTTCTTCGATCGATTAGACTTGGCAGTTTTTCAGCATCAGCCTCCTTTTGTTCCAGATTCTCACCAAGACTTAGTTTGACTCCAAAAAGGCCTTAATGGACTGAAATTAGCCTGTTTTCACGTTATTGACCTGAAGTAGACAAAAACACAAATAAGTACTAAAACAGGTAAATAAAGATAGATGAATGGACTAAAATACCCTCGCTTAGGTGCTAAATACATCACATTTGAGCACTCATCAACCAGCCCATAATTTAAAGTGAGCTAGATTGATAGTAAGCCCAAATTAGAGCTTAAACCCATGTGAATTTTTCAGTCTCTATAGTGTTATCGTTTTATGCCAAATGTGCACTTGAATTGAATGTACTGATATAGAACATGGTTTTGTTGTTGTGTCAAAAAAAATAACATTTTGAATGAAATGCACGAAGCATAATTGAAAAAATATAGCATTTTAACACTATAACTCATCTCAAAATATAGATTTGGTATGAAAGTATAGCATTTTGAATTGGAGATACTCTTGTATGGACAAAAGATTAAACGGGTGTATTGACATCATATTTTACGATCTTATCAACGAGTCCATTTTAACTTTAAAATATATCAAAAATGACCTAACTAAGCAAAATAAGCAGCTAATGGTGCATTATTATTGGTCACTATGCTTAATTCAATTTAATTAAATTAATAATGGCAATGCATTGTTCTTTAATTTAAAGCATTATACTACCGAATCTCTGTTCAAATGACAACAGTACAGAGAAAAAAAAAAAAGGTTCCATGCTGATACTTGATACTGCTATTTTATGCATAGAGTAATGTTATAATAGGTTAATATCATAACAATTGTTACAAGCCTTTGTGTGTTTTTGTCCTGATTATATATATATATACAATTGCTAAAAAGGGATATATATATATATATATATATATACCCACGTGTTGATGCCTATAGTAATGTTAAAATGGGGTTGATCTCATAAGAATTGTTATGAGCTTTTTTGTGTTTTTGTCTTGATTATACACATATTGATGCATAGAGTAATGTTAAAATGGAGCTGATCTCATAAGAATTGTTACGAGCCTTTCTGTGTTTTGTGGTGATTATATACATATATTCAAGGGCGGATTCAGAAATTATCAATGGGGTGTGTAGGTGCAAATTTTTACACCCGAACACTTAAAGAAATAAATTAAGAAGAAGTGCGTAGAATAAAAGTAAATTTTTTGAAAAGAAGAACAATGATGGGAATTTGATGCCTCTTTGTTCTCATTCAGGCTCTATTTATAAGTTTTTCTTAGAGATTTACATGGAGCCGTTTCTTGGCTTTTACTCCCAAACGTGGGTATTTATACCTACTGATCGTGTATATACCATTATGGCGAACGTTATGGATTTTTGGGCTTATTGAGACTGGGCCGTTCATTCAGCTTTTGTGTTAAGTGGAGCTTCCTTCACTTAATTGCGCTGTGTTGGGCCTTCGACTGATAGTGGGCTTCTGGTTATCTTAGTTTGGTTATGGGCTGATCTTTTGCTGCCACGTGGTGTGTTGTGATTGGTGGGAGTTTTTTCCCTCCACACTTTGCCCCCAATTCCTTCTATGAATTTGATTCATATAAGGAATTGTAACTGCTTTCGGGAAGTGGAGAAGTTTTCACAGCTATTACTGCCTATCATTACCATTTGTGCTGCTGATTTTGGGGCCTCGTGCTTTGTCCTTCCGTTATCCGTCTCCTTTTGCTTATGTATTGGGTTTTTGTCATTCGGGTATCTACATCTGTAATCTCATTCCCGAGTTTTGGCAAGAGCCCGATTGCTACTTCAACATCTCCTTCCATCTACTGAGGTTAGTCTTTCTTCTCGTTCCTTCTTTCTTACATTATGAGTCAAGAAAGTAGCGAACGAACTCATAGTGTTCATATATTTGATTCTGAGTCCGGAGCTGTGGTGGCGAGTCTGAGTGACTATGTAGAGGGTCCTATAATCCTCCTTGCAGACATTGTAGAAAGGAAGTATTTTTTAATTTCTCAGTTGAGAAAGAAAAATCATTTTCCTTCTGACGTTACCCTTAAGGAGTATGATCATGACTTGAATTTTAGTATAGGTGAGGGTGGAGGAAGGCGAGATACTCTTCTTTGCTTTACATTTTCCTGCCTTTCTATTCCCCCTTAATCCTTTTTACCTTCGAGTCTTGTTGTTGCTGAATTTGGCCCCATTTCAAGTTAACCCTAATTTCTTCCATATTCTCTCATGTCTTCTTGCTTTGAACAGGGTTCGAGGTTTGACCTTGAATCTTGCTGATCTTCTATTTTGTTACTCTCTTGATAGAACGAAAGGCGGAGAGGGTAGATTTCACTTTCATTCTAGACCAGGTAGGGCTCTTTTATCTCATCTTAATACTTCTGACAAGAAGTGGAAAGACAAAATTGTTAAGGTCAGAGGGGCGTGGCGATCTTGTCTGCTCAGGATTTATTCGTTCGATCGAGCTTTCATGCTTTATCTGTTTTCGCATTTGATGATTCGGGTGAGTCTTCTTGCTTCGTCTATATTGTAAAGCATTTTTGTTATACTTATGACTTCCTGGGTCATAAAATTGAATTTTTATCTTTGAAATTTGCAAATAGTCGCTTTGCTTATTTTCAGGAAAGAGCCTGGAGCAACATTCCTTTTGCCAAGGTCCTTCTCTCTTCTTCTCTTCTAGAGACGATCTCGAAGGATTCTCTGGTAATTGTTCAAAATCCTGAGGAGCCCATTGATCTTGACACTTCTGATTCTGAGGCTGTCCTTTTATCGCCTGCCCCTCTTTCCTTTTCTCAATCAGTGATAGAACTTCCTCCTCCAAAACCTCGTACGACTAAGAAAGAGAGGGAGGCAGCTGCTAAGTTGCTGCAAGAGAGAAAGAAGCTCCTTGTTGAGGCGAGTAAGCTCTCTTCTTCTCAAACGCAGAAAGGGGTTCAGTCAAGGACTAAGCGTCCCTCATTAAAGGATAATTCTCCTTCAAAGCAGCCCAAGTTTATGGCTGGGGCCTTTGGGGGTTAAAGAGGTCTAATTCCTAGTGCTGCTGACGTTGCCGGGAGTGATTTTGCGAGGTGTATTGAAAAGTGGTTCCCTGAAATGATGAAATCTAATGGGTCCCCTATCACCCTCGGTGATTTTGGATTTGAAGACCCAAAAATGCTAAAGGGTTTAGCCAGAGGGATGTGGCCCCCCAGATATGAGATTTTACAACAGCAAATGCTGTCTCTTGCTCCCAAGTCCACAATGAAGGTAATTTTTCCTAATTCCTCTTCTTCTTTTTCACCTATCTTGGCTTCTTGACAATTCTTTGTTGTTTTTGCACAAAGCACTTTCTTGATGTTCGCCCTTATGAAGAAGCTGTCAGCTGACTCCCTTCAGGCAAACCAATCTGCTACCCTTCAAATGAGGGTGAGTGTTTTGGAGGTTCCATTGCCAAGGAGAAGAAGGAAAATATCCAACAACTTAAGTCAATTGAGTACTTTGACAAGAGAGCTAAGGAACTTGAGCACAAAGCGGCTGAGCTTGACTTACAACTTGGGAAGGTGAACTCTCTTATTCAAACCTGCATAGATGGGGGTTTAGAGATGTTCAACCGTTTTTCCCAGATTGCGAATCTTCACTATGCCAAAGGCTTTAGGCTTGGTTTTGCTCAGGAGCAGCTTCCTTCTAGGGAAAGGGATTATGGTGATGCTGATGAGCATGATGCTGAGCAGGGGCTCTTAGTTATTGGTGAATATGCCGAGCCCTCTGCTGCCCTAGAGAGATTGAGTTTGCTGCCCTGTTAAAGGGTGAGGTGGCTACTAAGGTTCTGCCTCCTCTCCAATATCCCTCGGGCTCTCAAGGATTACCTGCTTTGTCACTTGATGCCCCTTCCTCTACTCCAGCCAAGGTAGAGTTGGTTGATACTTTTAAGCAGAAGTTTAATGCGGAAGATGGAGCTGAGCCTGAGAATGACCCTGTGTAACTCCTCACTTTTTTTAGGTTTTTTGTTTTGAGGTGTTGGGTATGCCCTGCCTCTTTTGTAAAAACTCCCCCCCTTTGAAGAATATAGAAGTTTCTTTTGTAATCTCTGGGATCACTTTTTGCTTAAGTTTTTGCTTGTTATTTGATCTTGATGCATTTGTTTATTTTACGATCGGTTCTTACGGTCGCTCGACTTTTTGCACTCGATTATTTTTCTGATCAAACTTGATCGGGTGTTTAGCTTTTGGTGCCTTCGTCTGTTCTTGCGACCGATTCTTATAACCATTCAGCTTTTTAGACTTCATTAATTTTCTGATCAAATCTGATCGGGCGTTTGGCTCTTTCACCTATTTCACGTTCAACTCCTTGGGCCTTCACCTATTTAGCTATCGGCTCTTGGGGCCATTTGGCTTTTTGGGACTTGAGCAGTTTCACTAGTCAAGCCTGATCGGGCGTTGACTCTTGGGGCCTTCGCCTATTTTGTGATCAGCTCTTTTAAGTCGTTCGGCTTTTTGGGACTTGAGTAGTTTAACTGGTCAAGCCTGATAAGGCGTTAGGTTCTTAGGGCCTTCACCTATTTTGCGATCGGCTCTTAAGGCTATTCAACTTTTTGGGACTTGAGCAGTTTCACTGGTCCTGTTTAAGCATCAGGCTCTTAGGGCCTTCACCTATTTTGCGTTGGCTCTTGGGGACGTTTGGCTTTTTGGGACTTGAGCAGTTTCATTGGTCAAGCTTGTTCGGGCATTAAGCTCTTGGGGCCTTCACCTATTTTGCGATCGGCACTTGAGGTCGTTCGGCTTTTTGGGACTTGAGTAGTTTCACTGGTCAATCTTGTTCCGGCGTCAGGCTCTTGGGGCCTTCGCCTATTTTGCAATCGGCACTTGGGGTTGTTCGGCTTTTTGGGACTTGAGTAGTTTCACTGGTCAAGCCTGTTCGGGCGTTAGGCTCTTGGGGCCTTCACCTATTTTGCGATTGGTTCTTAGGGCTATTCAGCTTTTTGGGACTTGAGCATTTTTCACTGGTCAAGCCTGTTCGGGCGTCAGGTTCTTGCGGCCTTCGCATATTTTGTGATTAGCTCTTGGGGCAGTTTGGCTTTTTGGGACTTGAGTAATTTTACTGGTCAAGCCTAATTGGGTGCTAGGTGATCGGTTGGTCAATTAACATCAACCTTCGCAATAGCACGAATCATTGTAAAATAGGGCTATTGGTCGGGTAAGTCGAACCACAGGGACTACGCTAGTCTAATACAACCTAAATGTCTAGAATCATTCTTAGAATGATGAAGGGTGTATAGAGGTTTTGTTGGATGTCACTTAAGCTAGGAAATTAAAAGTGCATAAAACAATAAATTGCAAGAATTCAAGGGAGTGAGTACAAGTAAAGAAGGCTAGGGAAATGAATCCACCTCCATCCCTATACACATGCTAGGTTAAGATTAATTTAAGGGGAAAACAACATATATGATAGTCATGATACATAACAATACTAGGTTGCTATAATATCCTTAAGAAGTTCATTTAATTAGAAAGGCAAGAATAAACCATCAAAGGTTCACATGATCAACTACCTAAACTAAAATGTAGCTTAGAACATGCTTACTAAGCCAAGGATTATCAAGCCCTAATTTAAATGGTGAATGCACATAAAGCTAAGAATCAAGTATAGCCCATCAAAGGGAAACCCTAAGCCATGAACTATCTAGGTTCTCCAACTCCATGCCATTAAAACCATTCCATGATCTAACTTCCATTGTCACCATGGAAGTGCAAGCAATATGATTAAGAAAAGCAACCATCCAAGACAAGATGAATAACTCACAATAATCATTTAAAACATTCAACATTCATTACAACAAAAATGAGGCTCTTGACCATGGAAAGACTATCAAAAATACATTGTAATCCCCAAAAATAAACTATACTAACACATGCTTACAAGGGAGGGGTTTCATCACCTCCCTAGATGAGGTTTAGTTACCCATTGGTGAACTAGAAGAAGGAAGAAGCATCATCCTCATCTCCATTTTCGAGCTCCTACTGTAGCACTCAAGAACACCCTTCTCCTTGCTCTCTTCTCTCTCCTTTCTCTTGCTCAAGATAAAGCTTAATGATATATGTGGCCTTTGGGTAGCCTTTTATGCTCCAACAATACCCTCTCTCCTCCAAGGAACACCTCCAACCACTTCATAAAGAAGGAAGATGGCATTGAGGAAACCAATGTGCAAGTGGGCTGAAATGAGCCATTTCCGAAGGGCATTCTGCCTGATTTTCGAGCACACGCTTGGTGACTTCGAGCACTCTAACTTAGTGCAATGTGCAACATGCTCCTCTTGCTCAGTGCTGACCTATTTTGGGAAAACTGCTATAACTTTGTGCCCCGAACTCCGAATGATGATATGTTTGAAGCTTTGGAGAGCTGATTCAGTGCTTTAAAAACTTCATGTTTTGATGAAGACCCAATTCTCAAGTCTGGTTGGTCGAAAATGGGGAGAAAGGCAGTACATCAGTGCTGCTAGGCAGTTCTGCGCACCTCTGTTGTGAAGATCATAACTCTCTGCTCCGAACTCCGAATGATGAACCACTTGAAGATTTGGAAAGATGATTCAGAACTCTAAATCTTTCATGTTATGAGGGAAGTCCAGTTCTCGAGTTTGGAAGGTCAAAATGGCAAGCAAAGTCCAGGCTCTACTGCTGCCAGAATTCAGCATTGGCACCTTTTGTTGCTCAAGATTCCACAAGGCCTTATTCTTGTTCCATTTTGGCCAATGAACCTGAAAATGCATAAAAACATAGAATTGGAGTTAATCTACATAAAATAATTAATAACTGGACTTTGTTAATGTAATTTAGGGCGCTTGAATATACATTATTCGGCGCTTATCACTAGGCTCTTGGGGCCTGTAATAACCCGATCATTTTCCTTCCTTTCCTTTTCTCAGATTTTTACGAATAAATTTTTTTCGTTGATTTTTCTTTTCTGAGTACGGTTACTCATCACTTAGTGTCATCTCGAGTGCTAGGAAATGGTTTCCGAGACTCTTTCCTTTGGATTGACAACTTCTTTAATGAACTGCGTCATTTCCACATTTTTCGTTTTTCAACACTATGCACTTTTCGTCCTTTTCCCCGTTTGTCACTTTGTTGGCATAACCTCACTTTTCATGTTCAAAGTTGAGTTTTAACTTCATGTACCTTCATCCTAAGTGGTTTCTATGAAATACGTATCTTTACTTTTATAGGAAAGTACTTTGGTTGCTCCTAGTGTCCATAGGGGCATGGATGCAAAGTTCTTCAGAAATATTTTTGTTTCTTATTCGTAAATATCTTTTGGAGATATTTCAGAGGTTTTTAAGAAAATATCTTTTGTAAGATACTTTCATTATGGGCAGTTTTGCAGTTATCCCTTTTTGTAGGGGCCATTGTGCAATTAACGAAAGTTATTGCAAAATACCTCGTTTTGAGCCTGGATCCTTGTACGGGACTCATTTTCACATTTTGTTGAGTTATGTGCTCTTAGAATTGTCTTGCAGTCGAACCTTACAGTTTTTGGGTTTTCAACCCCGGTTAGTGCCAAACTTATTTAGGGCATATCTCTCAGTTCGGGACTCATTTTTTTATGCCGTTTCTTCCGTTGTTTATATTTTTTTCATTTTAGTCCTTTTTTGTTCACGATGTTTTGCCGTTTGAGCAAGTCTATTCAAATTCCACTTTTCCGGACTCAACGGGACCAATTCGGGGCACTTTTTGAGATTTTCTATAAATAGGGGGTTTGAAAAATTGAAACATAATTTTCCTCTTCTTCTCCACATGTTCTGGATTAGATTCCACAGCCCTTCCATGGCTGCCACCCCTCTTTTCCCAAATTAACCTTCTTCCCCTTTGTAAAATGCCATAGTGCTGTAGCATTTATCGTAGGCCTTGACGAGGTGGTCCTTTCCCCCTTATTAGAAGCCGATTCTGACCATTTTTGAGTTCGAGTTTGGATTTTCATGGTACCTCAAAGGTCAAAGTTGCTCCCCTCGTTGTCCCCGACATAACCTAGGAGTATCGTCGAATTCAGAGCACTTTTCTTTCGGTGGGGATTTGAAATTTCATCTCAAATTGAGGTAGGGGATGTTTTAGGTTTATATAAATGTTGTATTGAATGTATTTCATGCTTTTACAACTTGAATACGTGCCTAGGTGTTTTATCTAGAATTTAATTTAATTATTTTCTTTGTATAAGATTTAATTCTCATGGTTGTATATAGCTTAGAATTAAATTGTGGCATGCTATTAAATTAGGTCTTAATATGTTTGTTAACATATATTAAGTTGGGAGTATTTGAATAAGTATTGAAATTTTTATTTAATCTTTCACTTGTATGAAAGTTTAATTCACATGGTTGTAACTAGCATGAAATCAACTTGTAATATGATATTAAAATAGGCCTTGGTATGTACATTAACCTATGTTAATTTGAGAGCAATTGAAATTGTTTTAAAATCTAGAGAAAATTAATTAATTAGATTAATTAATTTTATTTTAAGTGTTTCAGTCACTTGAATGGATTTTTAACCTGATATTGTTGATGAGCTTGGCATGTTCCATCATATATACTAAATTGAGAATATTTGGATAAGTTTAGAGAACTTTATTTATTTATTTTCTTGGCATTGAGTTTAATTTACCTAGTTGTAACTAGTGTAAAATTAACTTGTAATGTGGTTTTAAAGTAGGCCTTGATATGTTCATTAACATACCTTGAATTGAAAATATTTTAATGAGCCTTGAATACTTTGTTTAATTATTTTCCTTGTATGGAATTTAATTCACCTAGTGATGCCTAGTGTAGAATTAACTTGTTTCATGAAATTGAAATAGGCCTTGATATGACCTTTAACATATTTGAATTGTAGAATATTTGGAGTTGCTTTATAATCTTGAGAATTTAATTACTTGAGATAATTAAATTCCTTTTTATGCTTCCATTGAGATAATTAGGCATTGATGTTGTATACTTGCTTAATTTGTAGTTTGGAACTTGTTATTTGATTACATGATAGTATTCCATGAATTAAAGTTATAATTTAACTTGTAAGTATTCACATTTTCCTATATAACATTTAATATACCATTGTAGCTTGAATGCCTAGAGCATGGCTTGTGTGTATTCCATGACTTGGTTGTGCGTGGTAATTGGTTTTGGTGCATTGTGTATATGTGATATACTTGTTGCACAACTTGAATAATTTTTTTGGAAAGCTTGTATGGACATTGAAAATTGTTACGGTTAGGGCATAGCTCTAGTACGGGGGATGAGAGTTCCCTCTATTTCATATAGTGCACACTGGGTGGTACCCTGAGGGCTAGTAATCCAAAATCACCAATATAACGGTTTTATTCCGGGTTTAGTTGCGCACTAGGTAGTACCTTGTGGGCTAGTAACCTGAAACCACTTACTTGATCATTGAGACCTTATGTCCTTTGTCTTTCCGCCAATTGTTGATTTCGCATTCAATTCCTAGTTGTAATCTTGGATTGCTTTTAACTTGTGCTAGGATGCATGATACTTCATTTCTTGCATTGTATACTTGAATTTGTATACTTGTATGTTATGTATGTCAACATTTCTTAGTATACTTAAAAATATATACTTGAATATATATGTCACTCTTTCATTTCAATATTGCTTAGCATGCTTAGTATTTACACTTGTATATTGATGATTTACTTTCTAGATAACCTAGATACTTGTACCTTGTATACTTGTCTTAAGTGCATTTCAATATTGATTATATACTTGCGTACATATACTTGTATATTGAATGTCTTGTTGCATGTATATCATGCTCCTATGTTGTTTAAATTGCATGAATGATGTGATTTATGCTAGGGTAGCTTAGGATGTTCCCCGAGTCTCATCTTCGACATAGACGCTAGGTGGCATGACCATTTGAGTTAAATTATAGCAACTTAATAGGTTTGTAAAACGTTAGGTCTTTACATGCTCATCACCTATGAGTAGCTTTATGTTACTCACCCACGTAGTGGGGACATTTTTCAGGTACTGGAATCAAGATTCAAGATTCACATTGTGCTTGGATGATTTGTGGACTTGAAGGTTTCAAATTCTTGTAAATGTTGGCTTGAAAATGCCACTTGTAGCCTTATATGTCAAAATGTGTATATTTGATTCTAAACATGTAATATGTACATAAATACACTCTTTACAATGTATTTGACATTTATGAGATGACACCATAGGTCAATGACATCTAATTTGTATTCTATGCATTTTCACTTTCAAGGTTTATTATGAAAAAAATAGAAAAATGATAAGTCATTGCCTCACCATGTTTGCATCGGGTGTGGGAATTCCATTTTTATTCTTCCATAGGGTCTCATTAATCATGCATGAAGTGTGACCAAGGGCCAAATGGTAATTTGAAACCATTTTATAATTTAAGTTTCAAAATTCCCTTTTTATGTGCATTTTCACTTTTTTTGGCCGTCAGGGGGTCGGATTTTGCATCGGGAATTTATAGGGCCCATGGACCATTCCCATGCACTTAAAATCACTTATTACATTTGCGTTCATGATCGTTTTCAAGTTTAGAGTCATATTTTGCAAAATGAGTACTCTATGGATTTATTTTTACACTTTTCCGCAAAATCTGTCATAAGGGCATTTTGGGAATTTTTCCTTGAAAAATAAACTCCGGCTTTCATATGGTCACTTAGAAAACATGATTTTAAGGGGGGTTTCTTCTTTGTGTTTTTCCTAAAAATGTCGTCTTGGTGCCGGAAATCCCGTGCAAAGTTCAGTTTTCTGTTTTCATTTTAGCAGCTTTTAGGCACGATTGACCTGATTTTTCTTGGGGGCATTCTGGGCATTTCACGGTTTGTTTTTCATTTTGTTTAGCGAGGCCGGGTAGAAAACTTGATTTTAGGGGGGGCTTTTGGGCTGCCAGCAGCCTTGTGTGTGCCCAGCGTGCGCATGGGGGGCTGTCATGGCCCCCCTTGTCAAGCCACCGCGACGTCAATTCTTCTTTTGGGCTTTTCTCCTTCGTCCGGAGTCCGATTCAAGTGAATTCTTTTTTAAAATTAATTAATTTTTCATCATCTATCCAACGGTGTGCTCGGTTGCACCCGAATCTTTCTGAATAATTACCAATTTTCCCTTAAAGCTTTAATTGTCCATTTTTCGTCGTTAGGCCATAACTTCTTCGTTCGGATTCCGAATCAAGCAATTTTTGAGTCTAACTTGATTTGTTTTTCATTTTCTATCCATTGGTGTACTCGGTTACACTTGGAACTGTTTGGAAAATTACCAGTTTGACCTTGGGGCTAAACTTGTCCGATTTTCCTTCTTATTTTGCTTCCACTATGTTTTCTTTTGAGTTCCATGACTTCATGGGAAGTCACGGATGTATCTTGGGAATGATGTACATTCCTAGTGACGTTGCTTCCATATAAAATGACTATTTTGCCCTTGGGGGCTTATTTCGGTATTTTTCTGATCTTAGCTTCCGCATTCGATTCTTTTTAGTTCCGTGACTTCATGGAATGTCACCTTGGCATCTTAGGGAAGTCGTATATCCCTAGAGACCTTGTTTCACTTTTTACTTCCGTATTCCGAATCCGTTTTAGGTCATCTTATGGGTCATCACAGGACGCACTGGCTTGAAAAACCAGGGCTGTCACAAGGCTTTCACCTATCTTGTGATCGGCTCTTTTAGGCCATTTGGCTTTTTGGGACTTGAGCAGTTTCATTGGTCAAGCCTGATCAGGCGTTAGGCTCTTGGGGCCTTCGCCAATTTTGCAATCGGCTCTTGGGGCCATTCGGCTTTTTGGAACTTGAGCAGTTTTCACTGGTTAAGCCTGTTCGGGCATCAGGCTCTTGGGGCCTTTGCCTATTTTGCGATCGACTCTTAGGGCTGTTCAGCTTTTTAGGACTTGAGCGTTTTGACGCGGGTTAACCCCTTTTATTGGGCCTTTTGTGGTCAAAATGGGTGTCGGCATAAAGGAGTTTCCCCACTGGTGCTAAAATCAAATAATTTCGTTTTATAGAAAACATGCACATTTTTTTTTTTGTTTAAAGTGAGGTAACGACTTGAAAGAAAGTGATCTATCCCAACAGAAAGTACAGAAGGCTCTGAATTACGGACCCTCCGAAAATGGGCTGTGACTATCCATGGGTCTCATAATTCAGGGCCCCCACCCACTGATCGTATACCTAGCTGGTCATATTTAATAATAAAGGACTCTTTTCCTTTTTTGTCGATATGGGACCCGAACTTCTAGGAACAGGAAAACATCTTTTCGTTTGAAAATTGTGGGGAGTGTGTGGAGACCTCTGACAATGGGGCAACATCTTTTCATTTGAAAATTGTGGGGAGTGTGTGGAAACCTCTGACAATGGGGCATTTCGACGTCGTAAATGGGTTCCCCTTGTCAATAGGTCCCACATACTGATAAGTAGGTAAGTGAGTAACCTTATAAGAAAAGGTTAATATTTTATTTTTTAAACGATGTGGGACATCGTTTCCTGTGGGTGAAGAAGTTTTACTTTTTTATGTAAGATTTAAAAAGTGTGAAGTGAAGACCCCTGATGGTGGGTCCCATTATGGGTTGCCTACCATCAGGGGGTCCACTCCACTGTTTTGATTTTGTGTTTTTTATTTTAAATAACAACTAAAAGTTTTGTTTTTATCCGATGTGGGACTTTTGAAAAAGACAAGCAATAGCTTTATTTGTTCTAAAATAAAGTACTAGAAAGCATTGTACAATTACTTTATTGAAAGTACCTTTTCAAATTCATTGCATTCCTTGGTTTGGCTATTTCTATGCCATCCAGGTGTTGGAGTCTATAGGCTCCCTTTCCAATTACGTCTGAGATTTGGTATGGGCCTTCCCAGTTGGGGTCTAATTTGCCGACATACTTTTTCGATTTCAAGAGTACCAAGTCTCCTAAATTGAAACTTCTTCTTCTAACTTTTTTGTTATAGCTACTTGTTATCCTCTATTGATAGGCTGCTAGTCAAATGGCAGCCGCTTCTTTTTCTCTTCCAAGAGATCCAGATTGTGCTCCAGAAATTGATTATTTGATCTTTGTTCCCAAGTCAAGCTCCGAATGGTGGGTGCCACCACTTCGGTGGGTATTACGGCTTCGGTTCCGTAAGTTAAAGAAAATGGAGTCTCGCTAGTGGGGCGTCTTGGAGTGGTTCTGTATGCCCATAGGACATTTAGTAATTTGTCCAACCATTTTCCTTTCTTGTCTTCGAGCTTCTTTTTAATGCAAGCGAAGATTGTTCTGTTAGTTATTTCTGCCTGCCCATTGCCTTGTGGATGATACACGGCTAACACTTTTTAATTGATCCCGTATTTATCGAAGAAACGTTGAGTGCTTCGATTATCCAGGTTTGGTCCGTTGTCCATAATGATGGACCTTGGGACTCCGAATCTGCATATTAGATTGCCCCAAATGAACTTTTTCACTTGGACGTTAGTTACACTCGCATATGCTTCTACTTCCACCCATTTGGCGAAATAGTTAGTAGCCAATAGGATATACTTTTTTTCTGACGCAGCCATCGGTAGAGGTCCTACTACGTCCATTCCCCATTAGGCGAATGGCTATGGGCTGCTCATGGTGTGTTTTTCTTCCAGGGGCTGATGGACAAGGGGGGCATACCTTTGGCATTTGTCGCATCTTCGGGAATATTCTTTTGCTTCCCTTACCATATAAGGCCAGAAGTAGCCTTGAGTTAGGGCTTTATGAGCTAGCGACCTTCCTCCAGAATGGTTCCCACATTCACATTTGTGCAGTTGCCTTAACACTTCCCTAGATTCTGTAGGTTAGGCATTTGAGGTAGGGTCT
This sequence comes from Cornus florida, assembly GCF_030987335.1. Taxonomy (NCBI): domain Eukaryota; kingdom Viridiplantae; phylum Streptophyta; class Magnoliopsida; order Cornales; family Cornaceae; genus Cornus; species Cornus florida. Next base: position 76,112,451 of record NW_026775573.1, on the reverse strand, counting down.
AGAATGCGATCTTTTGAAGAGCTGTCCTCCTATTATTGAGTACTTGGCAGCTTTTAGCCTTAGCTATTGGGCTGCTTCCTTGGACTCAGGGAGTTCCCCTCTTTCAAGGTAAGCCTGTATAGGATCTATCCAACTTGGTTCCCATGGGATAACGAACACCTGCTCTCCTCTTACGATGCTTTGTGTATCTAAGACATCAATAGGGATGACTCGGGTTAATGATTCGTCCGCCATGGATGTTGCGCCGGCCAGTCGGTCGGCTATTGGGTTTTCTTACCTCAGGATTTACCGAAACTTAACTAAATTAAAGTATTTTGCTAGCTTTTCAACTTCTTCCCAGTATGCATATATTCTACCTTCTTTTGGGACATACTCTCTTGTCACCTGCTTGACGATGAGCTGTGAATCACTATAAACCCTAAGGTATCTTACTTGGAGTTCCTTGGCGAGTCTAAGCCCTGCCAGCAGTGCCTCATATTCTGCTTCATTGTTCGTGGCTGGAAACTCTAGCTGGATTCACTACTAGAGCTTGGTCCCCTCGGGAGTTTTTACCTCCAGATCTACCCCAGCTCCATTCTGGCTGGAGGAACCATTGACGTGTAATTCCCAGCAAGGGTTTTCTATGACTTGTTGCTCTTCCTCTGGTCCAGTATCCAATAAAAAATCTGCAATGACCTGCCCCTTCTTTGTGGTGTGTGGTTTGTACCGAATGTTGAAGGAGCTTAGCTCGATTGCCCATTTGGTGATCCGACCCAACAAATCTGGCTTACTGAGAATTGTTCTGATCAGATGCATTGTAGGGACTATTATCTGGTGAGCCTCGAAGTAATGCCGAAGCTTTCTTTTAGCCTAGACTAGGGCAAGGATGATTTTTTCTGCCGTGAGTACCTTCTTTCCGCATCAGTCATGACCTTGCTGGAGTAGAAAACCGGGTGCTGCTTTTTCCCCACTTTTCTCATTAGAGCCAAACTGGTCGCTAACTGAGATATTGCCAAATAGAGGTACAATGGTTCATCGAGATTTAGGACAAATAAAATTGGGGGGTTTGCCATGTATTCTTTGAGTTTTATGAGAGCTTCTCGTTGCTCTGCTCCCCAAATTTCTCCTTTTCTTACTTTGATTGTATCAAAGAACGGCTTGCATTTGTCTAACAATCTGGAAATGAAACGGTTGAGGCTGCTACTCTCCCTGTGAGGACTTAGACTTCTTTCACGGTTCGAGGCTCCTTGCTCTATATTAGTTTTGCCAACGGGGTAGGACTTGCCTCTATTCCCCTTTTGTTTACTAGGTGGCCGAGGAACTGGCCCGAGGATACTTCGAACGAACACTTTACTTAATTTAACATCATTTTATTATCTCTGAGAGTATCAAATACATCTTGCAAGTGTTACTGATGATCCCTCTTATGCTTGCTTTTGACAAACATATTGTTTATGTAAGCTTCAACCGTTCGGCCGATCTATTTTTCGAACACTTTATTGATTAACCGCTGATAAGTAGCCCCCACATTTTTCAACCCGAAGGGCATGACCTTACAGCAGTAGGTCCCTCGTTCGGTAATGAAAGAAGTCTTTTCTTCATCCAAAAGGTTCATCGAGATCTGGTTGTAAAAAGTTAATTTTTCATACTCGGTCGTAGCGTCTACCATTTGATTGATTTTGGGAAGCAGGAAGCTATCCTTTGGGCAAGCTTTGTTCAGGTTGGTGAAGTCGATGCATACCCTCTATTTGTCATTCTTCTTTTGGATGACCACTACATTTGACAGCCATTGAGGATACTGGACTTCTCTGATAAACCCTGCTTATAAAAGCCGATTAACTACTTCAGTAATGATTTTATTTCTTTCGGGGGCGAATCTTCTCTGTTTTTACTTCACTGGGTGATGGCTCGAGTCCACATTTAGGCTATAATAGGTTATCCGTAATCTTGGCATATCTTAGTGATTCCAAGCAAAGATGTCAGCATTTTGCCTTAAAATCTCTATCAGCTCCTCCTTTTCCTGGGCTGATTAGAGTGTCCCTATATAGGTTAGCTTGTGCTCATCCTCCGCGACTATCTGCACGGCCTCTAAGGGCTCTTCAGTCAGGCACTCCTCTTCTGGCTCCTCCCTTCCCTTTGGAGAGGAAGAGCCCTGTAATTGCTATTTCAGCGTTTGCTTGCCCTTATCAATTAGGCAGATCGTTGTGTGATAGTATTCCTTTGCTGTTACTTAATCCCCCCAAATATCGATAGCCTTTCTATCGTTCGAACCAACGCACCTCATGATTTGATGTAGAGTTGATGGGACCCCTTCCATGCTATGGATCCACCCTCGGCCCATTAACAAGTTGTAGGTTGGATGAATATCCATAACCACAAAATTCTCCTTCAAAGATCTTTTGGCCGCAGTGACTGATAATGTGATTACACCTATGAGCTCCACTCTTCTGTCATCAAACCCTACAAGGGGTTCCTGGTGGGGCAAATTTGATCTGTGGCCAGTTTCAACTGGTAGAAAGTCCACTTTGTTATAATGTTTGCACTACTGCCCGGGTCGACCAGTACTCGTCTGACTAAGTAATTGGCTAATAGTAGGCTGATTACCAATGGGTTTTCATGCGGGTGTTGTACCCTTCTGAGATCTTCCTCATGAAAAGAATCCTGTGTCGGTTAGGTCTGCAGCTTACAGCATTGATCTCACCAATCTTTCGTAACTTATGGGCTTGCTTGAGCTGAATCCTGTAAGAATTCTCTGGTTGCTCGTCTTCCTCTGGACGGCCATGAATTGTATTGATTACTCAAACAGGATGATTTTTTGTCGTAGCCTTTGGAGTTGCCCGGGTTCACTCATGCTTCCTCTATTATCCCGGGTTAATCAAATAGTCTGCCAATTCGCCCTTGGCTATTAGTGCCTCCACTTGCCTCCTCAAGCTCCTGCAATCGTTAGTTAAATGGCCAAAATCACTATGAAACACACAGTGTTTACATTGGTCCCTCTGCTCCACAGTGACCAGAGTTACCCTTTACTGCCTGGTTACTTCATTTTCTCCGAGTCTGATATAGTTTTGTGCTCACAAATTCAGCTCTGACATGTTAGTCGGAGTTTTCTTTACCAGGGAAGAGTGAAAACGTGAGCCTTGCACCATGGCTATCTTGAATGCTTCTATGGCCGTATCCTGGTTGTAGTTTGGAATACCGGAGGACTCCATATTGAATCGAATGAGGAAGGCTTACAGGCTCTCTCCCTTCATCTGTCGAACCGTGAAAAGACTGGGAATGGTTTTTTTCTGTTTCTTGTTTCCGCGGGCTAGAAACGCTACACATAATGATTCAAAGTTTGGAATTGACTTGCATGAGCAGTTTTTGAACCACTCCAGGGTCACCCCTATCAAACTGGATGGGAATATTTTGCATATGAACAGATCATTGTGTGCCTCTAGTATCATCTCCTGAGTGTAATGGTTTAGGTGTTAGAGAGGGTCTCCAGTTCCGTTGAATTTAATGAACTTTGGCATTACGAATTTCTTGGGTCTCGCAACTCGTTCTATCTCACCGGTAAAAGGAGTCTTCACTATTGATGCAGTGAATTCCCTCGCCATGTCTTCGGGCATTTGGGCCTTCAGCCCTTTGATTTAATTGTCCATTTCCTTTCGGAGCCTAGCGATAAAGTCATTCTCTGAGGAGGGTTGATCAACCACTAGGGCCCGTACTTCTTTCTCACCTAAATCAGCATCATCTGATGGATGTACCTTAGTGGTTTGAGGCCCTCCCATAGTAGTGTTTCCAATGATGCGAGATTGGCTTGCTGTGTCGTTGGCGTCATCCAATGTTTCATTGAGCTGTTGCCATGGGACCCTCTAGAGAGGAGGGTTATTAGGGATTATGGGGCCTAGCCCGGAGGAGGATTTTTGTTCAGTCGTTTGGGCGGTAGGTTAATCGGATGCCATTCAGGCGATGGGTCGATCGGATGCTGTTCGGGCGGTAGGTTGATCGAAGGATCATTCCGTCGAGCGTCCCCTAAAGTCTTTCATTTTCCTCGCGCAAGGTATTGATTTGCACCATATTGGCTTCCTGAGCTTGTCTCAGTGCTTTGATCTGTTCGGTACTGGCTTCGTTGGCTTGTCGAAGGATGTCAAGTTGCACTTGCATCTCTTCACATATTTACTGCATGGTCTCTAGTAGTTATGGTTGTGAGGTGTCTGATCCTGTTGGCATTCTGGATTAGAGTCGCCTATAAGCAATAGAAAAATGGATTTTCGTATCGAATTCCCACAGACGGCGCCAAAGTGTAGGTGCAAATTTTTACACCCGAACACTTAAAGAAATAAATTGAGAAGAAGTGCGTAGAATAAAAGTAAATTTTTTGAAGAGAAGAACAATGATGGGAATTCGATGCCTCTTTATTCTCATTCAGGCTCTATTTATAAGTTTTTCTCAGAGATTTACATGGAGTCGTTTCGTGGCTTTTACTCCCAAACTTGGGTATTTATACCAACTGATCGTGCAAATACCATTATGGCGAACGTTATGGATTTTTGGGCTTATTGAGACTGGCTGTTCATTCAGCTTTTGTGTTAATTGGAGCTTCCTTCACTTAATTGGGCTGGACTGGTATGTGCATATGGCTTCTACTGTTGGGCCTTTGACTGATAGTAGGCTTTTGATAGTGGGCTGATCTTTTGCTGCAACGTGGTGTGTTATGATTGGTGGGGGTTTTTTCCCTCCACAGGGTGGATTAATATTATTTTGGGTAGGCTAATACTAGTAATAGAAAAAAAATTTGGACTAAGCTAAAATTAGGTATAGTAATTGTTTTTTTACGAAGTGGGTTTGAGCCCACTCCTAGTGCACATATTGAGACGGTTCTCTAACTGTTTGAAAGAAAATTGTATAAAAATTAAAATTAAAATTTCATACCAAAATTTATTTATATGAATCACATGAATTGGTCAAATTTTTATTAATATATTTTTTTAATTCATTTGACCAAATTAAACTATCATCTTTGACCTTACCTTATAATTTTATTTTATAATATTTTAAACTGATTTTTTTTACGGTTAAAACACTTTAATATTGGCTATGTAATGATATAATTTTTCCATTTTCTTTTGTCCAAAATAAACTAAGATTTTAAAATATTTTAAAAGAGACACTTCTAATAATTCCATGAACTCTATGTCTATTTTTGGTGACACACCTCTAACCGTTTAGAAGAGAATTGCATTGAAAATTATATAGTCAAAATTCCATGACAAAATTCTCCTGGGTTGAGCTCAATTGAATTGCATGTGCACTTGTATTGAACTTATGCTTCATTACTATACCATCTACTCAATTTAACAAAGTTACTCTTGTCTTCAATTGATTACCCATTCCTCAGCATCTTATTGATAAAGTTTGCAGCAAACACTTCACAAACTACTCATTTTATAGCTATTTGGAAAGAACTTGGTTCAAATTACACTAAAACCTTTCTTTACTTTCAAAAAGTTGCAAAATACCGAACTCCCTTTCTCTCACTTCCTATTTTCCTTTCTATATGTTACCAAGGGTAGTAGAGGCACATTTATATACATGTAGGCTGTAAAATAAATAGATATATTGTTAAAAATGTCTCGGCAATTGTTACAATATACAAAGACTAGAGAAAGACTTCGACTACATCCCAATTTTGACTATCACCTCGTGCGTGCCTACAATTTAATTAAATTAATAATGGCAAGTGTTGTCGTTATTTTGCCAAATGTGCACTTGAATTGAACTTTTTGTATAGAACCGATTGCTATGATTTTGGAGCCCTTTAGATGGACAAAAGATTAAACAGGTGGGTTGACTCAGGTGTTTTTTATTATAATATCTATGACCATTTTAATGTGAAAAGATCATAGTGTAATCGAAAATGATCTTACTCGTAAAATAAGTAACTTATGGTGCATTATTATTGGTCTTTGTGCTTAATTTAATTAAATTAAATTAATAATGACAAGATACTGTGCTTTAAATGGAGTAAAATGTGAAAAGACCCTAATATAATCAAAAATGGCCTAACTCACAAAACAAGCAGTTTATGATTCATTTTTATTATCGGTCTGTGTGCTTAATTCAATTTAATTTAATTAATAATGGCAAGATACTGTTCTTTAATTTAAAGCATTAGACTGCCGAATCTTTATTCAAATGACAACAGTACAGCAATAAAAAAAATGTCCATATTGAACTTGATACTCCTATTTTATGCACAGAGTAATGTTATAATGTGGTTGATCTCATAACAATTGTTATGAGCCTTTCTGTGTTTTTGTCCTGATTATATACACACATGTGTTGATGCCTAGAGTAATGTTAAAATGGGGTTGATATCATAAGAATTGTTATGAGCCTTTCTGTGTTTTTGTCCTGATTATACACCTTTTTTTTTTCTGTTTTTTTTTTCATGCCAAATGGCATCTACAAGAACAAGGACATAGTACCACGGACAAAGTACAAAACTTCATTAAGCACCAAACGACACCAACTAATGTCAAGATCACGGTCTTGACAACAACAACATTCAGCGAGTGACAGTGAAAGTGAGAGAATTAACATCTACAAACATATATCTGCACCGCCTTACTACACCAAAGGTCAGCTTAGTCAAGGACCTGGCCCACAGCAATCAAAACTAGAGCATCGAAAATATCGGGCCAAAACGTCAGCCATGACGTCAAGATTGCACCACCGGAAGAACCACAAAGCGATCGTCAGAGCCGACCCATCAATTAACCATCGAGCACATCAGCGAAAGCATCAGAAACTTCGGACTCCAGCACAAAGCATGGATGCTTCAGATGAACCTCCCATCGCAAATTGCTTCATAAAAAGAAATTCCATAAAGGATCAGTCAGAAAGATCCATCTCCAGCGACCCCGTAGAACAGAAAGCCGTCCTTAATTCCCACAAGAATAAAACAAGAAATAATAGCCATGAACCCCAAAAGTCGTGGGGACAACCGCAACACAAAGTATCACCACAGCCAAGCACCGACATCTAAAAGCCAAAAACACACAGAGCAAACATGAGAGTTAAACAAGAAATAAGGAGATTTGAGCAATACCCGGATCAAAAGGAAAGATCAGCACAAATCGGGTGTCAAATCTGCCAAGACGCAATGACCCCAAATGAACAAGCCTCCACGCACATGTTGTCCTCGGTCCATACAACCTACAAGACCGCCGGACTGAAGAAGAGATGTAATCCATCTCAGAAAAATCCCACCGTCTTAGATACAACCCTAAACTTTGATAAACAGAGGACCTCGATGTAACGAGAAGTATGTTGAAACTCAATTTAACAACTCTCATAGTACCTCCCTCGCCCTCCGAAAACATGAAATCACTAGATCATTGAAGCTTGACGAGTGAGAATCACCGTCGAAACCACACGCGCTAATGGGAAATAGGAAAGGCGGTTCTCAAAAACCTTAACATAGAGGGGGAAGAGAGGAGAGAGAGAAAGAGAACACCAAAAGCATACTTAGGAATTGGTTAGCACCACCTGTCCTGATTATACACATATTGATGCATAGAGTAATGTTAAAATGGAGCTTATCTCGTAACAATTGTTACGAGCCTTTTTGTGTTTTTGTAGTGATTATATACACATATTGAGACGGATTAAAAGAAAATTGTGTAAAAGTTAAAATAAAAATTTCGTACTAAAATTTATTTATATGAATTAAATGAATTAGTTAAATTTTTAATTTTTTTTCTTTTAAATTTATTTGACCAAATTAAACTATCATCTCTGACATTATCGTATAATTTTATTCTATAATATTTTGAACTGATTTTTTTATAGTTAAAAGCATTTTAATATTGGCTACCTAATGATATAATTTGTCCATTTTCTTTTGTCCAAAATATACTAATATTCTAAAAGAGACACTTCTAATAATTACATGAACTCTATGTCTATTTATGATGATATGTCTCTGATTTGTCTTGTCGATCATTTTATAAAATTATTTATTTTTATATATTTTATAAAATGGTTCAGTAATTATAATTTAATCAACTTAGGGTTTAAATTTATCAGATTGACTTATTTGCACCAAATTGAAACTTTAAAAGTATTTTTTGCACATGAGGGACGTCCTCCAATAGTGTTCTTTTCGGTCATTTTATAAAAATATTTATTTTTATATATTTTATAAAATTGTTCAATAAAGGTACGTAATTTAATCAATTTAGGGTTTAAATTTGTCAAGGGACCTATTTGCACAAAATTGAAACTTTGGAAGTATTTTTTTATACATAAATGGTGTGATATGCCTTGTAAACATATACTCTAAGAGAAAAAAATACAATTTTGCTCCTATCTCTCTTCTACAAATAGAGAATTAAAGATTTGATTTCTTAATTCTTGGTTTGTGAGAAGAGTTCCACTCACGCAAGTTCGAAACAATTTTAGCCTCTTATTTTCTTGAGTTACACACATGGACGTTCACATAGACATACATATATATGGTTCATTATTTTATAGAGAGATGAGAAATCTAACATTAACTTGAGAGGGAAAAAAACTGATTTAAGCATACAAAAGGAAGTTGGTGATATACGGACAAAGGATGGGTATGTGGTGGAGGTCCGCTATGGTGGTTGTGGTGTGGACTGTGGAGGTGGCGGACCGGCAAAGCCGCAGTGGTGGGGCAAGGTGGACCATGGTGGAGCAAGCGGGTTTCACAAAAACAAATGATAGAGAGGGTGAGTTTTGTAATATTATTCAGCTATAAAAGGGCATTTGGGTCAACGCGTTAGTAGTTTATTTGTAATTTCATGGTACATTTAAGGCTGTCAGTGTCTCTCACATAAAGCAAGGTAACTAAGTCATTTTATAAAATTTTGTTAACGTTTTGAGTGTCATTGAGCTAACAGGCCAAACTTCGAGGGAACTAAAGTAATGAGCTCCAAATGATTCGTGTGTAATTTGACAAAAGCTCATAAAAGATTAGTGTAATTTTATCTTTTAATAAATTAGTATTGTTTGGGGGAGTAAAAATAATGGTAAAATTATTATATAAATTATAGTTAGTTGCAAAAAGAAAAAAGGGAGGATGTGTGAAGATTTAAAGAAAGAAGACGACATTGTTCACGTTTTTCCTCCAAGCCCTTTTCTGCAAAGGGAAGGCAGTAAGGAACCTCTCTTAATTTCGTTTCTCTTTCCTAGTTTCCTTTCCTTTTCTAGCTATAAATGATAGATCTTCTATACCTACCAAGTATAATAAGGATCAGCTCATTTCCATGATTGTAAATAGTTAATTGGTAAAAAAAAAAAAAAAAAACAAAACCTTCTATTGTTTAATATACTAATGGGTGCACTTAGGGCTGCAAATGAGTCAAGCCATTTCTGAATCACTTGGGCTCGGCTCAATAAGACTCGGCTCGTGTTCATTTGTTTATTAAATGAATTGACCTCAAACGAAAATATTGAACTCGTTTATTAAATAAGTCAAACTCAAACAACTCTATGCTTGTTTATTTGTCCATGAACATGCTTGTAAACGGACTTGTTTAAGTGTTCGTTTTGAGCTCGTAAAAAATATATAATATATTATGTAAAGATTTGAGATATGTAATATATTCCACCCAACTAATTATTCAATTGTCATAAATTTTTCTTAGGCCGAACCCAACTCAAATTATTACACTCCTTGCCAAGCCCAATAGCATAAGCCCATGATATATATATATATATATGTGTGTGTGTGTGTGTGTGTATATATATATATGTATGTATGTATGATCATAATCTCAAAAAAATCACCAATTACTCACTACAAAGCAAACCCTAGGCGCAAAGGTCCCAGAGCTCTCAATTTCTCTTCGTCTTCGACGGCAAGCGAACAATAATCGTCGGCAATTATGGCGACATGATAGATAATACTCTTCAGGACACAGCAAAATCAATAATATTCCATCAACCAAGGGCGGAGCTAGGAATTTTAATTGGGGGAGGAGGAGATATTGCAGAGTTGGGGCGAACTAGTACTATGTAATTAAAATTTTGAAATATTTATTAATCAATCACAATATAAATTTTCTTTTGCAACATTATTCTTATTAGTGAATATATTGAGCAAAATACATGTTGGTCCTAGTTCATTTAGGTTTGCTGCTGTTAATGTCAAAGTGTTATTATAGATTCATTTTGGTATCTCAATTGATATATGGTCTGCATTGCTCACTTCACACTCATTGGCTATATGTCTTTTCATTCTTAGCATACACTAAATAATTCTGACGTGATCAAGGATTGTAGTGTAATTTCTAGTGGGTTTCAGATCATCTTAAAGGCATTTTGAAAGCTACATTGTGTCTGATATTCGTTTCAGGGGGCAATATTGGTTTAGTAATGGTTCAGGATATGTATTTTGGTCTCAGTCACTTTGTGATGACCTTGACATTTCCTTTTTCAAGCATTTTTCTTTTTCTTTTATTTATTTATTTGTTTATTTATTTTTTTTGCTTAACCTTAGGATTTTGAGTTTGGATTTGATTTCCGGCATTGCATGCATTCACCTCATTTTATTTTAATGTCTACGCATGATTTAATTAAATAGAAAAGCAGACTAGCTTATTTAACATTTTGAGAGGTATGGATGCATAGTTTCTTCGAAAATATTTTTACTTTTTGGGGTGCTTTATATAATTAAGTTTTTGAGATATTTTGTCTTAGGGACCATTTTGTAATTATTTTCATGAGATATTTAGAAGAGGGACTATTTTACAATTTTTGAAAAGTGTAACAAGTGTCACCTTTTCCTTGGGTCCACTTGTCACCTTTTGGGTGAAACACTTGGAAGCTTGTTTGATGACAAGTGAAGGGTGTTGATTGAACCTAAAGAGGGGGCATTGGATGGTGACAAATGTAGGGTGAAGATTCACCCATTTGTTGGCTCTTGGTTGGTACACTTCTTAGCTTGGATTGGTGACAAGTGTAGGCTTGTGATTAAGCTTTGTGTGAAGGCCTTAGATTGTGACAAGTGGAGAGGTGCGATGTGTGTGTGTGTGAAGTAGTGCTAGTGTGTGTATGGTGTATTTCACTATACTAAAGTTAGTGGAGAAATTAAAGAAAGCTTTCTTCTTCCTTGCTCTCACCTTTGACCACCATTAGAGACTTGAAACGTAGCTTTGGAAAGCTTGATTTCAAGCCTTCAAGCCTCTTCCTCACCCATTTTGGTCTTGCTCTTGGAAGACAATACCTTCCTCTCACCTTCCTCTGGCCTACCTTGTTCTTGGATTTCCATTCACTTGCTTTGTTCTTGGATTCCGGAGATACATTTCTCTAGTGAGGTAGGGGTTGCATTATGTTAATATCCTTAGTGTTTTAATTATTTTTGAGGCTTAATATATATTGTATACATGCTTGTTGAATTGTAGACTTACATATAGATGAAATCCTATATTTTTTACTTAAGGTTTCAATTGATTCAAGACATGTGTAGTATATATATATACCTTATGTAAAGAAATTGTTTCATTTAGTAGATTACTAAATTCTAGAAATTTCATATTGTTGTGATATGGAACTCTTGTGGATTATTACTAATATTTTGCAAAATTATTACTATGTTGTTGTTGATTTAGTATTTAAAGCTTACTATGGAGGCATAATTTAGTTTTATAAGTTGATAGCATTGTATTGTGTAGCAAATCACATATTGAGAACTTGTCATTTTATATGCCATTTTAGACTTGAAACCCTAGGACATGTGGTTGTGGCTAAAGCCGTGCTACGCCAAATTGCGTGAGTGTGGTTCAAGAAAAGCCTTTTTTGTCAAATTTAAATTTATAAAAACCACTACTACTAGTATTATTTACGTAGCAAGATTGAGTAGGGATCGTCCTAAGGGATTTGCAAGGTATTACGGAATCAAATTCGGGTTAGTAGGTCGAATGATCAATTAGAGGTTTGGTTGGTTAAATTAAGCTAAATTCAATTTAAAAACATGCAAATTAAAGTTGAACTAAAGTAATTAGGGTGTAGAGAATGAGAGAGAGGTCTTGGGATGTAGAGTTCTCCACTAAGCTTCACCTCACTAAAAATTTAGCATTTGTCAATTTAGGGGGATTCCATGTTGTAAAACAAGTATGTGTGCCATCAATTGAAACAAAAAATATGGATAACAAAACAAGCATACATTGTCTATTCAAGCTAGTAAGTACTACAACCTATCAAATTAAGCCATTAACCATTCAATAAACCCACAATTAATGCACACAAAAATCTAGAGAAATGTACTACTTGCACTCATAAACATGGATCATCAAATAACAAGTATGAATTGTCTACCTATCTAGGAATTTAAAGCAACTACACTATAATTATACTAATGACAAGGAAATTGGTGTGTCGCGGACCAAAGCATGCAAAAGATGTAGTGTGACCAAGTTCGAATTTAGAGATTTCCACTACCACTTCTAACTATAAATGAAACTAGAGTGACTAGGGATCGTCCCAAGGGAAATGGAGTGTATTTAAGCTTGGAAATCAATGTTCGATTAGTAGGTCGAGTGATCAAAAGTGTTTTGATTGGTTAATTAAACTACAGTGTAAACTAAATGGATGCAAAGTAAAGCAATTAAGGTAAAATGAGATGTAAAGAACATAAGAGAGGGATCTTGGGACTTAGAGGTCACCACTAAGCACTACCTTCCTAGACACTCAATGTTTAATGGATGAGGGGGATTATATATTGTTATACAAGTGTGTGCTGTGACGGCCCAAGTTTTTCAACCCAGTGTGTCAGTGATGAACCAAAAGTTGACCCAATAACGGATCCGAAATGCGGAAGCAAAAGATAAAAACCAAAGTCTATAGAGATATAAACCATCCCCAAGACACCAATGTGACCTTCCATGAAGTCACGGAGCTCAAAGAAATAACTGGAAGCAAAAACTAACATGAAAATGGTCAAATGGTACCCTATGGCACCAATGACAACCAAAGGGACAAAATCTAGTTCAAACTAGATCACGTACACCAAAACTGAAAAAAAAAAAAAAAAAAAAAAAAAAAAAAAAAAAAAAAAAAATGAAAGAAGAAAAAGAAAAAGAAAAAAGACTTTAAGCCTCACTTGAATCCCCCATTGCATGATCAAACTTAATTATATGCAAGTGTGTGATGATGTGAACATACACGCAATTGTAAAACAACATTTTAAACATGCTGAAATGGCCTATGGCCTTATTACAATTCATTTATAACATTTGACTTGTCAAACCTCCAAGTTAGGAGAATTACATTTCATAGGCAAAACTTAAACATGCTAACACTTGCATGTGAACAAGAATGCTTCTAAAGAAACTTCAATCCTGTAATTCACCCAAAGCAAATGCAAATCTCCATTCTTATATCATGTACCTGAAATATGCCCCAGTAACTTTGGGGTGAGCAACATAAAGCTACTCATAAGAAATGAGCATGCATCGACCTAACGTTTTACAATTTCATCACCTTAAGGTGAAACATGTTAAAGAGACTCATGCTACCTAACGTTTATGTTAAAATGAGACTCAGAGAGCATCCTAAGCTACCTTAAACCATTTCTAGCATAAATCACATCATTCATGCGATTCAAGTAACATAGAAGCATGCTATACAAAGCAACAATATATAAATTCTCAAAGTTATCAACTTGAAATCTAATATACAAAAACGACAAAGTGGGTCATGCCACCTAACGTCTATGTTCCAAATGAATCTATAGAATCATTCCCAAGCTACATTTGAACAACAAGACATAAATCACAATATCTATGCAATTTAACCAACATAGATGCATGCTATACAAAACAACTAGATATAGATTCTCAAAGTTATCAACTTGAAATCTAAAATACGAAATCAACTAAATATAGGAATTTAGTATAATTAGAATTTCTAATACCACACATCAAGAGATAGATTCTCTAGGTTATCAACTAGAAATTTAAAAGTACAAAATTAAATAGTGGAATACTTGGACATCTAAGCTCGGAATTCTGCCGAGACCT